>NW_026775554.1:0-625000 GCF_031216515.1 Neocloeon triangulifer | reverse complement strand
TTAAAAATTTTTAAATTAGACCAGAAATATTTTTATAACTTGATAATTTTAGGACTTTCCATGAAACGACATTGAATTTTCAAGCAACGTCTTTAATTGTTTTCAGACGTTTTATTTAAAAATTTTTAAATCAGACCAGAAATTTTTTAAACCTTGATAATTTTAGGACTTTCCATGAAACGACATTGAATTTTCAAGCAACATCTTTAATTGTTTTCAGACGTTTTATTTAAAAATTTTTAAATTAGACCAGAAATTTTTTTATACCTTGATAATTTTAGGACTTTCCATGAAACGACATTGAATTTTCAAGCAACGTCTTTAATCGTTTTCAGACGTTTTATTTAAAAATTATTAAATCAGACCAGAAATTTTTTTAAACCTTGATAATTTTAGGACTTTCCATGAAACGACATTGAAATTCAAGCAAAGTCTTTAATTGTTTGCAGACGTTTTATTTAAAAATTGTTCAAGTAGACCAGAAATTTTTTTATACCTTTATAATTTTAGGACTTTCCATGAAACGACGTTGAATTTTCAAGCAACGTCTTCAATTGTTTGCAGACGTTTTATTTAAAAATTTTTAAATTAGACCAGAAATGTTTTTAAACCTTGATTATTTTAGGACTTTCCATGAAACGACATTGAATTTTCAAGCAACGTCTTTAATCGTTTTCAGACGTTTTATTTAAAAATTTTTAAATTAGACCAGAAATGTTTTTAAACCTTGATTATTTTAGGACTTTCCATGAAACGACATTGAATTTTCAAGCAACGTCTTTAATTGTTTTCAGACGTTTTATTTAAAAATTTTTAAATTAGACCAGAAATGTTTTTAAACCTTGATTATTTTAGGACTTTCCATGAAACGACATTGAATTTTCAAGCAACGTCTTTAATTGTTTTCAGACGTTTTATTTAAAAATTTTTAAATTAGACCAGAAATGTTTTTAAACCTTGATTATTTTAGGACTTTCCATGAAACGACATTGAATTTTCAAGCAACGTCTTTAATCGTTTTCAGACGTTTTATTTAAAAATTTTTAAATTAGACCAGAAATGTTTTTAAACCTTGATAATTTTAGGACTTTCCATGAAACGACATTGAATTTTCAAGCAACGTCTTTAATTGTTTTCAGACGTTTTATTTAAAAATTTTTAAATTAGACTAGAAATTTTTTTATACCTTGATAATTTTAGGACTTTCCATGAAACGACATTGAATTTTCAAGCAACGTCTTCAATTGTTTGCAGACGTTTTATTTAAAAATTGTTAAATTAGACCAGAAATTTTTTTATACCTTGATAATTTTAGGACTTTCCATGAAACGACGTTGAATTTTCTAGCAACGTCTTTAATTGTTGCAGACGTTTTATTTAAAAATTGTTAAATTAGACCAGAAATTTTTTTATACCTTGATAATTTTAGGACTTTCCATGAAACGACATTGAATTTTCAAGCAACGTCTTCAATTGTTTGCAGACGTTTTATTTAAAAATTTTTAAATTAGACCAGAAATTTTTTTAAACCTTGATAATTTTAGGACTTTCCATGAAACGACATTGAATTTTCAAGCAACGTCTTCAATTGTTTGCAGACGTTTTATTTAAAAATTGTTAAATTAGACCAGAAATTTTTTTATACCTTGATAATTTTAGGACTTTCCATGAAACGACGTTGAATTTTCAAGCAACGTCTTCAATTGTTTGCAGACGTTTTATTTAAAAATTGTTAAATTAGACCAGAAATATTTTTATACCTTGATAATTTTAGGACTTTCCATGAAACGACATTGAATTTTCAAGCAACGTCTTTAATTGTTTTCAGACGTTTTATTTAAAAATTTTTAAATTAGACTAGAAATTTTTTTATACCTTGATAATTTTAGGACTTTCCATGAAACGACATTGAATTTTCAAGCAACGTCTTCAATTGTTTGCAGACGTTTTATTTAAAAATTGTTAAATTAGACCAGAAATTTTTTTATACCTTGATAATTTTAGGACTTTCCATGAAACGACGTTGAATTTTCTAGCAACGTCTTTAATTGTTGCAGACGTTTTATTTAAAAATTGTTAAATTAGACCAGAAATTTTTTTATACCTTGATAATTTTAGGACTTTCCATGAAACGACATTGAATTTTCAAGCAACGTCTTCAATTGTTTGCAGACGTTTTATTTAAAAATTTTTAAATTAGACCAGAAATTTTTTTAAACCTTGATAATTTTAGGACTTTCCATGAAACGACATTGAATTTTCAAGCAACGTCTTCAATTGTTTGCAGACGTTTTATTTAAAAATTGTTAAATTAGACCAGAAATTTTTTTATACCTTGATAATTTTAGGACTTTCCATGAAACGACGTTGAATTTTCAAGCAACGTCTTCAATTGTTTGCAGACGTTTTATTTAAAAATTGTTAAATTAGACCAGAAATATTTTTATACCTTGATAATTTTAGGACTTTCCATGAAACGACATTGAATTTTCAAGCAACGTCTTTAATTGTTTTCAGACGTTTTATTTAAAAATTTTTAAATTAGACTAGAAATTTTTTTATACCTTGATAATTTTAGGACTTTCCATGAAACGACATTGAATTTTCAAGCAACGTCTTTAATTGTTTGCAGACGTTTTATTTAAAAATTGTTAAATTAGACCAGAAATTTTTTTATACCTTGATAATTTTAGGACTTTCCATGAAACGACATTGAATTTTCAAGCAACGTCTTCAATTGTTTGCAGACGTTTTATTTAAAAATTGTTAAATTAGACCAGAAATTTTTTTATACCTTGATAATTTTAGGACTTTCCATGAAACGACGTTGAATTTTCAAGCAACGTCTTCAATTGTTTGCAGACGTTTTATTTAAAAATTGTTAAATTAGACCAGAAATATTTTTATACCTTGATAATTTTAGGACTTTCCATGAAACGACATTGAATTTTCAAGCAACGTCTTTAATTGTTTTCAGACGTTTTATTTAAAAATTTTTAAATTAGACCAGAAATATTTTTATACCTTGATAATTTTAGGACTTTCCATGAAACGACGTTGATTTTTCAAGCAACGTCTTTAATTGTTTTCAGACGTTTTATTTAAAAATTTTTAAATTAGACCAGAAATATTTTTATACCTTGATAATTTTAGGACTTTCCATGAAACGACATTGAATTTTCAAGCAACGTCTTTAATTGTTTTCAGACGTTTTATTTAAAAATTTTTAAATTAGACTAGAAATTTTTTTATACCTTGATAATTTTAGGACTTTCCATGAAACGACATTGAATTTTCAAGCAACGTCTTTAATTGTTTGCAGACGTTTTATTTAAAAATTGTTAAATTAGACCAGAAATTTTTTTATACCTTGATAATTTTAGGACTTTCCATGAAACGACATTGAATTTTCAAGCAACGTCTTCAATTGTTTGCAGACGTTTTATTTAAAAATTGTTAAATTAGACCAGAAATTTTTTTATACCTTGATAATTTTAGGACTTTCCATGAAACGACGTTGAATTTTCTAGCAACGTCTTTAATTGTTTTCAGACGTTTTATTTAAAAATTTTTAAATTAGACCAGAAATATTTTTATACCTTGATAATTTTAGGACTTTCCATGAAACGACATTGAATTTTCAAGCAACGTCTTTAATTGTTTTCAGACGTTTTATTTAAAAATTTTTAAATTAGACTAGAAATTTTTTTATACCTTGATAATTTTAGGACTTTCCATGAAACGACATTGAATTTTCAAGCAACGTCTTTAATTGTTTGCAGACGTTTTATTTAAAAATTGTTAAATTAGACCAGAAATTTTTTTATACCTTGATAATTTTAGGACTTTCCATGAAACGACATTGAATTTTCAAGCAACGTCTTCAATTGTTTGCAGACGTTTTATTTAAAAATTGTTAAATTAGACCAGAAATATTTTTATACCTTGATAATTTTAGGACTTTCCATGAAACGACATTGAATTTTCAAGCAACGTCTTTAATTCTTTTCAGACGTTTTATTTAAAAATTGTTAAATTAGACCAGAAATATTTTTATACCTTGATAATTTTAGGACTTTCCATGAAACGACGTTGATTTTTCAAGCAACGTCTTTAATTGTTTTCAGACGTTTTATTTAAAAATTTTTAAATTAGACCAGAAATATTTTTATACCTTGATAATTTTAGGACTTTCCATGAAACGACATTGAATTTTCAAGCAACGTCTTTAATTGTTTTCAGACGTTTTATTTAAAAATTTTTAAATTAGACTAGAAATTTTTTTATACCTTGATAATTTTAGGACTTTCCATGAAACGACATTGAATTTTCAAGCAACGTCTTTAATTGTTTGCAGACGTTTTATTTAAAAATTGTTAAATTAGACCAGAAATTTTTTTATACCTTGATAATTTTAGGACTTTCCATGAAACGACATTGAATTTTCAAGCAACGTCTTCAATTGTTTGCAGACGTTTTATTTAAAAATTGTTAAATTAGACCAGAAATTTTTTTATACCTTGATAATTTTAGGACTTTCCATGAAACGACGTTGAATTTTCAAGCAACGTCTTCAATTGTTTGCAGACGTTTTATTTAAAAATTGTTAAATTAGACCAGAAATATTTTTATACCTTGATAATTTTAGGACTTTCCATGAAACGACATTGAATTTTCAAGCAACGTCTTTAATTGTTTTCAGACGTTTTATTTAAAAATTTTTAAATTAGACCAGAAATTTTTTTATACCTTGATAATTTTAGGACTTTCCATGAAACGACGTTGAATTTTCTAGCAACGTCTTTAATTGTTTTCAGACGTTTTATTTAAAAATTTTTAAATTAGACCAGAAATATTTTTATACCTTGATAATTTTAGGACTTTCCATGAAACGACATTGAATTTTCAAGCAACGTCTTTAATTGTTTTCAGACGTTTTATTTAAAAATTTTTAAATTAGACTAGAAATTTTTTTATACCTTGATAATTTTAGGACTTTCCATGAAACGACATTGAATTTTCAAGCAACGTCTTTAATTGTTTGCAGACGTTTTATTTAAAAATTGTTAAATTAGACCAGAAATTTTTTTATACCTTGATAATTTTAGGACTTTCCATGAAACGACATTGAATTTTCAAGCAACGTCTTCAATTGTTTGCAGACGTTTTATTTAAAAATTGTTAAATTAGACCAGAAATATTTTTATACCTTGATAATTTTAGGACTTTCCATGAAACGACATTGAATTTTCAAGCAACGTCTTTAATTCTTTTCAGACGTTTTATTTAAAAATTGTTAAATTAGACCAGAAATATTTTTATACCTTGATAATTTTAGGACTTTCCATGAAACGACGTTGATTTTTCAAGCAACGTCTTTAATTGTTTTCAGACGTTTTATTTAAAAATTTTTAAATTAGACCAGAAATATTTTTATACCTTGATAATTTTAGGACTTTCCATGAAACGACATTGAATTTTCAAGCAACGTCTTTAATTGTTTGCAGACGTTTTATTTAAAAATTGTTAAATTAGACCAGAAATTTTTTTATACCTTGATAATTTTAGGACTTTCCATGAAACGACATTGAATTTTCAAGCAACGTCTTCAATTGTTTGCAGACGTTTTATTTAAAAATTGTTAAATTAGACCAGAAATTTTTTTATACCTTGATAATTTTAGGACTTTCCATGAAACGACGTTGAATTTTCAAGCAACGTCTTCAATTGTTTGCAGACGTTTTATTTAAAAATTGTTAAATTAGACCAGAAATATTTTTATACCTTGATAATTTTAGGACTTTCCATGAAACGACATTGAATTTTCAAGCAACGTCTTTAATTGTTTTCAGACGTTTTATTTAAAAATTTTTAAATTAGACCAGAAATATTTTTATACCTTGATAATTTTAGGACTTTCCATGAAACGACGTTGATTTTTCAAGCAACGTCTTTAATTGTTTTCAGACGTTTTATTTAAAAATTTTTAAATTAGACCAGAAATATTTTTATACCTTGATAATTTTAGGACTTTCCATGAAACGACATTGAATTTTCAAGCAACGTCTTTAATTGTTTTCAGACGTTTTATTTAAAAATTTTTAAATTAGACTAGAAATTTTTTTATACCTTGATAATTTTAGGACTTTCCATGAAACGACATTGAATTTTCAAGCAACGTCTTTAATTGTTTGCAGACGTTTTATTTAAAAATTGTTAAATTAGACCAGAAATTTTTTTATACCTTGATAATTTTAGGACTTTCCATGAAACGACATTGAATTTTCAAGCAACGTCTTTAATTGTTTGCAGACGTTTTATTTAAAAATTGTTAAATTAGACCAGAAATTTTTTTATACCTTGATAATTTTAGGACTTTCCATGAAACGACGTTGAATTTTCTAGCAACGTCTTTAATTGTTTTCAGACGTTTTATTTAAAAATTTTTAAATTAGACTAGAAATTTTTTTATACCTTGATAATTTTAGGACTTTCCATGAAACGACATTGAATTTTCAAGCAACGTCTTTAATTGTTTGCAGACGTTTTATTTAAAAATTGTTAAATTAGACCAGAAATTTTTTTATACCTTGATAATTTTAGGACTTTCCATGAAACGACATTGAATTTTCAAGCAACGTCTTCAATTGTTTGCAGACGTTTTATTTAAAAATTGTTAAATTAGACCAGAAATTTTTTTATACCTTGATAATTTTAGGACTTTCCATGAAACGACATTGAATTTTCAAGCAACGTCTTTAATTGTTTTCAGACGTTTTATTTAAAAATTTTTAAATTAGACTAGAAATTTTTTTATACCTTGATAATTTTAGGACTTTCCATGAAACGACATTGAATTTTCAAGCAACGTCTTTAATTGTTTGCAGACGTTTTATTTAAAAATTGTTAAATTAGACCAGAAATTTTTTTATACCTTGATAATTTTAGGACTTTCCATGAAACGACATTGAATTTTCAAGCAACGTCTTCAATTGTTTGCAGACGTTTTATTTAAAAATTGTTAAATTAGACCAGAAATTTTTTTATACCTTGATAATTTTAGGACTTTCCATGAAACGACATTGAATTTTCAAGCAAAGTCTTTAATTGTTTTCAGACGTTTTATTTAAAAATTTTTAAATTAGACTAGAAATTTTTTTATCCCTTGATAATTTTAGGACTTTCCATGAAACGACATTGAATTTTCAAGCAACGTCTTTAATTGTTTGCAGACGTTTTATTTAAAAATTGTTCAAGTAGACCAGAAATTTTTTTATACCTTGATAATTTTAGGACTTTCCATGAAACGACGTTGAATTTTCTAGCAACGTCTTTAATCGTTTTCAGACGTTTTATTTAAAAATTATTAAATCAGACCAGAAATTTTTTTAAACCTTGATAATTTTAGGACTTTCCATGAAACGACATTGAATTTTCAAGCAACGTCTTTAATTGTTTTCAGAAGTTTTATTTAAAAAATTTTAAATTAGACCAGAAATTTTTTTAAACCTTGATAATTTTAGGACTTTCCATGAGACGACATTGAATTTTCAAGCAACGTCTTCAATTGTTTGCAGACGTTTTATTTAAAAATTGTTAAATTAGACCAGAAATTTTTTTATACCTTGATAATTTTAGGACTTTCCATGAAACGACGTTGAATTTTCTAGCAACGTCTTTAATCGTTTTCAGACGTTTTATTTAAAAATTATTAAATCAGACCAGAAATTTTTTTAAACCTTGATAATTTTAGGACTTTCCATGAAACGACGTTGAATTTTCTAGCAACGTCTTTAATCGTTTTCAGACGTTTTATTTAAAAATTATTAAATCAGACCAGAAATTTTTTTAAACCTTGATAATTTTAGGACTTTCCATGAAACGACATTGAATTTTCAAGCAACGTCTTCAATTGTTTGCAGACGTTTTATTTAAAAATTGTTAAATTAGACCAGAAATTTTTTTATACCTTGATAATTTTAGGACTTTCCATGAAACGACGTTGAATTTTCTAGCAACGTCTTTAATCGTTTTCAGACGTTTTATTTAAAAATTATTAAATCAGACCAGAAATTTTTTTAAACCTTGATAATTTTAGGACTTTCCATGAAACGACGTTGAATTTTCTAGCAACGTCTTTAATCGTTTTCAGACGTTTTATTTAAAAATTATTAAATCAGACCAGAAATTTTTTTAAACCTTGATAATTTTAGGACTTTCCATGAAACGACATTGAATTTTCAAGCAACGTCTTCAATTGTTTGCAGACGTTTTATTTAAAAATTGTTAAATTAGACCAGAAATTTTTTTATACCTTGATAATTTTAGGACTTTCCATGAAACGACGTTGAATTTTCTAGCAACGTCTTTAATCGTTTTCAGACGTTTTATTTAAAAATTATTAAATCAGACCAGAAATTTTTTTAAACCTTGATAATTTTAGGACTTTCCATGAAACGACATTGAATTTTCAAGCAACGTCTTTAATCGTTTTCAGACGTTTTATTTAAAAATTTTTAAATTAGACCAGAAATATTTTTATACCTTGATAATTTTAGGACTTTCCATGAAACGACATTGAATTTTCAAGCAAAGTCTTTAATTGTTTTCAGACGTTTTATTTAAAAATTTTTAAATTAGACTAGAAATTTTTTTATCCCTTGATAATTTTAGGACTTTCCATGAAACGACATTGAATTTTCAAGCAACGTCTTTAATTGTTTGCAGACGTTTTATTTAAAAATTGTTCAAGTAGACCAGAAATTTTTTTATACCTTGATAATTTTAGGACTTTCCATGAAACGACGTTGAATTTTCTAGCAACGTCTTTAATCGTTTTCAGACGTTTTATTTAAAAATTATTAAATCAGACCAGAAATTTTTTTAAACCTTGATAATTTTAGGACTTTCCATGAAACGACATTGAATTTTCAAGCAACGTCTTTAATTGTTTTCAGAAGTTTTATTTAAAAAATTTTAAATTAGACCAGAAATTTTTTTAAACCTTGATAATTTTAGGACTTTCCATGAGACGACATTGATTTTTCAAGCAACGTCTTTAATTGTTTTCAGACGTTTTATTTAAAAAATTTTAAATCAGACCAGAAATTTTTTTAAACCTTGATAATTTTAGGACTTTCCATGAAACGACATTGAATTTTCAAGCAACGTCTTCAATTGTTTGCAGACGTTTGATTTAAAAATTGTTAAATTAGACCAGAAATTTTTTTATACCTTGATAATTTTAGGACTTTCCATGAAACGACGTTGAATTTTCTAGCAACGTCTTTAATCGTTTTCAGACGTTTTATTTAAAAATTATTAAATCAGACCAGAAATTTTTTTAAACCTTGATAATTTTAGTACTTTCCATGAAACGACATTGAATTTTCAAGCAACGTCTTTAATTGTTTTCAGACGTTTTATTTAAAAATTTTTAAATCAGACCAGAAATTTTTTAAACCTTGATAATTTTAGGACTTTCCATGAAACGACATTGAATTTTCAAGCAACATCTTTAATCGTTTTCAGACGTTTTATTTAAAAATTTTTAAATTAGACCAGAAATGTTTTTAAACCTTGATTATTTTAGGACTTTCCATGAAACGACATTGAATTTTCAAGCAACATCTTTAATTGTTTTCAGACGTTTTATTTAAAAAATTTTAAATCAGACCAGAAATTTTTTTAAACCTTGATAATTTTAGGACTTTCCATGAAACGACATTGAATTTTCAAGCAACGTCTTCAATTGTTTGCAGACGTTTGATTTAAAAATTGTTAAATTAGACCAGAAATTTTTTTATACCTTGATAATTTTAGGACTTTCCATGAAACGACGTTGAATTTTCTAGCAACGTCTTTAATCGTTTTCAGACGTTTTATTTAAAAATTATTAAATCAGACCAGAAATTTTTTTAAACCTTGATAATTTTAGGACTTTCCATGAAACGACGTTGAATTTTCTAGCAACGTCTTTAATCGTTTTCAGACGTTTTATTTAAAAATTATTAAATCAGACCAGAAATTTTTTTAAACCTTGATAATTTTAGGACTTTCCATGAAACGACATTGAATTTTCAAGCAACGTCTTCAATTGTTTGCAGACGTTTGATTTAAAAATTGTTAAATTAGACCAGAAATTTTTTTATACCTTGATAATTTTAGGACTTTCCATGAAACGACGTTGAATTTTCTAGCAACGTCTTTAATCGTTTTCAGACGTTTTATTTAAAAATTATTAAATCAGACCAGAAATTTTTTTAAACCTTGATAATTTTAGGACTTTCCATGAAACGACATTGAATTTTCAAGCAACGTCTTTAATCGTTTTCAGACGTTTTATTTAAAAATTTTTAAATTAGACCAGAAATATTTTTATACCTTGATAATTTTAGGACTTTCCATGAAACGACATTGAATTTTCAAGCAAAGTCTTTAATTGTTTTCAGACGTTTTATTTAAAAATTTTTAAATTAGACTAGAAATTTTTTTAAACCTTGATAATTTTAGGACTTTCCATGAAACGACATTGAATTTTCAAGCAACGTCTTCAATTGTTTGCAGACGTTTGATTTAAAAATTGTTAAATTAGACCAGAAATTTTTTTATACCTTGATAATTTTAGGACTTTCCATGAAACGACATTGAATTTTCAAGCAACATCTTTAATTGTTTTCAGACGTTTTATTTAAAAAATTTTAAATCAGACCAGAAATTTTTTTAAACCTTGATAATTTTAGGACTTTCCATGAAACGACATTGAATTTTCAAGCAACGTCTTCAATTGTTTGCAGACGTTTGATTTAAAAATTGTTAAATTAGACCAGAAATTTTTTTATACCTTGATAATTTTAGGACTTTCCATGAAACGACGTTGAATTTTCTAGCAACGTCTTTAATCGTTTTCAGACGTTTTATTTAAAAATTATTAAATCAGACCAGAAATTTTTTTAAACCTTGATAATTTTAGGACTTTCCATGAAACGACGTTGAATTTTCTAGCAACGTCTTTAATCGTTTTCAGACGTTTTATTTAAAAATTATTAAATCAGACCAGAAATTTTTTTAAACCTTGATAATTTTAGGACTTTCCATGAAACGACATTGAATTTTCAAGCAACGTCTTCAATTGTTTGCAGACGTTTGATTTAAAAATTGTTAAATTAGACCAGAAATTTTTTTATACCTTGATAATTTTAGGACTTTCCATGAAACGACGTTGAATTTTCTAGCAACGTCTTTAATCGTTTTCAGACGTTTTATTTAAAAATTATTAAATCAGACCAGAAATTTTTTTAAACCTTGATAATTTTAGGACTTTCCATGAAACGACATTGAATTTTCAAGCAACGTCTTTAATCGTTTTCAGACGTTTTATTTAAAAATTTTTAAATTAGACCAGAAATATTTTTATACCTTGATAATTTTAGGACTTTCCATGAAACGACATTGAATTTTCAAGCAAAGTCTTTAATTGTTTTCAGACGTTTTATTTAAAAATTTTTAAATTAGACTAGAAATTTTTTTATCCCTTGATAATTTTAGGACTTTCCATGAAACGACATTGAATTTTCAAGCAACGTCTTTAATTGTTTGCAGACGTTTTATTTAAAAATTGTTCAAGTAGACCAGAAATTTTTTTATACCTTGATAATTTTAGGACTTTCCATGAAACGACGTTGAATTTTCTAGCAACGTCTTTAATCGTTTTCAGACGTTTTATTTAAAAATTATTAAATCAGACCAGAAATTTTTTTAAACCTTGATAATTTTAGGACTTTCCATGAAACGACATTGAATTTTCAAGCAACGTCTTTAATTGTTTTCAGAAGTTTTATTTAAAAAATTTTAAATTAGACCAGAAATTTTTTTAAACCTTGATAATTTTAGGACTTTCCATGAGACGACATTGATTTTTCAAGCAACGTCTTTAATTGTTTTCAGACGTTTTATTTAAAAAATTTTAAATCAGACCAGAAATTTTTTTAAACCTTGATAATTTTAGGACTTTCCATGAAACGACATTGAATTTTCAAGCAACGTCTTCAATTGTTTGCAGACGTTTGATTTAAAAATTGTTAAATTAGACCAGAAATTTTTTTATACCTTGATAATTTTAGGACTTTCCATGAAACGACGTTGAATTTTCTAGCAACGTCTTTAATCGTTTTCAGACGTTTTATTTAAAAATTATTAAATCAGACCAGAAATTTTTTTAAACCTTGATAATTTTAGTACTTTCCATGAAACGACATTGAATTTTCAAGCAACGTCTTTAATTGTTTTCAGACGTTTTATTTAAAAATTTTTAAATCAGACCAGAAATTTTTTAAACCTTGATAATTTTAGGACTTTCCATGAAACGACATTGAATTTTCAAGCAACATCTTTAATCGTTTTCAGACGTTTTATTTAAAAATTTTTAAATTAGACCAGAAATGTTTTTAAACCTTGATTATTTTAGGACTTTCCATGAAACGACATTGAATTTTCAAGCAACATCTTTAATTGTTTTCAGACGTTTTATTTAAAAAATTTTAAATCAGACCAGAAATTTTTTTAAACCTTGATAATTTTAGGACTTTCCATGAAACGACATTGAATTTTCAAGCAACGTCTTCAATTGTTTGCAGACGTTTGATTTAAAAATTGTTAAATTAGACCAGAAATTTTTTTATACCTTGATAATTTTAGGACTTTCCATGAAACGATGTTGAATTTTCTAGCAACGTCTTTAATCGTTTTCAGACGTTTTATTTAAAAATTATTAAATCAGACCAGAAATTTTTTTAAACCTTGATAATTTTAGGACTTTCCATGAAACGACATTGAATTTTCAAGCAACGTCTTTAATTGTTTTCAGACGTTTTATTTAAAAATTTTTAAATCAGACCAGAAATTTTTTAAACCTTGATAATTTTAGGACTTTCCATGAAACGACATTGAATTTTCAAGCAACATCTTTAATTGTTTTCAGACGTTTTATTTAAAAAATTTTAAATTAGACCAGAAATTTTTTTATACCTTGATAATTTTAGGACTTTCCATGAAACGACATTGAATTTTCAAGCAACGTCTTTAATTGTTTTCAGACGTTTTATTTAAAAATTTTTAAATTAGACCAGAAATATTTTTATACCTTGATAATTTTAGGACTTTCCATGAAACGACATTGAATTTTCAAGCAACGTCTTTAATTGTTTTCAGACGTTTTATTTAAAAATTTTTAAATCAGACCAGAAATTTTTTAAACCTTGATAATTTTAGGACTTTCCATGAAACGACATTGAATTTTCAAGCAACATCTTTAATTGTTTTCAGACGTTTTATTTAAAAATTTTTAAATTAGACCAGAAATTTTTTTATACCTTGATAATTTTAGGACTTTCCATGAAACGACATTGAATTTTCAAGCAACGTCTTTAATCGTTTTCAGACGTTTTATTTAAAAATTATTAAATCAGACCAGAAATTTTTTTAAACCTTGATAATTTTAGGACTTTCCATGAAACGACATTGAATTTTCAAGCAACGTCTTTAATTGTTTTCAGACGTTTTATTTAAAAAATTTTAAATCAGACCAGAAATTTTTTTAAACCTTGATAATTTTAGGACTTTCCATGAAACGACATTGAATTTTCAAGCAACGTCTCCAATTGTTTGCAGACGTTTGATTTAAAAATTGTTAAATTAGACCAGAAATTTTTTTATACCTTGATAATTTTAGGACTTTCCATGAAACGATGTTGAATTTTCTAGCAACGTCTTTAATCGTTTTCAGACGTTTTATTTAAAAATTATTAAATCAGACCAGAAATTTTTTTAAACCTTGATAATTTTAGGACTTTCCATGAAACGACATTGAATTTTCAAGCAACGTCTTTAATTGTTTTCAGACGTTTTATTTAAAAATTTTTAAATCAGACCAGAAATTTTTTAAACCTTGATAATTTTAGGACTTTCCATGAAACGACATTGAATTTTCAAGCAACATCTTTAATTGTTTTCAGACGTTTTATTTAAAAATTTTTAAATTAGACCAGAAATTTTTTTATACCTTGATAATTTTAGGACTTTCCATGAAACGACATTGAATTTTCAAGCAACGTCTTTAATTGTTTTCAGACGTTTTATTTAAAAATTTTTAAATTAGACCAGAAATATTTTTATACCTTGATAATTTTAGGACTTTCCATGAAACGACATTGAATTTTCAAGCAACATCTTTAATTGTTTTCAGACGTTTTATTTAAAAAATTTTAAATCAGACCAGAAATTTTTTTAAACCTTGATAATTTTAGGACTTTCCATGAAACGACATTGAATTTTCAAGCAACGTCTTTAATTGTTTTCAGACGTTTTATTTAAAAATTTTTAAATTAGACCAGAAATATTTTTATACCTTGATAATTTTAGGACTTTCCATGAAACGACATTGAATTTTCAAGCAACGTCTTTAATTGTTTTCAGACGTTTTATTTAAAAATTTTTAAATCAGACCAGAAATTTTTTAAACCTTGATAATTTTAGGACTTTCCATGAAACGACATTGAATTTTCAAGCAACATCTTTAATTGTTTTCAGACGTTTTATTTAAAAATTTTTAAATTAGACCAGAAATTTTTTTATACCTTGATAATTTTAGGACTTTCCATGAAACGACATTGAATTTTCAAGCAACGTCTTTAATCGTTTTCAGACGTTTTATTTAAAAATTATTAAATCAGACCAGAAATTTTTTTAAACCTTGATAATTTTAGGACTTTCCATGAAACGACATTGAATTTTCAAGCAACATCTTTAATTGTTTTCAGACGTTTTATTTAAAAAATTTTAAATCAGACCAGAAATTTTTTTAAACCTTGATAATTTTAGGACTTTCCATGAAACGACATTGAATTTTCAAGCAACGTCTTCAATTGTTTGCAGACGTTTGATTTAAAAATTGTTAAATTAGACCAGAAATTTTTTTATACCTTGATAATTTTAGGACTTTCCATGAAACGATGTTGAATTTTCTAGCAACGTCTTTAATCGTTTTCAGACGTTTTATTTAAAAATTATTAAATCAGACCAGAAATTTTTTTAAACCTTGATAATTTTAGGACTTTCCATGAAACGACATTGAATTTTCAAGCAACGTCTTTAATTGTTTTACGACGTTTTATTTAAAAATTTTTAAATCAGACCAGAAATTTTTTAAACCTTGATAATTTTAGGACTTTCCATGAAACGACATTGAATTTTCAAGCAACATCTTTAATTGTTTTCAGACGTTTTATTTAAAAATTTTTAAATTAGACCAGAAATTTTTTTATACCTTGATAATTTTAGGACTTTCCATGAAACGACATTGAATTTTCAAGCAACGTCTTTAATTGTTTTCAGACGTTTTATTTAAAAATTTTTAAATTAGACCAGAAATATTTTTATACCTTGATAATTTTAGGACTTTCCATGAAACGACATTGAATTTTCAAGCAACGTCTTCAATTGTTTGCAGACGTTTTATTTAAAAATTGTTAAATTAGACCAGAAATTTTTTTATACCTTGATAATTTTAGGACTTTCCATGAAACGACGTTGAATTTTCTAGCAACGTCTTTAATCGTTTTCAGACGTTTTATTTAAAAATTATTAAATCAGACCAGAAATTTTTTTAAACCTTGATAATTTTAGGACTTTCCATGAAACGACATTGAATTTTCAAGCAACGTCTTTAATTGTTTTCAGACGTTTTATTTAAAAATTTTTAAATTAGACCAGAAATATTTTTATACCTTGATAATTTTAGGACTTTCCATGAAACGACATTGAATTTTCAAGCAACGTCTTTAATTGTTTTCAGACGTTTTATTTAAAAATTGTTAAATTAGACCAGAAATATTTTTATACCTTGATAATTTTAGGACTTTCCATGAAACGACATTGAATTTTCAAGCAACGTCTTTAATTGTTTTCAGACGTTTTATTTAAAAATTTTTAAATTAGACTAGAAATTTTTTTATACCTTGATAATTTTAGGACTTTCCATGAAACGAAATTGAATTTTCAAGCAACGTCTTTAATTGTTTGCAGACGTTTTATTTAAAAATTGTTAAATTAGACCAGAAATTTTTTTATACCTTGATAATTTTAGGACTTTCCATGAAACGACGTTGAATTTTCTAGCAACGTCTTTAATTGTTTTCAGACGTTTTATTTAAAAATTTTTAAATTAGACCAGAAATATTTTTATACCTTGATAATTTTAGGACTTTCCATGAAACGACATTGAATTTTCAAGCAACATCTTTAATTGTTTTCAGACGTTTTATTTAAAAAATTTTAAATCAGACCAGAAATTTTTTTAAACCTTGATAATTTTAGGACTTTCCATGAAACGACATTGAATTTTCAAGCAACGTCTTTAATTGTTTTCAGACGTTTTATTTAAAAATTTTTAAATTAGACCAGAAATTTTTTTAAACCTTGATAATTTTAGGACTTTCCATGAAACGACATTGAATTTTCAAGCAACGTCTTCAATTGTTTGCAGACGTTTTATTTAAAAATTTTTAAATTAGACCAGAAATGTTTTTAAACCTTGATTATTTTAGGACTTTCCATGAAACGACATTGAATTTTCAAGCAACGTCTTTAATCGTTTTCAGACGTTTTATTTAAAAATTTTTAAATTAGACCAGAAATGTTTTTAAACCTTGATAATTTTAGGACTTTCCATGAGACGACCTTGATTTTTCAAGCAACGTCTTTAATTGTTTTCAGACGTTTTATTTAAAAATTTTTAAATTAGACCAGAAATATTTTTATACCTTGATAATTTTAGGACTTTCCATGAAACGACATTGAATTTTCAAGCAACGTCTTTAATTGTTTTCAGACGTTTTATTTAAAAATTTTTAAATTAGACTAGAAATTTTTTTATACCTTGATAATTTTAGGACTTTCCATGAAACGACATTGAATTTTCAAGCAACGTCTTTAATTGTTTGCAGACGTTTTATTTAAAAATTGTTAAATTAGACCAGAAATTTTTTTATACCTTGATAATTTTAGGACTTTCCATGAAACGACGTTGAATTTTCTAGCAACGTCTTTAATCGTTTTCAGACGTTTTATTTAAAAATTATTAAATCAGACCAGAAATTTTTTTAAACCTTGATAATTTTAGGACTTTCCATGAAACGACATTGAATTTTCAAGCAACGTCTTTAATCGTTTTCAGACGTTTAATTTAAAAATTTTTAAAACAGACCAGAAATTTTTTTAAACCTTGATAATTTTAGGACTTTCCATGAGACGACATTGAATTTTCAAGCAACGTCTTCAATTGTTTGCAGACGTTTTATTAAAAAATTTTTAAATTAGACCAGAAATGTTTTTAAACCTTGATTATTTTAGGACTTTCCATGAAACGACATTGAATTTTAAGCAACGTCTTTAATCGTTTTCAGACGTTTTATTTAAAAATTTTTAAATTAGACCAGAAATGTTTTTAAACCTTGATAATTTTAGGACTTTCCATGAGACGACCTTGATTTTTCAAGCAACGTCTTTAATTGTTTTCAGAAGTTTTATTTAAAAATTTTTAAATTAGACCAGAAATATTTTTATACCTTGATAATTTTAGGACTTTCCATGAAACGACATTGAATTTTCAAGCAAAGTCTTTAATTGTTTTCAGACGTTTTATTTAAAAATTTTTAAATTAGACTAGAAATTTTTTTATCCCTTGATAATTTTAGGACTTTCCATGAAACGACATTGAATTTTCAAGCAACGTCTTTAATTGTTTGCAGACGTTTTATTTAAAAATTGTTCAAGTAGACCAGAAATTTTTTTATACCTTGATAATTTTAGGACTTTCCATGAAACGACGTTGAATTTTCTAGCAACGTCTTTAATCGTTTTCAGACGTTTTATTTAAAAAATTTTAAATCAGACCAGAAATTTTTTTAAACCTTGATAATTTTAGGACTTTCCATGAAACGACATTGAATTTTCTAGCAACGTCTTTAATCGTTTTCAGACGTTTTATTTAAAAATTATTAAATCAGACCAGAAATTTTTTTAAACCTTGATAATTTTAGGACTTTCCATGAAACGACATTGAATTTTCAAGCAACGTCTTTAATTGTTTTCAGACGTTTTATTTAAAAATTTTTAAATTAGACCAGAAATTTTTTTAAACCTTGATAATTTTAGGACTTTCCATGAAACGACATTGAATTTTCAAGCAACGTCTTCAATTGTTTGCAGACGTTTTATTTAAAAATTTTTAAATTAGACCAGAAATGTTTTTAAACCTTGATTATTTTAGGACTTTCCATGAGACGACCTTGATTTTTCAAGCAACGTCTTTAATTGTTTTCAGACGTTTTATTTAAAAAATTTTAAATTAGACCAGAAATATTTTTATACCTTGATAATTTTAGGACTTTCCATGAAACGACGTTGAATTTTCTAGCAACGTCTTTAATCGTTTTCAGACGTTTTATTTAAAAATTATTAAATCAGACCAGAAATTTTTTTAAACCTTGATAATTTTAGGACTTTCCATGAAACGACATTGAATTTTCAAGCAACGTCTTTAATCGTTTTCAGACGTTTTATTTAAAAATTATTAAATCAGACCAGAAATTTTTTTAAACCTTGATAATTTTAGGACTTTCCATGAAACGACATTGAATTTTCAAGCAACGTCTTTAATCGTTTTCAGACGTTTTATTTAAAAATTATTAAATCAGACCAGAAATTTTTTTAAACCTTGATAATTTTAGGACTTTCCATGAAACGACATTGAATTTTCAAGCAACGTCTTCAATTGTTTGCAGACGTTTTATTTAAAAATTTTTAAATTAGACCAGAAATATTTTTATACCTTGATAATTTTAGGACTTTCCATGAAACGACATTGAATTTTCAAGCAACGTCTTCAATTGTTTGCAGACGTTTTATTTAAAAATTTTTAAATTAGACCAGAAATGTTTTTTAACCTTGATTATTTTAGGACTTTCCATGAGACGACCTTGATTTTTCAAGCAACGTCTTTAATTGTTTTCAGACGTTTTATTTAAAAAATTTTAAATTAGACCAGAAATATTTTTATACCTTGATAATTTTAGGACTTTCCATGAAACGACGTTGAATTTTCTAGCAACGTCTTTAATCGTTTTCAGACGTTTTATTTAAAAATTATTAAATCAGACCAGAAATTTTTTTAAACCTTGATAATTTTAGGACTTTCCATGAAACGACATTGAATTTTCAAGCAACGTCTTTAATCGTTTTCAGACGTTTTATTTAAAAATTATTAAATCAGACCAGAAATTTTTTTAAACCTTGATAATTTTAGGACTTTCCATGAAACGACATTGAATTTTCAAGCAACGTCTTTAATCGTTTTCAGACGTTTTATTTAAAAATTATTAAATCAGACCAGAAATTTTTTTAAACCTTGATTATTTTAGGACTTTCCATGAGACGACCTTGATTTTTCAAGCAACGTCTTTAATTGTTTTCAGACGTTATATTTAAAAATTTTTAAATTAGACTAGAAATTTTTTTATACCTTGATAATTTTAGGACTTTCCATGAAACGACATTGAATTTTCAAGCAACGTCTTTAATTGTTTGCAGACGTTTTATTTAAAAATTGTTAAATTAGACCAGAAATTTTTTATACCTTGATAATTTTAGGACTTTCCATGAAACGACATTGAATTTTCAAGCAACGTCTTCAATTGTTTGCAGACGTTTTATTTAAAAATTGTTAAATTAGACCAGAAATTTTTTTATACCTTGATAATTTTAGGACTTTCCATGAAACGACGTTGAATTTTCTAGCAACGTCTTTAATCGTTTTCAGACGTTTTATTTAAAAATTATTAAATCAGACCAGAAATTTTTTTAAACCTTGATAATTTTAGGACTTTCCATGAAACGACATTGAATTTTCAAGCAACGTCTTCAATTGTTTGCAGACGTTTTATTTAAAAATTTTTAAATTAGACCAGAAATGTTTTTAAACCTTGATTATTTTAGGACTTTCCATGAAACGACATTGAATTTTAAGCAACGTCTTTAATCGTTTTCAGACGTTTTATTTAAAAATTTTTAAATTAGACCAGAAATGTTTATAAACCTTGATAATTTTAGGACTTTCCATGAGACGACCTTGATTTTTCAAGCAACGTCTTTAATTGTTTTCAGAAGTTTTATTTAAAAATTTTTATATTAGACCAGAAATATTTTTATACCTTGATAATTTTAGGACTTTCCATGAAACGACATTGAAATTCAAGCAAAGTCTTTAATTGTTTGCAGACGTTTTATTTAAAAATTGTTCAAGTAGACCAGAAATTTTTTTATACCTTGATAATTTTAGGACTTTCCATGAAACGACGTTGAATTTTCTAGCAACGTCTTTAATCGTTTTCAGACGTTTTATTTAAAAATTATTAAATCAGACCAGAAATTTTTTTAAACCTTGATAATTTTAGGACTTTCCATGAGACGACATTGATTTTTCAAGCAACGTCTTTAATTGTTTGCAGACGTTTTATTTAAAAATTTTTAAATTAGACCAGAAATGTTTTTAAACCTTGATTATTTTAGGACTTTCCATGAAACGACATTGAATTTTAAGCAACGTCTTTAAATGTTTTCAGACGTTTTATTTAAAAATTTTTAAATTAGACCAGAAATATTTTTATACCTTGATAATTTTAGGACTTTCCATGAAACGACATTGAATTTTCAAGCAACGTCTTTAATTGTTTTCAGACGTTTTATTTAAAAATTTTTAAATTAGACTAGAAATTTTTTTATACCTTGATAATTTTAGGACTTTCCATGAAACGACATTGAATTTTCAAGCAACGTCTTCAATTGTTTGCAGACGTTTTATTTAAAAATTGTTAAATTAGACCAGAAATTTTTTTATACCTTGATAATTTTAGGACTTTCCATGAGACGACCTTGATTTTTCAAGCAACGTCTTTAATTGTTTTCAGACGTTTTATTTAAAAATTTTTAAATTAGAACAGAAATATTTTTATACCTTGATAATTTTAGGACTTTCCATGAAACGACGTTGAATTTTCTAGCAACGTCTTTAATCGTTTTCAGACGTTTTATTTAAAAATTATTAAATCAGACCAGAAATTTTTTTAAACCTTGATAATTTTAGGACTTTCCATGAAATTACATTGAATTTTCAAGCAACGTCTTTAATTGTTTTCAGACGTTTTATTTAAAAATTTTTAAATTAGACTAGAAATTTTTTTATACCTTGATAATTTTAGGACTTTCCATGAAACGACATTGAATTTTCAAGCAACGTCTTCAATTGTTTGCAGACGTTTTATTTAAAAATTGTTAAATTAGACCAGAAATTTTTTTATACCTTGATAATTTTAGGACTTTCCATGAAACGACATTGAATTTTCAAGCAACGTCTTCAATTGTTTGCAGACGTTTTATTTAAAAATTTTTAAATTAGACCAGAAATGTTTTTAAACCTTGATTATTTTAGGACTTTCCATGAAACGACATTGAATTTTAAGCAACGTCTTTAATCGTTTTCAGACGTTTTATTTAAAAATTTTTAAATTAGACCAGAAATGTTTTTAAACCTTGATAATTTTAGGACTTTCCATGAGACGACCTTGATTTTTCAAGCAACGTCTTTAATTGTTTTCAGACGTTTTATTTAAAAATTTTTAAATTAGACCAGAAATATTTTTATACCTTGATAATTTTAGGACTTTCCATGAAACGACATTGAATTTTCAAGCAACGTCTTCAATTGTTTGCAGACGTTTTATTTAAAAATTGTTAAATTAGACCAGAAATTTTTTTATACCTTGATAATTTTAGGACTTTCCATGAAACGACATTGAATTTTCAAGCAACGTCTTCAATTGTTTTCAGACGTTTTATTTAAAAATTGTTGAATTAGACCAGAAATTTTTTTAAACCTTGATAATTTTAGGACTTTCCATGAGACGACATTGATTTTTCAAGCAACGTCTTTAATTGTTTTCAGACGTTTTATTTAAAAATTTTTAATTTAGACCAGAAATTTTTTTAAACCTTGATAATTTTAGGACTTTCTCAATTACTGGAATAGAGGGAATTTTAAGATCAATTGGCGGTTCTAGAATTTCATCTTTATCCCGGCGCTTTTCCGGTTTCGCCAGCAGCTTTTCTCCGTCACTTCCCCTCTTCACAGCATCCAAAGTCTCTAGCAAATTAATCGCAATAAAAATAGTTTTCAACTTTGAAAGTTGGGATCATTTTTATTTAATTTGATCAATTTTAAATAATTTTCCATCTTTTTGGTCAACCTTGTGTAATTTATTATATTTTACCACATTTTCCCAATGATTGAATCTCTCGTCCACTTTTTGCGCCAAATCCTGATTATCTTTGATCGCCTGTTTGAAAATTATTTAAAGTCCTATTTATTATTGCTTAATTTTCAAAAGTTTGGACCTGTTTGTGGTGCTCGTCAATGATCGCGGCCAATTCCAGAAACCTCTGGTTGGTCTCGTTGAAATTTTTCTTGTTCTCCTGGTTTTGCTCGTCCATCGCAGTTTTCATGTCAACCGCCTGTTTCAAAATTATCAAAAAATCCGTGTTTTGAGAAATTCAATAAAATACTTACGAGGCTCGTCAAGAATTTGAGTTTCTCGTTTGTTTCATTAACAATTTTCATGAGCCCTTTTTGAAAGTCCGTCACTTCTTCTTCTTCTTCCATCTGCTTTTTTTTATTGGGAATTAAAGTTTGTGTTCATAAAATTTGAATCCAAACGCTGAGCTAATTTCTAACTTACAAGACTGACAATCAGAAAAAAGTGCAAAAGTGTTTAATTTATCAAATTATAAAATTTGTAACTTATAAATTCGCCTTCGTTTTGTGTTCGAAAATACACCGATACCGAAAAACACAAGTAGATTTAGAATAAATTTTTACTACGTGGGTTGATTGGTCGGTTCGTTTTTGGTCCTCGGCCAGCTCGGTGGTGACGACGGCCAAGAACAACCACAAAAATCGGACCATCTCCATTGCGTGCGTCTGGATTCGCGAATGGAGAAATTTGCGAATCGCGATGCGGCTTTTATTGCGCCGACGAGAAAAATTATTATCAACAAGCAAATCCGCCAACGGATCTCGTGATCCCTCAAAAAAGGTCTTTCAGTGACACGAGGTCAATCGATAACATCTTCTTGAGTCGACTTGGTGCTTTAAAAGAGGCCAATAATGTTGACGAGCGCTCAATAGACCGCTCGTTTCATCTTCAGACTTGGCTGGACTTGTAAAATTAGATCAAATAAATCTATTTTCTATTAGAAATAAATTAAAAAAAAAAAAAAATTGAAAGCGGCACCTTTTCTTGATTTTTCATTTTAATTAATGGTGCGATCAACTCGAGGTATCGAGTAAATATGAATTGATCCTGTGTGCCCAAAAATGTCAAATACCGCGAAGAAAACCAATTAAGTTTTTTTTTTACTCGGGGGCCACTTGCATTTTCCTCAAGTCGACCGTATTAATTACGGGAAAATTATTGAAAAAATGTGCGAGAAAAAAATGAAACTCTTTATTTAACTTGACAAAAGTACTAGCTAGGATATTCACTTTTAAATTGACGTGATAAAAACAATAAAAAAAAATATTTAGCCCTTTTCTTGACGTACAAATTGTTTTGCCAACTCGAAACAAAAGAAAACTTGCCAATAATTAACCCGAATTAAATTAGAATCAAGAAAAAAGGGTGGATCTTGATTAGGATAGGATAAATTGTATATAATTGCCGGATTTGAGCAGCGCTCTTTTCACAAAAATTAGCGCGCTCGTCAACCTTACAAGAGGCAAAAATAAAGATTGAAATGTCGTCTTGTGGCCGGACTTTGTCCTCGCGCAATCGGATTGATAAATAAAATAACAAGAAAAAGGATCCACGGGGAAATCAATTAATTTGCAATTATTTTGCATAATTTGAGAAATTTGAACTTTTTCAAATCCAATTCTGCTATGCTTTTTTGACTAATATCAGAATTCATGATTTATAGAAAGATGTAACAATATTTGAAATAATCAACATGCAAAAAAATTAAATGGAATTCGCTATTACATCTCAGATTGAAATTTTAAATTTGAGCAGAATTTCTGAGCTTTTTTTGCCTTGCGCCTTTAATTAATTTTGTATTGAATCTGGGACTGGGCTTTGTTGCCTAAAAATTGGCGAATAAGTTGTATTTTTTTTTTTTATTAGAAATAATTTTAATTCAGTTGGGAGAAATCTGTTTTTATTTGCTTATCCTTGTAACAAAAATACGTACATTATTTGAAATTCCTGTCATTTCTGCAGATCACATGTTAATGAATTGAGAGAAATTCAGTTTCTGATAAGGAAATTTCTTAATACTTAATCAGTATCAAAATTATATATCTTGAGAAAACGCTGATGTTAATTTCTTTTTAATATTCTAAAGAAGGGTTCTGTCCTCTTTTCTCTTGGCGCAGACCCAGTTGGTGAGGGCGACGGGCTTGAGGCCGCTCTTCTTGAACAGCTCCACCGACCTGTAGTTGTCGACGATGACGTGGCAGTGCGGACTGACCCCGGCCCTGCCCAGGGCCCGCGCCTGGTGCCTCAGCGCCGTCAGGGCGTAACCCTTGCGGCGGTGCTCGGGCACCGTCTGCAGGATGCCGAGGCCGCCGTACTCGGACTGCACGATCATGGCGGCCAATTCTTCGGCGCCGTCCTCGTTTCTCACAAACACGCCGCACGAAGGGTTCAACTCGACCATTTTCTCGACGACGCGGCGGTAGTCGGCGCTGTAGTGCGGCCAGTACTTGCACACCGTGTCCACGTGGCTCAAGTCCAGCGGGCCGACGCGCACGTTCGCAGCAAGTCTGCAATTTTTCCAATATTTATTTTCACACGAGTCAAACATATTTGGTGCAATTTAATCATTTATATTTGAGAGAAATCTACTCTTAAAAGTCATGAGCGATGCTTTCAATTGGGAAGCTCAATGTCAGGGAGGAGATATCGATTGGTGACCAAAAAGGTCAAGGTCATCGTGATATTTGTTTAAGAAACGAAGATTTTGGCAACCAAGCCATTTCATTGGTCCGAAAGGTTCCCCCACCACCAAACTCATAATTGCACCAACACATATAATGAGTGGCACATAATTGGAAAGGTCAGGTCAAAAGGAATCGATTGGTGACCAGAAAGATCAAGGTCACCGTAATTTTAGCTGGGAAAACGACGATTAAAGGAATTAAGCGATCTCATTGGTCCAAATACTCCCCCCACCAATACATTCAAAGTGACTCTAACAGATCAAGTGTGACACATCATTGGAAAGGTCAGGTCAAGAGGAATCAATTGGTGGCCAAAAAACTTTGGTTGCAGTCTTGACAACAAAAAAATTATTCAAATAATAATATAGTGTGGTATTTTTTAACTTTTGATTTGTTAAAAGTCTACCAAGATTATTAATTGTCTGATTTTTAGATGCTCAAAATGTCTTTTCAGTGTTTTTTTACTTATTCACTTTAAAGTAGGGATTGCAGTCAATATAACTTACTCGGGAATTTCAATGTTGGCGGCGTCTTCGGCAGAGGCGTAGTGCATGTGGCACGGCACGTACAAATTTCCCGTGTGAAGATTCACTCCAACGGCGCTCAAAATCTCGACGCAAATGGGAATGTGGCGCACGTGCACCCCCGAGAAATGGGAAAACCGATGCCACGGAATCAGCTTGGTCTCGGTCAGCGCCTTTTTCAGTTTCGCGCCGCCCTTCTCCAGGGTGTACAGCGTGCCGAAAACTATCTTTTCGCCCTGTCAAAAACAAAACGTCCAAGTCCGCAGCCTTTTGAAACTGTGAAAAACTCACCAGTCCGTCCACCATGGTGACGACCGTTCCGTCCGACCAGTCGCCGTCCGGACACAAAATGCTCACTTTGATTTCGGGCAACTTTTTCGCCCATTCCGTCTGCTTCTTTATCCAGTTGTAAGGCTGCAACATTAATAATTTGCCTTATTATTATACAATAAAATATTTTATAAAATATTTGTATATCCAGGAAAGAGAGGTTTCAACTCGGAAAAATTCATGCCAGTCTGAAATTTTCACTTTATCTGTTGAGATTTCCTACCTTTGCCTTTCTAAGTAAAAAGTTACCTTTTCTTATGCACATAATTTTTCTATAGTTTGCACAAACATGAAACGAACGCCAGTCAATAGGAAATTTAATGGGCGTTCAAAAAAATACCAGGTTTGCTTAAATAAGAAAATTTGGACGCCAAAAATTTCAATTATTTTAGGAAAGGTCAACTTTTAGTCATTTTTTATTGGTTTCTTTTAGTTCTAGCTCTTCTGGAAATTATTTTAGAGTAAAATATTTGATAAAAAACTGTAACCAAATTTAATTGTGCACACATTTTGTAATTAACATTTTCTTCTAAATCAAAAGTGACCGAAGTTATGAAAGTGGAAAGGTTAAAAAATGAGTTGGAATTTGAGGACCTTCAACCATATTTCTTGTATTTTGTAAGAAGTTTACATTTGATCAATTAATATTGCCCAAATTTTAACGGCTGAGAGGAAATGTTTATAAATTGGCACGATTCTCCCTCAGATCAACATCTCAGGTGAATTTGAGCTTCATAAGTCCGTGTTTAATTTTCACCCATAAGGTTACAACATCAGAAAATATCTCAATTTTTATATTTCTGCATTTATAATTTTTCCCGCTTTGATTTAGTAGAAAATGCGAAACACAAAAAATGTGCAAAATTAAATTATCTTCAAATTTTGCCTGAAATATTTTTCACTAAAATGCTTTTAAGAAGAGCTGACAAAAAGAAACAATAAAAATGGACTTTTTATTCAAACAATAATTTTTGGCACCAAAAATTGTTTAATTCAAGGATACTTGGCGATGTTTTAAAAGCTTATTAAATTTGTTATCCTTTGGCGTTTGACTCTTGTTTGTACAAGCAATAGCAAAATTGCTTAAAAATTTAGAAAAAAATTAAAAATAAAACACGCCACCTTTCATAGGTGTTTTTTTTACGTAGAAAAATTAGAGGAAGACCTAAGAAAATCTAAAAAAAAAAAATATATCTTAATCCTTCTCTCCCCAATGAATGGTGAAAATTTTGATTCCTAGAGACGAAATTCGTAAAAGCAGATAAATTTCGAGGGAATTGAAATTTACCACAGAACTGTCGGGCAGATCCGTGGCCAAAACCTGCAGGAGTTTTTCGACTTGGTCCTCTTTGAGGGGCCGAAGGACGTCCTCGGGCTGCATGACCTGCTCCTCCTCCTCCTCTTCGGCAATCGGCGGCGCTATCGGAACTGAAATGCAATCGGGCCCAAATAAGCAAACGCTGATGTAGCGCTGGAGCTGCTCTTGTGAAACCAGTGCTCGCTGCACGACCGGCTGCACCTTCGCTCCGTCCTGCACCACTCTTATCTCGGTCGGCAAACTTTGGGACATTTAGTCTCACTCTCGGGGCAAATCAAAATAAGCCTCTCGACTGGTCGAAGACGCACGACCGAGTGAATCGAAACGCGCGCGCTATTATTAAACAATCAAGCCTCAAACGAGGCCAACTGCACCTCCCATAATTAATGACCCACATTTGAGTCGAGTGCCGAGATATTTCAGTGCACTCTGCTTCTGTGTCAATGTCGATTAGGCAATTGCATTCAAAATTTAATTTATATACTTGTTGCCATATTATGAGGAGTTTTAAAATAGTCGTTTTTGAACAAGAATAAAAATTTACTTCATTGTATAAAAATATAATTAAAAATAGGAAACTGAATTTCGCTGTTCAAGAAAAAAAAATCTTTTTTTTTATGTAAACTTTCTGATAAAATTTAGGAAGTAATTGAAATGAAATTGAATGGATAAGTAAAAAAGGGGTTGCCTTGTTATTTGTTTTTAACAAATATTTGTGCACCGCTATTGACATACACGTGTCTTATCAGAACTCGATGGCGCCATTTGTCGGGAAATAAATAATCCCTGATGCTAAGATTGCTTATTTAATTCTTATTCATTTTTGTTTGGGGTAAATAGAATTAATAGACACAATTTTTACTTACTTTCAAAGGTTTGATGTAATTATTTGGCCTTTTTCTTTGCACATATTACAAAACGCAACTGTGCCACTTGGCTACTCATAAACGACTCATCTATCAATCTTGCTGCTCTGTCACCTGATGCCCTGTCTCTCTCTCTTCCTCGGCCACGAATGGTGCAGCAAGCACCATCGGTGGCCGCTGGAAGAAGTGCCGAGTTTACCCCGACACTACCGATTTTGCCCTTAGATGAAAGGTGATGCCATGACTGGCTCGGCGCTTATTTCAACATGTTTTCCTCGCCACGACACTAAAAATCGGAATTTGCAACAAAATTTGAAAAAAAGTGGTCATGAAATGTTTAATTATTTGTTATCATTGAAAAAGTCAAATTGTTCAAAATCAAGAAACCAAGGACGAAATAAATTTTGTACAAAAAAAAATCAGTAAAAATTCCAAATCAGCTGATTTTGCATCAAATCGCATGCATGTTTACCTAGCATACCTAGCACACTTGGCATTTTATGTTTTCAAAAAAAAGGTCATTGAACTTAATTTTGAAATCTCACATCAAGTCAGCAGTCGTTTGTAATGTTAATTCATAAAATATTGATTGGAAATTTGAAAATTCACGATCATTTATACTTTTTATAAAAAAATTTATTTTATTTCTAAGCACAAATTTGTCAAGAGATCACTACTTTTCGTATTTGAAATCGCCAAAGTTTTCGCCGACCAACATGGTGTGCGATCCCAACGCAATCAGACTGCCGGTGCTCGTGTTGGTGATTTGCACGTCCATGAAGGCCAGCGACTTTCCCATCTTCTTGGTTTCCGCGTCGATCACGAGCTTGTCGCCCACTTTCGCGGCCCCCAAGTATCTATTTTCGTTTATAAAAATTTGAAAATTTATAGAAAAAAAAATCATCTCTCGATTTGAAGAGAAATTCTTACTGCACTTGAATCCCGATCGAGATCCCGGGCGTGCCTTTTTCGTGGCTCATGAGGGCGAGGGTGGACACGCCGTCGACCAGCGCGTCGGTCATTCCTCCGTGCAGGGTGTTGCCCCGGTTCGTGTGCTGCTTTTCCACCATCATTTCCGCCACGCATTTCCCTTGACCGGCCGAAACGATTTGCAGCTGCAATTTGATTCGCACCAATTTGTCTCGTCCGCCCAAATTGAGATTTCGTTTCAATTCATCAAATTAATATAAAATTTGCAACATTAAATTCGGTAAAACTTTAAGTGGGAGAATTTTCGGAATTTTCTTTTTGTATGATTGAATAAATTTTTCTGTTTTGGTTAAGATCCTAAATTAATTAATAAAAAAAACCTTTTCCAACACTTGGTCGAATCCTCGACGGTCAATCACAAATTTTAGGACCCCCTTCACGTACTTCAGCGGATTTGCTGCCATTTTCAAAACTTTCGTAAGCAAATTGACCACCCCTATAAAATATGCAACTGGTGGATTTTTCGGCAACACTTGATTTAATATATGCGAGGGGCTTGGAGATAAGATAAATCCGATTTTGACGTCATTGGAAAAACCCAAAATGAAACGAAAGTAGGAAATCGCTATCGCGTGCAAATGTTAAGTACTCCAATTGCAAAAACATTACGTGGTACAGGTGAGAGATTTTGATGGCGCCAAATTCTTTAAAGTATAACATTTTATAAAAAAAATTAATTCGGAGAACCAGGAATTTCCAGAAAATTAAATAATTCCCAAATTCTCTCTTATTCATAACATTAAACAATGAACAAAATTCCCCCCCCTTTTTTTTTAATAATTAGCATTTAAGGATCCTCCCTGGCTATAACATGGTTTTTTGCCCTAGAACTAGATCTTCTCAATGTTCATATTAAAATTTTTTTCATTTTTTCAATCGTCATTTTAAATATTGGATTTTCCTGATTATTGCGAACCGTATTTCTGGAAATTTACACTAATCTCTACTTAAATAATATTGCTAGATTTATTTTTAAGCACTTTACTATGCGGAAAACTTTTGCCGTTCTCAAAATTACTCCTTATCTATTCGTCTACAAAATTTCTATTTTTGCAACAAACAATCTAATTTAACGCACGTGTGACCTGATTAGCAAACTTAATCTATCATTTATAGAATTCATTGGCAAGTTACGTAAGTAGAAATTCGGACCTGCAATTAGCGTCGATCGCGAATTTAATCGCAAATGTTATTTTGACTTTTTTATCTTTGAAAAGCCACTTGAAAGCAAGGGACGTTTGCCTGATTAAAACTGCACGTTCGATCAAAATAACTTAATCAGCATGATCAGAAATTGATATCAGATTTTACGTAAAAGGGGTTTTATCTGAAGTGAGACTTTTCGAGAGATTTATTTTTATAATTTTTTAGTTTTAATTAGAGTTTTTCGTAAAAATAAATTAAATAATCTCAACATTCGACTACACCGAAGACTGTTTCACAAGAGCAGCGAAAGTAACAAAATTTTGCTTTTGAATTCACATCATTTGTTGGGTTTTTCGTATTGAAAACTACCCAAGTTCTCGCCGACGAATTTGGTGTGCGTCCCCGTGGCGATCACGGCTCCGGTGGCCGCGTTCGTGATTTGCACGTCGAGAAACGCCAGCGAGTTTCCAGCCTTTTTCGTAATCGCGTCGATCGTGATCTTGTCCCCTTCCTTCGCCGCCTTCAAATATCTAAAAACCGCAGATTTGAAAGAAAAAAAAAAATAGTAAAATCTGCAATGTGAAAAAAAAGCTCCTTACGAAACGTGAATGTCGACAGACACGCCAGGCACGCCCTTGTCGTGGGTCATGAGGGCGAGGGTGGAAATGCCGTCGACGAGGGTGGCGGTCAGGCCTCCGTGCAAGGTGCCGCCCTTGTTTTCGTGCTCCTTGCCCACCACCATTTCGGCCACGCACTTTCCTTGGCCAGCGGAAACTATTGTGACCTGCCAGGGTCAAATCGCGGTTCATATTTTGTGTTTTACATTCAAAACAATTTTATGTTAATCTTTTATTAATCTAAAACAGATATTAAAGAGGTGCAGTAAAAATTTTGATTATTAATCGGCATAAATTAAAAAAAAAATATGCAACAATGAATAGGCACAATTTTTGCTTCCGTTGCTTCTTTCATACACAGCAATAAGACTGAAGTTCAATGGAAACGAAGATATGAATCAATTGAGATAAGCCAAATAATCAAATAAAAAACCCCTGCAGATTTGCGATGTAGGCTTTCCGCTTCACTCGTGCATCATGCTGGTTGCATGCCTCTTCCATCTTCCATTCCAGTTTATGAAAAACAAACATTCAGAGAAAAAAGTGCATAATTTTTAAAAATTATTTAAAAACAAAATGTTTCCTTCTTTTTACCCCTTTTTACATAGAAAAGGACGCAAACCAGCGCAACAATTATTTTGAAAGTAAAAATCATTGTTGAGGAAAAAGTATCTTAAAAAATAATAAATAAATAAAAAGCGAAAATTATATATAAAATTAGAATTATTTGTTTTTACCTTGTCCATAACTCGATCAAATCCTCGAGCGTCGATCAAATATTTTAACACATCCCTGACCAGCTTAAGAGAATTCCCAGCCATTATCTCCCTTTGTGGCAATCTCTAATTAAAATTTCTGCCCGAGCAAAAAATTTTCAATCGGCCGGCAGGATAAAAAGGAAAACAGTCCTCATTCTCAAATCATATGTATCTAGATAGCAAGATAGTGATCCAGTGTTGCCAACTTGCACATTAAATAATACAGTTAGAAACATCAAATAACCCTGAACATTATTTAGGTGGAAACGTAATTTTTTTCTCAATTCAAGCGTTTTAGTACCAAAGTTCTTAAAATTTAAGATGGATTTAAGCAAAATCAGATAAAAAGATAACGCGACCAAATTAACAAGCGGCAAAGAATACAACTTTTAAACTTGTGGCGCGCTTTTCTATTCGCTGATTGGCTGTTGAGCGGCATGAAGCTCTCCCATTGGCTGCCGAAAGGAAGGCATGGTTTTCCTCCAATCAGCGTCCTCCGAGAAAACCAAAACACAAGCACGACGCATCGTCCTTTTTTGCCAGTTTTTATCGGGAAATAACCTTAAAACCTTTTTCAGAGCCACAATCCATGAGTCTAGACAGCTAACTAAGCTCCTTTGAGTCAGACAACATGTCCCGACACAGAGACGTCCGCAGTCTCAACTATTCGGACGGTAAGATTCGAGTCTTGTTTGTTGCTCCATCGTTGATTTGTGCGATTTTTGCAGAGTGCGATGGCTATGACGATGTTTACGGCCACTCGGTCGAGGACGACTACAGCATTTCGCCCAGCGTCGGTCAGTTTGTCCGAGTTTGTCCCGGAATTATGATTTAATTTAAACTGATTTCGCAGAGCAATTCATGTTCGACCGGTCGAGGCAGTCGGAAATGTCTGCGTTCATCAAGGACAAGGACGGCATAGCTGAGGAAGACGAGGACGCCGAGGAAGGCCACGAGCAGTCTTTGTCTCCGCAAACCAGGCCTCGGCTGAACGAATTGGACGAGGCGCGTCTGCAGTCGTGTCTCGATGAAATTCGCAATGTCATCGGCGAGTCCACTCCGGAGCGGTTGCTCATCGACACCATTGTCAAGAATGGTTTTGACCTGCACCGATCGCTGGACGCGGTGCTCAACTCGACTGCTGGAAAAGGTCTGCAGATTTTGGCTCAAATAATTCTGTCTAATTTTTAATTGTTTTGTAGCTTCAAAGACTGCAGCTGCTGAACCTAGAGAAAAAGGTGATTATCAAATTAAAAGTCTTTTTAATTATTAAAAATTCAAGATTTAAAAATTAAACAAACATTATTTTGTTCCATGTTGATGCTCGGTTCTGTTCTTGATTGGCAAGGTAAGATTCAGTTTCAAAATCCAATCAAAATTTGGTCTGCGGCCACCTTTTGATCTCTCCTCGTCTGCACCTTCTTCGATTGACCTGAGTGCCGCCCTCGTACCTCCCATGACCAATTTGGCCCTTTTGCCTCCACCACCTCCCATGGACTTTACCCTGGCCGCAGGCGACATTGACCTGTCCTCCGCCCTGGTCGGCCCGCCGCCGCCGACCCTTCTTGACCTGCCTCCCCCTCCCTCCTTTGGACTTGCCAGGGTTGATTTGACTGCCAAGGAGAACAATGTGCCTGTCAAGATCAAAGCCCGAAAAGCCGCCCACTGCTATGACCTCGAACTTGACCTGGTCAAACAAAAAGCAGACTCTCTGCTGGGCCTTGGGTCAAACCTCCTGACCCGGAGGTCGTCGAACCTGGGCACGATCATTTGCAGAAAGTGGCTGCGCAAATTCATTCCGGTCTACTTGGACCCCTACCCAGTCAAATCGTCCATCCCCCGCTTCGGCTTCAATTCTCCCTCCCCTGACGACAAGGTGTTGAGATCACTGAACAAAAAGTTTTAGCTTTGACTTGTAATTTATAAATTAAATAAGCATTTTACTTTACAAATAAACTGCGGTAATTATTTCTGCTTGTTTTTTTTTTTTTTTAATATTGTTATTATTTTAAAACGTTTGGTAAGTTCAATTGTTCCAAAAAGTGGATGAATAACCAACGAATTGAAATTTCAGTTCTGCCTTCGAAACCAGATCTCGGTATTGATGCAGTGCCTCTGATGACGTCCACTCCTGAACCTGTAAAAGTCGCCAAGGCCAAAACCTTGAACATAACCAAGGGTTTTGAAGTCACACCCAAGTCTGGTAATTAAATCTTTTCGTTTAAAAAAATTAAAATCGCTAAATTAATAACTTTCAGGCCAGAAAGACGGAAGCTTGAGGGTGGAGCCGATGGAAACTTCGCCCAGGTCCCAATCCCCCCTTTCGGACGTGGCCGCCGAAAAGGAAGCGGCTCTGGCCAAGTAAGCAATTAATTTATCCTGAAAGCAAATTTTACTTGTAAATTTGCAGACACAGAGAGCTTCGAGGGGAGGCTGCCGTCGCTCGGTACAACGAGGAGCGCTCGGGAATCAAACCTCTTCTGCACATGGTCGTCATCGGCCACGTCGACGCAGGAAAAAGCACCCTGATGGGCCACCTTCTGTACGACCTTGGGCAGGTCAACCAGCGGACGATGCACAAGTACGAGCAGGAGAGCAAAAAACTCGGAAAGCAATCCTTCATGTACGCCTGGATCTTGGACGAAACTGGAGAAGAGAGGTTTGCAATTTTGCTTTTAATCTTTGCTTCTTCATGAAAAAACTTGGATTGCAGAACTCGAGGAATCACAATGGACATTGGACAGTCCAGATTCGAGACGCCAACCAAAAGCGTTCTCATCTTGGACGCTCCCGGACACAAGGATTTCATTCCGAACATGATCAGTGGAGCGACTCAAGCAGACGCGGCAGTTTTAGTTGTCGATGCTGGACGGGGCGAGTTCGAGTCTGGTTTCGAAAGTGGCGGACAAACCAGGGAGCACGCTTTGCTCGTCAGATCATTGGGTTTGCTTTTTTATTCTAAAATGATAAATTAATACAAAATGTTATTGCAGGGGTGAGCCAGCTAGTGGTGGTTGTCAACAAACTAGACACGGTCAGCTGGGATCAGACGAGGTTTTTGGAAATCGCAAACAAGCTCGGCGCCTTTCTCAGACAGGCTGGTTATCGAGACACTGACGTCAGTTTTGTTCCCTGCAGCGGTCTTTCGGGTGAAAATCTGACTAAATCTCCCACCGAGGACGCTCTTCTCAAGTGGTACCACGGACCTTGTTTGGTCGAAGCAATTGGTACATTTTTTTTTTAAATAAATTTTTTCATAATTTTAATTGTAATGCTTTTCAGACAAATTCAAAATCCCAGAAAGGCCCATTTCCAAGTCATTCAGGCTTTCGATAAATGACATTTTCAAAGGAACTGGAACCGGATTCTGCGTGAGTGGGCGGGTCGAGTGTGGTTCCATTCAGGTGGGGGACAAAGTGCTGGTGCAGCCCCAAGGAGAGCAGGCCTTTGTCAAGGGTAACTGAATTTTTTAATAATTGTTACCAGAAAAAATTTCATTGTTTTTTTAAAAAAAAAGGTCTGACTTTGGAGGAAATGCCGTGCCAAGTTGCATTTGCGGGCGATCAGGTGACCGTCACCCTATCTGGCATCGACATGCAGAATGTCTGTCTGGGCTACATTCTGTGTGATCCGCTGCACCCCATTCCTGCCACCTCTCGAATCGAAGCAAGAATCGTTCTGTTCAATCTGCAGTTCCCTATTACTCAAGGCTTCCCTGTAAATGATCAAATTGTTGATCTTTCCTTTATAAAAAAATCGTTTTTTCAGGTTTTCTTCCACTCGCAGTCGCTTGTCGAGCAGGCGGTGGTCACAAAACTGATTTCTCAGTTGAATCGAGGCTCTGGCGAAGTGATCAAGCGTCACCCTCGTTGTCTACCCAAGAACACGAGCGCCGTTGTCGAAATCACCCTAAATCGACCTGTCGGACTCGAGCTTTACAGGGACGTCAAGGAGCTGGGAAGGTTTATGTTGAGGTCGTCGGGAGTGACCATAGCGGCTGGATTAGTCAATAAGGTTTGATTTGCAATTTCATTGATACTACTTAAAATTTTGAAATAGATTTACTAACGGATTCAAAGGACTGACAGACTGGTACTAGGACTACTTACGGAAAACTGATGTAAAACTATCATTTTTCTTTTTTACTTAATTTGGAAAATAAATTGGGAGTATAAAGCATGATTATTTATTTACTTTAGAAAAAAACCACTGCCTCGTTTTGTTTTGTAAAATAATATTTTATTTTCACATCAACAAGTGAAATGCAGGTCACTGAATTAATCAACTTTAAAATATATCTCTGCATTTCCTAAGACTAGATAATTTAAACTGAAATTAACATATGGAATAATTTTGATTGTTCTTTGGTTGAGTTAATTAGTCTCGTCCTGGGTAGTATTGTTCAATGTGGGTCACAATCTCCTTGGCCAGCTCAATCGAACTGGCGCACAGACAGCGTCGACTCATCACGTCAAATTCGCCTCCTATAATAATCACACCATTTTGATGGTTATTTCTTGATTTATTAATAAAAGTTACCAGCAGGGTCAATGACCACTCCACCGGCCTCCCGAACAATCAAGTCCCCGGCAGCAATGTCCCAAGCGTGGATGCCGAACTCAATGTACGAGTCGGACGCACCCATGGCGACCATTGCCATGTTCAAGGCTGCGGACCCGAGGCAGCGAATCCTGAATTACTCAAGTTTATTATAACAGAAAGTCAATATTATCATTGTTACCCGTGAGCCAAAGGGACGAGGGTGTTGACATTTTTCAAGACGACCTTCATTTTTTCCGGGTCTCTGCTTGTTCCGACCTCGTAGCTCAACAGTGCTTTGGATAGGTCTGGAAATTTCCTCATTTTTTAATTATTTGATTTCATCTTTTTGTAATAATTGCCACCTTTGACCGCCGAGACCTGGATCTTTTTTCCATTAAGAAGGGCGCCCTGACCCTTCCGAGCTTCGAAAAATTGGCCCAGAACCGGATTGGTGATGATTCCGATCTCGGGAACTTTGTTGACGAGAAGGGCGATGGAAATGCAGACGTGAGGAAAAGAGTGCACAAAATTCATGGTGCCGTCGACAGGGTCAATGATCCAGGTTGGCGCGTCGGTCAGTTCATTCTTCTGGCCGTCGGCTGTCGATTCTTCTCCTATGAACCTAGCAATAACAATTAAATGTAATTTTTTAATTAAAATAATAAATTTTACTTGTGGTCAGGAAACTTTGCTCGCAACCCTGATATGAGCAGTTTTTCCACTTGCTGGTCCGTTTCTGTCACAAGGTCAACCTCGCAGCTCTTGTGCTGTACCTCCTTTGCGGAATTTATTCCATTCCTAATGAGCTGTCAAATTATACAATTATTATATGCTTAATGGTTTCTAGTGAGATGGGAGGGCAAACCTCTTCGGCAGTTTTGACAAGTTCCAATACGACCGAATAACAGAGATCGAGGTCAATGCCGCCGCTCATGTTGCTCTTCTTTCCAGTGTCGACTCCGCAAATGCAAAATTCCAACTGACTAACAACTCTATTTCATGAGCGCTCAACCTCGGTTTGCAAATTCAATTTGAACTGGCCCCGTTCGGCCGAGCAATGACAATAGGACGGACACACCCACTTGTCAAGTAAAAGTGTTCCTCATTCTACGAAAGGGGCGAGGGTTGGTCTCCATAAATAACCCAAAACTGCCACCAAATTTAAAAACTAAAAAGGTGTGATGAAAATCAAATAATTTCCATGTTTTCAATAGTAATTTTCAATTTTTAATTGACAAAATAAAAATGAAAAGATTGCAGTAAAATGCTTTAAAAGGAGTTGCTGAAGGTCTGCAGCAAAAATCTTGATAAAATTATGGTTTTTGAATTGCGCGATTTGCGCATGAAAGATTTCAGTGTTCAAATATTTTTACTCGTCGTCGTCAGCGGCCTTGCTTTTCTTCTTCTTTTTCTTCTTCCTAGGACTGCTTTCCCCGTTCGTTTCCACCTCGTCGCCGTTGTTTTCCGCAACTAGGCTCTTCTTTTTCTTCTTGGCCGGTTCTTCTTCTTCTTCGGCAGGCTGGGCGTCGCCGTTGACGCCGTTCACCTTGGATTTCTTCTTCTTTTTCTTCTTGCGCTTTTTGTCGGCCTGGACGGCCGCCTCGGCCAGCGCGTCCTCCATGACGGAGATGTTGGTGGGCGGCTTGTCGCCGCCCTTGAGGAAGGTCAGCCTGTCCTCCACCTGCTGCTTCAGCTTCTCGCCAAACACGTTGGTCGGGATGTCAGCGAAGCAGTCGAGACGCGCCGCGATCGAGCACTTGTTCGCGATGTACCGCGAGATGCGACCTTTGTCCTTCGGGCCGGCCCGCCCGATGAAGCTCGAGTGGAACAGAAGACCGTACTTAGGAGTGTTACTTCTCGTCCTCAAAGCCCTGGAAATTTAAATCAATTAGATTATTAGTCATTTTTAAAATGAAATGAATTGAAAAACAATTAGGAAAACTCATCTGTCTTAAAAGAAATTTCTATTTTTTTTTTGTGATTTTCATCTAATTGCTTTAAACTTTAATTAAATCAATAATACTAATTAATCTCTTTTAGAATTACACAAAGATTACTCGTAAAATTTATATTAATGAACAGTTTCTAAAGACATTTGATTCAAAGACTAAATATAAATTTATTTCCAAAACTGATTTTTTTACGGCTTTTGAAAGTCCAATAAATGAATTAATATTGAAGTCAATTTCAATTATCTTTTAAAATTGCTTTTTTTTCTTGATATTGAAATTTACCTAAACAAGGCCTTTTCTGCACCGAGAATTTGAAGCGTCGAAGCTGGATATTTAGCCAGGTTGGTGAGGGAACCTGCGTGAGAAATGAGTCGGGCGCCAACCTGATCCCCGATCAAGGTAGCCAGGTTCGGAGCCACCGACTCCATTTTACTGTTCAGGTAGTGGGAGAGGCTTTTGCGGTAATCGGCCAACGCGACCACCCTCTTGGCGAACATCTCGATGTTGATCAGATCAACAGGGGAGATGTCCATGCCCATGGAGGACCTTGCAGCACCCAGGATGGCCTGAGCCTTCGATTCGTCCTGAACCAACTCCTCCAGACCTGAGGAATTAGAAATTAGAAGTTTCTTGTTAAATTCATTTGTGGATAGAATACCTGGAAGGTTCTCTTCGGACAGTTCCTTCCTGTTCTTGATGTATTGGGCGACCCTGGCGTACATGTAGTTGTCGGGGACGATTTTGACGAGCTCGGGGAAGTGGTACGAGTACCACTCCCTGATGCGCATGGCAAACGTGTTGACGTCCTTGTCCATCTGGTCCAGCAGGGCGATGCTCTGGATGATCATGTTGTCCACCCTGTTGACGTTGAACTTGACTTTGGCCCTCGAGTAGCTGTGGCCGAGACCGAGTTGGGCCTTGCCTGAGGTCTCGAGGGTGAAGCCCTTGACCAGCTGGTGGAAGTGGGCGCGGATGCCCCGCACGATTTCAGGAACGACGCCCGTGTGCAGACACTTGGTGCCCAGAGCCTCCGTGATGGCCGCGGCCAGCTTCGGCTCAATCACCCCCAGAGTGATTTTGCCCTGAAATGAAATTAGTAATTTTATTTTTTAATTCATATCAAATTCACCTTTTTCGTGCTCTTCGGAAGGTACGTCTCGAGGAACAGGTTGAGGTCTTCGGGCAAAACGCCTTCCGAGATGCTGTTGATGCTCTCGAGGGCGACGAGCGCCGTCTTGAAGGGCGCGAAGCCGACCAGTTTGACCACCGAGTTGAACTTGCTCAGGTCGGTGACGGAGGCCTCGACCTGCGGCAGCAGAGCGCCGATGTCCTCGAATTCCTTGACCCTGAAGAGGGCATAGCCGGCAGCGTGCTCGAACAGCACGTACAAATCCATCTGCGGAATAAAACAAAGCACTAAAGGTCAGGGACCTGAATTCGCGACCTGACGCGGGAAAAGGGTTTCCGCCGCCCGTACTCACGTCCGACTTGGTCTGTTTCGCTCCTTCTTATTCACAATTCGGCATCAAATCGCACGCAAAAACACTGCAGCCGCGTTGCGTTCACGTGTTGTGGCGCGCCATCTTGGATTTCCCCTTCATCCCCTCTGCAGTTCCCCCACCCTTGAACGCGGAGCACGAAACGCGAACCACTTGACCGGAGCGGGGAACAGGAAAATGAATCATCATGGCCAATATTGAAGAAGGATTCGCAGGAGATGGCAAGGTGAAAATCGCGATTTGGGCGGCGCGGGCAATTTTTCGGCGGCCGAACGCGCTTCCGTCACGTTTCGGCCGCGGCGGAGGGGCGGGGGAAGCGGCCCAATGGGGGCCCAGGCGTGCGTGGGCGCGCACAAATCGATTCAAATCGGCCATACGCTTGCTCACCTTTGACATGATTTGCGAGCTGACAGGCCCTTGTTGACATCTCGGCCCACCTTCAGGGGCTTCAGGTCGCGATGAAACCCTTTGAAAAGGTCGAGGAAAGCCCAAATCGGAGCTCTCCGCAACCTGATGTTAAATTTGGGGCGCCTCAAGTTTCACTTTTCTACGTTTGTTTTTTTTCTTTCTCAAATTTGGTTTGATTTTTCAGGGTCGCCGAGTGAAGATGGCTTGAGTGATGGATTCGCCCCCTTTGTCAGGAGGTCTGTCGTGGTCTCAGGGCTTCCCATCCAGCGACGACAGCGGCCTCCTTTTGATGAGCGGATTCAGCGGTTCTTCGCTGTCCAGCGAGGAGAGCAGTGCGCCCATGGAGGTGCGTTCCAAATTTTTAAAGAGGATTAAAACACCTTATAATCCGCATAATCCTCCAGCAAATCTATTAGTTTGGATCATAGGGATCATTTTTATAACAAGAAAATGGGGGGTCACCGCGAATATTTTCGAGAAAAATGCATTTGAAGTTAACATGTAAAATTTTCATTGAAATCGTTTTATTGCATTTTAAGCCAAGAAAAATCCCTTTGGCAAGGGTTTGTGACCCACCAGCATGTTCCTTGACAACCCTGCTACGAATGTGTTACCAGAAAATTGGGGGTCACCGCGTAAATTTTTGAAAAAAGTTAAATTGAAGATTGAAAAACGTCGTTTTTTGCATGTTGGACGTGTTCGAGTCAATTATGCAAATTTGTGAACACTTTGATTTAATTGATTTCTAAAATCAAATATGATGATAGTTAATATATTGGTTTCTACAGCACTCACTTAATGAAAAAAATTCATATTTTTAAAAATCCAATATGGATTTACTAAAACTACTGCCAAATTAATTTCGGTAAAGATTTTTTAATTTTCACGGTGGGAGATAATGAACCAAGGTATCTTCTCTAAATGGTGATCAAGTTTCTAGGCCAAAGGTCATTGACCCTGGCGAAAGGTCAAAATATAAAGTTTTGTGCCCCTTTATAATAGGCAACCTAACAAAAAAATCTGAAGCCAAAAGACGCGGCATTAATTTTGCATCAATATGCAAATTTTCAGAATTTTTGAACGAGCGGTTTTGAAAATATAAATTATTTTTAAATAGCGTTCGAAAGACTGAAAATGGTCTCTTTGGATGAGTTAAAAATGAGAAGATTAGGCTTTTTCCATCATATTTGAAAAAAAAAATTGAGTAGGATTTATTGTATTTCATTTATATTGAAATTCTACTTTAAATTTAAACATCAACAACTAAATTTATTAATTTATTTCAGGTGCAGGAGAGTGAAGAGGAGGCGGTGCGGCCGGAGAACGGGATGAGCTGCGAGGACTTTGACACCCTGAAGAAGGTGCCTGTGGTGGCCGAGTGGCAGCAGCCGGTGGCGCCGCCGCCTGAGTTCCAGGACGCGCCTCGCAAGCGGCTGGTGGAGAAGTTCGCCAAGGGCCTGGTGGCCGACGTGATCACGGACGCCCTGGCCGCCTCGAGCCAGATCACGTGGGCCATCGAGTGCTCGCACGAGTGCCACCCGAGCGCGTCCCTGCTGCGGCGGGGGCGGCGCAAGGACAGCGCGCCGCGCCTCTGCTGGACGCCCGAGATCCCGTTCAGCCCGTGCCACCACCGGCCCGGCTCGGTCGGCTCGCTGGCCTCGTCGCGCCTCTCCATCTCGCACAACTCGCTCAGCATCCCGCGCACCAAGGCCGCCGACGACTCCAGCTTCATCACCTTGGCCATGTCGCACGACCTCCTGCTCGGCGACATGAGCGAAATCTACAACGTGCCCATCGACAGCGACATCTACACCCTGCCCGTCGACACCGTCCACCAGGACAGCGCCGACCACCGCAAGCACAAACGAAAGGTATAAAAATTGTAAAATATGTATAATCTTTTTTGCTGGGTTAAAAGGTATTTTTTCCTAATTTAAAATACTATATTTTTCTCATTTCATTACTTCTCAAATCATTTTTTCAAACTTTCTGTATTTCTTTAAATTTGACTAATTCAAACTATTTATTTAGCAGTGATAAAGATTTATTCTGGATATTAAAATTTATGCAAATTATCGTAGAATTAGTGATTACTTTTGGAAGATTTGACATTGCTACATGGTTTCTTCTAATTGAATGTCTCAAAATAAAAATTTTAAATTTTAGGAAGTGTGAAATTTTTTTTTTGTAGAATATAATATGAAAATTACTGATAGCATACTTCGCAAAAAAAAAACCTTTTTTAACTTTAATTTTTGTCTAAGTTTTTAAATTTTTGAACCAGTAGATAAATTTCAGGGGCAAATCTCTTAATTCCATCCGACAGTCCCATCGACTATATTGATTTTATTTTCCTTCTTAATTCGGGTGCTTTGAACGTGATTTCGTAAATTTTTTTATCAATTAAGGCCAGATTTTGAGGATAAAATTATTTTAGACAATGCCCATCGGAAACAATGTTAATTTCAAAAATTCAGTACTAACAATGAGATTTTTTGGGAAATGTAAAAATTTCCATGAAAATTAATTGGGCCGTTTTTTGCAAATATCTCTTCTTAATTTTAACTAATATTTTTTAAATCCAAGATGGCTTCCGCCTAAAATTCTTGTTTTGCCAATAACTCGCACCCTGATGGACGAAAAGTTAAATATGTCAATTTCTTGAAGGTGACGAAAAATCAATTCAATCTATGCCAAAACATCCCAAAATTATCTCTTGTTCCGCACAAATTGTCAACCCCTTTAAGGTTCACACTTATTCGGTAAAGTTGATTTAATTTGAGTTCAGTAAAATATTTTGGTCAAATATTTCTTTGCTACTTTTGAAATGTGGAAAGTTCAAGTGAAATAAATTGATCCTTAAATTATTAGAAATGTTCAAATAAATACTTTATTGCTTTGATGTTTTTGCCCGATTTATTTGAATTCTAATGTGGTTGTTGCAGGTGCATCGGAAGAAGCGACGGCACACCTCGAGCAGTTCCGAGACGGGTCACTCGGCGGCGACGAGCAGGCGGAGTCGTCGGAGCGGGCGAAACTCGGCGACAAGGGCGAGCGCCGAGACCCTGGAGGGCAGCAAGCGGCACTCGATGCCGGCGACGTCGCGGCGGCCGGGGCCGTCGCACTCGAGCAACGAGTGCTCGGGCCGGTCCAAGGAACCGGTGCACATGACCCTGCAGGAGGTGCGCGAGTACCTGCAGAACCTGTACTCGAGTTCCAGCGACTCGATGGAGCGGCGCAGCGAGAAGCCGCGCGCCAGGCCCAGTTCCGAGCCCAAGATGCCGGCGGCGGCGCCGCCGCCGGTGGTGCAGCGGACGACGCCCACCCTGCGCAAGGCCACCTTCATCAACAGCATCAAGATGAAGAAGTCGAAGAGCATCGAAGGGCGCGACGACAAACCCTCGCGCAAGTGCAGCAGCTTCTCCAACAGCATCAAGCAGACCCTGTGCAGCATCTTCAGGTTCAAGAAGGTGCAGGGCGGCGACCCTGACAAGCCCAAGCCGCAGGACAAGGTGATCCAGGAGCCGCCGGCGCCCAGCGGGATCGTCCTCGAGAGCGTCAACTACGGCGTCGGCGGAGGGGAGAACGCGAGGGCGCCCTTTTCGCACAGGGCCCTGCCGCCCCTGCCCCCCTCCACGCACAACAACAACAACGATTTCCCCACCCTCGAGGTGGACGAGGAGGAGATCCAGCTGCTGCGAATCAAGGAGGACGACGCGCAGCCCCCGGAGCTGGCCGAGGAGAGCAACGTCGCCTTCGCCTCCAGCATTCAGAAAGTCAAAGACGTGAGTTTTGTTTGCAAGTCCAGTCGAAATAGATCAAATCAATTTCAAAGCTGAATTCCCCAAATGCGTCTGTCTCAATTTCTCAATTTGAAATTTTTGGAAATTTTAATTTCCGAATTAACTTTGGTTAATTGACTTAGACATGTTTTCTTGATGGTTCTGGAAAGACAAAATTGTGGTCTACAAGAGACAGAAATTAGGAAATATTTCAGACTGTTGGTTTAAAACTAACAAATAATTGAAAAAACCAAATTACTTCCTAAGTTTTACTAAATTGGATTTGTTGCCCAGGGTAATTGTTTTACAAGAAAATGTTTGAAACAAAAGTTGTAGGAAATTTAATCCTTCACATTTGATGTATTTACTACTTTCTTCTGAATCCAATAGGAAAAGCACTAGATAAGCAGGAACGTGCGAAAATGTGGTTTGCTTCAAATTTTTGCTCAATGCGAACGTTATGGGTCAAAATTAAATTCAGGCCAGTCAACTTCTGTCCCTCAAATTTGAAAGACAGATGAGATTTTTAAAAATTGGCATCATACGTATGGGCCACACCTTGGGCGATAGGCGATTTTTCGTCCGTATGATTGAGCAAAAATTTGACGTAAACCACATATTCCAACATTCCTGCTATTCTAGTGAGTTTCCTATTGGATTAAGGAGAAAAAATTAATTGCATAAAATGTGCAGGATTAAATTTCCTACAACTTTTGTAAGTAACATTTTCTTGTAAAACAATAACCCTGGGCCACACATCCATTTAAGTAAAACTTTAAAACAAAATTTTTCTTATTGCTCCGAATCATTTATATATTTTGTACCGAAACGGGGTCTGAACTATTTCTTTCTATTTCTATCTCCAAGTTCATATTTTTGTCTTACTAGAACCATCAAGAAAACACGTCCAAGTCAATTAAGAACCAAAGTTTTTTTGCCGTTTTAAGTTAATTAAAATTAAAATAATCACATTAAGATTGTGACAGAAGCGATACGGAAATGATTTTTCAGCTTCTTATTACTTGTAAAAAAAATCAGCTTGTTCTGTGTCAAAACTTAATTTTATACGGAATTTCTAAACCTTATTCATTGTAGAATCTGATTCATCATCCGCGTAAACACGAGATGAATGTAATAATTGATCTTATTCGCATAATTATTTTATTTGAATCACTCGACTGAAATCAACAATGTTGTTGCAGTACGGCTGGTATTGGGGTCCCATCTCGGGAGAGGCGGCTGAGAAAGTCTTGTCAACTGAGCCCGACGGTTCGTTCATCGTCCGTGATAGCAGCGACCAGCACTACATATTTTCCTTGTCATTCCGGCTGAATGGGAACGTTCGACACGTTCGGATCGAGCACGATCAAGGCAAGTACCGAGGCCTCCGGAATCAGATCTTATAACACTGAAAATTGTCAACAGGAAACTTCAGTTTTGGGAGCTGCACAAAGTTCAAGAGTCACACCATAGTGGACTTCATCGAGAACGCCGTCGAACATTCCCGCAGTGGCCGTTACCTGTTTTTCCTGCACCGACGCCCTGTTCTCGGCCCCATGAGGGTCCAACTGCTGCACCCCGTGTCTCGCTTCAAGCAGGTTTCCAGTCTCAAGCACATGTGCCGGTCAGAAATGACATCATTTTACTTTTTTTAAATCTTTAAGCATCGATTGTATTATTAATTTAACAAAATAATACACCGTTTTAAAGCCTGGGTTGAATGACCTTTTTAAAGTTAGTCCTGCTTTCACTCAATTTTGACATTAAAATGTAACTTATTTGTAAATTTATTTTTTGAAATCCAGATTTTTAGAAAAGTAACTATTCAATTTGGATTAAGTCCTGGACTTTTTTTTAATTTGTAGTCTCAATTTAAAAAATTTCACTGACCAAATTTGAATTTGCAGGTTTGTCATACTAAAAATGGTGAGGAAGGATATGATCCCGGAATTGCCGCTGCCTCGCCGAGTGATCGAATACCTGAGCACGCCGCACTACTACGTGGAGCAGCAGCTGGAGGAGGAGAACTCGGGCAGCAGCGGCTCCGACTTGTTATCGTTTGTGCCGCACCGGCCTCTTTCCTGAGTGCGCCGCTCGCCCGGGATCTAAAAAAAAAAAACGAGTTTCGCAGCTTTCGTAAAAGTCTTGTGTTGCTTCGAGCCGCTTGTGTGCACACTTTGCAAGTATAAAAACAATCATTTCTTCTAAAGAAAGCGGCGGCAATTTGCACAGTGACTGAGATGTGAATGCTTGACTCGGACCGTCGTTAATAGTAAAAAATTCCTCTGCAACGAACTCGCTGGCCTGTTCGGAAGAATCATTCCTTTTGGTTGTGGCGTCGAATCCCTTTGTTAGTGAAATCTAGTCATGATTTAAAAGCTTCCATGTTTTGGCGCATCTCACAGGAATAATTTTAGCCAACAATGGTGATTTACGTTAATTTGCTAAATCCGAGAGTGAGATTGATTTGTAATTTAGTGTGCGTGCCGGCAAAGCTAAACTAAAGGAAGAAAACTACATTAGCACTCTCTACGGTAATTTCTAGTTGGTCAGTTACTAATATGGGCTTTGAAATATGCAGTTACGTAGCAAAAGAAAGAAAGAAAGCATGTCTAGCTCGTAAGTAATCATACAATTATTATTGCCAATAATCATGTTTTGACCAAGGAAATATGTTTGTGATAAATACATACCGTGCATAACCATCATTTCCCGATGAAAATGTAAAAAAAAAAACGTGTTTTTCAATGTCAGATAGAGAAGCTTTTTCATTTTTTTTTTAAATTACAAACAAAAACAATCTCTTGTCAATTTAGCGAGTAAAAAGCAACCGGACAAGAATACAAGCATATCACAGAGGAAATTTGCTTTGCCCAGAATTTGTTTGAACTAAAATTAGTGACTTTGGAGCCAAGCTCTGGTAGACACACCGGTTGTTCGTTTTTTGAAGAAAGAATTCCACAAATGATGGTGAGTGCGGTATTAAAACTAAGAGCTTACATGTGTATTTTAAATGTATCCAATTTACGTACGAACGAAGAATCATCTGCTCTCGATTGTTATAAAAATCTCTTCCCATCCATGCAAATCAAGATGAGAAACACGCGCCTTAATCCGGTGAGGCGCCCTTTCGGAAATGTTGTTGTCGTGGATTTAAACAAAGAATGTTGTCACAATATATTTCACCAAGCCTCGAGTGAAGACTGCTCCTTGCACCGTTCAAGCGCGGAGACGAAACACATACAAAATGCTGAAAATTTTTGCACTTTTTAGGTGTGATACTGTGGGGGGAGGGGGACGAGGAGAGTTTAGACACGGCTCCAAATTTGACTGAATTTTCAAAGAAAAAAAAGCTGATATTCATATACCTTTGGACTGTATATTTGCTTTGCCACACCTGACAAGAGTACACTTGTTCTTTGCTCTGTGGAGAAATAATTCAAAATGCTGGAGCACTTGTAGAGAGAGGCTTGTGTATTACAAACTGCGAATTAAGCACCCTGTTGTGTAATCGGGCAGAACGACACCGGCGACAACTAATTCACGACTCAGTTGCTTTCGACTGTTTGACAAAAAAGAAAATAATGTAGTGCGTGTAACTTTTAGCCACCGAGTTTGGGACGAATTCTGAATTGAATTTTGTTCGAAAATCTGCAATTGAGAAGATAATTATAACTTTTGTTGTTGACTAAATAGTTTAGAAGAAAAACTGCAAAATCAGATTGTGAATAACTGTTTTGTTGTTTTTGCCAAGCAATAAGTTTGCCGAACTCTGTAAATAGCGATTTTCCTCGATTCGCACTTCCACTTTCTCTGCACTCGATATAAATGTCGCAATATTCAAAAAATTGCCACCGACAATTTTGTTCCTACAAATTAATTACATATTATAATTTCTGTTTTCGGTTCAATACTTTATCGTTGAGAATTGGTACTAAAAGAAAATGTTAATGTTTTTACATCTCTTATTGTTAAGAGTAGGTCTAACATGGTAAATCGTAAGGAACAGTGCAAAAACAATTTTGGTTTGATTGTACAATTTGCAATCCAATAAAAACAAACTGTTGTTCACATACATTTCTGATTTAATTTTGATAAAAGTTTCAAAATTAGGATTCAAATCATTGCACATTAAAATGAAAAAGTTAAATTAGTTATGAAATTCAATCACACTCTTTTGTGAACCATATTTTATTCTTTCAAATTAATATAAAGATTTCAACATCAATACAAAACAAATTGACGTTTTTCAAACATATAATCAGCAAATGCAATTTAATATAATTTGACTTTTCTTTTGAACAGCGGAATGTATCTGCTTCTTATTAATTCTCAGCCGATGAAATTGATGACGGTCAAGTGCAGAATGATGTGGGCGAAAATGAAGTCGGCGAATCCTCGTTCCGGACTGATGCCCAGGAACTGGCTCTTGTTCTCCGGGTTCACTTGCAACCGCAGGCAGACTGAAATGGATGCAAATTTTAGAAAATTGAATCGTTAAATTAATAATTAAGGCACCTCCGAGGACGAAGCACGAGACGCTGGAGATGAAGCCGCTGAGGAACGAGTTGAAGGGAAACGTGCCGACGAGGCAGCAATACACGAACTGCACCACTCCGGTCAGGAAGATGTACAGCAGGTACGCGTCCACGATCTTGAGCCGCTTCGGCGTCGTCTTCATGTACTCGCCGTAAAACCGGGACACGACTTGATTCAAATTCGCCTTGTTCATTTTGAAAAACAATTCAATCCTCAGCCGGGGTCGAGAGAAGAAACGTACACAAAAATATTCCTGTCCTGCCAACACCTCCTTACTTTATTCACGATCAAATGCAGGATGCTTGGCAGGATGATTCGATCCGCCATGTTTTTTGGCGCCAATATTCAAATCCTCGCATATCTTGCAATGAACTTTTCAAATATGGCGGCTGCTTTTGGAGAGATTCGCATCCTCTGTGAGTTTTAGAACCAGAGGATTTTCACGCGCATGCGCGTTGCGAAGAATTTTGCCCTGGACAGCTGTCAGCGAAAACAAATGTCCAAGGCGACGTGGAAGTAGCGCGATTTTTTAGGCTTCTCGGTGCGAATCGGCTGCGGAAATGTCGAAAACGCGCCAAGACAAGCGGGGCCTGTTCGCCCGAGTGAACTTCCCGCTCTACTGCGTCGAAATGCTGGACAGTCGGCACGTCCTGGTGGCCGGCGGCGGCGGGGCGGCCAACACTGGCGTCAAAAACGGATTCGTACGAATTATTTTGATATTTTTTGTCTTGCGTTTTGATTGAATCATGAATTTTCGCAGGAGATTTTCGAGATTTCGCACGACGGCGACAAGTTCGTGGGCGAGGAGGCGATGCGGCACGAGACGGGCGGAAGCGTCGTCATGAACTGCGCGTGTCACACGGACGGCAGGAAGTACTTCGTCGTGTCCGGACAAGAAAGCCACTGCCAGCTTTACAACGTCAACATTAGCGTGACCGACGAAGCCGAGGAAACCAGCAACAAAGGTGACGACAATATCAATTCCATACTCAGATTTGAACCGAAATTTTGAACTTTCAGGCCAAGTCAAAGAAGAGTCGAACAAAGAGGGTGTCCGGAAGAGGAGGGGAAGTTCAAAAGGGCAGCAAAACGGCAAACCGCAGAGGATAGACTCGAACAGCAACGCCTTCAAACGGCTCCAGTTCAAGATCGGCCCCGGCGACAGCATCCAAACAGACTTCAAGTAAAAATGAAACTTATTAGTAAAAGTGACGCAGCGTTAATTATTTAATTGCAGCAACGACGAGCCTCTGCAGAGGGTGGTTAGGATAAGCAAAAGCGGGCAGCTGATGGCGACCGGCGGCTTGGACGGACACGTCAGGATTTGGAAATTCCCCGCCATGAAGTTGATCCATGACATCGCAGCTCATTCAAAAGAAATCGACGACCTAGACTTTAGCCCAGATGAAAAGTTGGTCTGTTTATCAAAAATTATTGGTTAAGAAAAGGTGAATAAAGTTTTTGTTCAGATCGTAAGCATAGCCAAGGACGGGGCAGGACACATTTGGGACTGTACGAAGGCGGCCAAAGTGCAGTCCTTGAATTGGGAAACGCCAGAAAAGCTCAAGTTCATGTTTAAAAGATGCCGGTAAGAATCAATTTTTGTTAATCAAAATTTCCAAATTTTTGAATAGCTAAAAATAAATTGAGACTAAAACTGTTCCATACTAATAGCAAAATTGATTCAATCTCCAAGATTTAATTTTTTTTTCTTGCTATATTTTCAATTCTTTATTGATTTTTTTAAAATTATTTTATTCAATTTGTTCCCTCAATAGGCTCAATATTTGATTGATTTTTTTATTAATAATTTTTTTAATTTCTATATATTTCAATTTTTTTATTTTATTGTTTCAATTTTTATTTATGTAAATCTTTAATAATTTGTTTATATTTGTTATTATTTTATTAAATATTTATTTATTTAAATTTCTCCTTAAAGAATTCTCTAATCAATAATTTGATTTTGAATGTGTCTGTAGATTCGGCATCGTGGAGGGCAACAAATCGCGATCTCGGCTGTTCGTGTTGGCCAACCCTGCCCGGAGGTCCAAGCAGAACTCGTACGTGCAGTTCTGGAACCCGCAGGAGGGCTCGCTGGTGACCGCGTGGCCGTCCGCGGAGAGCCTGTCGGCGCTGGCCGTGTCGGACGACGGCCGCTTCGTGGCCGCCGGCACCATGTTCACGGGCAGCGTGCACGTGCTGATCGCGTTCAGCCTGCAGAGGGTGCTGCACGTGCCCGCGGCCCACGCCATGTTCGTCACGGGCCTGGCCTTCCTGCCGACGACGGCCGACGGGCCCTTCGAGACGGCCGTCGTCAGCATCTCGGTCGACAACCAGGTGTGCGTGCACAGCGTCCGCGAGCGCCGCACCATGCCCTCGTGGCTCGCCGTCCTCCTCATCGTCCTTGTCCTCTTCTTGACTTTCGTCCTGTGCAGTGCCCTTGGACTTTGAATCTTTCGCAGTCTCAAAATTTTATTTTTTTCCAAATAGTTATTGTTGAGTTTTTTTATATATCGGGTAGGTAAAAAAATAAAAAATGATATAATTTTTTTGCTAATCTAAAGGTCCACGCTGGCAAATTTTTCACTTTTTACTTACAAAGTGTAAAAATCTAGGTTGAAATCGCTATTTGAAGAACAAAATGAGTAATTTTTTTATTTCTGAATATGAAAGATGACCAATTTTGGTGATCAACATTAAAATGAAATGTAAAAAATTTCCACCCGGAGGCTCCGAAACAGGAATTAAATTTCTTCCAGCCAAACTGATTAAAACTTTAAATGAAATTAGTCCCAATTGAGGAAAAATTGCAAGAAAATACAAACAGCCAATGCTCTGATGTAAAAATTTCTGGAGAGTTTGCCTGGTGTGGGTCTTTAACCTCAAGTTTGCTTCTGCTAGTCCCAAGAATAAAACTACTTCGACATTCCCCAAAATTGCAAAGCCCTGCCTGCCTTGATTAAATTATATTATGTTAAATAAACACAACGTTAAATTTAATTTGTCAATCTACAATTCTTCTTTCTCAACCTTTGGCTTCTTCTTGGTGAGCCGTTCCCAGAACTCCATCCTCTCTTTGAAGGGGTAGCCCTCGCGCATCGTCAACTCCTCGTCGATCTCCAAATATTTGAAATTCTCCGACTCCACCGGTTCCCACTCGACCGGGAAAAGCTCGTTGTTTTCCACATTAGGGTTCCTGAAAAGAAATTTCTTGATTAAAAAGAAAAATACCAAATTAAAAGTAAAGAATGCTGAAATCACCGAAACTTTCAAATATATTTTCCCACCTTAATTTATTTATATTATTAAATAAATAAATAATCAATGAAATCTCCCGAATTCGAGAAAGAATCTATAATTAATTAAAAAATATGAAAATAAAATTCAATTAACCCGGTCCGAGCGAAATTGGCCAGGAATCCGGTCATGCGCCTCAAAGTGTTTCTTTCGCGTTCGTCCGGTTGTCCGTCGGGGAAGGGCACGCGCCTCCGCAGAATGTACGCCAAATCGTCAACGTGCGCCACCCCTGCCGAATCCAATTAATTTCATACATGATTTTTAAAACTGAGCAACCTTTGAGGGGTTTCAGTCCCGAAGCTGTCGCCTCGCTAATGCGGCCCTCGAAAGTGAACTCGTAAAAGTACACCGAACTCTTGGCCGCTTTCGCCTGCTTCAAGGCGGTGCTGACTTGACCCCAGTTCCACATCGAGTCGCTCACAAACTAATGCAAATTTAGTTTCAAATTTCAATAAAAAAGTTTTTGAAAAAAATTACTTCCAAAAATCGATCCGTCTGCTTTTCGTTGATTCTTTTATCCTCGAAGTAGAATTTCTTGATTTTTGCCACTTTCTTTGGCTTCATCGTGAACAAGCAACCGGCCAGTCTGGACACGTCTTTGAAGCTCTTGTCCGCCTGTCCCAGCAGGTCTGGATTTTGCTTCAAAGCTGATTAAAAAATTCAGGAGTAAAGATGAATAATTAGAAATAATTTGCAAACCATTTCCCAACGCGGCCGCTTCATTTTTGACGAGTCCTGTGATGGTGGGCACGTCGTTGATGATGCGCCCTTCCGCTAGCAAGTGGTTCGGATTCTCAGGCAGGAAGGGTTCCTCGACCCACGACCCGTCCAAGTGGTTCGGCAACTCTTGGACCACGGAGAACGCCAGTGGAATTTTTTGGCCCCAAGACTGAATTTTAAATTAAATTTTAAAAACAAAAATGTACATTTTGAGCTTCAGTTTATTTCCATATTCTGGTAACTTTTTTATTTCAAATAAAAAATTAAGATTCTTACTGGAAAATTATTGACGGCCTTGGCCAGGTCGCTGGCCGGCACCTTTCGAAGGCACTCGAGTTGGTCTTCGATCTTGAAATGCTCGTCGCACTTGACGATAGAGTTGAGCACTTGCAGGATGAGCGCCGGCTTTGCCTGCAACAGACACTCGTTGGCCAAGCTCCCGCTTTGGTAAATGGCGTTGCTGAAGAGACCTGCAATCATGGTTCAATGACCTTTGATTGACCTACTTTTTAATTTAAATATATCACCTGAGGACTGAGGGGAGAACAAGTGCGCCTCGACGGAAGCACCACCGGCGCGGTAGCCCCAAAGCGTGACTCTAAATTAATTTTTTTTAATAATTTAATTCAATCGTTAAAAAAAATGTATAATTAACCTATCCCTGTCTCCGTTGAAAAACTCGATGTTGTCCTGAACCCAGGTCAGTGCCAAAGCCTGGTCCTTCAACCCGAAGTTTCCAGGAATTTTTTGGTCACCGGAACTCAAAAATCCTTCAAATTTTGTTCGCATTTGACAAGGTTTCAATTTTTTACTTAAATTTTGTTATACCAAATGGTCCAAGTCGGTAATTGATCGTGACCAAAATGACGTCCTCGTCCATCAAAAACTCTGGTCCGTTTTCGTCCATGCCGCCATTGCCGGCGTAAAATCCGCCACTGTGAACCCAAAATAAGACCGGCAACTTTTCCCTGTTCTCTTTGCTTGGCAACTTTTAATTACAAAATAAGTTTTTTTTTACATTTTAGAATAAATTTTCTGTCAAAACCTTTGGGGTGTAGACGTTGAGATAGAGGCAGTCCTCGCTTCCAACAAAGTTTTCGGCGCCATTCAGAGGCACTTGGGCGCACGGACTCGCCTCCCTTGTCGCGTCTAGAACGCCCGACCACGATTCGGCCGGTTCCGGCGCCTAAATTATGACTTTAATTCATTTTTCCCCAAAATTTATAAAAGTTTACTTTGAATCTGAGCTCGCCGACCGGAGGCTTTCCGTAGGGAATTCCCTGGAAGGCGAAAAAGTCTCTGCCGTCGAAGGATTGCAACGTTTTTCCTCCCACTTTGCCATTGTGGAAAAGCGTCACTTCAGGAAATTTGCTTGTCTTGCAACTGCGTACATTTTTCTTTAATTAAATGGATTTAAAAGAAAATTTAGAATGAATTACCTCACTGAAGATATAACAGCGAAGAAAAGAAAAATTAGCTGCCTCATTTTTGTGTTAAATTCAGAAAATAGGCTACTGGTAAAATTCTAAAACTGGACCAACATTTGCGTGTGTCCTTATCTTATCTCGCCGATTTTTTTTTACCAATTGCCGTCATTTGTGTCATTCAATTGGACGTTATCTTAAAATTTACAGCGACTTTTATTTAAAATACAAAAAAATCAGATCTTGCTAGATGTGGACTTGGCAACGTTTGATTCCTAAAATTGCAGGTTTAAATCAATAAATGAAGAAACGCAATCATTTTTTGATCCTTTATAATTGCCGGTGTGTGCTGCAAAAGGCACACAACTCTGAACTTTATTTGCAAGGCAGTTATCTTGTGTTCGTAAGGCAGAGCTACCCGTATAGTAAAACAAAAATCATCAGCAGGCAGAACGCTAAGTAGGTGGCACAACGAAATCATGAGTACAAAAACTATTGCTCCGTGTTCAATAAATAGCGATTAATTAATTAAGAGGGGATTAAAATAGATAAGAGTCACTGGGCGGGCGCGTCACTCGATTGTTGCGGCGCGGGGCACTCGTCGTTGTCCACGTGCATGTCAGTCTGCTCGGCGCCACCAGCGCTCTGCTCTTCAGTCTTGCCGCGCACTCGCGACTCGAGGAGGCTGATGGCGCGCTGGATGCTGCGGATCGCCTCCTTGCGCACCTTGCGGATCTCCTCCTTGCCGTCCGTCTCGATGTCGTCCAGCTTGATCAGGTTGCGCGTCAGCATCTCGTCCAGGAACAGATACTGCTTGTCGCTCTTCGACTCGCCCGAGAATTGCTCAATCTGCGGAGAAAATAAAGTGTTAAGGAAGGTTTTTTCTCAAGAAATCGGAAATATCTTGATTTCTGTTTGAGATAAGTTAAAAATTATGATTACCAAAGTTGTTGCAATAAACACGACCCACAACTTTGCTGTAGAGCCCAAGGTCGCAGGTCAAAGTTCAAACTTCTGCCATTATTAATATTTAAATTTACTGCTGGAGTATCTAGTATAAGTATATTTTAAGTTTCAGAATAGCCAAAAGTTGCGTATTTTGGTAGGAAAGAATATATTCAAAATTGGTGATAGTATTTATTTTAGTTTAGAAGTTTTTCAAGGTCAAAGGATGAAAAACGTGGTTTTTCGAGCTTCATTCGCGAAAAATTAATTTTCACCCACAATTATTTTAATTGTTATTTATGTAAAACAAAAAATCCGGTTACCAAAATGATTATGTTGACGTCCTCTTTCTAAAATCGTGTCACACTTAAAATTTTGAGTTTGAAAAGGTCACGGGTCACCGGGGTCAATGACCATGTGTGAACCAGTCACCATGTGTGATGCATGGCCTGAAAGAGCTTATCAAGTGGATAATTTTTTGTCATCACACATTTTATCCTAATTCTGGTAGAAAAGTTATTGAGGTTGCAAGACCAAAAAACAAAAACAAAAACACGTTCTTCACCCTTTGACCCTGAATAACTAGAAAACTATAAAAAAAATACTGCCACCAATTTTGAATATGTTCTTCTCACTACCATACGCAGATTTTGGCTATTCTGAAACTTAAAATATTTATTTACTAGTTACTTTATCAGCAAATTTTAAATTTAATGATGCCAAAAGTGACCTTAATCTTTGACCTGCAACCTTGGGTACTGAAGCAAAGTTGTAGTCCATCTGAATTCCAACAACTTTGGTCATTATACTTTTTGGCGTATCTCTAACAGAAACCGAGAAAATTTTGATTTTCAAAATCTCCTTTTACGAAAATGTCCAGCTTTTGGCCCCTGTAGGGTAATTTTTTTTTTCTAATTAAAACGTACTTGCTGCATGAGGTCGTCGACGTCCTTCTGCACGACGGCCACCTTGGAGAGGGGGTCGTTGGCCGGCGGGGCCTTCTCGGGGGTGCGCTTGGTGGGCGGCGACTGGGCGGCCATGGGGCGCTTCTGCGGGGGCGACGGGGGCGGCTGCTGGGCCCCCTGCTGGGCTCCCGGGCGGTGGGCCCAGAAGGGTTCGCCGAAGTGGCGCTGGTGCCTGGCGGGGAAGTCGGGGGGCCTGGCGAAGCGGTCGGCGAACGCGCTGTCCCCGAAGGCGCGGCTCGGAAACTGCGCAAAGTCGGTGAAGTCGTCAAAGTCCGCGCGGCGCTCCGGGAAGGGCTGCTGCGGGGGCGGCTGCGGAGGCGGCTGCTGGGGGCGGTCGTGCGGCGGCACGTCCTTGGGCACCAGCGGCTCGCTGCGCCCTTCCACGAAAATGGGGATGACGCGCTCTCCGCCCTTGGGTTTCGGGGGCACCGGGGGTTTGCCTGGGTTCGAAGAGGGGTTGCCCGCGGGGGCAGGGGGCTCTGCTGGGCCTCTGGGCGTCGAAGGCTGGATCTCGATTCGAGATACAAATCTGGAGGGGAAAAAATTCAAATTTAATAAAAAAAAAAATTTAAACATGATTGCGACCAAAACTTGCAAATGCTTCAAAGGATCTAAAATAATTAATATGACCTTGAATTTACATTTTTGCTAATCTTAATTGTAACTATTACTTCCTTCAAAACATTACCTTAAAAATTACATAATTCATAATTGTCAGATTTTTCCTCTAAGTCAGTTTTTTTGCAATAATATACAAATGTATTTGTTTTTAAACAATAATTTTGTCTATATGGAAAAAATTATTGTTTTTTTTTCTTATCATAGAATAACATAATTAAAAAAAAATGGAACTATGAAATGAACAGACCTCTTGGGCTGTTCCTCGGTGGTTCGGCTTTCCGGGGGCGCCGACCACGACCTTTGGTTTCTCTCCTTGTCTGCCAGTTGCTGGGCGGCGCCGCCGAGGTCAACAGTGTTTCTCAGTCCGTACTGCGGCAGTTTGCGAGCCGCTTCCGGCTGCTTCGGCGTTTCGTCGCTCGTCTGCAAATCACGATTTTTTTTAGTTAAAAAATTTGTTGCATTGTTTTTTTTTGTTTGAAAAAAGCGCACCTGGCTGTGCGAGTCGGAGGCGACGTCGTCCTCGGAGAAGACGCCGGAGCTGCCGCCCGAGGGCTGGCGGGTGCGTTGACCCTTGGCGGAGGCCATGTCGGAGGGGCGGAGGTGCTCGGCGAACTCGGGGTGTCTCGCGGCGATCTCGTCCAAGTGCTTCTGCAGGCGGCTGCTGCGCGCTCCGCGGTCAGAGTCAAACGGGAATCCCTGAAGTCACCAAATTTCAAATTAAATACAACAAAATTTAACATTATATGTATGAATGAAATGGCCGTAGCAACGCAAACAAACTTTTAACAGCCTCAATTCAAATAATAATTAATACAAATTTCATTAAAAGTAAAGTAACAATAAATTATTTTCTTTTAAAGACAAGCAGTAAAATCTTTTGATGCACCTTCAAAATAAGCAACCTGACAAAAAAGTCCAAGATATCCAAAAGATGCGCCATGTCATTTTGCACCGGAATTCCAAATTGTTGAACAAGCCTTTTCGAAAATATCGTTAAATTTTAAATACCTCTGAAAAATAATCTGGTCTGATTTGTTAAAAACTTAACAAATCCAACACAATTCATTCAAATTGAGTGGGTTTCATAGAAATTCAAACAAAATTGAAAAATTAGAAGAAGAAAATCATCTCATTTTTAATTGAAAGAAATTTTTTTGAAGGTTGCTCTTTGGTGCCGTCAACTCGTCTCATCACTCTTAAATCAGGTTTATTTATATAATCTGGTATTGATCTTTGGTCGCGTGACCGGCCGGCGTTTGTCTTTTCAGGCGACCTTTCAGCGAGAGGTGACCTCGCGGGCACGTGTCGCGCCCTTTGTCGCGCAAACTGATCAATAAGGCGCTTGCGTTTCGCGAAATGCAAACAATAAAAACATCTGTGGGAAGGTGAAATTTGATCACACGTGACGATCGCAAAGGGCGAATTCATTCCAGATCGTTCTCAAGGAATTATTGAGAAAAAAAGAAAAAAAACTTTGAAATTGGCAAAAAATCGAAATATAATTTTTAAGCTTAATTCAAGTCGGTTTTTAAACGATGGCAGCAGAGGAAATTTTTTTTGTTAATTTTTATAAATTTCAAAAAAAAATTTATTTATTTAATTAATCTTTCTGATCTTTTCTTATTTGAATAAATTCTCTAATTAAATAAATGTTATAATATTTAGTCATTGCAATAGTTCCAGATTATTTCCTTAAATTACTAATAATTAATTTTAGAGCAATTAATTGATTTTCCGCTCTCTCTGTGCAGCAAGAATTACAGCTGTGAATTAATCAACGTAATTGTAGGTGGGCCGCGAGCCAAAAGTTGCGGCGGCGGCCAACACAAAGCTCACATTTTGTGGCCGAATGTTGCAATTTCGCCGATCGTTCGTCTCGAGTGCATATTTCTAGAAGCGGGTGGCGAGAATAATAATAATAATGCAGCAGCAGCAAGTGACAGCAAAATTGCATCACTTAGTCGCGGGTCCACTCGCGGCTGGCAATCCGCCCTGCCGGACCAAAATATCTCGCGACGGCCACGCCAGGCCACGCTTACTCATCTCCAGCGAAAATCTCCGCAGATCCTCGCACTGATCCAGATAAAAATAAAAACGCTCGCGCTCGGGAAAAACCAAACGATTGCGCCGTCAAAATTCGTTTTCGAATTTAAATTCGTGGAAAATCTTTGTAAAAAAATTCCAATTTTTTCCAACAAAAAATCCTCGTAACTTTCAAACTGCATGGACAATTTTCATTTTTCAGGCACGGTTCGATTCCTTAATTAAACAGGTTCAAAAATTTGAACATATTTAAACACCTTATCGATATATTTCTCAAAATATTCAACGTTGAAGATGAAAGATGTCATTTTCAAAGGAAAATCTGGACGTTTTCTGGCTGGTTTTTAAATTCAATATTAAATATTTGAAACTTAAATTTCAAAAACAATTTAAGTAAATCATAAAATTTACCCTTCATCAATTATTTCAATTTCGCTCATTCCACCTTAAACAAGACTTGAATTTTTAAATTTGGCTAAAAATTAAGTATTTCGATGAAAATTTTAAAATTTTGCAGAATATTTAATGATGATTAAAGCAAGAATTTGGCAAGTGTGCTTAGTTTGTGGCACGCATAATGAGCGTGCCTGACGTTTTATGTGTGTCACGAGAAGGCTGAGCCGGTTTTCTTTCCGTATTTTTTTTCATTCGCTCTCGTTAATTATCCCTTTTGAAAAATTAAGTGGTTGGCGAAAACATACGCACTCTGGAAAAGGGCGAAGGGTTCACGGAAGAGTCGGTCCAAGATGAAGAAGGGGGCTCGAAAAACATCCTCTTGTCGCGGGCGAGTTCATCCCTCATGGACTGCAGGATCTCGTCGCTGCTGCGCGGGTCAAAGCGGTCTGCACTTGGTCTTCCCTTGTCCCGGAACAGATGCGACATTTCTCGCTGACGCACCCTCCTAAAACCACTCTTCCCACTCGGCCGAGCGCATTCCTGAATTTTCGGCACACGCCGAGAATCTTCTCGTTTCTGTGACTCGGAAGAAGGAAAGCAAGAAGGCTAAATTCGATTGGATGCGAATATTGCGAATTCCAGCGCCCCTCGCGGCCTTTCAAAGAATTCGGCTGTTGGCGCCAAATTTGAATGGGAAGCGCTCATTGGCTCGTTTCTTCTTTTGATTGGATCCGTACGGACGCCATCTTTGATTTCGGCCAATCGCAGCCATTTCAAAGATTCCCGCGCTTTGTGGCAAATTTCATGTATTCCGATCGAGTCTTTTACAATTATTACAAATCAAAACTACTTTCCCTTTCACTGGCACAGCTGAATTTGTTTTTCTCCGCACCTGCTTTGCTGTTATTATATAACTAGTATTTTTGAAAGTAGGTATACAGGACTTAATAATTATGAAGTTTTTAATCGTTTTTTCCATTTTATGTAGATTATAAAACAATGGGAAAGCCTGCAGAAGAAACTGCTGCCAAGAAGAGCGATGAAAACTACACCAGTGAGTTTGACTGGATTCAAATTAGGCAAAAAATGGAAGAAAATATTCAAGACGAAACATTCGTCGGCAAATTCAAGAGGAAGTTTTCTGAAAACCCTCTCGTCCCCGCAGGTGTTTCAATATTATTCTCAAATATCTTCTCTGATAACCACAATTTTGAATGTACATAATTTCTAAATATTTTTTGTAAACATTTCAGGAGCATTTCTAACTCTGGGAGTTTTGTCGTACGGACTGTGGAACTTTCGACAGGGAAAAAGTCACATGTCCCAAGTGATGATGCGGTGGAGAATCGCAGCGCAGGGATTCACAGTTTTCGCCCTCGTCGGTGGCATGTTCGTGGCTGCCAATTCCGCGACCAAACAGGGTGTTTTCATGGAGCCCCCTGCTGTCAAGTAGGAAGAGTAAAAAGCAATTTTGTTGGAAATTATTGCTTTTTGATTCAGGGGCGTTTATATTTGTAAATAAAGAGTTTATTGATTATTAGGATAAATAAATGTGCAAAATGTGAAATAAACAAAAAAATTGGGAAAAAGCTATAATTCTGAAATTATTTGCAGAAATTTAATTAAATAACATTTATGGTTACAAAAATCAAAAGCAGTAGTTGTGCAAGTAAATTGTTACACCACTTACGCATTCACCACGAAAGTGTGATTTTGGCGCTTTTTGTTAAATTTGCGCAGATGCAATTTCAACAGGCTTGAATGTTCAAATTAAGTAATTTAATAATTCAGAACCTTAAACTAACCATTAGTTTAAAAAATAGTCTTAATCTTTATGCCTAGAAGTGAGCTGTGACAAGAAACTTAATTATTTTGCAGTAAAAAACTAGAATAATAAATTATAAACTAATTATCTGTGATAACTGATTGACTTTTTATTACAATACAAAGAGCAAGACATAGAAAAGTGGATGGGTTGAGGCCGGCGTGCCAGCGCAGCTTGGATGCGAATCGAATAAATCCACATACAGGTTTTGTTGTTTCTGCAAATTATTATTATCACAATATGCTTCACTTCTTCTTGGACGCCATCCTCGAAGACTTGAATTTGCTCAGCTTCTTGCGGCCGTGTTGCCTGCCAGGGTGGTCGGCGGCCGCAGGCCCAGTCGAAAACTGGACCGACCGCTTTTCCACCTCGGCAAGAGGAACTTCTTCAGGAGGGGGTGAAGGGGCTTTGGCGGCAACAACGACCTTTTCCATCACGTCACTCAGAACCTGTTCAAATTGGTCAAGTTTTTCATTCGATGTAATCTTTCGAAGAAAAAATTACCTCCGGCCTATCAGTGCTGGGGGGCTCTGGTTCTTCATATTCGCTGTCACTACTTGGCAGGTCGCCCTGAATGTAGGAAAAGGGGTAGGAAATGGTCGGCCACTCTTCGGAGGCGTCCACCTCCTTCTTCGGCTGCTTCAATATAGACCTGCACACATTTTTTTTAATAAATTTCTTTCAAATCTTAAATTTTGGTTCAAAATAGAAAAGCGTTCTAACAGAATAAATCTTAAGAGGTAAATGCCCTTAACTTCTGTCATCTGTTGCTAGAGTGCTTAGAGAAAAAGAATGAAATTTTTTTACAAAAAATAATAATTTCAAGCAAAAATTACTTTGGCGTTGTTGCTGCTGCAAACATTTCTTGGAAGGTGGAGTAAATGTCGGACGGCGACCTGAGCTGGTCTGACGTTGAGAAGGGCAAACTTTCAACAGGGGTGTGCGCGAACTCAATGACCGAAGTCTCGTCGCTGCCAGTCTCGATGTGCTGAGCAAAGGACAACCTCCTGGGTGGAGACTTGGCCCCTTCAGTCTGCAAACCCAAACATCAAAATTATATTTTTTACAAATAATCTTAGACTTTGGCACCTTTTCCGGTTCGTCGGCAGTGGAGGAGTCGCTGCTGCTGCTGGCCGAGTCGTCCCAGGTCCAGCCCAATTTGACCACACTCGGCTCCTCCTCCTCCTGCTTGACCTCCTCGTCTGCGAATTTGACCCCGACCTTTTTCTTCTTCTTTTCAGGGGGCGGCACCTCCCGAGCGGGGGCGCCGCTGCGCTCAGACCTGTTCATGGTCCTCAGTTCGCCGGACGTTTGCTCCTCGAGTTCCAACTCCTCGAGCCGCCGCCACAGCTCCTCGTCGGACACCCCTGCAGCTTCCTCCTTCAGGCCCCGCCTCTTTTCATAATGTTCCCGCACCCTTTGTCTGTGAGTCTCTGCAAATCCATATCAAATTTGTACCAAAACAATTTAAAAAAAAAAAGGGTGGCAACCTTTGTCCAACAGGTACTGCTCCTCGGAGACGAATTCCTTGATGTCTTGGCCGCCGAACGCTTCGTCCAGCGGAAAATCTTCCGTCTCGTCCCTTCCTCCTGCGATTCCGCCGCTCATGCTGCTCACGGCCCTTTGCCAATTCAACAACAGCTTTTCCCTCTCCTTCAGCAGTGTGATCGTCTCCCTGCACTCTGCGAATCAAAATTTATTTTAAAAAAAGTTCCATTTTTTTTTTAAAATTAAATTTACTTTGCTGTCTTCGGAGGCAGATGGACCTGGCGTGGTGCGCCGAGCAGCGCGTGAACCAGTTGTCGCCGATGTGGACGGTGACCTCGTTGGTGCTGACCAAGTGGGCGTCGGGCAGCAGGGCGTGCTTGGTGAGGGCGACGTGCGGCACCGGCCACGACAGCTCCCGCGGCAGCCGCTCCAAAGTCTGCACCAGCCGCTCGTACTTGTCGATTTCGCCCTCGAGCCGCTGCTTCTCCTGCTTGATTTCCAGCAGGTCCTGCGAAAATTTTTGAGTAATTTTAAAGACGAGTTCAAAGCAGAAAATAAAGGGCAGCGCACGTGCTCGATTCGCGAGCCGAAGAGGAACTGCTCGTCGTTGTGCTGGACGCCCTGGTAAATCTGCGAATCGTCCATATCACGGTCAGAAGTCGGACAGGACGCGAGCAAGCATGGTCATCCGCGGTCAGCTGCAGTGTCAGATCGTAAACAAGCCTAAATTCGTTCCCGAAACGCCCGCCAGATGTCACTTTGCATCGATATTGCAAATTAAATATTTTGATTGACTTGTGGATTTATAGTTGCTGTCAATTTGGGCAAAATCATTATTTTCTGCCACTTTTACAAAGAATTAATTTATTTCAAAATCTCAATTGAAAATTTTCCTGTTTTTCCATTATGATAATTTTATTTAAAAAAGCATGATTATTATTTTGTTGAGAATTTTATTAAAGATACAAAGAATCACTGCTTCTAACATGAGCGTTGAACATCTCATTTCTCATGAAAGACGGTATTTATATAATGCATATATTATAATTTTTCCAAAAAAGTTCCATTAAGTTCTCCGTCCTGTAAATTCATATCAAAAACGCAATCGTACAATTTAGTAATTTATTTCTAATAATTAAAGGCGAGCACTTTGATCAGCAAATCCACAGAAAGTTTTGATGCAAAATCTCTGCAAATTGAATATTTTTTCTCCTCCTCTTTTTCTTCATTCGGAACACACGTCTCATAAATTATTTACACTAGCGCTCTCAATCAACCTGCAGTCTTGACCGATAAAATTGCAATAAATTACGGTGAAAATTAATAAAACAAGATAATTGCAACAAAAATTAATTAGTCTCCCCAGCACAATCAATCACGTCCCGCGACAAAATAGTCAAATATATATTATTTACAGTAAATTATATAGAATTGATATATTCCGGTCAGAAAAAAACGCGCCTTAAGTCTAACGATCGAATTTTGTCACTTCGGGGGACTGAAAGAGCTCCTTGGGGTTCAGGTTCTGAGCAAGGGGCTTTGTCGACGACATCTTCACTGGCGCCTTCTCGAAACCCTCAGCATCCTGCAATCAAAAACGACAAATTTAAATTATAAGAAATTCCATTAAGGAGCCATTTGGGATTGAGATTCAAATTCTGGATGCAAAATAAAATATTTAAAAGAAAATGCGATCTTATAAAACTTTTGCTATACCTCTGGGTGTTTGCTGACTTTGTTGCTGGGGGTTTTCAGTTTGCTCTCCGGAGAGGACGAACTAGACTTGCCACTGGTTAATTCCTCTTCAAAGTTCTCTTCGAAGCACTTTTGCGCAACTTCCTACAAATCGGATTAAAACGATTAATAAAAGTTGCTAAATTTTCCTTCCCAAAAATTAAATCCTTTGTAACATGCGAATGACGAATTATACAAAAATCTAATTAGTCATTGCAGAGATACTCTCAGCGACGGACGCTTGGAATCAAAATTGGAGCAATCAGGCCCACTTTGGGAAAATGGCGCCTGTTCGAATCTACAATTTTGAGCCGCGCATCCGTCTCGGACTTTTCTCGGCAAGACCTACCCCGACACCAGGTTCGTAGGCGCTCACCAGCATCTTGAGGGTGACGACGTGGCTCTGCAGGTTGTGCTCGTTCTCGACGTGGGCGGTGGCTGCGAGGACCAGTTCGGGCCGCACGTCTTGGTCGGCGACCTCGACCTCCTCCGTCCCGGCTATGACGATAAGGCCCTCGGTGTGCAGGGTGATGGCGAACCTGGCCATCCACGCGACGCACTTCTTCAGCTCGGGCCACTGGAAGCCGGACGCGTCGAGGGCGCGTTCGCGACCGTACACTAGGGCAAACGCGCCGGCCGCCAGCTCCGAGTAGGAGAAGGTCATGCACCCTGAGTCCAGGGTGGCCAGGTCGAGCAGACGCGACACCATGGGCAGCGCCTTGGGCGGAAACCGCGGCATGTCCAGCTTGTTCTCTTCGCCGCTGCGAGACGAAAACTGCAGGTACAGACGAACCCACCCGGCAGGGGTCAAAGGGCAGAGGTCCCACTCCAGGGCCTGGAAAACACAATTCGGAATTAATGGACTGAGACATGTGGTTCGAAGGTTAATTTTGAGGTCATTGCTCTCATGAATCAAATGATTTCATCAAATTATTTAATTTTTCTTTAATTATGTTTGAATTTCACATGATTTTTTTTTTTGTAAAGGAATGGAATCCACGGAGTGCCGGAATAGGGCCGAAAAGAACAAGGCCGAAAATGGCTGAGCGGAACAGGGCCGAAAAGGAATAGGGCCGAAAAGGAACAAGGCCGAAATACCGGTGCAAACAAAATAGGAAGAACCGATTTTTATGGGAAATCACCGGGATAACCGTGTTATGTCAACCTGCCATCCCAATAAGAAACGGGACGCCTCGGGTCTCAGGACACACAATCTTTTTTATCATCGTCCTTATATAAATCAAATTAAGAAATATCTAAATTATTTAATATGTGGTGGGAAGGAACTTTTCAGTTTCCTGGTTTTATTTATGGTCGATATGCCGGAAATACGTGAACCAAAAACTGACCAGCAGACTTCAAAACTCAAATATTAAGGAGAGCTTTTGCAAAAGAATGGCCCAATTAATTTTTCCCTACATTAATTAGCATTGAATTTTTTATGTCAGTTCCAAGGAGATATAGTTAAAATGAATTTGGTAGGAGACCTGAATTTTTGAAATTTAAATTTAGCATTGTTATGAGTATTTCCTAGAATTTATTTATTTTTTCTCAAAATTGGCTTGACCAAAATTGTTAAATTGATTTCAAAAAATCACGTTCATACCACCCAAATTCAAATCAATAGGTCAGTTGACATAAAAAATTTGGAGTTCACATGCAGTATGGTTTTTTTGAGCTGTACAGGAGATCAATTTATCTTCATCTTGTTGTCCCCCAAATTTCTGTGATTTTGTGATTATGTGTCTCGCCCAAAATGAAGATTATTTTGCGAAGTCTTGTGAAAAATCAATTTTCGTCTATTTTCCATTGGGAATCGGCCGCATGACGGATTTTGGTATTGGCGCGCAAAGGATTGAATGTTCGCTGAGCTGAACGCGCTCGCGGTTATCGGTTATTTTTCAGCTTTCGGCCTTGTTCCTTTTCGGCCCTGTTCCGCTCAGCCATTTTCGGCCTTGTTCTTTTCGGCCCTATTGCGGGACTCCGAATCCACAATATGTGCTTGATAAGAACTTGATAAATTCGAACCAAATTTAAAAATAAAAAATACATCAGAAATCCTTGCAAATTGCCAAAACTTTTGGCTAATTTGTAAAAAATGAAATGAATTAAGTTGTTTGCCGAATTTTACCTTTAAGACGTAGACTTCGTGGTCCAAGATGGACTGTTCGGTGCAGGCGCCGTCAGTGACGTAGGCGAACTCGGACACCTTGGGCGGGTAGATCTCCTCGACTTTGGAGGCGACGAAGAGGCACGTGATGCCGAGCAGCTGCAGTTCGTTCTTGGGCATGCCCTGGGAGGCGAAGAGGACGCGGTCGACGTAGTCCTGCGCCAGGTAGTAGGTCTCGCGGTGCAGTTTGTAGACTTCGGCCACCTCGATGAGCCAGTCGAGCAGGATCGAGCGCATCTTGGGCTGCACCTCGGGGTTGCTCTCGAAGATGGACGAGTCGCGCGACTGGCGGCTCCGCACGTCCGGCCCCACCATCGACTGCCACAGCACGTCCCGGTTGGCCCACGGGAAGCTCGGGAACGGACACTTGCGCTCCTGCAGATGCGTCACCACGCAAGTCATCTCTCGAAATCTGCACAAAATAATTCACAATCAACATTAGTTTAAAATGTATAAAAATGGAATTTAATCTGTAAAAATAAGTTTTGAAATTCAAACTGACTTTGAAAGGGTGCGGTTTTCGTCGTCCATCGACGGTCGCCGTCTCAAAACCGATTTGGGCTTGACAGTGTCCTGTTTGTTGATTGGCTGCAAATAGCGCCGCTTTGGTTGAGACGATTCTAAAGCCTGCAAATCAGACATTTTTTTTAATTAAAAAAACTTATTTGATTTAAAATTTCATTTGGATATTTCCTGGCCATTGAATCATGATGATGGAGTTTAAATTGATTGAACAGGAAATTGACTGGAAAGCGACTCACCTCTTCCTTGGGGCCGTCGGCCAACCTTTTTCTCTTGAGCATCGCTGGCAATGTGAGCTGCTGCCTGTGGAGAGGAAGTGCAATCAGTCTCAGGACAAGGAGAGAAAGGCGCCCCGCTGTTATGCAGGCGACTCCTTATTTCTGACTCACAAATTGAAAGGTGAGGCCTTTGAAGAGAATTTCAGGGGGGCACCAATAGGAGAAAATTAAACATTCTTAAAATCCATTAAAGTGGAGAAAATTAAAATTTAAATTGCAATAAAATTCTCAAAGCAAAAAGCAATTATTTTGTAAATTATTTTATTTCTATTAAAATCGAAGAGAATTAACCAGAAAAGAGATGATTTAATTACAGATTAATTATTTTCAATAATTTTAATTTTAATATAATAAGAAATTTCTCTTTAATTAAAAATTTCTGCTCATTAAAAAAATTAAATTTTTGCTCACCCATTCTTCCTGGACATATTATTGCAGACTCTGGCCAAAGAGGGTCGGATGCGAGTCTCCTGTTGCGTGTTTGAGTTGGAAAATTTGCGGCAGGAATCGCGAAACTCCTCTTCGAGACCTGCGAAAGACGAAGGAATTCATTCAAGGTGCAAAGTGCGATCGAAAGGCGAACGACCGCCCCAAGGTCGTCTTGGATTCCAATCCCAGACCGATTTTATTTTTTAAATTCTAATTCATTTTGTATGAAACTGATGGACTTTTCCATTTTCTAATCTATTTAGAAATTATTTATAAAAAAAAGAAATTGGAGCCGAGAGTGTGCGGAAAATCGACGCCCTCGGTCCATCAAAATGGAGGTCTCGGCGCGCCAATTTCGGCCCCCGGATTTTCCACTTTCCCACACACAAATTTGAAGAAATTTGGTAAATTTGAATAAAGGAATTATTTTTGAGCCGATTAAGAAGAGAAATGGGCGGAATCGGGTCGATCTTGGGGGTGAAACGGCGAGATTGGCGAAAAGCGACTTTTCCCTCCAAGTTTCTGGCGATGCCAACATGACAATGGAAAAGTGCCAAGTCCGCGCCGATTCGCCGCGAATTCGGCTCCGATCCGTCCGGTTTGGAACGGAGAACGGCATTTCACAGCCCATCGGTCACGTCCCATTCAGAACGGACGAGGAAAGTGCGCGGAAAAGTGGACTTTAGGGGCAAAAATGGTGGCCCGGAATGCCACGATGGAAAGGCCGCGTTTCCCCTCTTTTCCGGCCGCATCCGTTTGGGAAATCAAGCAACTCGGGTGGAGGAGGAAATTTCGAGCTCAGGGAACCGCAAACCTGCCAGGGTTGACCCGTCCGAGGGCGGATGACCCGCGGGAGGTGGTGGCCGGCGATGCGGAACTTGGGCGGGAGACGAAGCGTCCGCCAAAAACGCCAAAATCTCGCGAATCAAGCCCGAATCGTCCGGGATTCGGTCACGTGACCTTGAAGAAGGACCCGAGGGATGATTTGAGAGCAATTAGGGGTGGCTTACCAGAGTTTAGGCGGGCGACGGAGGCGAATTTGCGGCGAGGTGAATCGGCGGGAGTCGCAGAGAGAAAGAAATGACAATTTCGGCGGCCGCTCTCTTCGCGATCATATGTTCGGGGCGAGCTCGACGCTGATTGGCTGACGACGCAGGCGCGCCCTCCCATTGGCTGCACGGACGCGCCAAACGCTTGGAAACTTCAAAACTTTGTTTACTTTTCCGCCTTTACTGGCGTTCCCTATCCAATAACAAACGGTGGTGGGGAAATTGACCGATCTCTTTCAATGTTTTTCTTTAAAAAATTTTGGATTTGCCGTGATTTTGAATGCTAAATGATTAAGTTGAGTGGGCAGTATGTTTTTAATGATTATATAATAAGGAAATTCGAAGCAATTTGAATTTTGTTGCTCCACATGTTTTGATTTTACTTATAAAAGAGTTGGTCATCGTCACTCGTAATGATCCCTTTAACTTTATTAAACGACCAAATAACTGAATCACACTGACTCAGGGTCTTAAGGGACATGTGCATATTGTGCATCACATGATACTACTAAATAATTTATGCAAAAACATCTAGAAAATTATAATATTTTAATTACTCGTAGATCTTTATTATAAAAAACTTTTATTAAATTTCAATTCTTTTTTTTTTTTTTTTTTTTATTAATATTGCAGAAAATATTTAAAAATAAATTGAAGAAAGTGCTAGTGTTTGATTTAAATTTATGATTAAAATTTCAAAAAATAATAATATTAATAATTAAACACTTCCTAGGGCATGAAGTAAATGAAAAATAATTAATAATTATAGAGGAAAAGTCAATTTTCATAATAAAAATTGCCAAAAATTTAAAACAATTAAAAGTAATTCCTCGGAACTTGGAATTAATCTTTACAAAATAAGCAAAGTTCGATTCGACACTAAAAAATTAAATATTTCTACTGCGCAGATTTTTTAATATCGCACGTAATTGTTGCGCCCTATCAAAGTGCGTTTGTGACGTCACGGACGAGCATCTGCTTCGCGCCAGGTGCGACAGGTGAGATGCGGCCCGGGGATAAAGGAAAGTGATTGCTCGCAACTTTCGCACCCTCTTTGCTTCCGATCTGCATTTCCAGTTCAACCGTGTGTTGCGCCTTGTACAATTTAGGGGTGGCCGCGAGCACACAACAAAGAAAACTCGGTACAGCGTGACGCATAAGTTGCGATTCTCAATCAATTTTAATGACATCATTTTTCTGGCGAATTTGTAAAGTAGCTTTTATTGTAGCTCACTCGTGGTAAATAACCAATTACTATATTTTTTCTAATTATGCAACTAAATGCATCAAAAATGTTAGGTTAATTTCAGTTTATTAAACAAAAAATTAAACGCAAATGTTAAAACAATAAAAACAAAGAAACGACGTTTGATAAAAATATTCAATTTTATTATGATCTATTTTTTTAATTTTAATATTTTCTCACTCACTTAATTCCATGACGAGTATTTATTTTATATATTTTGGAATTGTAGAAAACAAGAGTTTTTTTCCCAAGACCCCGGCGTTTAAATCACAAGGCGTGCGACTTATAAAGGGCCCTTTAAACTTTGAAACGCGCAAGCTGCGCCGCGCAAGAAAAGCTCTCACTCTTAAGGGGTGCGCGCAATTTTGTGCCAGCTGTTCGCCTTCTCGTCTCGTCCCTTGATCATAATTATTCCTTATTCCGGCAGGTTATTAGTTAATCAGAGAAAAAACTCAATTGTGTTGAAAAACATAAAACTGCAATATTTAAAAAATAGAAAATAAATCACTTTTATTTGAGAAAAGTTTAAGAAATACTGAAGTTCATACATTTATTTTATCAATGGAATCATTAAAACACCAGATGGATAAAAACGGAAAATATTTTTATTGTAATATTATGAATTTCAAATCAGCTTTTCCTTCAATGGGTTTGTAAGTTGTCTATTGATTTCAATAAAAAAACAATAATCCTGCTCTTCATGCTTTCAAATCATTTTGACTATAAGAATGAGTGCAAAAATCAATCTTTTAAAGATTAGTTTTCTTTCAAATCAACAATTTTTAAGGACTCCTTATTGACATAGTCAAATCAAGTCCTTACAACAATGGTGATTAAAATTTCCAAAAATCGAGAAATCTGTTTATATTGTTGTAAGGACTTGATTTGACTATGTCAATAAGAAGTCCTTAAGTGAATATTAATATTATTTAAATTAACGTTTTTAACAAAATATTTTACAATCGAATTCAAAATTTTGTAACAAATTAATTAATTTTGGTCAGAGATAATATTGAAACGCGTATCTCTCTTGGCGGTTGTCGAGAGAAGACTATAAGATATTATTCGTTTCGTTTTTCTGGTGAAAAAGTTTGAAAGAATTATTTTCTGAAAGATTGATTTTTGAACTAAATATATTCTTGATAGTTATTTCAGCCCGCAGCCAGAAAATGTCTAGAGCAGGATATTGTTTTTCTTAAAAAACAATATAAAAGCGCTTAACTCACAAAACGAATCGAGAGAGAAAGCCGATTATTAAAATCAATAATCACCATGAATCAACCCCTCAATCGGGAAATTCTGCCAAAATATATTTTTGTAATTTAATTTTATTTAAATTAATTCATACAACTCGCTTAAAAGTTTTTTTGCAGGAAAAGATCATTTGCCATTTGTAAATCTATAATAGGCGTTAAGAAATCATAGGGATGAAATTTGCTAAAATTTTATAGCGCCGAAGCTGATAAAATTAAGAAAATTAATTCGATCTGCGGCCGCATAAGAAAAGTATTTTTATGTTTTATGCTTTTTATTTCGTACAATTGTTGCAAAGGAATTTACAATATTCAGTCAACTGTTGAGAGAAGAAAAAATTTAACTGTTTTCTTGGTTTAACGAGAGCACTTGAATCTTGATTTTTTTTATAAAATCTAATGAATTTCTAAATCTGAGCCAGCCGTGCATTTTTTCCCGCCCTTTGCTGATCGTTCCTTCGAGTGCCGCGCGTGGCAGCACCGTCGCGTAAACAAACAACGAGAGCTCTGAAAAATCGTAGCAAAAACAAACGTGTTGTTCTTTTTTCCGCTCGATTCGACTTGAAATTTGATTCAGGATTTCAAGGGTTTGGGCCTGATGTCGGTGGACGTGCAGGAGGGCGGCGTCGGCGGCGTCGACAGGGTGCAGTGCCGACTGTGCGGCGAGGCCGAGCGGCCGCGCTTCCTCTTCGACATCTTCGGCCGCGACGGCGCCAAACACAACCTGGACCTGAAGATCCGCAAGTGCCTGCCCATCGTGGTGCGTCTCCCTGAGAATTGGTCTTGATTTTTAATAATGAAATTGTCGGTGCTTGGCAGGTGGAGGAGGAGGACGGCATGCCGCGCATGGTGTGCGTCGACTGCATCAACCGGCTGGACATGGTGGCCGTGTTCGTCGAGAGCTGCATGCGGGCGCACCACACGTTCCTCAACGCCCTCACCAACGACCCCCGCAGACGCGCCGCGGCCCCCCCGCCGCCCCCCGACCAAGACCACGAGGAGGTCGTCATCAAGGTCGAGCCGCACGTCGACGACGAAATCGACCTGGACCTGCTGCCCCAGGTGCTCCGCCGCCACGACCCTGACCTTGCAATCGATGACCCGCCCTCGGACGACCCGGCCACCGTCTTCATCAAATCTGAGCGTGAGTGATTCGAAAACCCCGTTTAAAGAAGTTCTTTTAATTACATTCAAGTTCTCGGGATTAATTTCAATTTTATTGTTTCCTCTTGATTAAATTATAATTAAATCATCAAATCCGCTAGGTTTAGTAATTTATTTTTCATTTTTTATTTCATTATTTACATTAAGACACACTCTTGACGATTAAATATTAAAAAAATATTTTTGAAATATTCCGTAGCAAAGGGCAAAAATCATGGTTTTTTAGCCCTTTGTTGAGGGAAATTAACTTTAAAGATAAAAAATTCTATGTTCTGAAATAATCCAAAATGCCAATTATATCGCCTTGTGAAGTGAATCGAAATCTAATTGAAATTTATTTGTTTGGTTTAATTGCAGCTGTCGAAGTGAACGAGGAGGACTGACGATGAAGCCAAACAAAAGACTCTGCATGCGCCAGGTTGCACCCTGAGCTGGACCAGAAAGTGCGATTTAGTTAAGTTGAAAACTCAATATAATGTTCAGTTCGACCGTTGTTCCGCTGAAAATGTAAATAATTCCAAAATTTTCAATTATCATTTTTAACAGTAAAATAAAATTTAATTCAATTATAATGAAAGATTTTTTTATCAATTTTTAAAAGATCTACGTCAAATTTTAAATGAAAATATCGTAATTTGGAATGGTATTTTATTATTTAAGGCATGAGAAAGTATGTAAATAGATAAATGGGCCATGCAAAGCAGTGTTAAGTTTGATTTGGGATGCACAAAGACACTCATTCATTCACTGTCGGAGAAACACAAATCCGTGTCAGGCGCGCATCTTCCATTTTTCACACCCGTAGCGACTGTCAAAAGCGACGCGATTTGTTCTCCGATGCGGGCTGCACACATTTAATTGCAGTTCAATTTCACTCGACTTTCTTTCTCGCGACTTTCCTCCCGCATTTTTTCGCCAACACAGGAATTCCGGGCCACTCTTACTTTTCCCGTATTTGCGGACACAAAAACCCGGTTTCGTAAGTAGTCCCTTTGCCTACATTCGTAATTAAAATGGGCACAAAGTGATTTTAAATTTAACAGAAATTTGAAACAAATTTGAACAATGACTTGATTTCTCAATTGAATATATAAATTAAAGGATCCTACTGGTTTTTTTATATTTATTCATTTTTTAATTGAGAACCAAAACTTTATGAGTCATGAGGATAAAATTAAGTTCAAAAATTCACATCTCATCTAAATAAAGACTAATCAGAGATTTGTCTAAACTTTTCCCGCCAAAAGAATTTGAACTTTATTCAAAATTTAGTCCCGATTTCAATGAATTTTTGGTCACGCACTTGAAACTTAGTCTTGACTTCTTGGTCTTGATGATCACTTTTTGGCGTTGTCCTCGACCTTGTAGGCGGGGAAGGGGCCCCTGCCGAGGACGTTGTTGGTGGCGCTGACGCCGTAGAGGCCGGGGCCGTAGAAGGGGCCGCCGACGGCCTTGTGGTGCAGGAGGCCGCCGTGGTGGTGGTGCTTGGGGTAGAGGTGGGCGCCCGAGTGGTGGTAGGGGTGCAGGTGGGGCGGCACCGGCACCACCTGGTGCAGCAGGTGCATCAGCAGCTGCAGCAACAACATCAACTGCGGCAGCGCGTGCACCAGCGGCAGGTGGCCGCTGGCCGCCTCCGCCTTCTCCTCGTGCAGCGTCGTGGCCGCCGCCGTCCGGTCCACGTCCACCAGCCTCCTCAGGGTGCTCACCGCCGCACTCACCCTCTCGATCGTCGTCTGTTCCGTCGGAGGGGGTGGCGAAGGGGTCGTGAAGGGGGGCGGCTCGTATCTGGGTCGCGGCGGTTCGTAGCGCGACATTTGCGGTTCGTACGGTTCGTAGCGGGGTGAGGGCCGGAACTTGGGGCTGGGGGTAACCCGGTGGTTGGGGGCGTGGTTCGGGGGCACTCCAGCCACCCCCGCGGCACTCAGGGCCTGAAATTAGGAAGAAATATTCAAATTTGAAATTGTTTCTAGTTAATTTGAAATCAGGATAAACCACCCTTGAGGTTCAAATTAGTTTGGCGGGAATAGTAGTTGAACTGCTGATAAAACCCTGTTTTGAAACTTGCGGGCGCAAATTTTCTTAAGTTATTTCAACTTTGGGTCATGAAATTTGGTCTGCTTTGACATTGAGGAATACAAAAATGAACATGGAGAACCTCTTTAAATAGAAAAATTTATATTGAATTAGTGAATAATTAGTAAAAATAAGTGGAGAATTTGTGCTTACGAGGATGAGCACCAGACAGTTTGAGCCTCTCATTGTGAATGATGGAGAGAGCGTGAGGCAAAAGGGTTTTTAACACTTTGGTGCCGCATGCGGGCGAGGAAACAAAGGCGCGCTCGAAAGTGGCGCACAAACCGCGATCCCAATCGATGCACCTACCAGACTTTGCTTTTAAAAATCGAAAAGCGCGATCAAGAAAAGAGGAAAGTTTTTCACCTGAATTCATTTCCTTTTGCTGAATCCGTAATTTGTTAGAAAGAAACCGATTTATATTTAAATTGCACTTTTTATTTTTTATAGACATAAAATCCTTCGCCCGATTTCACTCCAAACTTGCCCTGAGCCACCTTTTCGTTGATCATCTGGATCGGCTTGAAGAGCGGCTCGTCGGGGAACTTTTTGGCCCAGCCTGAAATATTTTCAATTTACTTTTTTACACAATTCAGTGTAAATTTATTTTTACCATCGAGGATGAATTTATTGGTGTCCAGACCGACGTAGTCTGCAAGTTCAAAGGGTCCCATGGGATAACCAGCTCCGAGCTTCATGGCAATGTCGACGTCCTTGGCTGAGGCGTCGCCCCTTTCGACCAGGCGGACGGCCTCGGCCAGGTAAGGCACCAAAAGTCGGTTTACCACGAAGCCTGGCGTGTCCCTGCAGGTGATGGGCACCTTTCCCAGGGCCTTGCCCCACTCCATCATGGCCTTGTAGGTCTCCTCGGAGGTGTGAGGGGTGCGAATGACCTCCAGAAGGCGCATCACGGGCACTGGGTTGAAAAAGTGCAAACCGCCGAATTTTTCCTGTTTAATTATTATTTAATTTTAAACTATTTAATTCAATTTTGCTCTCGAACTCACCTTTCTCTTGGGGGCGGCTGAGGAGATTTCCTCGATGGACAGGGAGGAGGTGTTGGACGCAAGGATGGCGTCCTTGGGGGCGAAGGCGTCGACGGTGCGGAACAACTCGTGCTTGACCTTGATGTTCTCCACGATGGCCTCGAGCACCAGGTCGGCGGACTTGACCGCCTCAGCCACGTCCGTGCTGGTGCTCAGGTTGGCCAGGGCCAGCGACACGAACTTGTCACCTTGGGCGGGGTCGTCCTTGAACTGCTTCTTGGCCACGCGACCCAGGTTGGCGGTGATGCCGTTCTTGGCCTTGCTCAACACCTTTCCGTCCAAGTCCACCAGGGTGACCTTGTGACCCGTCTGCGCGGCCACCTGCGCCACCCCCGAGCCCATGAGGCCGCCGCCGATGACGGTCACGTTCTTGATGGCCGCCGTGGCCACCGAGGACGAGGAGAAACGGCGAATTTTGAGCAGCGACATTTTTCAAACAGAGCTAAAATTGTTTCGAGTGAAGACTCAGGCTATCTTTATTAAAGTACTTTTATCTCCAATATTTTGACACCTTATCTTAGAAATTGAAATCAAAATACCCAGTCTGAATCTGAACCTACTTGGACTTTGCTTTTACAAACTTTTGTCTATCTCATCAAATCTATTAAAGTTTTGTGCAATTTTAGAAGAAAATTAAGGTCTTATTACATAATTATTGTTTATTTAGAATCTATTTTTTATTGTAAACGTAAAAGCCTTCGCCCGTTTTCACTCCTAATTTTCCCTGCGCCACCTTTTCGTTGAGCAGCTTGCTGGGTTTGAACCTGGCGTCGTCAGGGAACGTCTTTGCCCAAACTGTTGATCAAAAATTAAATAATTGTTATTAATTTTTTGTAATTACTCTCGGCGACGCGTTTGTTGTTGTCCAGTCCGTTGTAGTCGGCGAGTTCGATGGGGCCCATGGGGTAGCCGACGCTGAGTTTCATGCCCAGGTCGACGTCCTTCGGGGTCGCGTCGCCCCTTTCGATCAGGCAAAGGGCATCGGCCATGTACGGCACCAACAGCCGGTTGACGAGATGAAGCCCGGCGTGTCTTTGCAGGTCACGGTCCCCTTCCCCAGGGCCTTGCCCCACTCCATCATGGCCTGGTAAGTTTCCTCGGAGGTGTGAGGGGTGCGGATGACCTCCAGAAGGCGCATCACCGGCACCGGGTTGAAAAAGTGCAAACCGCCAAATCGATTCTAAAAAATTTCTCTTTAAACCGCTATTAAAGTTTTCCTGTTAAGGGTAGGACTAAATACATAATTATGAAAAATAACCGCTGTGACACGGTCTTTCAGATTATGTATCACACATGGTGCAGGCCGTCCAAAAGGCCGCGGAGAACTTTGCGATGGCTGCCCTCATGGCCACGGTCGAGTCCAAGGGCGACACTCCGAAGGAAAGCCACATCAGAAGCGCCGACTAATGTGCACCCGTCACCGAAAAAAATAATTTCATAACCAACTAAACAATTAGTTAGCTTGACAAATTGCTACAAAAAGTGTGGTCAACCGCTCAGCACTGCCTTCAGCTCATATGAAACTGCACTTATCTATAAGATAAAAACAATTTGAAATTTTACATTCATTTCATATTATTTTTTGCTCAGGAATAAAAATTTGTTTTAAAATAGCAGAATTTTTTATTTAATCTTTATTTGCAAATTGAGATTATGACAACTGAATGGAAATCGAGCTGGAATTAAATTCAGATCCAACCCACAGTCTTGGCAAAATATTTTTTTTCCCACAGGCAAGATCTTTGATCTCTCTCAAAAGATAAAATTCAACAAAACAAACATAATAATAATGTGATCAAAAACAAGATTATATTCTACTTCTTGTAAGGGTAGAAACCCTCGCCAGTCTTGACTCCAAACTTGCCCTGAGCCACCTTTTCGTTGAGCATCTTGATGGGCTTGAAGAGCGGCTCGTCGGGGAACTTTTTAGCCCAGCCTGAAATATTTGTTTATTCAATTCGTTTTTTTAATAATTCAATTAATTTCTATTTTTACCATCGAGGATGAATTTCGTGGTGTCCAGACCGACGTAGTCTGCAAGTTCAAAGGGTCCCATGGGATAACCAGCTCCGAGCTTCATGGCAATGTCGACGTCCTTGGCTGAGGCGTCGCCCCTCTCGACAAGGCGAATGGCCTCGGCCAGGTAAGGCACCAAAAGTCGGTTCACCACGAAGCCTGGCGTGTCCCTGCAGGTGATGGGCACCTTTCCCAGGGCCTTGCCCCACTCCATCATGGCCTTGTAGGTCTCCTCGGAGGTGTGAGGGGTGCGAATGACCTCCAGAAGGCGCATCACGGGCACCGGGTTGAAAAAGTGCAAACCGCCGAATCTGTCCTGTAATTTTAATTCAAATTAAATTTTAAATAAAAGAAAATCTCAAAATTCACCTTTCGGTTTGGGGCGGCTTTGGAGATTTCCTCGATGGACAGGGAGGAGGTGTTGGACGCGAAGATGGTGTGCTGCGGCGCCACCTGGTCCAGGGCGCCGAACAGCTTGTGCTTGACGTTGATGTCCTCGACGATGGCCTCGAGCACCAGGTCGGCCGACTTTGCCGCCTCCAGGGCGTCCGTGCTGGTGCTCAGGTTGCCCAGGGCGCCGGCCACGAATTTCTCGCCCTCGGCAGGGTTGTCCTTGAACTGCTTCTTGGCCACGCGAGCCAGGTTGCCGGTGATGCTGGCCTTGGCCTTGTCCAGGACCTTCTCGTTCACGTCGACGAGGGTCACTTTTTGACCTGCCTGGGCGGCGACCTGAGCCACTCCTGAGCCCATCAGGCCTCCGCCGATGACGGTCACGTTTTTAATCGTGGCCGAAACCACCGAGGACGAGGAAAACCCTCGAACGCACACTTTCAACAACGAGGAGGCCATGGTGATTTTCGCGCAGAGAAGGAAGTTCAAAGGTCGCTCTTTAAAAAAGAAACCCGATCAAAAATAAAGAAGTGAATGAAATTGTCGGTGGTGGGGGTATTTTGTATTTTGATTCGCAGTTTAGTTTTAGTTGAGGAAATCGACTGAAGAGGCGCCACCGACCAAGGACTGAATGAGAGAAGTTTTTGCGTTTGCAAGTTTTTCTTTTTGTTATTTTGCCGGAAAAAATCGCTATGAAACAGAACGGAAAATGTGGTCAGTGCCGAAGGGGTCTCAGTTGACCCTGGCGATAGTAAAACCTCACGTCGTGAAGGCTCCGCACGCGCTCCAGGTGATATTTCATCATGCAATATTTATAATGAAAAATTATCATTTTTACCAATATGATTTTTACCCATAGGGTGTGAGACAAGCGATTGAAGAAAACGGCTTTAAAGTCCTCGCAACGAGAAAAGTTCAGCTGTCCGAAAAGGAGGCCAGCGAGTTCTATTCCGAGCACAAAGGGCGCTTTTTCTACAACCGGCTTGTCAATTTTATGATCAGGTTAAAAAAAAGATGTTTTTACAATATTTTTTTTAATTTAAATTCTCCTCAGTGGCCCGATCGAGGTGCAGGTCTTGGCCAAGGAGGACGCGATCAAGGAGTGGAGGCGGCTGCTGGGTCCGACCAAAGTCTTCAGGGCCATCTTCAGCGAGCCGGACAGTCTGCGGGGCAGATTCGGCCTGACGGACACTCGGAACGCCCTGCACGGCTCCGACTCGGAGGAATCGGCCGCCAAGGAGATCAAGTTCTTCTTCCCTGACGCAATTGTTTAATTTATAATGTTGGACCTGGGCTACCTTTTGGTCGGACTGACCGGCGGGGCGGCCGTGGCCGTCACGGCCGCCTGCGTGCCCTTCGTGACCCCGGCCCTGCGACGGGTGTGTCTGCCCTACGTGCCCGCCACCTCGCAGCAGGTGGAGAACGTGCGGGAGGCCCTGAGGAGGGCGTGGCCGCACAAGCCACCCTGCGGAAGGCGCCTCGTCGACCTGGGCAGCGGCGACGGCCGGGTCGTCGAACTCGGCAGTCGGCTGGGCATTCCTAGCGTGGGGGTCGAGCTCAACCCGTGGCTGGTGGCCTACTCGAAGGTTCGGGCCCTGCGGATGGCGCCTCCGAGGCCCCAATACCTCCGCACGGACCTTTTCAAATTCTCGCTGGCCCCGTTCTCGGACGTGGTCATCTTCGGGGTCGAACAGATGATGGAGGAGTTGGAGGCGAAGATGCAGAGGGAGCTGGACGGGGGCGCCAGGGTCGTGGCCTGCAGGTTCCCCCTGCCCACCTGGACCCCAGTGGCTGTGTTCGGCAATGGTGTTGACACCGTTTGGCTCTACGAGGCACCAAGTTGAAAGGATTTTGTTCAAAGTTAGTCTGTTTATTGTGCATAAAATAAAAATGAATTGACGATTTATAAATTAAAGTTCTTACTTAAATTATTGACAAACTTTCTTTCTTAAAATTCTAATTCAGTCAATCAGGAAATTGATCTCCTCGGGACCAACACTGTGAAGAAGTTTGAGCTCTGAGTAGTTGGGTCCCAAATCGTGGTTGTCCCCTTCATCAACATCTCGTCATCGTCGTGGTCAAAATCGGGAATGTCCCTGAAATTATTATTAAATAAAAATTTATTTAATTGAATTGGATAAAAATACATTTGGTCTTCGATTTCGTAAGTGACTTCGCCGCCAGGTTTGGTTGGAATGGAAATGGACACGATGGGGCTTCTGGCCCTCGTCTCGACGTAGTTGTCCGGAATGACCCGCGTGTTCATGGCGACAAACTGCTGCTCCATCCTCGACAGCAGACTAGCGATGTTTTTGGTGATGTCAGGTAGGGCTGTAAAAAGTTAAATTATTATTTTTATTAAAGATTTCAAAAACAAAAACCAAAGGTACCTATGGTGTACTGCATGACGGATCTCTTGAGCTCGTCTCTCTCCTTCTCCAAGGTTGCCACTTTGTCCTGCATGAGGAGTTTGTCCTCCTTGAACTCTGCAACCTTGTCGTTCAGTTGTTTTATGTTTTGTCGCAACACTTGCAGCCCCGAGTCGGACAGGAGTTGGTGCATCTGCAATTATGTATATTTAATTTTTAATCTTAATTCAGAAGGTTTGGATGAGGAAACGCACCGGAGCTGTGTTCGTTTCGTTGATGTCCGTCGAGTAATTGTCCACCCTGACTTCGGGGTTGTCCAGCTTGACTCTCTTCCGCAGCTGGAACTCGTGCCGCAGACACTTCATTTGGTACGCGTACGTCGTTGAAATCTGCTTGTAGCACTCTCTGCACAGCATCGACGACAACTCTGGTCGCATTTCCAACTGAAAATAAATTAAATTAATAATTCAAACCCCTCAAGTTTTATTAATGACAAACTTTGAAGGTGATGACGGAGGAGATTTTCTTCATCACCTCGCCGGACCGGTCGTTTTTCAGGTCGATGACCCCTTTTTGGTGACACATTCGGCACTGGTTCGACGCCATCGTCGCCAGATATTCGGCAAAATTATTAATTAATTCGTTTCCCTCGCAAATTTATTGTGAAAAGTGTAAACAAAGGCCACGCCCCCTTTTGGCGGGCACGTGCACGACATCTGTAAACAAAGCGGGCAAATGGGGGTGCAGGAATTTTTCGGGAATTGAAAAGCTCCCCGAAAGGGTGGCAATTTCCCAAGTAGGTCAGCAGCGGAGACACGAATCTAGTCATCAATCAGAGATGCGGAGGAGCGGCGGAAAATGTTGGACTTGCGAAATTGGGCAGCACGCGAGGCAGCGCCTGCGGGCGGCTCGGAAACGGGTTTGAAAAGCTGCGAAAACCATTTTTATAGCGATCGTTTTATTACTTCTCAAGGGAACAATTATACTGTCGCAATCGCACCAATGAATTGTTAGTTTAATCGAAGAAAAATGAGCTTTCGCAGCAAGGAGCCGCACAACTTCCTGCGCTGCAAGTCGTCCAAGAAGGGCAAAAAGTACCCTGACGAGATGGCCGAGCCGCCGATGGGCAGGTCGGGCCGACGCAACACGCTGCCCAACCTGTTCCCGGACGGCGAGGACCTGCAGTCGATGCTGGCCAAGCAGCAGCGCGACAAGCAGAAGTCGCAGGAGGACCTGAAGCTGCCCGCGGTCGACAAGGGCGCCAGGTCGGACGTGCCCTTCCTCGACTCGCTCATCAAGCGCAAGAACAAGCTGCGCCAGAGCTTCCACGGCACCCTCTCCTCCAGCCTGCCCTCCTCTAATAAATTGTATAAATTTCCATGCATAATTTATTATCCTTTTGATTAAAAGAAATAATTTCTCTCCAGACTGATGCGCCACGGCACCTCCTCCGGCAAGAGTGGCAAAAGCAAAGCGGGCAGCAGCAGCAACTCGACGCCGCCCACCTCGTGCGAAAACTCGCCCTTCATGAAAAGGGTCGAGTCCACCGGACGCTTCCGACGCAAAGAGCCTTCAGACTCCTTCGAAAGTGCCGCCAACAAAAGTCTGCCGTCCACTCCGAATACGGAAACGGTACGAATTTGACTTGAAAAAATAATCAATATAAAAAGTCCATTTCTGCATAATTTATTGATCTAAACTTTCAAACAAATTCTTAGTTTTTTGTTGTTGTAATTATCAAGTTGATATAATTCATTGATCTTTTTTTTTGTTAAATTTAATAAATATTTAAAATAATTAAATAGAATATTAGAGCGACTGAAAACTTACAAAGAAATTTTAAGGTTTTTTTTATCTTTGAGTGATTTTTTGAGACTATTATCTTCATTATTAAAGAATGGAATTTTTGTGTTTTTCTTCTCAGGTTGAGACAGCAAGTGTTTCTAAAAGTATGACTGACGAGGCCAGTGATGAGCCAAGTGGTGCCCTAATGGAAGGCCTGGCGCGACAGGCACTTCTTGCAGCTAGAGTTTTTCACTTGATTCCCGTAGAAAGGGCTAGGGAAAGGTACTTTTCAAATTCAAACCCTCTTCAAAATATTAAATTAATTAAAATTATAGGAATTTTCTACAAGGGAGGATCGCTTCCGTCTCTCTAATGGGCAAGATGGAGTTGGAAAAGGTGCTGCCTCACAGGGAGGTGTCCATCTTCGTCGCCACCTGGAACATGAACGGCCAAGTACGTCCTCTTGCTCGCAATATTTCACTCATTAGTTTTTTTTTTACAGCAACCCCCGAAGGACCTGAACGACCTTTTCCTCCCTGCCGAGTTGGAGCACGTCCCTGACATCATGGTCGTCGGCACTCAGGAGTCCTTCCCTGAGAAGAACGAGTGGGAGGTGCAGATCCAGGAGACTCTGGGGCCGTCGCACGTCCTCTTCCACTCGGCCGTCTTCGGCGTGCTCCACATTTGCATTTTCATGCGCAGGGACTTGATTTGGTTCTGCTCCATTCCCGAAGAGGCCAACGTCAGCACCAGGACGGCCGCTGCCTTCAGGACAAAGGTAAAATACGTGCACCAATCGATTTGTAGTGACCTGACCTTTTTGATGATGTGTCACACTTTATGTTTTTAAAGAAGCTATTTGCATTTAGTGGTGGTGGAACCTTCCGAACCAATGAGATTGCTTAATTCCTTAAATAGTCGTTTTCTTCAACAAATCTTACGGTGATCTTGACGTGTTTGGTCTCTAATTGATTCATTTTGACCTGGACTTTCTAATGATTTGTATTTTGCATTTAAAATCCAATACGAATTAGGTGGTGGGGGAAATTTTCAGACCAATGAAATCGTTTGGTGCCAAAAATTGTATTTTTCTTGGCAAATTTCAAGGTGACCTTGATCTATTGGTCACCATTCGATTCCTTGTGACCTGACCTTTCCAAAGATGTGTCACACATGATGTGTTGAAGTAAATTTGTATTTAGTGGTGGGAGAACTTTTCCGACCAATGAAATCGCTTGGTTCTCAAAATTGCAGTTTTCCTGGCAAATTTCACGTTTACCTTGACTATTTTGGTCACCAATCGGTTCCTCATGACCTCAGTTTGCCAATAGTGCATCTGTCTTAATATTTTTCCGTGTTTTCATGCTAATTTTTATGCATTTGGTTATAAGGGCGCGGTGGCGATCGGATTCCTGCTGTTCGGGACGTCGTTCCTGTTCATCTGCTCGCACCTGACGGCGCACGCGGACAAGGTGAAGGAGCGGGTGCACGACGCGCGACGCATCATCGGCTCGCTGGAGCTGCCGCGGGCGCTGCCGCTGCGGTGCAAGAGCAAGGACGCGACGCAGAACTACGACTGCGTCGTGTGGAGCGGCGACCTCAACTTCCGGCTCGACCAGAGCAGGGAGGACGTGGTGCAGTGGGCGTGCAACGACCAGGCCTTCCCCGCCGACGTGCCGCTCATCCTGAACGGCGACCAGCTGCGCCAGGTCATGGAGGAGGGCTCGGCGTTCAACGACTTTCAGGAGGGGCCCATCACCTTCCCCCCCACCTACAAATACGACCCCGGCACGGACCACTTCGACACCTCCAGCAAGCGCCGCACGCCCGCCTACACGGACCGAATCCTCTTCAGGTCGCGCCTGCTGCACGACCTCGAGTGCCGCCAGTACAGTTCCGCCCACCAGGTGCTCACCTCGGACCACAAACCCGTCTGGGCCCTTTTCCGTGCCAAACTTCGCCCAGGCAAAGACTCGTGAGTTTCCAATTTAATTCATTATTTTTTGCTCTATTCAGAAATAATTTATTTGATTTTCATTCTCAGGGTGCCTCTTGCTGGCGGACAGTTCAACAGGGAAGTGTACATGGAGGGGATGAAGAGGAGGGTGGCCGCCATGGAGAAGCGCAAGGGCCACTCGCTCGTTTGCTCCGTGCAATGAGACAATTTGTTTTTGTGTTATTATTCTCCACTTACCGAGCTGTAGTTCTAGTCAGCATTTTTATTTCAGGTGATTTTTTACAACATATCATACTTGTTCAAGTGTTTTCTTAGACGTTTGCGAAAAAAAAAACTAGGATTATTCTCGAGGCACTCTTTTAAGTGTTTAGTGTTCAAATTTAATAGTCATTTTTGTGAGTCACACATAGATATTATATTCTACTCCCGTTGTTATATTAATTAATTATTCGTGTGGTAACTCGTAATGCTCTCGTCAAGGAGTTTTAACTGTTTAATGTCACATATTGATGTTCAAGAAGAGATTCCACTGACAAATGTTGAAATGTTTGACCCTATTTTAATATCTGACTTTAAGCCCGAATGCCTTGACTTGGAATTGAATGTGATCCGGAGCTACTCTTTTAGAAATTAATCAGATTCTCACTCGCATTGTTTGCCGCTTGTCGTTGCACCGTGTAACAAGGGCCCCTCTACAGCCGCCGCCTTGTTGACTAAAGAGGTGTTTGTTATCTCAAATGATTTATGTTGTTGTGCCGATGTAGACCGTTGACACTCTCGGAATGTTGTTTTGTCGGACAACGGCGGACAGAATAATAATAAAAACCCAGTGTAATTAATTAATATATGCATAGAAAATAGATTTTATTTTGATTTTTCACTTAACACAATCTTACGTAATTATTTTATTTCTATCAGCTTGATTGGATTTGCAACTAGTAGAGCAAAACTACCTCGTATCAAAATAACATTGAAATCACTTCATTGCATGCCTTTTCCTCTTTACATATATATATTTAATAAATGCACACACAGTTGTCACACGTGTCAATGCCAGAGTTTCAGATTTTTCCTCTTTATTGTCCGATACAAATAAAAAATCCAATGGATTGCTCAGCCTTTGGCATTTCTGCGTGTGATAAGAATCGTCACAATTAGAGAAAGAGTATAATTTGATACAAAAATTAATCGGTTGGATTGTAGAAGCACTAAAGCAAAATTATAAAATTCAAAACTGCCAAACTATTCACACAAAATAATTGTCAAAGTGCCAAAAAAGAATAAATCACAAGTATATGTACATAAGGAGTATTGATTAATCATAAAAAAAGTGCCAAGTAGAAAACTTTGGTCGAAGCAAGACCCTTAAATTCATCTTAAGGAATGCAGCACAATAATAAATTGTTCTTACGAGTCTAGAGTGAATGTGAATTAATTAAGTGATTGCAGAGATTCGATCTGATCGTCGGTCTAATTATATCACATGGTCAATTTTGTCAGTACAAAAATATCATGGAGAGATTGGGTGGCAACAATTAATTTCAGTCGTACAATTTCCACCTTTGTTTTGTGCAAGGACTAGCTGATGCGAATACTATTTCGGTTCGAGTATTATTCGAAAAGCGGCGCTACGAAGGGTTTAATTGTAATTTTATGCGAGTGTCTGTCTGTGTCATTTCTCCATTGGCGCGGGGCTTTGCAGGTCCTTTTCCTGCACCAACACCCTGAAGAGCGTTTCGTCGCCGAAGAGGATCATGGCCTCCTCGTAGGTGGGCGGCGGCGCCTCCTCGGCCGCCTGCAGGCTGGCCGCGCCCAGCTCGTCCGGCGCCACCTGCACCACGATCGACTCGTACGACGGCGGCAGGGTCAGGCTGCTCGCGTTCCTCGCCAGGTACTGCTGCTGCTGGTGGTGGCGCCGCGCCTGCAGCACCAATTCCTGCAAACCAAATTTCAATTAGCAAAAGTAATTCTGCGCAGTTGGCGTAAACGTCAAAATTTTGTTTCATTTGGGCTGAAGATTTTTGGACAGGGTCGGACACGTACGTACCCTCCAGAGGGCGCGCTGCCTGAGCAGCATCTGCAGGAGGTACTTTTTGCGGAGGTAAAGGACGGTCTTGACGGCGACCATGAGGCCCGAGCAGACGAAGATGGGCCCGACCAGCCACATGTGTCCGAGCGTGTAGAAGACGTAGTCGTGCGTCTCGCCGGCGGCCAGCACCGTGATGACGGTGCCCACCGAGAAGAGCATCGTGGCCAGCACGAGGTACGAGTACGAGGTGCAGTCGCACTGTCCGAGCCGACGCCGCCGTCCGGACGCCGCCGCCTCGCCCGTCTGCAGCTCCATCTGGCGCAGCCGCTGCCGCAGGAACGACGACTCGAGCACCGCGGCCATCCGCAACCTTCCTTCCTTCCTCCACTTCCTCCAACCCTGATTCGCAGGTTGGCCTCGCTCAAGGCCACACCGCACACCGCCGTGAGCAGCAGTTTTGTTTTCCTGCCGCGCTGCCCTCTGCCGGCGAAACGCGGCAACATTCAGCGACCAATCAGAAGCGAGCTCAGTGACGTCATCGGCTCGAGTCGAGTTTGACAGCTGAGCTGGAAAAGCAGACAGAAGTCGTCCGAAAACGAGGAAAATCGGCATTCGGACAATGTCCGTACGTGTTGAGACGCGTCCTTAGAGGTTGGCAATTGCAGACATGCTGTCCAACGCAGGATTTGTGTCCGTTTCTCTGCTTCTGATCACTCATCACGTCGGTAAGATTAATGGTCGCCGAATCTCGGCACTCAAAATCATAAAGAAAATATATGAACTAAAAAAACCTTCTTAATTAAAATTGGGACCAATAAAATCTATTTTCGTGATAAATTAAGACGAAATTATCGTTTCAAAGGTTCCAAATGAAGTTTGTTATCAATATTGCAGAAGGAAACGCGATGTTATTTGTACAAACGTTTTGGCCTAAATTTTAATTTTTGTTTGTAATCATTCACTTTAATTATTCTGAAAATTTCCTAGTTGATTACTATTATTTTTGGTATTTAAAAAAATTCTTAATTCGAATGGCTTTGCCAAAATAGTTTCAGACACTTTTGTTGGCTTAAAAAACAGTCAATTTCTTTTACTCGATCACAATCATTCAATGAGGCAATAATAGCTGCAAATGAGACGCAATTAGTTAATGATACAAATTGCCAGTGTTTAATATTATATGTTGCGTGAAATATTTGAAAAATATTACCACAAAATTTTTATATGCAACTCAAAAATTGAGAAGACAAGTGAGTAAAATATCTTTTGAAATTAAAGTAAATTGTCAAAAAGACTTAAGATAAATTACAATTTAGTGATTTTATCTAATTTAATTTGAATTTGTAACAAAATATTGATGTTTTTTAGGAGCGAAACTGTTTGAGGACTGTGAAGTGGACATCACGGACAACGGTCCTGCCGTTTTGGGCGCCACGATCACCTTCCGAGCAGAGCTCAGGTGCGGCGGAATTCACAATTCGGCCACAAACTACAAATTCTCCTTCCGAGACAACGGGATCAACGCCCACTACTTTGAGGTTCAAATTTCGATTAAATTATCACCAAAATTTTCAAAAATCATTTGAAATTTCTAGTCCGAGGGCAACTCGACGGTTCGGTACTGGAACGTGACCTACGACAAGAACGGAGGCTTTGTCCCGGGGCCGTACATCGCCGAGGTCAAGGTCGAAAAGCAGTTCATCGTTTGGTACACGATCACCAGTCAGCGCAAAGTCTTTTATGTCACAAGTTAGTAAAGAAACTTTTCAACTCGGATTTGTTTAGAAAAAGAAACATCAAATTGAAATCAGGGATTTATATATTAAAAAAAAGGTGACCAAGTTTAATGAAAAAAGTAATTTGGTAGGAAATTGAAAATAATCCAAATTTGTTGTAATTTTGCAGACAATTTGAACATAGAGCTGCAGGTGCTGCAGAACAACGAGGTGGTTCCTGAGAAGTTTGTGCGGAACACGACGGTGGTGCGGCACAGGGTGGTCTTCAGCGAGCCGGACGCGGCGTTCCTGGCCAGGAACGCCACCCAGGTCATGACCTACTGGTTCGTCGACTGCGTCTTCTACGGCCGCTCGGCCAACAACACGTTTGAGTTCGACTACTCGGGCCCCGACCAGGAGCACAACGTCGAGGCGCTCGTCCTCGTCTCCTACGACCCTCTCCCCACCCCCGCCCCTCCCACCACCACCACCACCACTACGACAACAACCACAACCACCACCAAACCAACAACAACAACCACCTCGAGCACCACCACAACCACAAAGCCAACCACAACCACCACCCACAAGTCCTCGACGGTGAAGAGTCGAGGGGCCAAGGTCGTTGACCTCGATACTTATGTGCCCAATATCTGCCTGAACGACACCGTGGTGCCCCCTGACCCCAGCAAGACAGTCGGATACGCCCACAGGCTTCTCGAGAGCAACTGTAACTTTTATCTAAAAATTAAATGTCTTAAATTCTTTAATTTACTTTCTTCGGCAGCGCCAGTGTTCAATGTGACCATCGACGGAAACTACTGGATCAAAGAGGGGCAGGTTTTGAATCTCAAGGTCAGGTGCGCGGGGTCGTCGCCCTTCAGGCACTGCCTCTTGTACCACCCTGGCAGTTACAATGTTACAGGTGCGATCATTTTTTATTGCTTCATGAATTTTTCAAAATAACTTATTTTTAATAATTAGTTTGATTAAAATTAATAGAATGTAGTTGAATCAAGCTACTGCAATTAATTTGGCAAAATAAAATCAAAATTACCAATTATTTTAGGCACACATTTTTATCAGGGTAGATACCAAAATTATATATACACTGAAATTAAAAACTTCTCCGAAGTAAATTTTAATTGTCAACTGACTTATTGATTTATTTTTTCATGAATGTGATTTGGTGAGATTTTTCATCAAATTTTGGTTCTGCCTCTGCCAATTTTGAGGAAAAAAAAATTCAGAAAATTCAGACAAGGAACAATGCTAATTTCAAATATTCAGTTTTTCCAATGAATTCAATTTCTTGAAACAAATGCTACAGAGAAAAATTACCGTTTTTTTTTTCAATATTTGTTTCAGGGAATGAAACTTGTGACGGAACCGATGTCACCGAGTTTTGCGATTTCCCAATCACAAGACTGCTGTACAAGCAGAAAACCGTGACCATCGTGATGGTCATCAAGAACAACGTGGCCAAAGTTGTCCATCCGGTCACCATCAACATTTACGAAGGTGAAATTAATTCTATCGAATGAAATTTTATTTCATTTTTAAATTTTGCAGTCAAGAAGCAGCCGCAGCTGTCGGTGATCATAGTTCCGGTGGCGTTCATCATCCTGGCCATGGTGATCGTCGTCTTCGGCGTGGCCCTCTTCATTCAAAACAGGCGAAGGTGATTTGAATGCAAAATTTGTAATTTTTCGTGTTAAGAGTGGATTTTTTTTAAGGTTCAACGTGGAGGTGGCCGACTTTGACTTTGGCCAGAGCAACGACGAGCTGCAGTATAAGACGTTTTTGGGGCGGTTGAGGGAGGCGTTCATGGACGCCGTCCACCCCAACCGGGACCACCGAGACCCCCTGATCGAACCGGCGGCCTCGGGCAGGAACCGGCCCATCTGGCGAAGGGGCGACAGCGCCGACAACGCCGCCGACGAAATCGCCGAGTGAAGATGATTTTGGTCTGTGATTGAATTCGTGCGTGCGTTTCGGATCAATTGACTTTTACGACTGAGTTTGCAAGTGAAATCCATATTTTTTTTTCTTCAGTTACAGGCAATGGAAAAAGAGACTGCTTTTTACGTTTCTTTTGGAATGGGAGAAAGAGACAGGATAAATAAAATATAAGTGATTGTAATTGCACTTTTTCGAAGAGAATTTTATTGTTATGGATAAGGCTGGAGTATGTGGAGAAAATATGGGTGATCGTGAAAAATAATCATTAATATTATCTGAAAAAAGTCACTTTTATTCCAATAATCCTGATAATTGGTATCATTTTAATTGGATAAAATTTCAACATGAATCTTTGAGATCGCGTAAAATTGATTATTTTCATTCATCCCTTAAGCTGACAAACGAAACACCAAAATTCTATCAAAAAATTTCAATAAAGTCAAAAAATGCACTTCAGACCCTTCATTAAACTCCTCAATTTTATTCTTGTAACGGATCAAAATTTTTAGAAGGTTTTTTGTATCATATTTTGTTGTCGTCATTATTATGGAATTATTACCATTTCCGCAGGTTCAAATAAAATTTCTTTCAGACCTAAATGTAGCAAGAGTCGCCGATATTGAATTTATTGCAACTTCCGTAAGTTTACAAAGAATTTCCTTCAGACTTGTGGTTAGCAAGATTGTTCAACAACATATTTTTATATATATTTTTGTTTTGAAATTGTTTTTCAGAAAAATAGTATTGAGGAATATTGATGGTATTTAATACGAAAATACTCATGAAATTTTAAGCTTCAAGAATAATTTCAAATGCCAAAATAAGTTCGCGTTATCTCAATATTTTTTGGCATTTTTAAATTAATTTGTGGATTTTAAAAACGAAATGCTACTTCCAATGAATAATTTTCTCTTTATTTTAAATTCCACAACTTTCAGGATAATTTATTGTGGTTTACTAACTAAGTGTCGTGTTTTCCTTGAATCAAAAAGAAAAAAATAACGTTTGCTATAATTCGTCATCTATATTTTCAAATTTTTAATCTACTGTTGGTCCGCTCAATCTTGCATAAACCTTTGTATTTGGCCAGATTAATAGTGCTTTTGTAATTTGAAATTGAAATAACACCCTGTGAGAAATAATTAAGTTAAATTAAGTGACATTTAAAGGCAAAACAGGAAGAAATTTTGTGGTGGGAAATTTGCATGTTCGCATGTAAAATTTAAAAAACAAATTCAATGTCACTTTTTGGTTAGATTAAAAATAAATCGCTAAAAATGTTAACAGCAAAATTTTCAATGCCAACAGTGCGCGGTTTCCGCTTTTTAGACGATGACTGACTATAAAAGGACTCTTAAAACTTGTGCGTCTCAAACAAGAGCTCTTCTGACGATTTTGGTAAAATTTTTCTTCTTACATCTACTTAAATTCTCGGCTGCACACATTGCTATATTTTGATTAATTCATGATATGTTTTAACACCACACAATTAGTTAAATGCAATTTCACTGATTTTACTCAATTCATTTTTTTTTTTTTATATATATATAAAAATGGTTTATTTTTTTAAATGAAAGTTGTGCAGGACGGATAAAAACTTTAATTTTTTCGACATTTTGATAAAAAAAAGTTGAATTTTCTTAATTAAATTTTATCTTATCTTGTCTAGAAGGAGGAAATCTTGAAGATGGCCAAGTTGGTAATAATTTTTATTTTCGTAAAAATGTGACACGATTTTTAAATGCAATCTTGAAATCGAAGGTGATTGTGTTGTTGGCGGCGGCGGTGCTGGTGGCGTCAGTGGTGGCGCAGGACGAGGACGACGTGTCTGCCGCAGCGGCCGACGTTGAACTGCGTCGGCCGGTGCGTCGCTTATGGCTTATACGTCTAACGCCCCGTCCGCCCCGCCTTCCGCGGCCGAATCTTCCTGGCGACATCCCCGACCCAGGTGGATGGTCTACGCAGTAGATGATTTCAGCAATTTTTCACTCATTTGTTGCAAAAGTCATTTAATAAATTTGAAATTTTGGTATACAAAAAGATAAATGTTTTAAATGTTTTTTTTTTCAATTTTATAAAATATTCAGTGCCGAGATAAAATCAAATTTATCAAATTAATTATGTGTGCCGAGATATTGAAATAAATTTTATCAAAAAGAGCATTTTTATCTGTTTTTAAAATTTTAAAAGGAAATAGTCTAAAAAAATCTAAATTTAAAAGACTGGAACGTATTTTCAACGTATGCCCTTGAAAAATAGAGGAACAAGCGTGATTTGGGAATGGCAAATCACGTTAATAGAAAAATTATCTGGACACCAAAATTGAAGTATCTAATTGCAATATCAGGGTAACTTTTTGGTGTCATCAATATTCGGCCGAGAAATTTTGTCATCATAAATTTTTGTCCACTGCACACAAAAATTGTTCTTGTTCATTTTATAGCTTATTGTTAATGAAATATTTAAAACTTTTCAAAACGATTCATGAAAGCGCGAATAAAAGTTATTTTAAATAAATTTTTGTCATTCCACGAGTAGACAAAACAAACAACATTATATAATATTTAAAAGGCATGCACAAAATTAAGCGTTTTACAAATTAGAACTTTATTATTGTCAAAACATTTGCAACTTGAAGCACTAACCATTTCATTGTAGTTCTTATTCTGACCCGTTCCTTTTAACCGATAACTCATAAAATATAAGCTAAAAAGTTGACATATTTAATTCCTTAAAATATATCTGCAGCTGAAACCGCAGAGATTTGTTTCTTTATTAAAATTTATCAAGCTTAAATTTTAATATGAACTTATTCGTGCTATAATGAAATTTTAGGTTTGAAACTATTTAGCATTCAAAATATAATTGTGATTTTGATGTTCAAATCTATTATTTAATTAACTTAAAAATACAATTCGAAACTCTCAAAAGTAGGATTGTGTGTGTTAGGGAGTGAAAATTTAAGCATACGTTAATTTTGTAAATGAAGAGTCGGGCTTTTCCTCGTTGTAAAATTGTTTTTATTCAAAAAACAAACGGCTCTAAAAACATACCAGACCCGGCCAACCAGATAGCAAAGTCGTCACGCTTCCGGACGGAACCAGAGTGACCGAGGCGTGCGGCGCCATCTACTCGGACGGCCTGCACGACGTCCCCTGCGAGTGGGCGCAGCCCTACGTCTGCGAGTTCGCCCAAAGACCCTGCAAGAAGCCTTGATTTCGTCACACTTGCAATTCTTATATACATATTTTATTCCAATTTGCGTTGTTTTTCTGAATCTGAGCTTCCAATTTTAAATTTCGCAAAATTTCAGACAATTTCCACTCTGTTTTGAAAATTTCGGAAAATTTAAAAGCGTTGCATCTAGAATATAAATGATTGAATTTATTGTCTTCTATATATCTTAAAAATATGTGAAAGACTGAATGTTGGCTGTTTAGAATTAAAAAATCTTCAAATTTTCATTCACTTTCAGCATTGAAGAAAAAGTTTATCAATTTGAGGTTCCTGGTGATCCCAAATTCTAAGTTTGAGCCGTTTTGGCGAGGAGCGAAATCAGGTTCAAAATAAGAGACTTGCCTTGAGCCATGGCTGGAACGATGATCAAATTGAGGGATTGTGATCGCTTCTCAGGGACCCGAATTTGCTGGGATTTCTTCGAAAAGAACACTCATTTTGAAACTCACATCACGACATCACGTCTCTTTATAAACAATTACCGACCCCTTCATTTTCCCGCCGTTTCTCCTCTGCCGTGCATATTCGCGCCCTTTTTCTCTTGCGTAAACGGAGGGGAAATGAGGGGGCTGGGTCAGTAATTGTTTACAAAGAGACGCGTGATGTCGTGATTGTGCGTTTTATCTCCAAATTCGGTCCCAAAATGAGTGTTTTTTTTTTCGAAAAATCCCAGCAAATTCGAGTTCCTGGGAAGCACCAAGCGACGACCGTCCTAAAATGTGATCATCGTTCCAACCGCGGCACCATGTAAGGTAAGTCTCTTTAATTTTTGGCCTGATATCGGTTCTCATCAACTGTGCTCAAATTTGGTTTTGCCAGGAGCCTCAAATTGATAAAACCTTTTTGGTGAAAACTTTAAATCTGAAAAAATTGGGGAAAATGCGTCGTTTTCCTCTTTCAGCTGAAATTTTTATCAGTTTTTGTTTGTGTTTTTTTGTTTGTTAATAAAAGTTCACTATAAAATATTGAAGCAATTACGTTTTCATTGATCAGCCAATCTTGTTTTCTAAAATAAAGTTATAATAATTTATGCTTAATTGCCATAATTGAAGAGATCAAAAATCAAGACCCATTATTATAAAGAAAGAAAATTGCGTTTACAAATTTTGGGTCGGATCGCTATCTAATTTAATAAAACTGATCTCAATTTGCGGAAAAAATTGATAATTAAATTGACTTGAAGCAAGAAAATGAAGATGAAAGGAGAAGAAACGAAGCTTTCAAATTAAAGTTTCGTTTATATTCAAAATATCCTACACAAGAAATCAGTTTATTTAAATTACGCATTTTATCTTTCAAAAGATTTCTTTTCTGAACAGAATACATTACTAAATTTACTAAATTTATATGAAAATTGAATTTCTATCAACAGATCAAAAAGTTCCAAAGGCGTGAATTGGCAAGCAAGGGAATATTTAATCAGTTTGAAAGCATGACAAAGATGAGGCCACGCTTCTTGTGTTGCTGCTTGGCGTGTGTGAGTGTGTAAAATTTTAGCAACTCATTTTAATCTGTTAAGGATATTGCAGTTACAAATTTATGATTATTGTTATTACAAGTCGAAAAACAGGAAACATCTATTTATCACTCGGCTACAAATTTTGCACCGATCAGAAGATAGAAACTTGAAAAAGCTTAAAAAAAGTAAATAAAATTTTAAAGTATAAAAATATTATTCAAAATTAAAGTTTTTTCTTTACCGCTTCTTAACGCTCTGGTACGGACCCTTTTTTATGACTCAGTTTTGTGCCTTTAGCCTCAGTGGAAACATTTAAGGCGGCTAGAAGTGCGGATATATCTCAGAAATGATAAAATAAAAAATTAAAGTATAATTATTATTCAAAATTCATGTTTTTTCTTTCCCGCCTCTTAACGCTCTGGTACGGACACTTTTTTATGACTCAGTTGAGTGCCTTTAGCCTCAGTGGAATCATGTAAGGCGGCTAGAAGTGCGGATATATCTCAGAAATGATCAAATAAAAAATTAAAGTATAATTATTATTCAAAATTCAAGTTTTTTCACTTCCGCTTCTTAACGCTCTGGTACGGACACTTTTTTATGACTCAGTTGAGTGCCTTTAGCCTCAGTGGAATCATGTAAGGCGGCTAGAAGTGCGGATATATCTCAGAAATGATCAAATAAAAAATTAAAGTATAATTATTATTCAAAATTCAAGTTTTTTCACTTCCGCTACTTAACGCTCTGGTACGGACACTTTTTTATGACTCAGTTTAGTGCCTTTAGCCTCAGTGGAATCATGTAAGGCGGCTAGAAGTGCGGATATATCTCAGAAATGATAAAATAAAAAATTAAAGTATAATTATTATTCAAAATTCAAGTTTTTTCACTTCCGCTACTTAACGCTCTGGTACGGACACTTTTTTATGACTCAGTTTAGTGCCTTTAGCCTCAGTGGAATCATGTAAGGCGGCTAGAAGTGCGGATATATCTCAGAAATGATAAAATAAAAAATTAAAGTATAATTATTATTCAAAATTCAAGTTTTTTCACTTCCGCTACTTAACGCTCTGGTACGGACACTTTTTTATGACTCAGTTTTGTGCCTTTAGCCTCAGTGGAAACATTTAAGGCGGCTAGAAGTGCGGATATATCTCAGAAACGATAAAATAAAAAATTAAAGTATAATTATTATTCAAAATTCAAGTTTTTTCACTTCCGCTTCTTAACGCTCTGGTACGGACATTTTTTTATGACTCAGTTGAGTGCCTTTAGCCTCAGTGGAATCATTTAGGGCGGCTAGAAGTGCGGATATATCTCAGAAACGATAAAATAAAAAATTAAAGTATAATTATTATTCAAAATTCAAGTTTTTTCACTTCCGCTTCTTAACGCTCTGGTACGGACACTTTTTTATGACTCAGTTGAGTGCCTTTAGCCTCAGTGGAATCATGTAAGGCGGCTAGAAGTGCGGATATATCTCAGAAATAATAAAATAAAAAATTAAAGTATAATTATTATTCAAAATTCAAGTTTTTTATTTACCGCTTCTTAACGCTCTGGTACGGACATTTTTTTATGACTCAGTTGAGTGCCTTTAGCCTCAGTGGAATCATTTAGGGCGGCTAGAAGTGCGGATATATCTCAGAAATGATAAAATAAAAAATTAAAGTATAATTATTATTCAAAATTCAAGTTTTTTCACTTCCGCTTCTTAACGCTCTGGTACGGACACTTTTTTATGACTCAGTTTAGTGCCTTTAGCCTCAGTGGAATCATGTAAGGCGGCTAGAAGTGCGGATATATCTCAGAAACGATAAAATAAAAAATTAAAGTATAATTATTATTCAAAATTCAAGTTTTTTCTTTCCCGCTTCTTAACGCTCTGGTACGGACACTTTTTTATGACTCAGTTTAGTGCCTTTAGCCTCAGTGGAATCATGTAAGGCGGCTAGAAGTGCGGATATAGCTTAAAAATAATAAAATAACAAATTAAAGTATAATTATTATTCAAAATTCAAGTTTTTTATTTACCGCTTCTTAACGCTCTGGTACGGACATTTTTTTATGACTCAGTTTAGTGCCTTTAGCCTCAGTGGAATCATTTAGGGCGGCTAGAAGTGCGGATATAGCTTAGAAATAATAAAATAAAAAATTAAAGTATAATTATTATTCAAAATTCAAGTTTTTTATTTACCGCTTCTTAACGCTCTGGTACGGACATTTTTTTTATGACTCAGTTGAGTGCCTTTAGCCTCAGTGGAATCATTTAGGGCGGCTAGAAGTGCGGATATAGCTTAGAAATAATACAATAAAAAATTAAAGTATAATTATTATTCAAAATTCATGTTTTTTCTTTCCCGCCTCTTAACGCTCTGGTACGGACACTTTTTTATGACTCAGTTGAGTGCCTTTAGCCTCAGTGGAATCATGTAAGGCGGCTAGAAGTGCGGATATAGCTTAGAAATAATAAAATAAAAAATTAAAGTATAATTATTATTCAAAATTCAAGTTTTTTATTTACCGCTTCTTAACGCTCTGGTACGGACATTTTTTTTATGACTCAGTTGAGTGCCTTTAGCCTCAGTGGAATCATGTAAGGCGGCTAGAAGTGCGGATATAGCTTAGAAATAATAAAATAAAAAATTAAAGTATAATTATTATTCAAAATTCAAGTTTTTTCTTTACCGCTTCTTAACGCCCTGGTACGGACACTTTTTTATGACTCAGTTTAGTGCCTTTAGCCTCAGTGGAATCATGTAAGGCGGCTAGAAGTGCGGATATATCTCAGAAATGACAAAATAAAAAATTAAAGTATAATTATTATTCAAAATTCAAGTTTTTTATTTACCGCTTCTTAACGCTCTGGTACGGACATTTTTTTTATGACTCAGTTGAGTGCCTTTAGCCTCAGTGGAATCATTTAGGGCGGCTAGAAGTGCGGATATAGCTTAGAAATAATAAAATAAAAAATTAAAGCATAATTATTATTCAAAATTCATGTTTTTTCTTTCCCGCCTCTTAACGCTCTGGTACGGACACTTTTTTATGACTCAGTTGAGTGCCTTTAGCCTCAGTGGAATCATTTAGGGCGGCTAGAAGTGCGGATATAGCTTAGAAATAATAAAATAAAAAATTATAGCATAATTATTATTCAAAATTCAAGTTTTTTCTTTCCCGCTTCTTAACGCTCTGGTACGGACACTTTTTTATGACTCAGATTAGTGCCTTTAGCCTCAGTGGAATCATTTAGGGCGGCTAGAAGTGCGGATATAGCTTAGAAATAATAAAATAAAAAATTAAAGCATAATTATTATTCAAAATTCATGTTTTTTCTTTCCCGCCTCTTAACGCTCTGGTACGGACACTTTTTTATGACTCAGTTGAGTGCCTTTAGCCTCAGTGGAATCATTTAGGGCGGCTAGAAGTGCGGATATAGCTTAGAAATAATACAATAAAAAATTAAAGTATAATTATTATTCAAAATTCAAGTTTTTTCACTTCCGCTTCTTAACGCTCTGGTACGGACACTTTTTTATGACTCAGTTTAGTGCCTTTAGCCTCAGTGGAATCATTTAGGGCGGCTAGAAGTGCGGATATAGCTTAGAAATAATACAATAAAAAATTAAAGTATAATTATTATTCAAAATTCAAGTTTTTTATTTACCGCTTCTTAACGCTCTGGTACGGACATTTTTTTTATGACTCAGTTGAGTGCCTTTAGCCTCAGTGGAATCATGTAAGGCGGCTAGAAGTGCGGATATATCTCAGAAATGACAAAATAAAAAATTAAAGTATAATTATTATTCAAAATTCATGTTTTTTCTTTCCCGCCTCTTAACGCTCTGGTACGGACACTTTTTTATGACTCAGTTGAGTGCCTTTAGCCTCAGTGGAATCATTTAGGGCGGCTAGAAGTGCGGATATAGCTTAGAAATAATAAAATAAAAAATTATAGCATAATTATTATTCAAAATTCAAGTTTTTTCTTTCCCGCTTCTTAACGCTCTGGTACGGACACTTTTTTATGACTCAGATTAGTGCCTTTAGCCTCAGTGGAATCATTTAGGGCGGCTAGAAGTGCGGATATAGCTTAGAAATAATAAAATAAAAAATTAAAGCATAATTATTATTCAAAATTCATGTTTTTTCTTTCCCGCCTCTTAACGCTCTGGTACGGACACTTTTTTATGACTCAGTTGAGTGCCTTTAGCCTCAGTGGAATCATGTAAGGCGGCTAGAAGTGCGGATATAGCTTAAAAATAATAAAATAACAAATTAAAGTATAATTATTTTTCAAAATTCAAGTTTTTTCTTTCCCGCTTCTTAACGCTCTGGTACGGACACTTTTTTATGACTCAGTTTAGTGCCTTTAGCCTCAGTGGAATCATTTAGGGCGGCTAGAAGTGCGGATATAGCTTAGAAATAATACAATAAAAAATTAAAGTATAATTATTATTCAAAATTCAAGTTTTTTCTTTACCGCTTCTTAACGCCCTGGTACGGACACTTTTTTATGACTCAGTTTAGTGCCTTTAGCCTCAGTGGAATCATGTAAGGCGGCTAGAAGTGCGGATATAGCTTAGAAATAATAAAATAAAAAATTAAAGCATAATTATTATTCAAAATTCAAGTTTTTTCTTTCCCGCCTCTTAACGCTCTGGTACGGACACTTTTTTATGACTCAGTTGAGTGCCTTTAGCCTCAGTGGAATCATGTAAGGCGGCTAGAAGTGCGGATATAGCTTAGAAATAATAAAATAACAAATTAAAGTATAATTATTATTCAAAATTCAAGTTTTTTCTTTACCGCTTCTTAACGCCCTGGTACGGACACTTTTTTATGACTCAGTTGAGTGCCTTTAGCCTCAGTGGAATCATGTAAGGCGGCTAGAAGTGCGGATATATCTCAGAAATGATAAAATAAAAAATTAAAGTATAATTATTATTCAAAATTCAAGTTTTTTCACTTCCGCTTCTTAACGCTCTGGTACGGACACTTTTTTATGACTCAGTTGAGTGCCTTTAGCCTCAGTGGAATCATTTAGGGCGGCTAGAAGTGCGGATATAGCTTAGAAATAATACAATAAAAAATTAAAGTATAATTATTATTCAAAATTCAAGTTTTTTCACTTCCGCTTCTTAACGCTCTGGTACGGACACTTTTTTATGACTCAGTTGAGTGCCTTTAGCCTCAGTGGAATCATTTAGGGCGGCTAGAAGTGCGGATATAGCTTAGAAATAATACAATAAAAAATTAAAGTATAATTATTATTCAAAATTCAAGTTTTTTCACTTCCGCTTCTTAACGCTCTGGTACGGACACTTTTTTATGACTCAGATTAGTGCCTTTAGCCTCAGTGGAATCATTTAGGGCGGCTAGAAGTGCGGATATAGCTTAGAAATAATAAAATAAAAAATTAAAGTATAATTATTATTCAAAATTCAAGTTTTTTATTTTCCGCTTCTTAACGCTCTGGTACGGACATTTTTTTATGACTCAGTTGAGTGCCTTTAGCCTCAGTGGGATCATTTAAGGCGGCTAGAAGTGCGGATATATCTCAGAAATGATAAAATAAAAAATTAAAGTATAATTATTATTCAAAATTCAAGTTTTTTATTTACCGCTTCTTAACGCTCTGGTACGGACACTTTTTAATGACTCTGTAGAGTGACTTTAGCCTCAGTGGATAGTCGTGCAGCTGGTGATTTCACCAGCTGATTTCACCAGCTGAATTCACCAGCTGATTTCACCAGCTGATTTCACCAGATGATTTCACCAGCTGAATTCACCAGCTGGTGATTTTACCAGCTGAATTCACCAGCTGATTTCACCAACTGGTGATTTCACCAGCTGAATTCACCAGCTGATGATTTCACCAGCTGATTTCACCAGCTGAATTCACCAGCTGATTTCACCAGCTGAATTCACCAGTTGAATTCACTAGCTGATTTCACCAGCTGAATTCACCATCTGGTGATTTCACCAGCTGATATCACCAGCTGAATTCACCAGCTGATGATTTCACCAGCTGATATCACCAGCTGATTTCAACAGCTGGTGATTTCACCAGCTGAATTCACCAGCTGTATTCACCAGCTGAATTCACAAGCTGAATTCACCAGCTGGTGATGGTTATTTTTATATTTTTAAAATTTTTATAAATCGAAATTTAATTTGTGAATAAAGGTAAAGGAATTAAATTAAATTTCAAATTTTAAAAATTAGAAAAAAAAATTAATTTTATAAATATTTTATTAATAAAATTAATATTAATAAATTAAATTTAAATTTATTTAAATTTAAAAAAATTAAAAAAATAATTGTCACCAGCTGGTGAATTTACCAGCTGGCGAATTCAACGTAATTTGCACTCTCTCGTTCAACAACAAAAATCCTCACAAAGTAAAATGATCCGTAAGTGCCCAAACATTTTCTCTTATTTGCCAGACGAGCATTGTCAAGCGGGCGAAAGTGGTTTTAAGGTTAAATAAAACAGTCTTCTCTGTGTGTGTTTGTTTATACTCTCCACTCTCAAACTTCCGCCAATTTTTTTTTAGTTGAATTGGTAGAGCAGAAAAGTAGCTTCCTTGTTTGAAAATGCATGGTGCTAAAGGAGCGTGCGACAGCAGCCATGACGCGCGTCATTGGCCCTGACATTCACCTTTACAACCTCTGAGTGAATCGTCCTGGCAATTAGCAACTCATGCAGCTCATGCATTACGCCGAGATTGCAAAAAACATTTCTCTCTATAAATCATTCAATTACGCTTCCTCTTCTTACTTCATCAACTAAAATAAAGCATAATATCTTATTTTAATTTATTAAATTGGTAGAAATTGTTTTAGTGTTACTTTTTTATGACTTGGGTAAAAGCTTTTAGCCTCAGTGTACTTAATTAAGGTTGCTAGAAGCTCGGATATGCTTGAGAAATAAAATTTTTTAAATAATTAATTGTCAAAATTTTGATTTTTATTCCTGGGTTCTGAAATCGCATTGTAAACTTTAATTGAAATTTACGCCAAATAATTAGAAACTGATTTTTTTTTAAACAAAATATGCAAAAGGTAGATATTAAATCTCAACGATTTTGATGAAATTAAAAGTAGCATTTTTCTGGCATTTCGCAAACAAAGTTCATGTGTTTGCTGCAGTAGTCGCTGTCCAAGATTTTGGCGTTGCCGGGGACGTTGACGCATTGCCAGGTTGCGTTCGACGCCCACAAAGGGCTGCTCCGCGCCAGGGGTGTCCCGTCGTGCCAACGAAATTTCAAGTCCCACTGCGTCCCGTAATTTCTCGCCGAAACCCACCAATTATTCCCTGCGCATAATCAAAAGTGCCTGAATTTTGGTGAATTCTTTTTTAGTTGAAGAAACAACTCACAATAACCGAGCCTTTTCTTTGCCTCGGTCCAGGTCACGTTGAGGTCAACCCTGTCCCTGATGGTGGGATCGCAGCGCAGGTCTCGTTCGCCCTTTCCCACGGCCCCTTTTTTAAAATCAACTCGTGTGATGAGAATTATTTGATTTGAAATGAAATTTACCGTCGATTGAGAGAAAAAGTACTTTTTTCCGTTGGTCAGCATCACCAGGTTTGCCGAACCTGCAGACCAGAAAACCACAATGAAAGAGAAGAAAATCGTCTAAAAATTTACTCACGGCTGGCGTTGCACATTTTGATTATTTTCTGCCTTTCCTGTGAAAAATAAAAATTATTTCAAAATGCAGGTATGAAGAAGAAAAATTATGTAAACCTCGTCAAAGACGATCAGTTTGTACAACTGGTGCACCCTGGCGTTGTCCAATTGCATTCGTAGCGATTGAACTTCCGCTTGCACCTAAAACGGAAAAATTTAATGTAATTTTTTGGGGAAAATTTCTTGCAGAACTTAAAAAATCTCACATTTTCGTACGCTTGCTTGAACTCTGCAAGCAAGAGGCCTCCCAGTTGCGTCAAATTTGAAACCTGCAGCTCGAGCTGGGCCACCTTTTCCGAGCAATTCTTCTCTGCCTCACGTTTTGCAGGTTCCTCCGTCACAATTTGCTGGTTCATTTCATCATACGCATATTTTAAGGAAAATAAATTAATTGATGTGCAGATATCTAATAATTCTTGTGAATACCTTGTGATCGAGAAGTTCAGTGGCTGAGGCTGTCTGGAAAAAGGCGGTGAGGCCGAAAAGAAGCCACACAATTTTATGCGCTGCGCACCAGTTCATTTTGAGTAATGAAACGAGAGCTTATTTTATTTTGTGTCAAGCTTATCAGAAAGACAAGCAGCAAAGTTCATATTTACAATGGATTGGGTGGCGCATTTATCAAAATTAATTCAGATCGAAACTGTTGAATCGAGAAGAGGTTGAAGTTTGCAACCCGCCGGGTAGGGAAGTCGAGCGGGTTGCCGCGTTTGGAGTTGCAGGCGTTTTCTCTCCTTGTTATGAACGCGGAAAGAGTTAGCGTTGGTTATTTTATTCATCAATCACCGCGGGATATCTTTTGCCTGAGCATCCAAGTGTTCAAGCAACTCTTGAAATTGAAAGTTAGAAAAAATTTTCATCCAGATATTTTAGAAGTGTGCGTAACGATTTCTTATTTGTTCAAATTTTCCCTAAATACCGATTTCGGCGCGGACAAAAGCAAAGAAAGAAAATCAGCCTCTAGACTGGCTACAATTTTCTTGTTCCTCAAAGAAAAGAAATGGAATTCATTTTAAAATGAGGTAGATAATAATTGTTTTCACAGTTTTTACTCATAATTTGATTATTTTGGCAAAAATACTGAAAAATCGAACAAATTTTGTTAAATTTTATGGCCTCATAGGCGTGACTTTACATGTCACTTTCGACTCCCAATGAATCAATTATGCTATTTTCAGAAAGAGCTCATTTTCTTTCATCCAAACATATCAGATATGAGAAAAAATGGGGAAAATTCCAATATTGATTTGCAATTTAAAACTAGTTTAAATCCAATTTTCGGTCTTTATTGGGAAAAACATTTCTAGCAGGGCACGCGTGGGAACTCGCAGAGGTAGGACAGCGTCCACTGACACGGGACGTCGTGCAGGCCGTCCGGGAAGATGGCGCCGCAATTTTCCATCGCACTGGTTCCGTCCGGGAGCGTGACGTGTTTGTTCTCGGGCTGGCCGCGCCTCCACCACTCGAAGCTGGCCACCGTCGTCCCTGCAACAACATTTTAGAACATTTCGTTGATCATCTCTACCGATCGAATACCGTCGAGGTTGAGCCACTGCTGGCCCTCCTTGACGCGGCCCACGAACGCGTACCAGCCCCAGGGGTCGCTCAACTTGGCCAGGTCGAGCAGCAGCTGCGCCTCCGCCTGCGAATTGGCCACGGCCAACTTGGCGCCCAATTTCTCGCACGACGCCTTCGCCTCCTCAAAGGTCTTGTTGTCCGAGCGGAACACGTGCGTCAGCCCAGCAGATTTGCTCTGAGACCAATAATTTTACTTAAATTTAGATTAATTAAATTTATTCAAATTTAATTACAAAAAGAAATTAAAATTAAAAATTCCAAATTAAAAACAATTAACTTCAAACACAAACATCATCTTCCCAATTTAAATCAATTCAATTTAAAGTAAAAATTCCAATAAAATAATCTCTGCGATTATTTTATTTAAAGCAATTAATGTAAATTAAACTAAATTAGAATCAAACAAAGCTAGACGTGAAACAGAACTTTGTAAAACCTACAAGGCACCCAATAAAAGCGTTGCCTCCGGCTTCTTTAAGATTTGAACAGAAAAGAGTGTTTTTTTGTGTGTGTGTGCATTCCATCAACGCATCAACATCAACGCATTCCAACAACGCTCTGCCATCGCTAGCAACGCACCGAGCCCACGTTGGTTCCGTGCGGAAGAGTGATTTGGCGATTCTGGTAAAAATCGGCAAACGAGATGTGTCGTCGCTCTCACTGCTAGCGCAACGTTTCCCCTACGTCGTCTCCATTTCAATTATAGATTAAATCGTGTTGTAAATTCATTCGGAAATCAACGTTAGTTAAAAAATAATTAAATCAGAAAACTGCAAATATAAAATCAGAGACAAAGAGAATAACCCCTAGTATTCCTGTCCGTCTCAGCTCTCCACTGGAAACATTCAGGAAAAAATATACATATCTGAAGAATCTGAAGTCGATTATAAATTAAATTGGCGTAATTTTCCTCCTAAATAAAGGAAATATCAATTTGAGAATTAATAGAATTATTTTTGCTGGCTCAATTTCTGTTTTTTGTTTGCAAATTCTACAGTCTTTTAGAGATTTTTCTGTTTTCAAATTTCAAATTATATGGGAATGAATGAATCGGGCTTTTCCTCGTTGCAAAAATAGTTTTTTATTCAAAAACAAAAGGCTCGACCAGTTTCTGCGACCCTATCTCATGAGCAAGAAAAATACAACAAAATCAGCAAAATTGAAAAACACCACATTTTAACATGAAAATTAAAGAAGACTAATAATCAGCGAGCAGCGCGTTTGCTCATATATGAAATAGGTTGGTACTTGAAATTGTTAGTTTTTAAGATTTTTTTATGTTAAAATGTGGTGTTTTTCAATTTTGCTGATTTTTTGTATTTTTCTTGCTGGTAGAGCCTTTTGTTTTTGAATAAAGAACAATTTTTGCGACGAGGAAAAGCCCGATTCATTCATTTCCATGATCTTCTCCTGGAGTGTCAACTTCTTCAAACAAATTCAAATTATATGATTGTTCTCAATCAGCATTTTTCTTTTAAGAAAATATATTTGGACAACTGAAAATTTTGAGAACATATTCAATATTTTCTGCGTTACTGCAGTTTTCAGACGAAAAAAATTATAATTATAGGAAATTTCACCTGCAGGGAGTAGAAATGCGGCGCAAATGAGGGCGAGAAAAGCCGCCAGCTTTCCTGAACTTTGCATCTTTGCTGGCTTTGCTGCGGTGCAAACGAATCTGGTGCGACTGTCAAATGAAAGCCGATTTTGGCCTTTTATATTTATTTGTCTTCCTCCTAATTGGCCACCATTCTTATCTCTTAATTTTATTTTCGTAATCAAGCAATCGAGGGCAATTCAGTTCTTGTACGCGGCACATACACAAATAATGAATTTCAGAGAACCAGATAAAAAATAAATTATACCGTACACCTTATCGCAACATTTATTTTATAAAATGGTTTTATCAGTTTATAGAACTCATAAATTAACGACTTAATTATTTCCATCCTCAATATTACTCGTCTTATTCAAGCGATTTATTATTTTAGGCTGTCATAAAACTATAACTTTTTTGTAAAAGTAAAAATCATTTGAAATGTTGGTGAAATTAAATAGCAAAATATAAATTTCAAGCAAATATTGTATGCAATTTTTCAGCGTTCAACACCAATTCCTCAAAAATCATGAATTTATTTCTAATGAATTTATATTTTGGAATTTCTCGCGCTTCAAACTGATGAATTAAAGCAAGAATCTGGGTGTCTTTTTTTCATTGTAATAAATCAGTGCTATTATTTTGTTGTAAATATTAATAATTCTTAAGTAATGAATCTGGCGATTCGACGTTTAAATCACTTGTGGTCCTAACTTTTGTAACTAAATTTTGCACTGAGAATCAATGGGATGATTTTGATGTTGGTTTTTTTAGATTTTCGCCTCAATTCATAACAAAAAGATTTTTATTTCAACTTCACGGCCAAGGCTAAAAGATAAATACTTTTATTGCTGAAAATGAACAATAAAGAGCGTTCAGATAGGAATTCTGCGAATAATAAATTAGTAATTTACTACTTCTGGCCTCGGTGATGTTAGAAGAATTGCTGGAACCGGTTTCAGTGAGATCAAATGCAAAAAACTTTATTTTAATATTCTATTTTCACAAACTTTGCTCATACACGCAGGAAAAACATTTTCGGTAATTCATTTTTAGCAACAATATCGCTCATTTTCAGATTATCTGTTACAAATAAAGACTTGTGAAGTGAGAATATTTGTGGTAAATCTTATTTTCCAAAGAATTATGAACTCGACTCGATTTTGTCGTCACAATCTTGTCTACACCATAAGCACATACAGATTTACACGTTTATAATTGAGCTTGTAAAATAATCCCAGCGCAACAAATGCTTTTAGGCAAATCTTATCTCGCAGTTTAGCGCAGATTTGACAGAACCTGGAGCATCCAGCAACTTGCCTCTCCTCTCAATTCGTTTTTCAATTGCGTCTGTTTGCGTCTGTAGGTTTTTGTTGACTTTGAGCAATTTTATTTTTAGAAGAAACAAAACTTTATCTAGTCTTTCACCACAACCAGGCCACTTTCTTTCTTCTCCAATTTCCGAATTGTTTCTTTTACGGCCCAAGAGAATTACAAATATCGCCAAAGTGCAGCCAATCAAGAGAATGTGGCTCGCTTCTTTTGGGACAGAGAAAGCTTAAAACTTTTGCATTACACCACCATCGCATGTCTGAAGTCGCAATAATATTTTTTCCACGCGGCCAGGGCTGCCAAGAACAAAAAAACGAGCATTACCTGCGATATTTTACATTAAACTTTTTTAATAATAAAGGAAATTACATTTTCAATTCCTTGTATTAATCTGTAATAAATGCGGATTTATGCTATGGATTAAATATACACATATTGGGTCATTTTGAAAATAAGCCGAAATGTAATTATTTTCTTTTTTGGAAAGTAAAATGAATTTTCCTCGCAAATTTTCATTTAAGAGTGTTAATTTTTTACTTTGAAAAACTTGTTGCGTCATTTACTATTTTGCATTTCAATTTTCTCAAAATTGCAAAATAAAATATAAAAATTTATTATGTTTCCGTTTTGTAAAAAGATTTTTATTCTGGACTCTGGACACATTATTATTTATGACCGTGTGCTCGTCGGTCACAAAACGGAAAAAGAGGAACTTCCGCTTTCAGCAGTTTCAAATGCGCGCTTTCATATGACGCTGAACAATCACACAACATATTCGACGTAAGTCGGCTTAATTGGTCAACTTGTAAAGGGCCCAAATACTCGGCAGGTCGGCATGCAGTTGGTTCCAATGGGAAATATTGTAAAAAACCTTTAGGGGAAGTAAATTTAGGGACAAGAGGGGGCTCCCCCAAGTGCGCATTACGTAAAATTACTGAGCAGTCAGAGCACAGAGGGATCAAATATTAATAATTGTTCAGTATTTTGGTAAATAATTTATTTTTATTCAGCGCATTAAATATCAATTTATACTGATTGCTAGCAATGCATTATCTGTTTTGAAGCTAAAAGTTGAAAAATTTAGAGAAATTTATTAAACACAAAATGTGTCCAACAACGTACAATTAATTATCTATAATTCATTCACGCAGCTTCAGACAAGCGTAAATTATTTTATAAAAGTTGGAAAATTAGAATGATTTATAAAATAATAAAAACTTGCATTCAAGACAGATGGGGATTATGAACAATTTTTGGTCTTCTGTTTTTTGATAAATTTTTTTTAAATTGATTTTAGTGTCAGTCAGCATTAATAACAACTCAATATTTTATCTGCATTTGAAATGGAGACAGCGTGTGGAAAGCTGTGAGAGTAGTTAGACATTTGTGGACTGTTTTTTTACTAAAATCGCCAAAACCAGTCTTCCGCACTTGAAACCAACTTAATTTCGGATAGCAATGGCAATGCCTTTCCGGAAAAGTTGTAATTTCCTCAAATGGGGTCACGAAAATTGGTGTTTGCGGAAAAACGGCTTGAGGAAAAGTTTCGATGGAATATTTGTTGGATTTTTATTTTCTCAGTGCTTTTACGTGGCCATCTTGCTGTATGCAAATCCTCATATCCAAGGAAAGACTCAAAACTTGGCAAACGGAAAAAATTATTTTGCCCCTGCAATCATGAAAAAGACGATAGGCCGCTTGTGTTTGGCGCTGCTGTGGATCCTCATCGCCATCAACGCGCTCTATGCCGCGCAGGTTGACGTGAGTTTAAAATATTCCATTTCCCCAAAATTTTGTATACAAATGTTTAATTACTAAATCAAACTAATTTATTTATTTTGTTGTCTGGCTCGCTGTGATATGAATAAAAATTATCATTTCTTATTCATCAAAATTTTTGAATCATCAATATTTGGTGAGCATGTTTTAAAAGAAAATTTCAATTGAATTCAAGTTGCTGCAGCAGCAAGCCCAGAATCTGACCACTCAGGCAATAAATTCAGACGCGCTTCTCAAACAGCTTCTAGAAAAAGTACATTTTGTGATTCAAAAGCCAATGAAATTGAGACTTTGAGAAACAATAACTTTGTACGAAAAAAGGTGGACAAGGTGACAGAGAAGTTGAAGGCCCTGAATCAACAGCCGATGGCGGCGACCAGCCCTGACGACACCATCGACCTGACTTGCGATTCCAAAGTATTATTAAAAGTTGAAAAAGCGAAAGGTGGAAAATAAATTGATAATAAATTTGAGGTTTGGCAACAGGACGATAGGATCGAGCAATTGCAGCAGGAGATGTCCACCTTGGTAAACCAGAAAAACGATTTTTTGGCGAAATTTTGCCAAAAGGTATTTTGAAACGAGTTTTCAATGTCACCAGCCAATTACTCCACCCGTCTGAAGATGTTTCAAACATTGATTTGAATTTTTAAAGGCAGACGAAGAGAATGAGTTGCTGAAAAGAAAATTTGGATATGCAAGTCAGGAGAAGCTCGAAGCGCGCCAAGCAAGAGTAAAATTTCCATTAGAAATTTATCACACACTCGTGTTCACGCAAACTGATTTCGCACCACACCAGACAATCGTTTAGTATTACAAACCAAAGGAATAGAAATTTCTATTCGTTTAGTTTGTTATACCTTAAGGTTGATCAGTTTCTGATGAATTTTAACAGTCATGTCTTTGATTGGAAATTATGGCCGCCCCTAGCTTATATTCATGTGCATGTATTATGCTTGTTAAAGTTTAGCCCATGTAAATAAAAATCGATGATTTCAAAACATGCATATGAAAACTATATTGTTAACCATTTTTCACACAAGATTTTCTTACTAAAAATGCGCATTTCTTAAATCTTTTCTTTTTTTACTCTCCAGCATTGGGATTTCAAAATTTCAGTCAACTGCACACTCGCAAGTAAGTTTTATTTGAACAAGGGCAATCTGGAAAGCGTGAATAATCCAATCAAAATTGACCCTAATAACTACAGCAAATATTAAAACTAAAACAAATGGCAGGTCTGCATGTTAAAAAATTGACGCGATTGTCTAACGGAAAAAAATATTTCTTCTCCAATCCAGCAACTTATGTGAGTGATTTCCATTCTTTGCATTTTCCTCTTGACTCGTCTACTTTCGTCTCAGGGAAACTGGACTTTTGCCGACGAAAAGTGCAAGGAGATGGGCCTGCACTTGGCCACAATCAGGAACGAAGTCGACCTGAACGCGGTTGTATTAGAGGCAAAGAAAAAGAAGAATGGTGCCAAAACAATTTTCTTTAAGAATCTATGGCATTTTCAAATATTTGATTCTTGTTTGGAAGCACGAACGCATGAAATTAATCTGATTTCAGATTTCGGTTGCTGGTGGTTGTCGGCAAAGAATTATGGAAATCACATTAGTATAAACTTTCTCTGGCACGACGGCTCAGAGTTGGAGGACAGCAGCGCCTTGTGGAGAGAGAATGCCAACAAAAAGGAGTGCGTCTGCTCTTTCATCGCTGACCCTAACAAAAAACTGCAGGGTTTGCCTTGCACTTTAAAAGCATTTTTTATTTGCGAGCATCCGGCCGAATGTTCCTGCTCCAAGAAAAGTGACTAAATATACTGTTATTATACCAGTAAACTCTCCTTAAAGTAAACTTGTCCTATTATTTTGACCAATTTTCTCTTTGCCATAAGTCGAGTGCTTTTTAAATCAGCCTTATGCTGGGTTAGGCAAGGCACGACCTTTTAACCCTGAACGCCATGATGGTTTTTGGGTATTACATTATTTTCCTAAAAAAGGATTAGATCCTGTTTAACGAGTTTTTTAAGTGATTTATTCCAACGAGAGGAAACGCAAATGGGGTGGAAACAACTCTATTTTATTAACACTCAGGTTTACTTTTTGATTCAGATCCAATATGTGGGTTCTGCTTATCCAGTAGTCTAAATTAACTGCTCAGAAAATAGCTCTCAAACTCAGAAAAGATGCACAAGAAGTAAATTTCAAATTAAAGAAATCGAATTGCAAAAGAGAAGAATATTTTCTTAATTTTAATATTCAAACGGATTTTAATTGCAAAAACGAGTCAATCCAAAAATAATTAGAAATTTGTATTTGCAGATTAATTGTAGTTGAACTGTGTGTGGTTAGTAGGTGGGGCTAATTGTATGTAGAAAGTGTAATGTGACAAAATTATCAATTCGGAAATAATACAAAATATTCAACAACTCACTCGTAGAGCGTTCGGTACGATTTCATTTGAACTCTGTAAAATGTGAACTCATCGTGAGCTGGTGTTATTATTATTGTTTATTCTTCACAAATCAAGTCATGAAAAGAAAAAGATTACAAAATGTGAAGAAACGGCAACACCTCTGGCAAACAGGTTGCTAAAACGCGGAGCCTCAAAATAGAGTCCTTACCTCAAAAGAGGTCTGCGCCGAGATGGGCCGCAAGCTAATTTACACTTATCACAAAAAAAAAATTAATCACTAAAATTGCTGCTGCCACACGAGATTTTTGCACAGGGGGGAAAATTGTTGAACAGGACAGTCTTTTAAGGCGGGTGGCAGGTCGTTCCAGGGTTTAACAACGCGAAATGTAAAACTGTCGAAGGCAAGGTCGGTGCGCGCAGAAGGCTGTTGGAGGCGTGGGTACTTTGGGTCGTCGCCTCGGAGAATTCTCCCTTCGGTGATGCGCGCCTTCGCATTGTAGTCGGTGGTGCCGCACTTTTTAAAAAAGAGCAGGTCGCAGGTCATTGTATCTTTATTGAGATGGCACACGCCGATTCTGATGAAAGTTGGTATGCAACTTGCACTGCCCTTGGGTGTTCTGGAATGGCTATCAAGAGTTGCCCAATTTCACAAGGGAGGGTAGTTTCCATTAAAACGCATGTTAAAAACGATCAGATGTAGGCAACAAAAGCGTCCTCTGTGTATATAAGTTGCCTACATCTGATTTCTCCAATGTAATTCAAATTACATGGAGTTGAAATGGCAAAAATTAAACAAGGAAAATTGGGCAAAAATTAATGGCCGTTCTGTGGTACCAATGGGTAGTAGAAGTTGTACACCAATTTTCATTGAAATCGGGGTGCGTCATCTCAATAGCATACCTTGTTAGCTGCTGCTTGATGGAGAGCAGTTTTTGCTGCTGCGGCGGGGGGATGTAAAGCATAATTAAAATTTGTGATGCTCATGTTCCTTTTTTTATTTGCTGGTAGAAAATTTTTCACTGGCGTATTATTCCTATATTCAAAATTTCTTCCTAAGAAACACAATTTGCAGAAATCCTAGTGCAGTCTGGAGTCTTGAACACAATAATAATATGATGACAGCAAAAGTCAAACTTTCATTGGAAAAACCGTCAATAAAGTCTGAAGCCTCTTCAATCACTTCCAAACAAATCGTCACAAACCCTACAGTCAAAACTCGCAAAAAAGCTCGCATCCACTCGAAAGAAACGTTTATACCCTTTCAAAAAGTATCTAGCAAAAAAAATTTCGTAATTCAATATTCAAATTCTTATTAACCATTTGTAACAACGTGTAATGGGTTCGCTATTTTCTTTTTAGGGTCATGCCAAATTATGGGATTTATGTGAAGCACAATTAAATTTTACTGCTGCAAAAATAGAGAGATCTGCGAGCGCGAGACGAATTTTTTTATGCGATTGCAAGGCCAATGGACGGTGCCCTGGTGCCCATAGATTTTGTAGATACGCAGACGAGCTAGGTCGTAACTGCGTAAAAGGAAAATCGCACTTAAAACGGAAGAGCGACTTCCGCTAGCAGCAGTTTGAAACGGCCGCTTTCACAGACCGGCTGAACAACATTATCGCTGGAAGTGCTGGAACCTCTTGATTGATCCAAACACCTGGTTGGTCAACGCGCAAAGGGCCAAGTACTAGGCAGTTCGTGAGGTCAGCATGCAATATGTCTAATTATAATATTTTTAAAACGGTTAAGAATAAGTAAAACGTTTTATTTAAAAAATTGTTATTATTCAGTCCAACTTGAACTCGAATTGAATAAGTACATTATTATGAAAATAAACCATAATTCAAAGTTGAAACATGAGAAAATAGTAAGGAAAACGCTACTTGCATTTTTACAACTTATATAAATTATTACTCGCGCTTACAATTTGCATCACTTGAAATATCTTTTCGTTCAATCAATCGTATAATAGCTTTTACTTTTAGCAAATAGGTCAATTAATGGTGACTTTCACTGTCTGATATATAAAGTACCTGAAATTTGGCAAACGAGAAAATTGTTTCGTCACTCTGAAAGAATGAAAAAGGTGAGAGGGCGATTGTGTTTTGTGCTACTGGGCCTCCTTGCAGCCATCAATGCGCCCCATGCAGCGCAAATTGACGTGAGTTTTAATTTTCATTTCCCCTTTTACGTCCAATTATTGTAACAATTAGCTACAGAAACAAAAGTATTAAAAAAATCATTTTATATTTAAATTTTTTCTTCAAGTAACAACCCAAAAACATATCATAACTTTGTGGAAGGAAGAGTTCTGAATCAAATTAAAATTTTGTAATCATTATTATGATGTGTGTTTTAAAAAGGTTGTGTCAAATGGTTTAATTGGGTCCGACGATTATAAATTGCTGCAGCAGCAAATCCAAGCTCTGACCACGCAGGCAAAACTTTCAGACGTGCTTATCAAACAGCTGCTCGAAAAAGTAAAGTGTTTCATATTTAGTTCAAAAGTCCTAATATATGCGGAGAATTTGAAAATTTTTCATTAATAGATGTACAAAATGGCGGACGAGGTAACGACCCTGAAGCAACAACGGACAGCGGTGCCCAACACCGATGACGCCATCGACCTGGAAGATTGCAATTCCAAAGTATAATTTTTATTTTTTTCTTTTCAAACACATCTTGATTTGTCTTCATTATTATTATTATTTTTTTTTTTATTTAAAGAGCTGCGAGTAGTAGCTGAAATAAATTTTAATTAAATTTGAGGTTTCGCTAATGGAAGAGAAGGTTGATCAGTTAAACCTTCAGGAAAATACTTTGAATGAGGAAATTTCAAAAATAAGGGAAAAAATTTTCCAAAAGGTAATAGAAGTAATTTCAGTCTCACCACTTTTATAAGACCGTCTGATCGACGAAGAAGTAAAATAATATTAATAATTTTTACAGACAGACGTATACGACCTTTGGCTGATAGGCGGTAAAATAGCCGATAGGCAGCTTGCCGTAGCATGCCAAGAAACAGTAACATAGTTTTTGAACTTTAAATTTAAATTTTGAAGAATAGTTCTTTTGTAAATATGAAATTATAAAAGAATTATTGAATTTTTGTAATAAGAAATTTATACACACGCGATGCATCCCATTTCATCCTCTATAAAACATTTGAAAATTCAGTGATTTGAATGCCCATTTTGACTTATTTTCTGTATCATCTCATATCTGTAAATGCGTGTATATTTGAAAATGTTTCCTAAATTTTTTATTTTACTGTAGCTAGGTGATGCAAGCCCAGAATTTTATTATATATATATATTTTTTTTAAGTGCTGAATCCTCCCAGAGGTGAAACAAAATAATTGTAGCAAAAAACCTTTTATAAGGGCTGTAAATTTGTTTCCTTAGTAAATCTCTGAAAATTAGAATTCAGGTAAAATTTTTCCGTATGTAATTCAAAAACTTTGAATTTTATTGTGTAATGCATGGATATAATTATGCCGTGTCTTAAATGCATCATCTGGTACACAAAATGGAATTGAATCGAGTTTTTCAGTGCTAGCTCCTTCAAGTCATTAAATGGAATTTCAAATAAACCAATTTTATTGAAACACTTGATATTTATCTAAATATAAACACTGCAAAATGATATTGATTCCACATCATTTGTTTTTATTAAAGTTGAAAGATGAAAATAATTTTACATACAAAAACATGGTCAAACCTTTTGAGCAAAACCGCCATATCATGTAAAATAAGATTTTTATTAAATTTGATAAAAATGTTCATTTCTTAATTGAGATAACTTTGGTTTCCAGTTTTGGGAATTTAAAATTTCAGTCAACTGCACACTTGCAGGTAAGTTTTATTTTAAGACAAGTAACGTGATAAATAAAAATGGGACCCAACTTTTCAAATAAAAATTTTCAGGTTTGCATTCCCCAAAATTGAAGCAGTTGGCCAACGGAAAAAAATATTTTTTTTCTAATCAAACTGTAGTGAGTGATTTACGTCGTTTGGCATTTTTCTCTGATATTGTTTGCAGGCAAACTGGACTGAGGCGGACGAAAAGTGCAAGGGGATGGGTTTTCACCTGGCCACAATCAGGGACGAAGCCGACTTGGACGCGACCTTGGATGAAGCTATTAAACGGAAGAACGGTATATAATAAATTGATTTGAAAATATGAATTCATAATGATTTACTTTGAGTCACGCCCTCTTAAAAATTGAATTCCATTGCAGGTACTTTTTGGAGATTGTCGGCCAAGAAATATGGTAGATGGGTTTTTCTATATCACGACGGCTCAATTGTCAAAAGGGATGACATTGACATCCTATATTGGGTAAAAGCCGACGAGCTTGATTGCCTCTGCCTCAGCGTAGGATTGTCAACAAAAATGGCTGGCTGTAAATGCAGTTCAGACGCGCATTTTATTTGCGAAATTCCGAGCGAATGTTCATAAGCAGAGCGGTTTGGATTGCTAAAAATCGGCAAACATGCAATTATAATATGTTGGATTTTCATCACTATTTCCACGCCCCTTATGCATTGTTTAATTTTATAGGTATTTTATATGAATTTTTAATTATCTTTAAAATATTTAATAGTTATTGCAATTGTATATATTCTAATTCTATAGCACTTGAATTGGAAAATTGTTGTTGCTTATAAAAATGCAAATTATCTGATTTTATCTCTGGTTATTTGTTATTTTACCTCTGCTGTCATAAGATCTCTCACAGCATGGGTCGTTGTGACTGGACCACTTGTGCGTCTGGTGTTAGAGGTGGTTGTACATCAACTGGAACACTCAAATTGCAAGAAGAGGTGTTAGTTTTAGTATTATTCTCATTAGAGAGTGAATAATGGGGTTTAATTCTATCTTTAGATACGACAATATGTTTATTATATTTCAAAATTGTCATAGTTTTGTCAGTTTGACCTAGAACTGGGTATGGACCATCGTAAGGGTGGACGTACAGTATCGTCTCTTACATACACGTTCTTTGAAGTTGCCAAATCCTTGAAAACAAAACTATTTGGTTGACAATGACGAGAAGCAGGAATGGGTCGGAAATTTGAAATATGGTCGCGGATTGCTTGGATTAAAGGAGTTGCAGAAGGTTCAGAAGGGTCTGAGTGAACCATATATTCACCAGGTAGTTTTAAAGGTTGGCAAAATGCCAATTCAGCTGGAGAAGCTTGCAAATCCTCTCTATATTGTGCGCGAAGGCCAAGTAAAACTGTAGGCAAAACTTCGCGCCAAGCGGAATTGTTGTGACACATAAGAGAAGCTTTCAAATCGCGATGTAGGCGCTCTACCATACCGTTGCATTGAGGGTGGTAGGCGGTAGTCCTTTTTAAATCTATTCCCATTAATTTACCAAAATCTTTGAAGTTATAAGATTCAAATTGGCGTCCTTGATCAGTGATTATTATGCGAGGAACGCCATGACAGCAAATCCAATTTTCATAGAGTTTATTGATTATGGTTGGAGCTTCACTATCACGCATTGGGTGAACTTGAAACCATCGCGTAGAGCGATCTATAATAGTGAGTAAGAATTTGTAACCATGTGAAGGTTTGAGTGGGCCAACAACATCAGCATGTAAGACTGAAAATCGTTCTGTTGGCAAGTCAAAAGTTGATAAAGGTGTTTTTACGTGTCTTGTGATTTTGCTTGGTTGGCAATCAGGACAACATTTTCCCAAATTTTTAATATCTCGTTTCATGAAAGGCCATATGAATCTTTGACTAATTAGTCTGACTGTTCCTTTTATGCCTGGATGAGATAGGGAATGCATTTTGTCAAAAATTTGTCTGCGAAATGATGCAGTGACAAAAGGTCTTGGGTTTTTGTATGAAACATCACAATAAAGTGAATCCTCAGAGTTAGCTATTCTCTGTGGAACCAATTTAAGTGAAGTTGTGCTAGAGTTTAGCAGTATCAAAAGTTCTTCATTTGATTGCTGTTCGCGTGCTAAAGCAGCGTAATCAACAATGTTTGTAGCAGTGATTGCATCACAATCAGGTCTGCTGAGTGTGTCCGCGACAATATTTGATTGGCCAGAAATATGTCGGACGTCAGTCGAGAATTGACTGATAAAATCGAGCTGTCTAAATTGTCTGGGGGACAAAGTATCGCGATTTTTACTGAACGCATGGTTTATGGTCCGTGTAAATTGTGAAGGTTCGTCCTTCGAGCATGTGCCTGAAATATTTAATCGTGGCAAAAATTGCGAGAAGTTCGCGATCGTACGCGCTGTACTTCTTTTGCGCGGGACAAAAGTGTTTGGAGTAGAAACCTAAAGGTTGCCATATTCCATCTGTGAGTTGCTGAAGTACGCCGCCCATTGCATGCAGGGAGGCGTCACAAACAATTGACAGTTTCGCGTTTTGTACCGGGTGACACAACAGAGTAGCGTTTGCTAAAAGAGTTTTCGCGAGGTTGAAAGAATTTTTCGTATCATCAGTCCAATTGATTGGAGATTTTAGCGGCTTCTTTGGTCCAGAGAGGAGTTGATTCATTGGTGCTAGAACTTCTGCCGCGTTCTTCAAGAAACAACGATAGAAATTTAGCAAACCAAGAAATCTTCGCAGTTGTTGCAAATTTTGGGGCAGAACAAAGTTTTTAATTGCGGTGATTTTATTTTCAAGAGGCTTGAGTCCGTCTTGAGAAACAGAAAATCCGAGAAATTTTACTTCGCTAGCGCCAAAGACGCATTTTTCCGGGTTAATTATGATTCCGTAATCATCTAACCTTTGAAGTAGAATTCGCAAATGTTCAAAATGTTCTTCACGTGTGCGCGATGCTATGAGCAAATCGTCTAGGTAAACGAAAACAAAAGGTGGTCCTCTTAGAACTTCGTCTAGGAATCGTTGGAGCGTCTGAGCAGCATTTCTTAGACCAAATGGCATGTATTTGTAAGCCACCAAGCCTGCAGGAGTCAAAATTGCAGTTTTCGGAATGTCTGCGAAATGAACTGGAATTTGATGATAGGCTTTGACAAGATCTAGAGTTGAGAAAAATTTACAACCATGCAAATTGTGTGTGAAATCGGTTAAATAAGGTAAAGGGTACCTGTCAGGTATTGTTCTAGCGTTGAGTGACCTATAGTCACCACACAATCTCCAGTTACCGTCTTTCTTTTTAACCATTGTAATTCGCGAGGCGTAAGGGCTGTCAGAGGCTTCAATGATACCTTTAGATTTTAATTCGTCTAATAGTTCGCGCGAGGCTTTTGCCTTCTCTGGGCTGAATCGAGAAAGTTATAACACGTCTTGTTACTATAAAGGTCTCGAGCGAGTGATACTTTATTTTAGCACAATCGATACAGAACGGAGCGCTGCAGTCGTCACTGCGCGAGCTCTTAGTTCTTTATTCCGGCGCCTAACTACTAGTCGGCGCCGGCGCTAATCACAATTATTGATAAATAATTAATACTAATTAAACCTGCTCTAACGCGCACCACACTCTCGACTACCAAATAAGTGTGAAATAAGAAATAAATAAAAGGTCGTAACATAGCAGAACATGTTCATTTCAAAGGGGGAGGCTTGCTAAATGATACTAGTTGGAGTATGTTGATCAAATCAGAATATCATTTTTATATTTAGTCACTTTTCTTGGAGCAGGAACATTCGGCCGGATACTCGCAAATAAAAAACGCTTTTAAAGTGCAAGGCGAACCCTGCAGCTTTTTGTTAGGGTCGGCGATGAAAGAGACGCACTCCTTTTTGTCGGCATTCGCACTCCACAAGGCGCTGCTTTCCTCCAACTCTGAGCCGTCGAGCCAGAGAAAGTGTGTTCTAATGGAATTTCCATAATTCTTTGCTGACAACCACCACCAACCGAAATCTGAAATCAGATTAATTTTTATTCAGTCGTGCCTCCATCAAGAATTCTGTAATATCGATTTGTTTGATACTTTTTTTCTTTTTCATCGCTTCTAATCTAATCGAGTTCAGGTCGACTTCATCCCTGATTGTGGCCAGGTGAAGGCCCATCCCCTTGCACTTTTCGTCGGCCTCACTCCAATTTCCCTGTGACGAAAATTATCTGCTCAGAGGTAAATGCTAATAGAAGTGAAATGACTCGCATAAACTGCTGGATAGGAAAAGAAATATTTTTTTCCGTTGGACAATTGCATCAATTTTGGAGCATGACGATCTGTAAATTTTTTTAAATTAAAAGTTGTTCTGTAAAAGGAAATTTTTTTATTCTTGTTTTCGAGATTCTCTTGTTTACCAGCAAGTGTGCAGTTGACTGAAATTTGGAATTCCCAAAACTGGAAAACCAATATATATTTAAATTAAAAAACGAATTTTGAGAACAATTATTTTCGGTTAAAAAAATTGTTCTTTCTTGCTTTTATTAAAGAAAAATAGTCATTCTCAAAACCCTAGCGTCATAAGTTTTTGCCTGGCACATTCAGAATGTATGCAGAATAGGTGAAGGGGAAGTCGGTGATTGCGGAAAAACAGTTGGAGAAGAAGAGGTGCCTTTGGGGAGGTTCTAATTGTGCCAGTTCATTGCAAAGCTAATTTTTTGCTTTCCGAATCTGTCAGGTTTTGAAAAATGTGGTTTGCCCATGGCAGCCAATGAGAGTTCGCGATGTGCTTAGTGACCACATTGTATAAATGTATATATTTGAAAATTCAGAAGAAAAAAGAAACCAACTGAGAAAAAAGTATTTTACTTTTCCTTGACGTTTCAAGAGCTGCTGCCGACTTGCATTTCGATATTTTCCATACAGCGACTCGTTTTCTTCGTATGTCTTTAAAAAATTTATAAACTATAAACTTTTTCGACTGACAGAGTCAAAAGTGGTGAAATTGAAAACGTGTAGAAAATTAGTTTTTACCAGTTGGAGCAAATTCAATAATAAATTGATTTTCTCGTTTTCCAAAGTGGAAATCCTCTGCTGTATGTGGTCGATCAAATCTTCATTTTTCCAAACCTCAAATTAAATTTTATTACATTTCCTACAATTTGATGCTCTTAACATTTTCCACAAAAACTACTACTACAATCAAGTGCTTTTGCGGAAATTTTTAAATTGGTATACTTCGCAATCAAGGTTGATGGTGTCGTTGGTGTTGCTCGCCGCCGTCGGCTCTTGATTCAAGGCCTTCAACTCGTCCGCCACTTTGTCCACCTTTTTAAATCCAATAGGTTTGATTACTTTTTTAATTCTTAGCTATCTCGCAATTGATTGTTTTTAATAAAAATTTCACAATTTACTGTTTCAAGCAGCGGTTTGAGAAGAGCGTCTGAAAGTCTCGCCTGCGTCGTCAGAGTCTGGACTTGCTCATGTAGCAATTTGAGATCGATGGACCCAAATGAATCATTCGACATAATAACCTTTTTATAAACCATATAATAAGGGGATTAATTAATATGTAATAAATTCGCAATTTTAATTTTTTTCATGAAATATTCTTTTTAAGCTCTCCGCAGCGGGAAAAATGGTGAAATGTGAATAAAATTAAATAAGTTTTTATAAATTTTACTTTTATAAGTAGTTTCTCGCTAGGCTAATCTGGCGTAGACTGATTCAGGTAATTTTGCTGAGATATATTCATTCTTAAATTTATTTAAAAAGTGGCGACTTAAAAACTTTAAACTCACATTAATTAGCGCTGCATGGATAGTGTTGATGGCGGCGAGGAGCCCCAGCAGCACCAAACTCAAGCGACCTCTCATCTTTTTCATCCTTTCACAGTGAACAAGTAATTTTTTTGTTTGCCAAATTTCGTGCTACATGCCACACCCTTGAAATACTTAAGTTTTCGATAATCGAATATAAAGCTACACTTTTTTCGCGCAACATATTTAAAAATTGACATGCTGATATAAATTAGTTATTTTTCAAATCAAATTAAAACTTTTTTGTTTTTTTTTTCTAACTCAGTTTCAAAATTACCAAAATTATTGTTCTGAGAATTGTCAAGAACTGTGAATTACATAAAATAGCTACTTTCATTGCTGGCGTGTGAAATGTTTTTTTTTTTTTTTTTTGCAACAAAACGCTGTTCATCACGTGATCAATCCGAAACTTAAAATTAAGAACATTGTTTTCATAACTTTAAAACTTTTGCTTTTTCGATTTTGCTATACGTCTTTATATCAATCAAATATTCTTCTTTTTTAACTTTGAAATGCAGTTTCTGTGTATTAAATAATTCATAAAAATATTATATTATTTATTCCATTATTATATTTTTGTTCCATCAAATATAATCGTTATTTAACGCGATTACTAATATAAATCTTCAAAAATTATAGTTACTCAAATTGTCTCAACTTTAAAAATAGATATTCGGAACCAGTGAATGCTGACTTGCCAAGTAATCCAGTCCTTTACTAGTTGATAAACCAGGTAAATTTGAACTAATTAAGCAGGCTTACAGCGGTAATGTTGTGGGATTGTTCAGCGTCATACGAAAGCGCGTGTTTGAAAATGCTGAGAGCGGAAGTTCCTCTTTTTCCGTTTTGTGACCGACGAGCACTGGGCGATAAATAATTATGTCCAGAATAAAAATTGCTCTTTCGTCAAAAAAAATATTTCCCTCACAATTTATGACGAACCATTGATGAAAGAAAATATTAAATATTACATAGAATTTTAAAAAAGCAAAGAAAAGGTGTTTGCAATAAAAAATTAAAAATAGTCATTTACTGAAAACTGGAGGGGAATTTTATTTTTGTCCTTCTACACGCAGTTTATTAGATATGCTGCGCCCTTTCAAACGATTTCTCAGTTTTCACTTCTATATTATATTACTCCTGAATCAAGCTGTTCATCTAATTTTCCGTGGATATTTAATTTGCTACCAAGTTGATCAAAAAATACAGTTTTACAGGTTTAGTTGCTAAAATAAAAATGTTTATGTTTTTGATTATTTTGTCAATAATCTTCATGGACCGAAAAAATATGGATGGATCTAAAATTAATTAATTTACTTATTAATTGACTAAACATTTAGTACTTTATTGAAAATACAGACAAAAAGTTGAATATTTTGATACCATATAAAAAGGCTGTTCACATTTTCCCAACTATAGAAACAGGATGTATATTTATTTCAATCTCCGTTTTTACTAAATATATTTCAAGAAGTGGAAAAAGAAAAGAAGTTTTTTTTTCCAAACGTGAGTTCAGAATTGTTTAATTATCTTTTGCAGAAACACTTGATGTGCGCTTATTTAATTTCTTTTTACGCTTGCTTTTGCTGAGAAGAAATATATATCTGTATTTTATTTTGTTATAAAGAGACAAAATTTATAACATGAAGTGTTTTCCTTTTTTGCGGTATGTCACAAAACGAAAAAGTGACTTCCGCAAGCAGCAGTTTCAAACTGCCGCGCATGTGATGTGCTTATTCATATGACGCTCAACAAGCACCCAACTTTATTGCTTTAAGTCCGCTAACTGGTTCCTATGTCATTATTCGTAATTATGTCGAGGGCGACTTGCGTGACCTGATACAAAAGACGCGAGATTTGGCGAATTAGAGAATAGCTTTTTCACTCTGAAAGGATGAAAAAGACAAAAGGTCGCTTGTGTTTGGTGCAGATGTGGCTCCTCGCCGCCATCAGCGAGCTCTATGCAGATCAAATTGACGTGAGATTCAATATCAATTATATACAGCCCTCTTTTAAATTAATAAAAAAATACAAGATATAAATTAAATTATTTACATTTTTACCCACTGTCGGAAATCTTACTAAATCTTATGAATAATAAATAAAATTTCTGCCACAAACTGCTATTTTGGAGTTCGCCTTCAAATGGGTCAATTCTAATCGTGACCGACGATTTCAAGTTGCTGCAGCAACAAGTCCAGACTCTGACTACACAGGCAAGACTTTCAGACGTGCTTATCAAACAGCTGCTCGAAAAAGTAAATTGTTGTATACATTTTTAATGCAAAGGCTGAGGAATTGGCAGACACGTTGGGATTTCGTAAAAATAATAATATTCTTTTCATGAAAAAGGTGGACAACGCAGTGGAGGAGTTGAAGGCAATGAAGCAACAGTGGTCTGCGGCAAACCACATCAACGACGACGCACTCACCCTGTCAGAAAAACAGGCAAACGTTTCCAAAGTAAACAAATAAATTTGAAATTTTTGTTCACAAATGCACGTGATTCATAAATCATGGAATAAATTTAAACGAGCAGCGAAAGGTTGAAATTAACATGGCATTTAACTTGAGAGGTTTCGAAAACGGATAACAGGATCGAGCAGTTGGAGCAGCAAGTGTCTACTTTTGCAAGGGAGAAAACCGAATTGGCAAAAATGCTACGTCAGGTTAAACTCCAATCCAATCCATGAAGTTTCAATTATTGATTTGAATTTATGAAGGCAATTGAAGTAATCGACTCGCTGAAAGGAAAAAGTGGAAACGCAAGTACTGTCTGTCAGGAGCAACTCGGAACACGCCAAGAAAAAGTGAAATAGTTTTGTTACTAATTGAGTATTATCAAATTACAATTTTGAAACCAGCGAAAATTACTAATTAAAACAATTATATTGAAATTTGCACACAGAAAATATCTGACGAACGCACTAACCAAGCTCCATTGCTCAGTTAAAAAAAAAAATTATTGTGTATTCGCGCGGAACGTCATGTTCAAGTTAATTTTAAAGCGTCTAAAAGAAATTCAAACAACTTTTGTTGCTCGAGCAAAACCTTATTAAGAATTTGCTAATGAAAATGCGCTCATCTCTAACCAATTTAATTTCCAGTTTTTTAAATTCAACTTTACGGTGAAATGCTCCCTCGCAGGTAAGATTTTTTGTAATCCAGAGAAGTGCTGGAAAATGACAAATTGACCCCAGCTAAAAGTCTTTTTCAAAATATTTGAAGGCGCACAATCAGAAAATTTGACGCGGTTGTCCAACGGAAAGAAATATTTCTTTTCTGATCCAATTCAAGTGAGTGATTTCCTTTCTTTGCATTTGAAAACGCTAATGGTCTTTAGGGAAACTGGACTTTTGCCGATGAATATTGCAAGGGGATGGGCCTTCACCTGGCCACAATCAGGGACCAAGCCGACCTGGATGAGACCTGGTCACGCTTTCAATCTTCATTTTCCTATCGTAAGATTGCAGTTTGATAATAGAATCTGAACTTGAATGATTGTTGTTTTGAGTCGCAACTCTCTAAAAATTAATCTGATTTCAGCGGTTTATTGGTGGTTGTCGGCCAAGAATTACGGAAGTGGCAAAAAATCCGACTTCCGCTGGCACGACGGCTCAAAGCTGCCACTAATGAGCAACCTGTGGAGGGAAAATGCTAAAAAACTCAAGGGCTGCGTGTATTCTTCGAATGGCGGCACCCAAAACTTGAACGACGGTTCATGCAGTTTGAATATGTATTTTATTTGTGAACTTCCGAGCGAGTGTTACTGACCTGCGATTTTCCCTTAAATAGGAACCACGCGCGTGCAATTATAATAATAATATTCTCATTTTTAAACAAAATCCCCAATTTTCAAAGAAATAGTTAAAAGAATCGTGTATAATCAATTAAGTCAATTTTTTCCTAAAACTTTTAGAAATTTCGATTGAATATTGTCTCATTTTTTGTCATCTGCGTCGCAAAGGCAAATTAAAAATCGTGAACTTGCGTTTTTGTTTACGCAAGTTAATTACAGAGATAGAAACGCAAAAAGCACTAAATCAATTTGAAATGTTGGCTAAGAGTATTTTTCAGTTTTCCTGTTCACAGGGTTTTTTATTGCGAGCTAGCAAATCTTCTGCAAACAAATTTTATTTAGTTTCATTGGAAAAATAGTAGTATCAAATCTTAATTTATATTATTAGTACTGATTGATAATTATAACTATAGCCTCTATAACATATTATAATCGTTATAAATCTATAAGTTATACTGTGAATAAATTTTCTCATGTAGAGTAGTTTCTAATTTGTTAAAAGTAAATAAAGGCGAATTTTTAATGAAAAACAAAAGATGGCAATTAAAAAATGAAGTCTGAAAAGCATAATAAAATTCTCCATTTCCTCATTTCTCCAGCCTCGTCCTATGAGCTCTGGTGAGCAAAAAAATTAGCAAATAAACAAACAAAAACCACACACACAGTTTTTATCTTTTTTTTATACCTTTTAACCATTGAGCTACCGAATTGCGCCGCTTGTGTCGGATCGTGAAGGCGGCTGTGATGTGCCCTCGAATCAGTCCAAAAAGCGGTAATTTAGGGGCCCTTGGATTGACCGAGAACAATTAATAATCATACACAATTTAAATGATAAAAAGTGACTTTGATTGCTCCCTAACTCAATTTTGAGCGACGAACGAAGTGAACGACACAAAAAAAAATATACTTTTGCCACCTTTTTCTCTCCAAAAATTGTGGGCCCTGGACTGCGGCCCACTGGGTCGAACCGTTCAAGGAATGCATCTTGGTTTTTTTTCTATTTGTTAGGCAATTGAGTTGCATGCGTGGACAGCGAAAACGGCACTGAAAAATTTGGCTATCTGAATATAACATTATTTGATATTTCCAAGTGCCATGATTGATGCCATGATTTTCAAAATCAAAATCACACAAAAGAAAAAATATTTCAAATATTTAACTTTTGTGAAAAACTCAAAAATGGAGTTGTTTATTAGAGATGAAATTTTTGAAGACGGTGCCGACTTGGATACTTGGTAAGTCCAGTCGATTTTTTCTATCAATTAAGCATAATGTTTTTTTCTTTAGTAGAATTTTAGTGTATTTTCTCGTGTTGGTTGGCATATTTTTTTTCCCAATATTTTGGTGGCGTGCAATAACTTAATAGCTATCTGTAGCCAGCTATAACTTTGACAGCTCTAGCACTATATGATAATGGTACTATTACTACTATTATGTACATAATAAGTTGGCACCAGCGCCACAACCAACTATATGAGCGTATATGAGAATAAAACGAAAAAGAACATCAATCAACTCCATTTATTTATAGCATTACAGTTGCAATTAAGTTTATTGGAGTACCACAAGGCAATCTCTGCCTCTCGAGATACATCATCCAAATATTCAAAAATTATAAATGAAAAACTATACGGTCCACCTAAATATATTGTTTTGCTGTGAGATCTCTTGACAGAAGTAAAAAAAAATAGCCAGGGAGATAAATATAATTTATTTGCATTGTAATTAAGAAATTAATTAAGTTAAAATTACAGTGGAAAAATATGTCACAATTATTAGAACAGTGTAAATAAATGTTTCATGTTATAGCAACTTATAATCTATAATCATGTACAACTGTTGATAACTCTCTCAATAAACTGGATTTATAAAAAGCAATAAGGCGAAAATCGGTGACAAAAACCCGGAAAAAATGCGATGGCAATTATGCCAAAGCTAAAAATTGCTGCTTACAAACATTCGCTTGGAAATTCACAAATAAAATACATATCCCCACTGCACAAGAAGGGCAGAAGGCTAACAAACATAGGGTCGACCATGACGCAATCATAATATTTGTCATCATTTTCTATAAACCAAGTGCTGTTTGGCTCAAACTCTGAGCCGTCGTGCCAGATATAGTAGCCTTTTTTGATATCATCTCTGTAACTCTTGCCCGACAACCACCAATTAGAGTCTGCAATTGCGCAGATCTAATCAGATTGATTTTCAGGAGATTGTATCTTTAGAAGACACGATTCCTTCTCCTTTCTTACTATTGCTCCTTTTCACTGCTTCTGCTGAGATCGCGTCTAGGTCCGCTTTGTCCCTGATTGTGGCCAGGTGGAGGCCCATTCCCTTGCAATGTTCATTTGCAGAAGTCCAGTTTCTCTGCATAAAATAAAATATTTCTGGGGGTAATGCAAACAAAGGAAATCACACACATCTAATATTTGATTGGAAAAGAAGTATTTCTTTCCATTGGACAATCGCATCAATTTTGATGAATGCCAACCTGCAAATTTTAGAATAGACTTTTTCAATGGCGATCAATTTTTTTTATCGTTTTACTTCCTCTTGCTTGTGTGATTAAAATAATACCTGCGAGTGTGCAGTTGACCGATATTTTGAAATCCCAAAACTGAAATGCCCAATTTCATGAATAAAGAAACCTGTTTTGGACGTGATGATTATGCTCGAAAAATCGGTTAATCCTGTTCACCTCAATATAAATACAATTAAATATGAATAAATACCGTTAGAGTACAAATGTATGTTATAACCGTTGCATTATTCAACATTTGCAATAAGCACCAGTCGATAAGTCTTCGGACTTGGCTTTAATTTCTTCATTGGGTACACGACTAATTATGAGTAAATTATCATATAATATCATCCAGCGCAACCTAGATTTGTTAGCAATTTAACAAAAGTAAATGCAGCGCTCAGTATGCAGCATTAACGCAGAGCGCTGAAATAATCACTCATTACTCATGCATGCTTTCGAATTTCTGCACTTATACAATATTAACACCTTTAACTATTTAACTGGCAAATTATCGGAAAAATTTACCAACAAAATTTTAACTGATTTTGATTTGTATTTAGTTCAGCAAAGACTGATTCAGGGTAAAATATCTTTCCAGCCACATGTTGCAGATAAAAGTACAAAAAGTGAGGAAACTTTTTCACAAAATTACATGCTCACAGCATATAATATGTATAAATGCAAAAGAGGGGTATAAATCGAATTTCAAAAATGGCTACGCACAAAATATTGGCTTAGGCCACATAATTCGCTGACATAAAAGACTTCTTGCTTTAAAAAAAAATCATTATTTTTACTAGTTCATAAGCGTTACATGAAATGGGAAAAAAAAGTTTTCATCTGAATTCCTGTATTTTTTGCTCGCATGCAATTCCACGTGTTTTGAAATTTTGAAATCTCCCATGATTTTAAAAAGTGAATATTTTACCCTTTCTTGGCGTGCTATGAGCTGCTCCTGGGCAACATCACGTGCGTTTCCACTTGTCCCTTCCAGTGACTCGTTTTCTTCGACTACCTTTAAAAATTCAAATGAATATTTATTTACAATCTTCTTCCATAGGACGGAGAAGAAGGTGGTAAGATCGTGTCGCATAATAAAATAATAAAATAATACCCCGTGGCCATATTTCAACATCAAATCCTTGCTCTGGTTTGCCAAAGTGGACACCTGCTTCTCCAACTGCTGAATCCTCACTTCCTTTTGCGAAACCTCAAATTTTGTTTTTATTTTTATTTCTTCTTTTTGCTGCTCTTAAAATTATAACAAACGAAAATTTATATCTGGTAATACTTTGGAATCGCAATCAAGATCGGTGTTGTCATTAGTCATGTTGATCGCCGCCGTCGGCTCTTGCTTCAGGGCCTTCAACGCGTCTGCCACTTTGTCCATCTTTTTTCACTCAAATAATTTTAATATTTTATTTTAATCTTTTAATTTTCTTTTCAAATTGTGAATCTTAATTTTTATCTTCTAAGATGTAAGTTGAAAGTTGTACTCCATTGAGTTTTCAATAAAGACCATATATAATTTTCTTTTCAATTTGATTTTTTTTTTTTATAATTTAATATAATTTAATGAATAATTTGTCAATAATTTACTTTTTCAAGAAGCTGTTTGATAAGCCCGTCCGAGAGTTTCGCCTGCGTTGCCAAAGTCTGCAGTTTCTGCTGCAGCAACTTGAAGTCGTCGGACACGAGTGACCCATTTGACATAACCTATTTAAAGCACAAACATACCTAACTAATGATTATTATACAAATAACATTTTATCATTGTATGTCTTTTTCTTCTTCATTAATATGCAGCTGGGCTTTCGCAAGTGGAGCAAAAGAAAATAGAGTAATAAATGAACTTAAAATTATTTTTATTTTTCCTAATAAACATCAAGGAGGTAAAATAGATTTTCAAACTCACATTAATTTTCTCTGCGTGGAGCGAGTTAATGGCGGCGAAGAGCCACGGCAGCACCAGACAAAAGCGAGATCCCATCTTTTCAATGTTTTTTAAATAAATAAATAAACTCTCTCGTTTGTAAAAATGATTAGTATTTTACAATAGTCACCCTTAGCACTGAAATTTTGACCTGCTCATCGTATTGAAAGCTTGACATCGAACGTGTACCAAACTGGTTTAGCTTAAAGGAAAATGACCCCAAAAAAAAGGAAAATTTAAACTAATATACTTTTTACATTTTCCATTAATTTTTGACATGCCTTCAAATAATGTTACAATTATTTAAAACAAATTATCTCTCTGAAATATAAAAATATACATTTCATGGCGATTTTTTCAATTAATTCATTATTTTTTTTAGGTATCTTGATATTTACCTAAAAAAACTGATAAAACTGTAACACCGAATGCTCACAAGATAGTATGAGACACGCGCTGATCTTGATGGAAGTTTGTATGCATCGTGCATTACTCTTGAGGACAGGGTCTCTTTTGAACGGCCATTAATTTTTGCTCAATTTACCGTGGAATATTAACATACATTAGAAAACTATTAATATGTAGGACGACAAAAGCGTCCTCTGTTTAAATATTGTGCCCATACCTTCAAGTGTCCAATGTAATTCAAATTACATAGGTTTTATATTTGACAAAAATTGAAGAAACAAAATTTGGCAACCATTTTACTGGCCGTTCTCAAGTACCCAAGGGGAGAATAGGGTAGAAGAAGTTAAACACCAACTTTCATCAAAATCGAAATTTCGCATCTCAAGCACATACCTTGTAAATATGCCCAAAACCAATTTTTGAAATATATTTAGCCAATTTTTGGAGATTTTCTTATTCACTATATTAGGACAAAATTATCAATAAGCAATTTTTTAACTATTCTATTTGAATTTGCATGTGATATGTATAAATATATGTAAATGTAGTATATTCTCATTTTTGAACTTTTAATATATTAGGTACAAAACATTATTATTATAATGTTTTGTACCTAACTATCATAGTCATTCAATCGAGTTTTAGTTGTTATAACAATGTTTCAAGATCAGTATCCAAACTTCTCAACCCCCCCCCCCCTCCCCATGTATAATTACAAAATACGTATTCTTGACAAGTTGACAAACCAGGTATTCGGAATAATTAAGTGAGCTTGCATCGATAATGTTGTGTGATTGTTCAGCGTCATATGGAAGCGCGCATGACACGTTTGAAACTGCTGAAAGCGGAAGTTCACCTTTTTCCGTTTTGTGACTGCATGACAAGCACAGGGTCATAAATAATGACAGAGAGAATATCATAAATTATTCTTTTTACGAAATGGAAATGCCACATAAATTTATTTATTCGAAATTTATTACAGAGAAAAATTAAAATTGTAATAAAATATACGCTAGAATATTTTCTTCTTTTAACATGGTTGAGAATTGAGATTTCCTTTAGAAAGTAAAATAAAAGTAAGTTTATAAAAGTAACAAGTATTGCTTTTACAACTGGTTTTTAAACACATTGAGTGTCAATGTGGAATGAAGAAATGGAAAAAATTAATTAAATAAATGTGAGGTGCAATCACACACTTGCTTTCTGAAAAAGTTGCGATTATATTTTTATTTGATGTAGAATGACATTCAAGCAACTCATTTTATGTCTATAAAAATCGATTTATTGAACTTTCTGAATTTACTAAAGGAATTGCAAGCGGTGGGAAAATAAAAATGAAGTTTTTTGTTCAAATGTCAGGATCCTTGGCTAAACTCTTGTTTAATTATTATGCTTTTGAAATTATTTGCTTTATAATTATTGTTTAAGGGGCAGATTTGTTTGACAATTCCGTTTTGATCAGGGAGAATTTATTGCATTCGTTATGTCTTTTTCCTTTTTTGCTCTATGGTTTTCAGATGCTAAACGGAGGGGCGACTTCCGCTTTCAGCATTTTCAAACAGCAGCACGTTTGATGCGCTCTCATATATTCCGCTGAAAAATCACACAATATTATCGCTGTAAGTTCGCTAAATGGGTCCAAAACACGTATTTGTTTATTTAACAGGAAAAGGGGTTTCAAATAAGTAACACTTATTCCAAGTTTTTTACTATCCAGGTCAAATTAAAGTGATGGACAGCATTATACAGTCGTTTTTTTTTTTAGATACATTTAACATCCACTGGCATCCCTTTGGCATTTAAATTGAATTTTCAAATTCTTCTTGTCTGATTAACCACGCGGCAAGAAATTCCACTCACTAAATTATAATGTCTCATTACAGAGAATTGTCGGAACCGATATTAACTTAGAAATAATATTTGGATATTAAAAAAATTTCTGATCAAGTTAAGATTGATTTAAAAATCAACCAAAATATATCGCTTGTTTTTGCCAACTTTTAATTATAGTTGCGATTGAAGTGTGGCTTTATATTCATTCAAAATTTAAGTGACATAAAAACACTCGAGATTTACTAAAGAAAAAATTACAAATTCACTCTGAAAGGATGAAAAAGGCGAAAGGTCGCTTGTGTTTGGTGCTGCTGGGGCTCCTCGCCGCCATCAACGAGCTCCACGCAGAGCAAATCGACGTGAGTTTCAATAATATAATTAATATATACCTCTTAATTAAATAAAACAAAAAGTAATTTATAAAAGAAAAAAAATCTTTACTTTTCCCCACTTGCAGAAATCCTGCTAATTTTTGTAGAGATAAAAAATATTTCTGTATTAAATTGCAATTTTTTTCTTATTAATTTGGTGTTCGCATTTTAAAAAGGTCCTGTCCAATGGATCAATTTGGTCTGAGGAGTTGCTGCAGCAGCAAGTCCAAGCTTTGACCACGCAAGTGAGATTTTCAGACGTGCTTATCAAACAGTTGCTCGAAAAAGTAAATTATTAAGTTACATTTTTAATACAAATTTGCGAGAAAATTACAAGATTTTAAAAAGAAAGTTCTGAAACTATTTGGGGGAACAGGTGGACAAAGTGGCGGACGAGTTGAAAGCTCTGAAGCAACAGCAGACGGCACCGACCATCACCAACAACACCATCGCCCTGACAGGAAAACTGGCTTTCAATTCCAAAGTATAACAAATTGAATTTAAATGTTCGCGAAGACGCGCGATTCTTGCGTAATTAATTCGAAGAAGCAACAAGTATAAATGGGAAATGACGTGGAATTAAATTTGAGGTTTGGAAAACGGAAAATAGGATCGCCAAGTTGGAGAAGAAGATGTTCACTTTTGCAAAGGAGAAAACCGAGTTCGCTCAATTTCTCAATCAGGTGTGGTTATTAATTTTTTCTCTCTTATCTCATTGATGCAATTTAAAAAATTGATTTGAATTTTAGAAAGCGATCAAAGTAATCGATTCGCTGAAGGGAAGTGGAAACGCAAGTGTCTCTAGTCAGGAGCAACTCGTAGAACGCCAAGAAAAAGTAAAATACATATATTATACTTTTTCAATTTAAATTAATTTGTGGTTTTCCAGCTTTTGAAATTAAATTTGTCGGTCCAATGCTATATTGCAGGTAAGATATTATATTAGTTGATATAGAGTGTCAGTTAATTAAAATTGACCCCATCTGAAAAATATTTGCAGACTCGCATTCAGCGTTGAGTCGTCAATTGCCCAACAGAAAGAAATATTTTTTCTCATATCCAACTCAAGCGAGTGATTACCCTTTTTGTGTATCTAAATCTGACTGAAATCGCTTTTGGAAGGTGAACTGGAGTGTGGCCGACGAAACTTGCAGGGGGATGAACCTCCACCTGGCCACAATCAGGAACGAAACCGACCTGAAGGTGACCTGGGCAGAAGCAAAGAAAATGAAGAATGGTAAGTGGAACCAAAATTTGCAAAAATTTGATTCGTGTTTTTTGAGTTGCAAGATTCTTGAAATCAATCTGATTTCAGGAACTTATTGGTGGTTGTCGGCCAAGAATTTCGGGAGTGGCAAAAAATCCGACTTTCGTTGGCACGACGGCTCGAAGCTGCCGCGAAACAGCACTTTGTGGAGAGGCAACGATAAAAAACATAAGGGCTGCGTCTATTTCTCGAGTGGCTCCACCGAAAAATTGAACGACGGGTTGTGCAGTTTGAATATGTATTTTATTTGCGAACTTCCGAGGGAATGTAATTGACCAGCGATCTGCTGTATCACAAAAATTATATTCCCATTTTTAAATAAAATCCGTTGTGAAATATATAAGCGTATCACTTGCAAACAATTTCCGATTTGTATAAGGTTTATATATTTTTTGAAAATAAAAGTTCAAAAAATGTCACAGGTCACCAAGGGTCAACGACCTTTTTTGATCTGTTCACAATGTGCGATACATGGTCTGACAGAACAAGGCAATCATTTTATGTCATAACTCGAACAGGAAAAACGTTATAGAGGCTGAAAGTGAATTTTCCACACATGAAATTCTCGGGAAAACCACATATTTTTCCCTTTGATCCGGAATATCTAAAAAACAATAAAATTAAATGTCACCAAATCACCAATTTTTAATATGTTGTTTATTTCTAACTGGAGCAACTTTTGGCTAATTGGGAATCAAAATAATTTATTGCCCTGCTACTTTTAATAGCGACTGGAAAAATAGAGCTAAACACAAGTGACCTTTACATTTGACCTTTGACCTTGGTCACTATGGCAAAGTTGTAGGTCGTCTAATTCCCTGCAAATTTGCTAATAAACCCATACGTGCTATTTGCACCAGGAGATGAGATGTATTTTATTTTCGAAAACACCTTTTTTTTTTATAAAAATCAGCAACTTTAAACCCCTGAAAAGTAGGCAATTTTGGGAATTTTCAAAAATTCTTAAAAAATATTTGTCTAAAACCTCAGAGCAACCAACCTGCCGAATTTCATTCAAATCGGTTGATCCCCTTGTCAAAAGTGTGGCTGTTTAGAATAAAACGTGCCTTTGGTTTTTCAGGTAAAAGATTTTTTTTTCGTGGAAATTGCATTGCATTCATTCGTCGCCACTGCTCTCTGCATATTTCTTTATTTAATGCGCGGCCGAAGCTTAGTTCGGACTTAAATTTAATGTGTTGGAATAAAAAAACTGCAATGAAATTTTGCCTAAATGAAAGTTTCAATAATTCCTGACCATTCAAAGAAAAATTTCCACTCAATTTCTCAAGTAAAATTTCTTTCCTGTCCGTAGCATTTCTGAAACATTTAACTTGTCTTTCCGAAGCCATTCAGAGAGATTTTAAACCTTTCCGAAACCTTTAAGATACCTTTTTAAAGTTATCCTTTCATTTCCAAATTTGGCTCCACTTTCAGACTTATGTGGTTTCCTTTTTATGGTAAAAAAAGCAAATCGACCTGCGCCTCTGCTTCTCATAATCTCGAGATATTTCAGAAATGTTTCTTTAGCTTTGTATTTAGGACAGCTTATAAGACACTAGACTTTGCAGGAACCAACGTGACCTCGAAAACAATTTTCCCATCCCAGAGAAGTTAATCACACGGAGCAGAATTTTTTCACTCCTCGCCACAAATCACTCTGACCAACATTAATATCAAAACATGTGCAAGAAAAACCATATTTTTTTGCCACTGTCGGATATCTTGAAAAATTATAATCAAAAATACATAATGCAAATCCTTGAAATTGGAAATTTTTCATGTTTTTAATGAAAATTAAATTCACAGCGATATATTTTCACAACTCCAAATGCTTATTTTCAATCAGTAATAGATTGACACGATTTTGATCTTTATTGCTGAAGCAGTTCAAACCTAACCAAATTCAAAATTTGCATTTTTTTTCTATATCTTTTATCCAACAAATAAATTTGAAATTCATAAAAAAATTTATAACAAAGAAAATCTTACGGGAAAAAAATATTAAATATGTAATTTTTGAGAATGCAAATTTACTTTTGTTCGTCTGAGATGGGAAACATGCTTTTCGTTCGTTGCAACTCGACTTGATTTATTATAAAGTCTATATGAAATTCCCCTTCCATCTGAGTGCTCAGGTCGCAGGTGGGCGCTTTAGCAGAATACGGACCGCTTGGTTAGTCTTGCGCCGGAGGTTGAGCGGACGAGTTTTTTCTGCCGCGACTTTCACTTTTCGCCCAATTTGCATTGATTCTCAGGTATAAAATTATGTATACATTCGTGGTGCTGGTCTTTTTTTTCTTGAATTCAACAAATTGTCGATGCGGCTTTTTGAAAAACTTGTTTTTTCCCGCAAAAATGTGCTCTTTTCTGAAAAATGTTTAATTAATTTAATAAGTCTAGCTCTTGGATTACACTTTTTCACAGCTCCTTATGATTTTCATCTTTTTGCTTCAATATTTACTGAAACTAAAAATTCAAATTGATTCAATTTTTCTCCTTTTGTAAGTAATTAATTTTTTTAATCGATTTTTAGAAAAATTTGAAATTTCCGCAAGCCTGAGAATTTTGGGGGAGTAAAAAATTCCGCTCCGCCAAAATTGTATTCAATTTTTCATTCTCTTTAATCGGCTGGGAAGGACAACCGGCACTATCAGGTCCTGTGAGAATCTGGGCTCGCATATTATAACATGGGCCGCATCTCGGAGCCACATTTGCCTCCCCACAATGGACTCCTATTAAAGCTTAAAGTAGATGAAAACTCCTTGCAAATTTTTTTCAAATCCTTCAAATCTATTTATAATACAATAAAACCTACTCAATTGGTTTGAAATATGATGAAAAAAACCACATTTTCTAATTTTTAACTCATCCGAAGAGACCATTTTCAGTCGTTGGAACGCTATTTAAAAATCATTTATATTTTCAAAACCGCTAGTTCAAAAATTCTGAAAATTTGCACACTGACGCAAAATGACATGCCGCATCTTTTGGCTATCTCGGATTTTTTGTCAGGTTGCCTATCTCAAAGGGGTAAAAAACTTAAGATTTTGACCTTTTGCCAGGGTCAATGACCTTTGACCTAGAAACTTGGTTACCATTAAGAAAAGATACACTGGTTCATTAGCTCCAACCTCCCACCGAGAAAATTAAAAAATCTGCACCCTAATTAATTTGGCATCAGTTTTAGTAAACCCTTGTGTATCTCAGACGGCCATATTGGATTTTCAAAAATATTGTCACGAGGCCCTCTGTGTAGTTGTGAGTGACACCGTGCTAGTAGTAGAGGACCTCGTAACAGGGTGTAAAGGTAGAAATGGTAGTACGTGAGTTCTGGATAACACTATGGATGGATTTATTGTGTAGCGCCGGACGGTACAATGGTTAAGGTCGGAATTGCTAGTGTGGGTGACTCGCAGGTGACTGTCCATGTGGGTTCACTGGATGACGGCCATGGTGACGGCGTCTCGTCGGACACTCTCGTCCAACTGCTCAGTGAGGTGCAACTCTACTGGTGCATGGCTGCTGCGCGACTCTGTGTACGACTGCCTGTACGGTCGGTGTACGACTGCCCTGGCTGCAAGGCCCGTGTCCGCCAGTACGCTGTACTGCTGACAGTGCGCTAATACCTGACTCAAGCTCATCCGCTATGTCACACCGTGACATGTCCGGGGGTATAAAAGAAAAAAAAACTGAGAAAAAAAAATTACTGAACGCTGTCTCTGAGAAAAAAAAACTACCTGAACGTCCTGTGGTAGAGGCAAAACACCACTGAAAAAAAAAAACTAAAGGCGGAAACCCTGTGCAAAAAGAAAAAAAACCAACCTGTTCAATGCAACCTAACAAAAGCAGTTAACGTGAAAACTCAAAGCTCAAAAAAGAAAATTCTGCCACAAAAAGAAAAAAAAAACGAAGGATAATTACTCGTGTTCTAAAGCAAAAGAAAGGGGGAGGAAAAAAAACATAAAAAAAAGTAATGAGTGGAAAATGATTGAGATGAGGCAGTACCACCCCACCGCGCGGCTCCCTCTAGCTAAGGCCAACCATCGGCAAGTGATGTAGGTGATGCGGAGGCGGAGGTGGCGGTGTCGGAGGTGGCGTTTGAGGCGGTATGGCGAATATGGTGCGGTGGCGAATGTGGAGATTGCGAATCGTAGCCTACCTGACGGCCAGCCAAAACCGTCGGATGCTTTGCGGAAAAGAAAATACTGCAATTCGTGTGTGATGTGTGGAGGTAGGATGAGAAAAAAAACAAAAAATAAAAACTCGTCGCAATTACTGGGGAAAAATTAATGTGGCAAGGATGCGCTAAACAGTATAGGTATGCTAGTCAGGGTTCAGTATGGCAAAAAAAAACTAATCCATTATTACTCTGTCGAAATCTAGACGTTGCGCGTGTGTTCAGGATCGATGCAATCATTTACTAATGAAGTAATTAGCTAGCGTTCTCTCAAAAGCTACTAACCTATTGTCGGGGAATATTCCAATGAAACTACTCTGTCTCGAAATCAAAAGTCAAAGAATTGGTAAACTGTGGTAAAAAAAACAAAGCTAAGAAACAATCGCGATCAAAATGCCTCTCTGTCTGTATTACGTTAAAAAATGAGCATGTGACAAGGTAAAAGACACTCTGCAGGGTACAGGTGATGCATCCGATGTCCCTCGGTGCCATCATAGTGCATCCGGTAGAAAAACCAGCGTCATCTTCTGTCCTGAAAACATTAAAACAATTAAGTCTCTAGTGAACTCATAATAGACGGTAAAAGTGCTGAGTGGGCGGAAAAGACACATTGCTGAATAAACAATAAAAAATGAGAGTCAATTTGAATTCGGCTGAAGTGATAAAAAAAAAACTAAAAAATTCAAGATTCTTAAAAACAGAGCAAACTATTAAAAGACAGAATTATCAGATCTCAAATTGCTCATGAAAAAATTATTGTTGCTCAAGCTGATCATTAATAATTACGTTACGTCATTAAATAAGGAACAACAATTCTCTGTGTAAAAAAAACTGTAGCCGTTCTTACATTGATTTGAGCTGAAAAAGAAAAAATTGGTTATCAGGAATCAGGATATTGACAACTGATGTGCATATAAGTGTGCTGAGTGCTGAGTGTGCGTATTTCTATTTCACTTAAAATTACAGGTCGTAGTGTTGCTTAGTACTAAAGGCTAAAAATTGTTGCTGACAATTAAAACTGATCACCTTCTCATTTCTCAAGGTGTGGTTTGTCGGCTAAATAAAAATTCCTCATCCGACGATCTTTGAATACTGTTTCTTTGTGTGCAATATTTAAGAAAGCACTGTTGCAAGATTAATGTTTCTTCTCATTTCATTTCGTTTATTTGACTCTGAAGGAGCGCAAAATCGGGGATATTATATTCTCTTAACTCATGAGTTTATTTTAATTATTTCGTTTCATTTATTCTATTTATTAATCATTAATTTTCTTAAGTTGAGATAAAAGTTGCAACTCGATTAATAAGCTTTATTGTTTCTTTACGTTTCTTTCATTTATTTCCTTTTATTTATTTGTTATTTTAATCTTGTATCCCCTCTGACCAAGCTTATTATTTCATATCTATATTACCCTATAAAGGAGGGTGTAGTAAGGGTGCGGAGACTTTCTATAAGGCAGAGCGTGTTTGCGCGCGAAGCTCATCCCTGTAGAATTACTCTGATTTTACTGCGCAATTTTGCGTATGGTTACGTGAAAATTTTGCAGTTCCCTTGGGGTTGAGGATCCTCTGTTTGTCCGTCGGTCAGTCGGATTTCTTATATATTGCAATTTTGTCTCTAACAGTAGAACTTCTAAGAGCAGAATGATAGAGAGTTGTGAAGACAGTAGTTAAAGCGTCGATTAGCATTTACTTAATTCTCATTTTTCAATATTTGATGCGGCTGTTTTTCAAAATATTTTGGCAATTATAATTTAATTATTTTTTCTGGTTTCTTAGTTATGATGATGCGGTTAATCTTAAAACTTTCTAGTACATGAGAGAGCCAGTTGCTATATTTGAGTTTATTTCTCGTTTCATTATTCGTTTTACTTGGGGATTATTATTTCATTAATTCGCTTTATTATTTCCACTAAATCCTGACCAAATCTGCTTGTTGGCCAGTCGGGTCGCTGATGTACTATTTTTTCGTCGTCAAAGGTGTCGCATGCGGAGCATTATTGCTGATGTCGTATACTTACTCTTCTGTTCATTTGTTTCGCTTCGTTTGCATTTATTATTATTGTCATTGATTATTTCATTTTCATTTGTATTATATCATTTGTATTATTCTTGTTATTCATTGTTAATGCTCGATGATTTGATTCTCTGTCGTCGTCGTTAATTGATTTGATTAGGTTCTATTTATTAAATGCTTTAGTAGATTACTTTATTCCTCAAAATTGTAGCCGTTGCGTTGCTGGTGATTATTGAGTGTCGTGATTTTATTATAATTTTTTTGCCGTTGTTTCGTTGTGTTTTAACAGTTGCTCTTCAAAAAAAACTGTTGGTGGTTGTTAATTAGTCAGCTGATATTTCATTTTTCAATTTTTTTGCTTAAGTGACTTTTCTGTTTCCGTGTTTTTAATTTTGCAAGAGGTTATTGCTACTTCTTTTTTGTTAAGTCTGCTTATCATGAGTCCACAAAATCAATGGTTTACTTGTGTTGAAATTATTTCTGCTTATTGTCTGTTTCAAAATACTGATTTTTGATCCTTCTTGGTCAGCGGTTAGTGCTGTGTTGATAAATAAAAATTCCAACGGATCTGTTGACCCGTGCCAGCTAAGAACTAGCTGACGTTCGCGGGGCACTATTTAGTGCAAAATTGCTATTCTCATTGCTATAATGAAATAAAGAACGAGTTAAGCATCTCGCGATGGGAAAATTTAAATTTATGCCTCAAGATTTTACCTTCAATCAGCTATTTTGCTATTTGCTCTTGTATGAAAAAATAATTGTTGCGGTTATTAAAAAAAATTGCGGATCTGTGAGCGCTGAAGATTTGAAGTTTGGAGCAAATATATGATTTTAACTTTTTATTGGTTTTCACTCTTTTTTAATTCCAAGAAAGGAACATTCATTTTATTTCACATGATTCAGCATTATTTTTAATTAATTTATTATTTGTTTCATGTAAAAGTTTTCATTATTTTTAATTTTGACATTATTATTTTTATGATTTTGTTAATTTTAAATGTCACTTATAGTTTTCAGTTTTTCTGATTTTTATTTTTACATTTTTTGCATTTATTTCAATTTTTTATTTGTGATTTTATAATTTTTATTTATTTTTTATATAGGAGAGTCACCAATTGTTATAGAGAGTCAGTTTGCGGTTGTTGATGCAATTAAAAAAAAATTGTTGCAGTCGGGATTATTGGATTATTTAGTCTCATTCTGATAAAATAAATTAAGGAGTCGTTTGCTTAATTATTTTCCTGTTTTATCTTTATAAAATTATTCGTGGTAGTGATTTTCAAAAATTTAATTCATTTTAGGTTATTTGATTTTTGTTGATTTTGCGATTTAGTGACAAAGGTGTCCAGTTGGAGCGCAGTCGCTATTATTGCTGCGTTAAGACATTTTTGCTCGCGCCTGCCGTGAGGTCGTCGTCGTTGCTTGCGTTGCAAAAATTTTACTTCCTGACGCGTTGGAGGTTTTGTGTTGCTCAAATGATTATGTTATTTTTGATTATTAATTGATTTATGCTTTTTAGACCAAAATTAAATTATTTAGAGCGTTTCATGATTTTCAAATTAATGCACATAAATAAAATTTAAATTTAGAAGATTTTAGTTGCGCATTGTAAATTTAAATTTCTGTACCTCCTTTTTTTTCGGAATTAAATTAATTTGCATGAAATTAAAGGGTTCAAAATTATTTTTAAATTAAATTATGTTGCTCTGATTTTACCTGAATTTTGTTGTAGGTGAACGCCATTAGGGTTGGGGGTTGTTTTTCGTCTCTGGAAGTCTGTCTCGATGTCGCCTGGGTGGGTTGGGACTTCTGGGCTGTTTTCGTCTTCTTGATTTTCGAATGTTCATTGATTTTCGCCAAATTTTAAACTGTGTTGCACTTTAAAAAAATTACTGTCCGCGTGTCTTCATTTTAGCTTCTTCTTCTTTGACATGAGGTCTTCGAGTTGGTGCCTCCACGTTGGGGTTGGAGGATCTCGCCGCGATTCTCACCCATCTCGCCGGTCGTGGAGATCTCGCCGGTGTGCCTCCACGTTGCCACGAGGCCCTCTGTGTAGTTGTGAGTGACACCGTGCTAGTAGTAGAGGACCTCGTAACAGGGTGTAAAGGTAGAAATGGTAGTACGTGAGTTCTGGATAACACTATGGATGGATTTATTGTGTAGCGCCGGACGGTACAATGGTTAAGGTCGGAATTGCTAGTGTGGGTGACTCGCAGGTGACTGTCCATGTGGGTTCACTGGATGACGGCCATGGTGACGGCGTCTCGTCGGACACTCTCGTCCAACTGCTCAGTGAGGTGCAACTCTACTGGTGCATGGCTGCTGCGCGACTCTGTGTACGACTGCCTGTACGGTCGGTGTACGACTGCCCTGGCTGCAAGGCCCGTGTCCGCCAGTACGCTGTACTGCTGACAGTGCGCTAATACCTGACTCAAGCTCATCCGCTATGTCACACCGTGACAATATGAATTTTTTTCAATTTAATGGTATTGTAGAAACCAAAATATTCACTATCATGATATTTGATAGTTGAAATCAATAAAATCAAAGTGTTCAAAAATAAGCTTAATTGTCTCGGGAACGTGAAAAATGCAAAAAACGACGTTTTTCAACCTTCAATTTAACTTTTTTCAAAAATTTACGGGGTGACCCCCAATTTTCTGGGGCCACATTTGTAGCAGGGTTATCAAGGAATATGCTGGTGGGTCACAAACCCTTGCCAAAGGCAGTTTTGTTGACTTAAACTGCAATCAAATGATTTTAGTGAAAATTTTTCACAAGCGAGCCATGTTAATTTCAAATGCGTTTTTCTCAAAAATTTACGGGGTGACCCCCAATTTTCTTGTTATATAAATTATCCCTATGGTCCAAAGTATTAGTTTTTGTGGAGGATTATGCTGCCCTAAGGTGTTTTCATCCTCTTTAAGGCATTTTTGCACCGTGAGGCTTATGCAGGGGAAACCCACAAAAAAACATATATTTTAATTTTGTTTGCGAGAAAAAAGAAGGTTGGGCATGTAATTCCATTGAGCTGCATAATTTTAATTAATGAATTCAAAATCGTTTCAAATTTCAAACAACCATTTTAACATGGAGGACCTTTGACTTTTTAAGCAAGCAAGACACTTTTTGTCTGTCGTGCAGTGCAATTTCGACCAAAAGTGTTGGTCCTCTTCGCAAATCGCGTCTGTTTTTCGGATGCATTTTTAAATTTATCGTTAAAAACTGCAGCTTACAAAATATTTATTATTAAATATTTTTCGGCACTTTCGCATAATTTTCTCCAATTTTTTTTTGCATCGACTTTCTTTCTTCAACTCTCAAGTTTGATTTTAATTTCATTTACGAACTTATGGTTTTCAGAAAGAATAATTTAATTGAAAAGGTTCATATCTACCAGGCCAACGTTCGCGAAGCAAAAATGTCTAACAAAATTGAGGCGTCCAAGGTTAACCAGTATATTAAGCCTGCCGTGCTTTAAAGTGTTTGGCCGGAACGTAAATCCGTCTGTTGCTATGAGCGCGATCCAAAGATTAAAAAATGGGAGACCCGCGTTGCCCCTCATTTCAAACCTCCTAAATGTTTCAAAAATTATTTCCCCTAAATTATTTTTTCATTTCCCATAAAATGCATTTACCCGAAAATGCATTTGTCCTAAATCATTTCCCCGAAAAGTACTTACATTATTCTAGGCGATTTTCAGGAAAGTATTATACAAATCTATATAAAACTGAGGCAGACTTTAAAAAAACAATGCAGATGATCATGGCTGTCGTAGCCAGTGGTGGCGTTTCGAAATGTGCGTCCACTGTGGAAATTTACATTTTTTTATTAAGTATATATTTATATTTTAATTTTTAGTAAATGCTTATGAACTTTTTTTAATAGAATTATTTTTTAAGATTTAGGTGAATAGAAGCACTTTTACGTTAAATTTATTAATTATTTCCGTAATGTTAAAGACAAATTGAGATAAATAAACCAAAATAAACAAAGCTTCATCAATTTTGTAACATTGCAAAATATCCAGTTCTGTATAATTTCTGCGAGCAAACCACTAATTCTTTTTAATATTTTTTTCTATTGTGCATTTTAGAGAATAAAAATATATTTTAAAGCTTGTTTGAATTGGCCAAAATAGTGTTTAGTTTTTGTTTTTAGTCTATTTTTCCAATGAAAGATGGAATAATAAGTTTTTATACACTTTTGCTTTTCCCCTATCGATGAAGGTTGACAAAAATTTATTATAAGTTAACTAGAAGTGCTCAGAATGGGCTGTCAAAGATTTTTTTACTTTTAGGGCAAATGCTTTTAGGACATCTACTTTTTAGGGGATTTGGAGTGAAAAATGTAGGACATTTCATTTTAGGGCATTTGATTTTAGGGCAAATGAAGATATTGGTTTTAGGACAAATGAATTTAGGGGCAATAACGGCGACTCTAAAAAATTACACAGCTTATTAATTTCGGCGCAGTTTTTGCAATTTTCTGATTTTAAATTATTATCATTTCATTCCACGTGGAAAAATGTTTTTCGTTGCAGCAACGCGACATTATTAAAAACGTTTGCACATGTAACAATGAACCTCAGGTTTCTGCAAATTTATTCGCGCAGGTACAGTTGATTGGAAATTTCCTCTTCAAAATTGTATCAATTGTTATTGATCTCTGGCGTTGAAATGTTGGAAAAATTGCTAATGACTTTTTTTCTTCCTAAATTTCGCTTCTTTTCTGAAAAAAATTAATTACCTAAAAAGTCTAATGTTGAAAGTCGATTTAGACTTTTTCTACCTTTTCATTTATTAACTAAATTAAAAATTTGATTAAAACTAAATTTGGCTACTTCTTATATATGCTTTTTGATTGTTTTCATCAATTTTTCGAGACAAGAACTTTTTCTCAAGTCTGAGACTTTATCGGAATTTCACATATTTTATCTTTGGTCAACATTCAAGCGCAAATATTGGAGCGAATTCTAAACTGATACTCATTATTTTGTGCCCAGCTGGTCACTATATTTTAGAAGTCGAACTGCATTTCATTAAAGAGCAGGTTTAAGTCAAATTGCGTTTGTCCCCAAGTTGCTTTAAAAAAAAATTATAATTAATTTTTACTATTAATGGTGAAAAATAAAGATTTAAATTATTTCATAATATTTCTTTTAAATAAGAGAATTATTACCTTGCCTGCATATATTTATGTCACACAAAGTTTTTACCCATTTCCGATTTTTTGCAGGTCCTTTTAGCTGGAATGTAACGTCCCAAGATGTTTGACACTAATTTTGGTGTTATTGGTATCATTTTGGTTTTATTATTATTATTATTATTATTATTATTACTGTGGATGCTGCGAGTATGGCTAAGAAATCGCCGTGCCGCTGGGAAGCCAAGCCGAAATTCCTTAAGCACAATTGTTGAACAAGGTAAGTTTATTTTCTGAATGGGTAAATTAATGAATGATAAATGTTTTTGTGTAGGTTTAAGTAACCCACAAATACCCGCGAATTTAGGATATTTGGAAGGACAAGAAAAAGCAGACCAGAATTATACCACTTGGTGAGCCAAGCCAAAATCCCTTGAGCACAAATGAAGCCGCTGGGGAGCCGAGCCAAAATTCCTTGAGCACAATTGTTGAACAAGGTAAGTTTATTTTCTGAATGGGTAAATTAATGAATGATAACATTTTGTGTTTAGGTTTTCAACTAGGTTATCCACAAGGAACCGCGGAATTGGGACATTTTGAAGGAATGGAAATGCAGACAAGTATTAAGAATTCTCTTTTTTCCGTCATCCCCACTAAAATTTTAAATAACAGCGTTTTTGTGCTCGTCGTGCACTACGACTTCAAAAATGGGAAAGATAACTGGCCACGACCTGGTGACGAGCAGGACGTTAAAAATTTGAGGAAAACTTTTGAGCAAAACAGAAACTGCGCATTCCGCGAATGTTCGCCAAAAAAGAAGGATCTTCTTGCTTTACTTCAAGATGAACAAAAACTGAAGACATTCTTTGGAGCCTCTGAAGGTGAATTTTGATTGATAATAATGATTTTCTATCAAAAAATTCAGTTTTAGAGCCAGATGTTTTCTTGATGATCGTTTTGTCCCACGGAAATGCGGACGGAGTGATTTACACCGACTTTCATCGCAGCTCTGATCCGGACGAATACGAAACGTTCACGACAAATGAACTCTTCAAATCAATTGAGAATACTTTTCCAAAAAGCTTGAAAAACGTTTTCCTCGGGGTAAAAATGATTTTTTCTCAGAAATTAAAAATAAATTTATATTACATCAAACTAATTTTAGCCGTGCAGAGGTGGCCTAGAGGACCGTCTCTTTAATCCGGATAAAAAAAACGCAAACCAACAAAATAATCTGACGAATAATCAAAACTCGAGCAGAGTTTCCTTCGAACCGAACATGCGCAACCTGATCATCTTCTATTCAACCGTTGAAAGTATTGGCAAAACTAAATTGAAGACCTCTTGGTTTATTCTTTGATAATTTTAGCGACAATGTCAAACAGGAGTGTATGTAGCGGAACTTGGCTTGTCACAGCTTTGTGCAACGAGTTAAATAGGATGAAGCAAAATGAGGAACTTTCAATATTTTTGACCGGCATCCAGTACAGAATTCACTTTGATTCGATGGCGATAGATGACAAAAGACAGACGCCGGAATTCAAATTCTTTTCCTGTGACAGGAAATTCATTTTCAATCGTCTCGACTTGTATTCTATCAGTAATTTTTTCGTTCATATTTATAAACTGATATTTGTGCAGGACAATAGCAAGTGTTTCTGGTTCTTCAGATAGAATTGAAAATGACGCCATAGGCACACCAGGAATCCCAGAAGAGGAAAAGCCGCGGTCGATTCACTTTCCTTGGTTTAATCCAAATTCAAAAAAGGTCCTCAGAGGCAGACGCGCAGTAATTTTCCACCAAGGGGAAGAAAATAAAGTAACTAGAGAACTGGACGCTGCTCTGACTGGAAATCTTGGTTTTGAAACTATCAATGTAAAAATCGACGCAGCAGGACTGAAATACTACTTCAATGAATCAGGTTGAAATTAAAAAGAAATTTATCCTCTCAAAATTTTTAATTTTTGCGCTTATATCAGATAAATCTTGGACTGAATACGGGTGTTTCGCTGCCTTCTTTTTTGCCGAGGTTGACGAACAAGACGATGGACAAGTTTGCATTCGCCTCAATAAAAACGAGAAATATCCAATCGGCCAATTGATCCACAGATTGCTTGGGCCAAAAAACGGAGATTGGATCGGAAAACCTAAACTGTTTTTCCTCATTGATTCCAAATCCGAGGACAAAGACAGCGCAGGATCGGTAAATATTACTTTCTAAAATTTAGCATTTTCTGTAACGTAATATGAATAAGTTGAAACAGATATTTTATTAAGGATCAATGAATTTTCATGAGAAGAAAAATGCACTAAGTTAAATAGCAAGTGCACTAATTATTTGAAATATTTTACCAATATTACTATAAATTGAGCCGTCTCCCAATAATCATTTTTTAAGCATCCATATCGTAAAACTATAATTAGAAAAAAAAGGATAATTTAAAAATTTTGTTCAAATTATTTTATAACATTATCATCCAGATAAAATCTTTACCAAATTTTATATCTTACTACTGTATGAAGGTAATTAATTGACACTGAACGCACTGAAGATATTTTCCGTAAAAAAGGGGGAGGTTTGCTTTGAACAAAATGGGGTGATTTAAAAGCTGTCTATAGAATTCATGAGTTTTGTTAAATTTGTTTAGTGCAGCCTCTCATCATAATTTGGACACATTTCGTACAGTATTAAAAAAATTAAATCTTCAAACTACTTTTTTTTAATAATTTTTTTTGTTATCAAAAGCAAGGCAATAAATCGCCCCTGTTGAGAAAGAGAAAAGTGTTTCAAAATTACGAATTAACCGGCGCCGGCAATATCGTCTAATATTTCTAGAACTGAACAAAGTTCGATAAAATAAATTTCCTACATAATTTATTTGTTACTGGCATGAAGGCCAAGAAGTCATGAAGCCGAAGGGTACCAACTGTGTTTCAAAAGCTCAGCAGATTGATTTTCTATAGGGAAAAATATATTGTTACATGAGAATTAATATATATGAATTTTTAAATATTGACAATAATACAATTATTTGAATGAAAAAAATTGGTTATTTTGTGATGTGAAATAATTTCTTTTTAATTTGTGGTGCACGTCGGCGACGAATTCTTTCATAGAAAAGAAGAAATATTTTGTTATCATTTACAAGGATCTATTTTCAAACTCCTGCAAAAGCAATTCGTAGATTATTCAATTTTCGAGAGGGCAATCAGATCTAAATGAATCCTAAATATCAAAATATTTACTCTCCTTATCAAGAAAATATTTACCCCTCTTTCAGACCAATGAACTGTCAGACCTTTTATTACCCAGACAAAAATTCTGAACTAGATGAAAACATTGAAAACCTATTTTTATTTGTATAAATTAAAATTATTAACACTCGGCGTAATTTTCACACCGTTTTGTATTTTAATTCTAGGCAAACACATTTAATCCAGATGATTTCTTGCGAGCAACCAATCACTACGGATGGCTCGCGTTCATCCTTCGAAATCCGGGTGCGTGTGAACGACAGTTTTTAATTTGATTTTTTCCACTAATCAAACTTTTGAATTAATTGCAGCTTTATTGCAAAACTTCCTAAAGATTTTCGAGAGCAAGGAAATAAAAGGTGAGAAGAGTCTTCAAGAAAGCTTGGCCGACTTACAAATGGAGAATAAAAAGAATGAGGCGATGATGGTATCAACTTTGCCTCAACTCTTATTTTTCCAACAACTGCAGAGACATTTTATTAAGCCAAAATTCAGTATCGAAGGAAACGGGTTCGAATCAGGGCAAGAAGTGAAGTGGGAAATTTTATTGGAATCCAATGACATTAGAGAAAATGGGATTTGGCTTTTGTCTTCGCTTCCAGGATCGGGAAAGTCGACAGTGATGCGCGAGATGTCTTATGAACTGCAAAGAAATTTTAAAGATGAAATCAAAGTCGTGCGTCTTTATATCTCTTCAAGACACCTGCAGCCTTTTTCGCACGGAAAGAGAGGAAAGCAAAAACCTCCCATCCCTTGCTTCGATTGTTTCCCAAGCGAGCGGAACCCGAGAGAAAGAAATTGAAAATCTCATCAAAAACAAGAGCATGTACTTGATGTTCGACGGATTCGACGAAATTTGCACTTTTTACCCAGAGGAAGTCCTTGAAGTGTTTGCCGAAGCGACGAGAAAAAAAGTGCCAATATGGATTTCGACACGACCGCACGAGGAAGACAAGATTCGTGAAAAGCTCGGAAAAGAAAACCAAGTTTGCAAGGTTGAAATTATGCCTTTAGACAATGAGCAGATAATCGAATATTGGATGATGCTTTCAAACAAATCTAATGACGAGTGCACGAGTCAGATCAAATTATATAGACAAATAGGCTCGGAAGATATTCTGGGAAACCCACTTCACCTGAAAATGATCGCTGAACTCAGTGATTCAGATTACAAAGACCTGTACGAAATCTATGAAAAGATTGTAGACAAAAAATTACAATTTTCACTCAGCAGCGATTTTGCAGGTGAATATTTGAAAACGAAACTCCCTTCTTGTAAAAAAGAAATACAAATTGCTGCAGTCGATTTTCTATGCGACAACAAAACTGTTGATTTGCAAATTAAAAACAACAATGGAATCGTAACAATCAGCAACGGACGCGCCCAGTTTGTTCACCAAACGTTCGCCGAATTCCTCGCAGCTGTGCATTTTGTCGATTGTTTGTTAAAGGAAGAAGAAATGCTCTTTGATATTTTTGGAAAAGGACTTCGTCAAGTCTTTAAGTTTGTTGACATGAAAATTACTTCTAGTCGCGAAGAAAATTCGGATTTGTTTGAAAGGCTGAAAAGATACTTGAAAAAAATTCTTACTAAATCAAATCTAGAACAATTTTTACGGAGTGATATTTCATCTTTCCAAATTTCCACAGCAGCAGCAAACCTTGTGACTTTCAATGAAGACGAAAAAAGTGAATTGAACTATTCTACGAGCGACCAGATTTTGGAAATAGCCTGCGAATATAACGAAAACTTTGCTCTTCGCCTTTTGGAGAATGGAGCTTATGAAAAGTTGGCAGATCCGAACACTGCTGTCGTAGATATGCTCGCAGGTGCGATGATACATAATTCTGTGCAACTCTTTTTAAAAATAGAAGAAAAATGTGCCAATTTGATGGGCTTGGTGCAGGAAGATGGAGCACTCACGGTCAGACGTGCCTTTGAATATGCGGCTGAGAGAAACCATCATGAAGTTTTGAGGCTCGTGCTCGAAAAAGGAATTTTGGACCTAAGTGATCAAAAAACATTAGATTTTGCGCTGCAATATGCTGTTGATGGTAACAGCACCGAATGCGTTGTGCTCCTGATTGATCACGGCGCTCAGACTGCTGGCATCAATTTGCGCACCTTGGATAATCATAGTAGTGATTTGATGGATAGGAGGAGCTTTGCGCATAGATGCGTATCATACAGATTGCCAAGGCTGATATAGGAGTAATAAATACCAAGATAACGGAAGCGCTTCTCAAAACAAAGGACGAGGCCGAGTTAGAATTGGCATCAAGAATTTTCCATCATTCTCTCATAGGATTTTTTGTACCAAGTTGGTATTACAAATTTAGTTTATTGCAAACCAAAATGATAATAAGAAGTTGCAAGTAAGGGGTTTGCATATGATTATACTGACTGATTATTTAATTGCTTAATAAATTATTAATGGGTAATTGTTCAGTAATTTCTATTGTGTAAATTATTATGATTAATTTGTAATTGTTTAAAACAATGCAAGTTGGCTTACACACGGGCTTTATTGTATTCACAACAATTCTGGCTGGATAGGGTAAATTCACTGGCTCGAAATTGTCCGTATAGTGTCACTTAAAAATCAACAAATGGGAGCGGTGTTCCCTGGGTAGGCCGGCAGGCTGCCCTGGAAACGTCCTTGCTGGGAACCCGGACGGCTCCCTGCAGGTCGGCGGCGGCTCTCGGCGCGGCCGGGGCCCACGCCCTTGTCAAAAACGAGACCGTTGGAGGTCGTACTCGAGGTCGCTCGAGACCATGGTCTCGAACGACCTCGAGTACGACCTCCGACGGTCTCGAACGACCTCATATTTTTACATGGTAAATGTTTAGGGGCAACGGTTGCCCCTCGGTCTCGAACGACCTCAAACGGTCTCGGGCGACCTCGGCCGGTCTCGAACGGCCTCGGAGGTGTCCATCGACCTCGCCGGTCTCGGGCGACCTCGAACGGTCTCGAGCGACCTCGGACGGTCTCGAGCGACCTCGGACGGTCTCGAGCGACCTCGGACGGTCTCGAGCGACCTCGGACGGTCTCGAGCGACCTCGGACGGTCTCGAGCGACCTCGGACGGTCTCGAGCGACCTCGGACGGTCTCGAGCGACCTCGGACGGTCTCGAGCGACCTCGGACGGTCTCGGGTGACCTTTCGTGTTAATAAATTGAAAACCATTAGGGGCAACTGCCCCTCTGGGTCAAACGGTCTTGAGACCGTCCGAGGTCGCTCGAGACCGTTTGACCCAGAGGGGCAGTTGCCCTTAATGGTTTTCAATTTATTAACACGAAAGTTCACCCGAGACCGTCCGAGGTCGCTCGAGACCGTCCGAGGTCGCTCGAGACCGTTTGACCCAGAGGGGCAGTTGCCCTTAATGGTTTTCAATTTATTAACACAAAAGTTCACCCGAGACCGTCCGAGGTCGCTCGAGACCGTCCGAGGTCGCTCGAGACCGTCCGAGGTCGCTCGAGACCGTCCGAGGTCGCTCGAGACCGTCCGAGGTCGCTCGAGACCGTCCGAGGTCGCTCGAGACCGTTCGAGGTCGCCCGAGACCGTCCGAGGTCGCCCGAGACCGGCGAGGTCGATGGACACCTCCGAGGCCGTTCGAGACCGGCCGAGGTCGCCCGAGACCGTTTGAGGTCGTTCGAGACCGAGGGGCAACCGTTGCCCCTAAACATTTACCATGTAAAAATATGAGGTCGTTCGAGACCGTCGGAGGTCGTACTCGAGGTCGTTCGAGACCATGGTCTCGAGCGACCTCGAGTACGACCTCCAACGGTCTCGTTTTTGACAAGGGCGGCGTGCGGGTCTCTGGCGGCGGACGTTCGGACGCCTTCGTCCGAGCGCTCGCTGGCGGCGTGCCACGTCGGCGCCCGATTCCTCGGACAGGAAGGAGCTGGGGACAAAAACAATGGGTCACTCGGCTGTACTTCCGTCTCACGTAGTGGTTTGACCTTTTGGCCAAAAGAAGGCCTCAGGGAGAAACAATTGTAATTTCTCTTACCTGGCAAAACTGCTCCGTACGGCTTCGGACGGCTCGGCCACACCCCGGACAGTACGATGGACACAGGCGTGCCGCTCGAGGGGCTCGGGACGCGGTCGGCCTTCCGGCTGTCCTCGGACGAGACAGCGTCGGGACAAGACAGCGGTCGGGGCCTTGGGACGGCTCGGACGAGTGCGAAGGGTTCGGACGGGTGTCCGAAACTGCACTGGAAGTCCAGGTGTCCTGCGAACAAAGAGCAAAGGGTTGAATGCTCTCCGTCAGCTGGCTCGAGTGTCGGAGCTTTACCTCGGATTTCTCTGAGGTCTGTCAGCCTTCTGCATCGAGCCAGCGGACGGAGCGCCTTTTATAGCGCGGGCAGCAGCCCTGGGAGGGTCGTGCAAAACCCACCCACCCATTTGATTTACATTGAGAACTTTCTAGATGCATCTAGAAAGTTCTGTGAATCTGCAGTTGAATTCTAAAATGCCTTTATAAATTCCCTTGAAGTGAATTGGAATCCCATGAATTGTACAAGCTAATTCCAATTGAATTTATAATAATTATTTGTAAATTTAAAGCTACTTTAAATTTAAAATAAATGCAAGATTTATTTGTAAGAATTCAACTTAAAACAATTGCCAGAAATTAAAAAGAATAATTAAAAAGAAAGCCCTTAAAAAATGAATTTAATTGTAAGCCGAAAATTAATTGAATAATAATAATAAAAAAAAACAATGAAGTTCTCCGATGACACAGCCACAGTCAAAACAAACAAATTAAGAGAGGAATAAAATAATTATTCCACACCAAATCCCCCTCTTTTGACTGGCGGCTGTGGTCAGCTGTGACTGGATGATCTCCAGGACGATTGCCAGGACGACGTACTGCACGTAGATTGTCCAGATCCTGAGCTGGCGCTGTCCTCAAGGAAAAACGTCGTGGGCACCATAATCACGCGTGAATCCGGCCTTGTTGTTGTTGTTGGTTGCATGCGGCGAGGGCGAGGTCTTGGTTCTTTGTGCGCTGATTTTTCCTTCTCCCTCTCCTGGCTTGATGGCGAACTTGGTTGTGGCGCCACTCTCATCTCTCTCCTGCTGATTTTTCTTCCCCCTCTTGCGAAAAGTTCATTGACTTTTTGGCCGCCACTGATAACAGCTGGCCCACGTTGTTTATTTGCCGCACTCGTTGTGGTTTTTTGTGTGGGAGTTATAATGGCAAATTCGGCCTTATCTGTCGGTTGTCGGCGGCGCCGTCGGCGAGTAAATGCACGCTGGGCGATGTGGTCGGCAGGTGGGGTAAGTTTTTGCAGTAGTATTAACCGGCTCAATGCACTCAAGATTTGCTCTTCATTTGCAGAAATTTTGCCTTCGCCAATTTTGTTGGACGCTGTGCGACACGGCAAGATCGCTTTAGAAGCCCTTTGTTGTCGTCGCTTGAATCTTCTTTTCCGTCGACGTTTCTCTCTACGAGTCGCAGAAGGGACGTGGTCGTTGCTGGCGGATGGTCGGTGGGCATGGACAATATCCGTCTTGTCTGAGTGTGTGGAGAAGTGAGGGCGAGAATTGGAGTTGCAAGTATGGTTGGTAAATAAATTCTCTGTAAAATTTGCGTCACTTTCATTTACATTTTCCTCGCTCCCCCTCAGGTGAGAAGGTATTCTGGATGAACTGAATTCTGCCTTCTCGTGGAAATTTGACGGAAGTGGTGGAAGCACTGCCGCAGGTGGCCAATGCTGGAAGTCAAAGAGACCGACTGGAGGAAGGATTGCCGAAGAGTAATGCAAATTTGGAGCAGAAGCCGATGGTCCTGGCCAGCTCTGGCTTGTTGGGGAGTGGTTCTGGGAAGCATAAAATTGAGGAAGGTTTACTGCTCTCCGTTGGGTTGGAGGACGGTATTGGTGAGTTGGTTCGTTTGCCTGCTTGAAGTCTTCATCTAATCTTTCCTTAATGCTGTTAGCAGTTTCCTCAACGAGAATGGCGATTTTGCGTGCCGCAAGAATTGATTTTGGTTCCTGGATGTACACCTGCCAATAAAAGTCGACTCGTAGGCCACGGATGAAAATGCGCAGGAACTCCGCTTCTCTAATGTCAAAGTTTTGTTTTAAACTTAATCCAACAATGGGTTGTTCATGGTGCCACAATTCGTCTGCCAGCCCTCTCAATCGTAGGTAAAATTCTTCTGAACTTTCCCCCTCAAGCTGACAGGCTTTTACAAATTTTCTGTGCAATTGCAGGGTGCTTACTGGCGGCTCAAATTCGTCTTGAAAAACTTTCTGGAGTGAGGAGAAGTTGCTGATGGTGGCCTCGTCAAGATGCTTAACAAACTCCCTTGCTCGTCCAGAAGTGCGGAAAAGTAACAACCACCACACATCTTTTGGCTGCAGTTGTTGGTAGGTGAAAAATCCAGCAATGCTGATAAGAAAATCCTCCAGCAATATTTTGTCTCCAGAGAATACAGGGATTAATGTCAAGTCCAACTTGGGTTGAAAATATTGCCCATTTTGTGTCTGGTTGGACAATTGTGTAGTGTGTAGTGATGTTGCCCTGTTTTCTGTTTGTTTGTATAATCTGTCATAAAATATTTGCTGACCAGTTTTTCTTTCAGGTCCCTCTGTGAGTACATCTGGTTTTGGCGCCTCGTTATGATTGATGTGGGACACTGGGTGTTCAGGCAGCAGTTGGCCAACCTGTGATGCGCCGTCCAAGGGGAGGAGGTGCTCCTGAGGGTGCAGGACATCCACCTGAGTGTACTGCTGGTATTGGCAAGAAAGAAGTGTTTGTTGTTGTTGAACTGGGAGGGAAATTTGTGCAATTGGATCGTTGTCGTCCAACTTGTACGGCTGTAGAGTCTTTCCAGGGTCACACCCCGTTGTTGTCTGCTCAGCAGCCAGGGGTCCAAAATGAATTTGATTTAAAAATAAAGGAGACAGTTGTTCTTTGTCTGCCATTGTATCTTAACAAAATAAAGTTGTAAAAATTGTGTAAATTGTAATTTGTTTATTTTGTTTGTCAGTATAATCCCCAGGAGTGCCAGGATCGCCAATTGGTATTACAAATTTAGTTTATTGCAAACCAAAATGATAATAAGAAGTTGCAAGTAAGGGGTTTGCATATGATTATACTGACTGATTATTTAATTGCTTAATAAATTATTAATGGGTAATTGTTCAGTAATTTCTATTGTGTAAATTATTATGATTAATTTGTAATTGTTTAAAACAATGCAAGTTGGCTTACACACGGGCTTTATTGTATTCACAACAATTCTGGCTGGATAGGGTAAATTCACTGGCTCGAAATTGTCCGTATAGTGTCACTTAAAAATCAACAAATGGGAGCGGTGTTCCCTGGGTAGGCCGGCAGGCTGCCCTGGAAACGTCCTTGCTGGGAACCCGGACGGCTCCCTGCAGGTCGGCGGCGGCTCTCGGCGCGGCCGGGGCCCACGGCGTGCGGGTCTCTGGCGGCGGACGTTCGGACGCCTTCGTCCGAGCGCTCGCTGGCGGCGTGCCACGTCGGCGCCCGATTCCTCGGACAGGAAGGAGCTGGGGACAAAAACAATGGGTCACTCGGCTGTACTTCCGTCTCACGTAGTGGTTTGACCTTTTGGCCAAAAGAAGGCCTCAGGGAGAAACAATTGTAATTTCTCTTACCTGGCAAAACTGCTCCGTACGGCTTCGGACGGCTCGGCCACACCCCGGACAGTACGATGGACACAGGCGTGCCGCTCGAGGGGCTCGGGACGCGGTCGGCCTTCCGGCTGTCCTCGGACGAGACAGCGTCGGGACAAGACAGCGGTCGGGGCCTTGGGACGGCTCGGACGAGTGCGAAGGGTTCGGACGGGTGTCCGAAACTGCACTGGAAGTCCAGGTGTCCTGCGAACAAAGAGCAAAGGGTTGAATGCTCTCCGTCAGCTGGCTCGAGTGTCGGAGCTTTACCTCGGATTTCTCTGAGGTCTGTCAGCCTTCTGCATCGAGCCAGCGGACGGAGCGCCTTTTATAGCGCGGGCAGCAGCCCTGGGAGGGTCGTGCAAAACCCACCCACCCATTTGATTTACATTGAGAACTTTCTAGATGCATCTAGAAAGTTCTGTGAATCTGCAGTTGAATTCTAAAATGCCTTTATAAATTCCCTTGAAGTGAATTGGAATCCCATGAATTGTACAAGCTAATTCCAATTGAATTTATAATAATTATTTGTAAATTTAAAGCTACTTTAAATTTAAAATAAATGCAAGATTTATTTGTAAGAATTCAACTTAAAACAATTGCCAGAAATTAAAAAGAATAATTAAAAAGAAAGCCCTTAAAAAATGAATTTAATTGTAAGCCGAAAATTAATTGAATAATAATAATAAAAAAAAACAATGAAGTTCTCCGATGACACAGCCACAGTCAAAACAAACAAATTAAGAGAGGAATAAAATAATTATTCCACACCAAAGTGCTCAAGTGGCAAAGTTTTTGTTTGAAAAATATGGTGAAAATGCAGATTTTAAGGTGAGCAGCAGTGCCTTACTTGATGTAGCGAAGTGGAGGGAATCTCACGACACAGCAGAAATGCTGGGTCGCTGGCTTGTTGAAAAACGTGGTTTCCAAATTCGAGATCATGACATGAAAGGGCGGGACGCTCTTTACTGGGCAGAAAAACGCGGAAATGTGGGGTTGGTCAAATACTTGCTCACAAAAACACCACGAAACGAGCAGTCGGAGATGAATGGCAAGTTTAGGCCATTTTTCGAATTTTGAGCGCTACCCATGCAATTGAAAATAAACGGAAAAAGAAACATTAGAAATTTTTGCAACAAGCTGAGCAGGAAAGTCGAAATCTGCAGGCGTTTTTTCCTCCTATATCTTCTACACACAAGAATGCGAAGCGAGCTGGAATTTTTTAAACTGTTTGTTTTTAGTTCTCGCCAGAAAAAGACATCGTTCAGAAAATTATAAATTTTTGTTTTTAAAAGTGAATAAAGTGGGCTTTTTCCGTAAAAAAAATTGTTTTTTATTTTTTAAAAATTCCTCACAATTGCATCCACAAATCAATATGTCTTAAACTCTTACTTTTCTCCATAAAATATAACTGCGAGTTATCGCTACATATTTTTCAATTTATAATTATGAAAATGTGTATCAATAAATTTCAAACCAAAGTAAGTGATGCTTGCGATATTTTGAAGGCGCATTTAAATAAATGAAATAATTTCAGGAAAGACAAAGGAGTACTAAAATTATAAATATGGAAAATAAATATTTTTAATTGAAACGGAGTTTCCATTTTCGACATTTAATTTTGAAGCAAACCCAAATTATTTTGAAAGCTCTGACGCTTACTTTTCAATTTATAATTCAATTTGATAAATACACAATTTTGACTTTTCAAAAATTTTAATGGGTTTGTATAATTTTTGAAATGCATAGGCCACGAATATATACTTTTTTTTACATAAAATCAGAATTCATTAATTCAAATCGAGAATTTTTTTAACGGAAATTTGCAAACGAATGTTTTCGGATGGTCAGTAGCAGTGTTCGGGGAGTTGGCAGACGAAGTGGTGGTCGTAGTTGCAGGGGTCGGCGTTGAGTTTGCCGTCGCTGCCGGTGTGGAAGTAGACGCAGTCGGCGTTGTCCACGGAGCTGCGCCAGAAGGGGCTGTTTTTCTCCAGCCGGCTCTCGTCGTGCCACCGAAACTCGTTGTTCTGCCGCTTCCGGCCCGACAACCACCAGTACGACGCTGAACAAAACCAAAATTTACAAAATATAAAAAATGAAATTCACTCACAAGGGTGCATTCGTTTGGCCTCGGCGTAAACGACCTTCTGGTCGATGATGTCCGTGAACGTGGCCAGATGCAGCCCCATCCGCCAGCAGGTCGCGTTCGCCGTCGTCCAGTTCACCTTGAAATTTATGAATTGTCTTATTTTGGTAATTCAATTTTTAAACAAAAAAAAAAACACCCACTTGGCTCGGGAAGGAGAAAAAGTACTTTTTTCCGTTGCCCAGCGTCGTCGTCGTCAAACCTGTGGAATTTTAAATTTTTTATTCTATTTGCAGTCGTCTTAGAAATGTTAGCATGGATCATTTTGGTAACGGCCGAAAATCTTAGTTAGATATAAAAAAAATCTGCTTTAGAATTTTTTCGTTAATCAGTTTATCGGACTAAAATTAAATTAAATGGTTAAGTTACGCACCAAAAAATTCACTGATCTTGGCTATCAATTTATGACCAGATGTTAAGAATCACTGTGTTGTTTTTTTTTTTTTTTTTAGAAAATTGCACTTGAAGATTGAAAAAACGTGGTTTTCTTGGGATCGAGAAAATAATCATTTTTAAAAAAAATAAAATATTAAGTAACAATTTTATGATATATGATTTCTCTAACTGATTTAATTTAAACCTTTTTCTGCGAAAATAACTAAATTCTTAATGGCGGCCAATGACTCATATCATAAGGGGGTTTGCTAAAAGTTCTGTCGAAAATCAAAACACTCGCAATATTTTTTTAGTCAGAGAAGTATTGATTTGGAGCTAATGAAATACGGTATATATATTTTTAAGATGAACAAGTTTCAAGGTCAAAGGTCTTTCAACCTGGCCAAAGGTCAACATGAGAAATTGCAAATATGCAACCTGACGAAAAATCTGAGATATCCAAACGATATGTCATGTAATTTGACATAAGAAGTTCAAATTTTTCAAATTTTTTATTCACAATCAGCGTTTTAGAAATGCTGAAAATTCATAAAATAAATAGAAAAATAGTTAAATTTATACCTGAACAGAGATATTTAAAATTTAAGTATTAGGGAAATTCCAAAATATTTTGGTCTAACTAAATTCTAAATAAAATGAAAATCTTTGCAATAATTAAAAAAAACTTTAAAATGAAGGAAAAAAATGGAAGGTGAACTCACTGCTGAGAAATAAACACCTCTGGTATCTTTTGACGGTTTCCAACTGAAAGATAATTATTCATTGATTTCAATTGAGACTTTGCAACCTAATTTTAAACCTGTTTGGCCAAATCTTCCAAGATTTGTCTGTTCTCGAGGACGCTTTTCTGCAGCAATTCCGTCTCGTTGTCTCTCTGGCACTCCTTAATTTTCCCAACGATTTCATTACATTTTAATTCGCAATTCTCTCTGGCCAAAAAGAAAAGTTTAATTTAAATTTTATTCTATTCAAATCTTTGAATTTTTTCTTGTTTCTTTCATGAATTAATTAATTAAAATTCTCTTTTTAAATTGAAAAATTCCATTTCAATTATAGATTTTTTAAAAATATAATTAGAATTATTTCAAATGATTTTGGATTTAATAATTGCGTGTTTTTTGGAGTTGAGTTTCTCGCCTTGGTGTCCACTTCGGCGTGGCCGAGGGCGAGCAGGCCGAGCAACATCCACACCGTCGGCTCTTCCATCGCACTCTGCTTATTTGATCCGCGTCTCGCCGCCGTTCGAATCGGGGTCGTCCTTTGACCTCATCTTTGCTGATACGAACACAAAGGGTCAAATTGCGCCTTCCAGAACCGTCTTACATTCGTTTAAGCTATCAAGAATTCAATTGAAATGGCACACAATAAATTACCATTGAAATAAAAATATGTATCCAATTATTTCAAGAATTGATAGATATTTTAGTGAATAATTATAATTTCACTTTTAAATACTTTTTGCGCAAATCTTTTAAAAAAAAGGCTCGAAATAAACTTCTAATCAAAATACATCTTTGTGAAATAAAAAGTTATTCGGATAAAGATTAATTAATTAAGTATTTAATGAAAAGTCAATCATATTTCAACAAACAAATCTGTTTTTTGCGTACAAAATTACAAATTAGTCCATACTTGTAAAAAGTTTCCTCTTAAAAAAGTCAAAGACGCAAAATTTACATATTAAAATTCAATAAATTTCCCCAAATTTAATAAAATTTAACTAATTTTATTAAAAATTTATTCAGTGAAATTTCCCTTTGGATTATGAATTTGTCGGAATTTGTGATGCGCGAGAAAAGAGGCGATCGCAGATGCTCGCGCGCAACCCACTCGCAATATTGATCCGGGGTGACGTGCACCGGTGACGTCACTGCTGACGTCACCACCCCTGTGTGTGTGATTTTATCGTCCCTTGTTTTGGCCGCGCCGACACAGAGATGCACACGAGAATCATTCCGCTGCATCCCAAAAGAGAAGAAATTCCAACAGAGTCATTTCGCAAATACATCCTAAACTTCAATTTTTGATAAATTATAAAACGTTTATATTAATTTTTAATTATGATACAATTATCGTCCTTTAAAAGAAATATTTGTGTCGTGATAGTAATGATTCTTGCATTGCAACGCAAATTTGCACATAAAAAGTCAGCATTTGTTTATAAAAAGAAAATTCCAGAGAGTCTTTTTAGAGTAAAAATGGAAAATAATATTTTCATAAGCATTATTTTTCTATATTTTATTTTGTAACTGCGGAAAAATTGAACTAGAAAGTTAATTAACAAATCAGAGTGACTCTTTCTGGCCAATTACGTTTTTTTTCTCGTACTTTTGGGTGATGCGCGACGACGTGACTCGAGAAAGGTGATTTGCCGCTTTGAATTACAAATTGCTATCGACTGGGTCGGTCAGTCTCTTTCCCGTTTTCTGCCGCAGTTTCTCATTTGCGTCCCGATTCGACCTTCAAAAGCAGCTGCGACGCATTTCCGACTTTTCTTCTTCTTCCTCAAATCACTTTTTTTGCTATTTCCGCAGTAAAAGTTTTTTTTCGTCCTCTGAACGCGAGGATCAATATTGGAGGCAAACTGGTCGTGACTTTTATCTTTGGCCGAGCGAAAACGTACAATTGTTGTAAGCGTTTTATTTATAGACTCTCTTTCCAGGCGGATAAGAAAGTTTTTGCAGAAAGGCACAAAAAGTTGCAAAGAAGAAGAGTTTTGAATAAGAATCCAAAATCGGGGTTAAAGACAATTGAAGGTTTTCTTTATAAGCATCTTTTTGATAAGATTTAAGATTGTTTTTTGTTAACTTACTTCGAGTCAATAATTCACAGCTCTCTTCAGTTGATATCTAATTTGCCAAAAATTTAAACATTTGAAAAAAGAATGAAATTTAAAAAGCAGAGAGGAAATTAACAAAAATTGAATTAAGTTATAATATTTTTTGAAATAAAATCCGGCTTCCTCGGTGGAGATGAGCAACTTTATTGTTTCTGCATGGTACAGAAAATCCCTGCTCTACTAGTTTCGGTTGCGGGTTGCAACCCTAATTCATGAGCTGTTGAAATGAAATAAGCTGACATTTAACCAATTTTAATTACATATTTTGAAAAATTAACATGCAAATTATATTCAAAAAATTTTTTAAAAATTAAATTTCAATATTTTTCTCCCTAGTTTTAAAATACAGAATATTGGAATTAATTTAATTTTGAGAATAAAATTTCCAAGCAAATTCGACAAAACTCATTAAATTGTGAAATGTGTGAAAAAAGTGCGTACCTCTTTTCTCGTCGGAAGACGAAACGAAACTGATTTGAGGATTTAAAAATGGAATGGTTTGCTTTATTATTCAGGGGGAGGAGGGTGAAATTTTCTACCTGGCCAAAAGGTTCCACAACAACAACTTCAAGAACCTATACAGAAAGTTATAATATCTTGACATTAATTTAAACATTTCGGTTTTTGGCTTTAAATATTGCCTTAAGGGAGCGTATTCATTATTTCAGTTTGCATTAAACGCTCACAAATTTATTTTCAACTTCGTAAATTTGTTCATTGACAATGAAAATAGGTGACTAACAATGAATTTTTGAATTAAAGTTTAAAATATTTTGAGACTTATCCTGAGAAATATTGAAAGAATATTGGAAATAAATCAATTCACTTGTTGAATTGCTTTGAATATTCCTGAAATACCCTGGATTTTTCAATCCAAACATTCTTAAAATTGCATTTGATGCAATCAATTAAAAATTAACAAGTTAAACAAATTAAAAAGTTACTATGCATGCGTATAAAATTTGTTAATAATTGAGTAGCTATAAAATCATTCAATCTAAAATCAGTGTATTAAAAGATCTAAATATGGTAAAATATATTTTCCCACAGTTAGGAATTAAATTATATTCTTCATATGTTTTGATAAGTAATATAAAAATTTTCTATATAAATCTGTCTTTAATAATCAAACCCTTTGCTTCAGTTGTTTGAAAAAAATTTGCGTTTTTTACAAACATTATTACATGAACACAAATTGTCAAGGCAGAAAAAATTAAAAATTTAATTTAATAAATAAAAATAATTAATTTAAAAATTTCATATATTCAGAATCTTCTTGTTTAGTTAATTATTTCTTATGATCGCATTTTTCTTTTCCCCAATTTATTTGCATTTTTTTTTCAATAAAATCCTGTAGAAAGTTTAAGTTAAGTTTTGAACCGAAGAAAATTCGAATTTTGAAACTTTTGCTGAATTATTCTTTGTGTTGATTTGGCGATTTTTGGTGCGAATGTTGTATTGCGTGTGTGTCGGCGGCAGCGGGGGTAGGTTTTGGGGAGGGAGGGGGCGGGGCGGGGGGAGGCGGTCGGCGACGTCGCCGGGCCGGATCGGTACTACTATCGGCGGCAGTCGTGGTCTGGCGTCGGTCGGGTCTGCAGTGCAGGCAGGGTCAGGGGTGCGAGCGAGGGTGCGAGCAAGGGTGCGGGCGGCGCCCCCTGCAGCGAAATGCCGCGCAACCTGGCCACGTCGGCCCTGATCAAGCCGTTCGTGGTGCTCGCGCTGCCAGGCATGTACCTTTTCTACAAGTACAACCAGTACAAGCGCCAGCAGCAGGAACAGACCCGCAGGAAGGTCACCGAACGAGAACTCGCCCACCTCAACCACAAAATCGTAAGAGCACCACCAAAAATTTTAAAATTAAATTAAATTACGTGACACACTGAGACAATTTGGAAAAAGTTCTTTTCTAAAGTGTGGAACTTTTTGTCAGTTTTTCAAAATTATGGTGGATGATGCAAAATATCCCCCTTTTTTTGCTTTCCAAAGACTTTTTAGGTCAAAATTTATTATTTGAAAACTAGTAAAGTGAAACGGTAAAAACCGTCACTGATATTTAGAGAAATAATCGCAAGAGTCATTTTTCAATCAAATTTTGGGTGAGTTTTGCATCAAATAATGGGAAACGGAAACGAAATTTTAAATTTATAAAGTGTCAAACAATACAGAAATTTAACGATAATAGCACCACATTTATCATTTTTTTCTGTCCAAAAAAGTTTAAAAAAGTTCGTTTTAATCTGAAAGATTTCAAATTCGGAAAGATACGTGCAAATATACAAAGTTGAAAAGACCTTTTCACTAGACTATAAATAATTATATAAAAAATTACAGATTAAATAGCAAAATTTCAACGATTTTTTTTTTCGTGTTTTGAACAAATTTGCCTTTTGTAATATTATCTCATTTTCAAAAGTTCCCAAATTATTAAACAGTAAAAATATAAACCATTGTTCTTGTTGCTTAATTTACTAAAAACAATTAAACTTGTTTATTTTTCCCATAATTGACTGCAGAAGAAACCACGTCGAATTGATTTTATGTTTTATGGATTTAATCAAAGTTATTATTGAGTTGTGTTTGCTTGACCCGCCCATGTGTTCAATAACTTTGGAGATTTCCACAGCAAACAGGAAGCGCTTCTTCCATCAATCATGCAACAAGGTCGATGCAAATCAAATGCAAAACATTTTTGTTTTTGGTAAAAGAATTATTCTTTTTTTCCTCTAAAATAAGGTAACTTTTTTTAAATTCAATTCGAAGTCTTTGTATATTTTGGTGGTGACAGGATTTTTACAAAAAAAACTACTATTTCAAATGGAAACAAATAAGAATTCTATTTTGAACAAAATTCTTTCAGTAAAAACAGCTTTTTGGATTCACATTTTGAGAATGAGATGCAAATTTTTAGAATAATCTTTTGAATGAAGTTAATATTAAATAAAATGGACATTTTCAGCAAAAGTCTCTGAGCAAATTCAACGTGCTTTTTTTCTGCTTTTTCTGTCTCATTTGTGGCGCGACCAAACAACAACACGGTCTGTCTGCAGTTGACACGCGATTGATTCCTCTCTCGCCGTCGATAAGCAACGATTGCACGTCACGTGACCAATTGATTCCGATGCAGAGATCAAATGCGCTTAATCTGAAAGAGCCGCGATCGTCGCCTTTTACGAGCGAAAAAATATAGAGCGAAAATCTTGTTTTTCTTGACTGCGATGTTTATCAAAATTTATCGCCGTTTCCGCTGGAAAAGGAAAATGATAATTATGGACGGACCTTCTCGATAGATTTTATGAAATTTGGAAAAATAATAGATGGGAAAATGTCAAATGATTTTAAAATATCAATGTTTCAATAAATGAGTTTAAAAAGATATTCTCTATAAATTGAAATAATAAATGGGTAAAAATTACCTTCAACATAATTGAAAAGCAAAACGAAAAATAATTAATTGAATCAGAACTTAATTAGAATAAAGTTAATATTCTGAAAATTACTCATAATCACGTTTCCTTTTGAATAATTTTCTTTCTACCGATTCCAAATGGAAATCATTTAATTCTTGTTTCCTTTTAGCCAATCTAAAATTATTCTGATTTTTAAATCTGAAATTCTTCTTCAATTAACAGTTATTATGTGTTTTAATAAGTAATGAGAATCATATGAAAAAATCGACAAGAAATTCATCTAAATTTCAAATATTTTCATGCTGCTCTTAGTATTTTGAAATCCAATTGAAAAAGAAAACTTTAGTACGTTAAAAACAAATGTTTTCCTTTGAAATGTCATAAATTTATTTGAAAAATTCCAATTTTTTGTTATGTCAGATGAAACATGATAAAATTCTGCTCTTTTCATGTTTAATGTTTTCTTTATGGTTGCGAAATTTGCATTTTTCTCTCATAAAACGTTTCAAAATTACAAACCAAAGAAAATAAGGCAACTCGAGCTGAAAACGAGACTCTTGTGATTTGCAAGTGTCGGGGGCGAATTTGAATGACAGGGTGCGGCGGCGGGGGCGAGACCGGCCTCTAATTTAACGCCACGAGGGAGCTTTTAACGCACCCTTCTTATCATCCCCCTCTTAAAACTTTGCTCTCTCCGAAAGGCTCGAAAAATATTTCCAAAGTTTTGACCAAAAAATTCGTTCTAGAAACTTCTTTTTGTTATGCAATAAATTCTGGAAAAAAATTGTTGAAAAAGCAGAATACTTGAATATTTTCTCCTTTTTATGGGGATTGTTATTTTTGAGAGTGTTTTTGCCTAAACAAGAAAGTTTTGTTGGTCAGAAAGGCGACCGGGGTTGTTAAAAAGGGGTGATCACGTGAGGGGGCGAAATATGGTAATGCGCCGTGCCAGCTTTATTAAAACTTTGATCGGCGGCTGGCGTGTCCGTCCCTCCCTTGATTGACTCCTCGCCTTTGTGCAAACAACAAAGAGCTGCGTCCACCCTCGTGGAAAAAGGGATTCACAACTTTGTGCGGCTTCACCTTAATCCAGACTGGCAAACTCGTGAAGCTTGCAAAAATTTGAGTAAATTTAAAAAAAAACAATATAGAATTTTATTCTAAATTGAGTTCTTTTTCCTTCATAAAGAATTATTTGCATTTCTTTTGGATATTAAAATGTAAAAGCTGCAAAGATTTAGACTCAAATTGCAACCATTTTGTTTAGAAATATTAGTGTTCTTGCTTAAAGATCCTCTCCGGTCATTTGTATTGCTCTTAATTCTGAAGATTGCTAAATTTCGAGTATATCTTGTGAAAAGATTGTGTGAAAATTCCAAACGGTTGCGTCGCAATCAAAAGAAAAACTAAATATGAGTGATTTGCGCGAAAAACGTGAGAATTGAGTTGCCAATCAGATCCATCAATCCAAAAACTTCAGGATTTGGTCACATTGGCGCTGCGATCGCTGATTTTGCCACTAATGCCCCGCGGCGCTGCAGAAAACTTGGCAAAATCAGCGATCGCAGCGCCGATGTGACCAAATTCTGTAGTTTTTGTAAAAAACTGATGAATCTGATTGGCTCCTCAATTCTCACATATTTTTCGCGCGAATCACTTGTATTTAGGTTTTCTCTTGATTGAGACGCAACGGTTTGGAATTTGTAAATAGTGTTTTCACAAGATATACTCGAAATTTAGCAATCTTCAGAATAAAGAGCAATACAAATGACCGGAGAGGATCTTTAAAATTAACATTTTTCCATTTTCAATTGTTTTAAATTACCAATTAATTTTGAAAAAAGAGAACAAAATTTTGTTCCAAATTCAAATGTGCGACTAACAAGTAAAAAAAATAAACATTCAGTCGCTGTATTTTGGCATGGTTTGAATTGTTTAGTTTGCAATCGATACGGGCAGTGGTGTTTGGTGTGTTTGGAAGAGAATCAAGTGGGCAAGGGTGTCACTTAGTCACCCTTATCTTTTATCGCCCTTTTCGTTCGTGTGTGTACCTCGGCGTCTCACCTTGTGTCAACATATCTCGCTGCTTCTGCACTGACATCGCCACCTCGGCCAACAAACAAAACACGAAACTTTACATTTTTTCTTCCTAACTTTCAAAGCCTTTTGTTTTCAAGCCAAAATCTATGGATATTTTAGGTTTTGAACTCGAAAACTGCTCAATTTTCACCTCTCAATGGGAGCAATTTTCTTTGAAATTTTTCAAAATATAAAATTAATTCAACAGAATTTCCACTCAAACAGATTCTTTTCTACAAAGTCATAAATGAATTGATATAAATTTGCTGAAGAAACAAAATCATAAAATCAATCTGGAATCATAATGGTTCATAATATAAAATAATTCGCAAGTGAAGTACAAAAATTTGTAGTTTTCAAAATGTGAGGCACAAATTTCATTTATAGAAGAACAAGATGATTGAAATTCTCAAGAAATACGGCTTGATTTTTATAATTGAATTTAAATTATAAGATAATTTTTTGAAAAAGGTCCATCAGCTTCTATAATTTTAAAAGGTTTTTTTTCTGTATTTTCATCCCAGGGGAAATTGGCAAAAGGTTTTTCCACTCTTTGATCAGAGTAGGAATGGAGCCTGCGTCGGTTGAATTGCGACGTGATTTTCCGCGGTTCCGTATTGATTGATCGCAGGACAAAGTGGCTCAGAGATGGCGCGGCTATTTTTAGCCCGCGATTTTTCACAGGGGAGCAAAAGGGCGAATGCGCAATCGCCGGCATTCCCAGAACCACTTCATTGTGACCTTTGCAAAACCTGACCTACTCTCGAGCGCTGCCAAAAACTGTCTTTCCGCAAAACCGAAAAAAGAAGATCAAATTATAACAATTTTCTTCCTTCTAAAAGGAAATCACTGAACTTTTTTAAATCATTTGTCATGAAGAAGAAATTTTATATGATCAGAGGCATTTGAAGGTTTAAAATGTTCTAAAATATCGTCATTTAAATTCAAATACGGCTTCACCTGAAGAAAACTGAAAAAAATTTTGCAGAATTATTGATTGCAATCAATTCAATAGTCTTTCCCACTCAACCTAATTCTCTTTCTAAATTTATCAGGCGATCATTTTTCCAGAAAATTAACAAATTTTCAAACGAATTTCTGCTTTAAATATAAAATTTGGTAATATTATTTAGATTTAAAAATATAAATTGAAAGGTTTGTTTGAAAAATTGCTCATAAATTAAAATTTTTGCTGCCGAAATTCAGCGCCAAGAATGAGTTTTGGTCTGTCATGGTTTTTTTTTTAATTTTTTATTGCAAAGCAACAAAGGAAGAGTAACGAGTGTTAATTGCGAGCACTCTGGGCGACGAGTGGCCGAGAGGGTGGTCGGGGGTGGAAGGGGGTGGCACCTGCACTCGGCTCGCTGCCCTTTGATGTGCGCGCGTCCTTGACCCTCGGCCGCATTGTGTGCTCGCCGAGCCACTCTGCAATGCGGCCTCAAATTTGCACAACCAATTGACGACGCGAGACGCACTCACTTTGTCCAACCACGAATTTAATTTCAAACTTTAATTGCTTTAAAAAAAGGTGAATTTCGAGTCCTTTAGTTAAGAATTTAATGACATTTCCTATAAAAAAATTCATAAAAATTGTGAGAATAATATAAGAAATAAACTGTTATTGATTTTGAAATGAAAATGTTCACATTTTTATTTAATTATATTTTGTAATTTGTTTTGTTTCTTCAGATATTTCCAGTTTTTTTATTATAAATCAATTTTTTAGTCCATTTTAATTTTACTCCGCTTGAAAGAAAATCAAAATTCAACTAAAACTTTTCACCCTTTTTAAATTTTTAAAGCTTGAAAATTTAATAGATTTTATTTGCGTTCAGAAATCTTTTCAGATTGGAATTTTATTCCTGAAATACTCATTTTTGTGAATGAAAAATATTTACGTCAATTTTCTGGCTGCACATTTGAATAATTTTTATCCGAATCACGTCAGCAGATTCAAGATTGGGCTGATAAAAAGTGAAAGCGAATCAAACTCGAACTCGTATTTCGTCGCGTGTGCTTTTGAAAAGTCGGTGCAAAAGGAAAACCGCCACGATTTGCGTCAGAGGAAGCAAAGATTTGACGCGGGGGATGAAAGGGTGCGTTCAACCCCCACGCAGTGACACCGCAAACAGCAAATGTGACAAGGAAACTCGTTTTAATTAAGTTCTAATGATAGAGTCGAAACTCTAGAATGTGTTAAATTTTTGAAACATAATTCACACCTTAATTGGGGGGGGGGGGGTTGATGATAAATTTTACCATTGATTTAAAAAAAAAATTGGTGAACTTGAAATCAAATTAATTCCCTTTCAAATCAGGATTACAGAACAAATTTGTATTAATTTCCATTTGCATGAAACGTTTTTCTTTGATATTCGGAACAAATGTTGGAAAAATTTGTAATATTTATTTCAGAAATTCAAATTAACAATAACTTGAATCAAAAGGATAGTTTGATAAATTTCCTAATTACAAATTTTTATAGTATTTTAATATTTGAAATGGATATTTTCGTCAATCAAATTTCTTATTTTGAATCAGAAATAACTGAAGAAATTGAATTTTATTCAAATATTTCCACTTTTTCTTATTATTATGAAACCGGTGACTGGAGGTTTTGACGTATAATGTGTTTGCTTGTGAGTGGAAGCGGCGGCGAAAAAGAGGCCACTTTTGCAAGGTAATTTTATTGCCGCTCCCTTCAGCTTTATGGAGTCGATAAACAGGGATGAGGAAACAATCCAATCTCACGCCAAACTTATCTCGCAAGAAAAGATGTGAACACGATTTCTGGATCAGGTTTTTAATCAAAGATTTTATACAAATTTTTGCACAAAAACCACTGAAATTATGATTAAAAATTTAGAATAAAAGATAATTTCTTGCCAGATTTACAAATTAATTACCTTTTTTTCAGTTGGATATTTTTTAAGTTCAGAAACGTCCAGATTTTGATGACATAATATTTATTTTTTGATATTGATTGTTCTTGTGCAAAATTTCTTGATTCAATTCAATCCGCACAGCAATGGAAACTCTTTTTCCGTAATTTTTAAACTTTTGCTTTTTGATTTGACGAGGGAATAGGCGCGGCCTTCGCTTGTAATTGTCTCTGTCGCTCTGTGTGTTCATTTTTGCGTCGTTCCGTGCGAATTACACGCGCCGCTCTTTCCTCCGAGGACTTGTTTGAATTCAACATCCACCCCAACAGCTTTTTTATTATTCTCTTCAAAATACATTAATTCAGCGCCAGACAATTTCATTTTTGTTTCGCTTCAAAATGCAACTTCAATTTTAAACAAAATTATAAATAATGTGTTATAATTAATTTTTTTATTCCTGAATAAGTGAAAACAGGAAAGGGTTTGAATAAATAAAGCCCTAATTAAAGAATTTGCACAAAACAATTAATGAATATTTTCTTCTTTATTGAAATATTTAAACTTATATTAAAACGAATTGTAACACATTAATATATTCGCACACAATATTGTAATTAAGAATATAATCAGCAATTGCAGGTTAAATTATCAAATACAATTTTTTTTGTTAAGTCTACTAATGTAATTTTATTTTTGTATTTTCAGTTTATGAAACTTATGAAATAAATACAATTTATATTTGATCAATTAAATTAAATATAAACTCATTATAAGTAATATGAATGAAAGATATTTAATTTCAATAATCTTATGTTGCGCCAAAGTTTAGAAATATTATAATTGATTCAAATTCAGTAATTTAGTGGATTTGATGCCACAATTGCAAACTTTCTCAAAGTCATTGCAGTTTCTTTCGAAAAAACTTTAAAAAAATTTTGACTTCAGATATGCCGAGTGTTAATTGATAATCAAATCAACAAATGTCTGATTTCAGTAACATTCGCTTGGCAATTCGCAAATGAAATCTAATCTGTGACTGCACGACCAGCCGTTCAATTTTTCGGTGTAATTAGTGTAGAAATAGACGCAGCCCGTGAGTTTGTCAGCATTGGCCCTCCACAAGGTGCTGTTTTGCTCCAACTCTGAGCCGTCGTGCCAGCGAACGTCGTATTTTCCTTCGTTGCCGTAATTTTTGGCAGATAACCACCAACCAAACCCTGAAATCAGATTGATTTTCAGAAGATCAAGTCTCGAAACAAGAATCAAATCTTTGCAAATTCGGATTCAATTTTCAAAGTGCTATTTATTTCTTACCATGACTGGCCCTTTTCTCTGCTTCTGCCACGGTCGCGTTCAGGTCGGTTTCGTTTCTCAGGGTGGCCAGGTGCAGGCCCATCCGCTTGCACCTTTTCTCAGCCTCAGTCCAATTTACCTACCGAAAAGTATCGATTTCAGAGGAAAATGCAAACAAAGGAAATCACTCACGTAAATTGGATAAGAGAAGAAATATTTCTTTCCGTTGGACAATTGAGTCAATTTAGCTGAATTCAAACCTGCAAATTTATTCAAGCTCTCAATTGAATTTGTTCAAGAGGCGCGGCTCAAATTTTAGCTGAAGCCTATTTATTTTAAAAACTTACGTGCAATGGCGCATCGGTGACTATTCAGCGTGTCGTTCATCTTTTTCGTCGTTTAGAACAAAGATTAATTCATGGTACATAAATAAATAAATTTAAGAAAATTATCCAGTTTTAATTAAAACTTTACTGTTATTTAATATTCTTGAGAATGGAAATGAAGAGTCGGGATTTTCCTTGTAGTAAAATTGTTGTTATTCAAAAACAAATGGCTCAAAAAATAATAAAATAATAAAAAAAAATAATAATAATAACAATTTTACAACGAGGAAAAGCCCGACTCTTCATTTCCATTATCATCTCCTCGAGTGTCAATTTTTTCAAACAAATTCTTGAGAATGTTCCAAAATAATTGTTTCAGTGTGTCTTTTATTTGGTTTATCATTGATATTAAATTTTGTTAAAATAAGTGTTAAGATTTTGATAACCTTGTCAAAAATAATATTAGCCAAGTCGAATAAGAATTGGTTTAAATTCGCTTGTATCATTTTTGTAAAAGTAAAATTTAATTGGTTCAAACCTGTTGAAAGCGGTCGTTGTTTGCGGCGATCTTCTCTTCCAAGTTAGTTACCTGTAATTTTTTAGTGTTCAATTTCAATTTACTGAGAAATAATATGTAAGTATAATGTCAATATTTGGATTTACTATTCAATGGAGGTGCATCGTTGGATAAATAGTTTAATTATAAACTATGAAGTTGAAACTCTTTTTCTCTTACTTTGGCTTCGAGAAGGAAGTAGACGAGTAGGGCGGTGGCTAAAACGGCGACTAATTGCAAGACGATGCTGACAATGAAGGCGATCAACAGCCAACGATATTCCGCTTTCCCCTTTTCAACCCTTTTGGGCATCCTGATTGTGACCGACTTTTCTCTCCGAATCAAGCGGCACCTCGTGATAAACGGCCTCGCCTTCCATGTTTGCAGGTCGAGTGAAATTAAACGAGGAAAAACGGCCAAGTTTTAATTAATTCGATTGCTGCGCACTTCCGTCGGGCTTTTCCAGATAAGCCTCGGAAATCTCGATTTAGAAAAATATAATCATTATTTAAAAACCACTCTTTATCACAAAACACAGCAAAGCGCGATAGAAATAAACAAAATCACACTACAAGCGAGTCTTAAATCAGTCAAGTTAAATGTTCAATTTTTTCAAATGCTATAAAAATAAGTCAATCCCAATTGTCTCGTCTGAACGATTTAATTACATCCTGAAGACAAGGATTAACAGAACTAACGAGCCGAATATTTGTACATAACAAAGAAATTATAAATTTCTTCGTAAAAGTTGCTTCCCTTTTTTTCAATTTTTAAAACTTTTGTTTAACGCTTAGAAGTGTAAAAACCAATTACTAGGTTGTAATAAAATAGACTACAATTTCTTGAAAATTTTCAATTTTGGTCGGGCCAAGGAAGATAAAAGAAATTATTTCAGAAATTTTGCAAGATTATGAAAACGAAATCAGCCCTTCGAATGAATTCAATTTTACTTGTGATGGCTTTTTGGAAAAGTAATTCTAATATAAAGTGGAATTAATTATCTTGGAAGTTAATCAGGCCGTTTATTTTAGCAAAAGTCACTCTTTTGATATTGATTCATTGTCAGAAAATACATAATTTAATTGTTTGATGATTATTTTTGTCAGAGCTAAAGTTAAAAATTATTATCCTTTTTAATTCTTCCCATAACCTGGTAAAAGAGAAAAAATTTACCTTTTCTTAATGAAAGCTATAAAATTTGAACGGAATATTTCGTTAAAATGGAGCAAAATCATGAGTTTAATACAAAATCGCGCCAATTTCAACTGAAAACGTAAATTTTTAATATTTATTCGGTTTCAATCGTGTTGAAATTAAATAATTCGTCCAGATTTGATGAATATTGTCAAAGCAGAGAGCCAAGAAAAAACTTTATTCTTCTAAATTTGTGAATTTCGCGCCATAATTTGATAATCATGCAGGTTTTGAGCGTTGGAGGGGGTTGGAGTGCGTTTGGGGCGGAACACAATGCAAGTCAACGAGGCGCTCGCGAATAATTGCAGGCGACGACACTCGATTAAGCCGCAAACACGATTAACCCCGCACACATGCTGCGCCTCGACTCGATTAATCTCCGAAGACGCGGAACAAATCTCATTTTGCGCTTTTGCCATCCTCGACCGGAAACCAAAGAAAATCACCAAATTTAATTATTTTAGCAAACAATCACAAAATTATTCAAAAACCTTTCATTTTTTTTTTTGTAAATATACGAAATTTAAATTTTATTTCAAAAGTTTATTTAAAGGAAAATAAATTATCCTTCTCATTTATATACTAAAAAATATTTGACTTTACGTGAAAAACTGTTTAAATTTGCCAGACATTTTTAAAATATGCGATAAGTTAGTGAATTTCACCAGTTCATGAATGATTGTAACTTTTAATTCCTAAGAATGTAAAATAAAAAATACTGGCGTTGGAAACATCAAAATTGGTTCAGTCAGGCGATGAAAAAATTTCAAAAACTCACTAATTTTGATTTTTCTGACTCCATTATTTTTTATTTTGCGTCTAGGCTAGGATCACTGAAAAGATATTATCATTCATCATCCTTAGATGGCAGAAGGACCAATTTTATTAAATTTATAAATTTTGTTATTATTAAAATTTGCTCAAATTTGAACCAAAAACTTTTTCCTTTCAACCTCGTTTACGGAAATCTGATTCGGACGAATGAATTTTTTGATAAGTTTTGGAGCGATTGTTGGATTGTGCCTGATGCGGATGTGGTTTTGTGCGCGGAGAGTGACGCATAGCGACAAACACACGGGTCGCGATAAACAAACGTCGCTTTAAACTAATCAAATTTGATGCACGTCGTCTCGTGTTTCTGCGAAATCGACCGTGTTGGGTCGCGGCCAAATCGCGACAGAACAAGACAAAAGTTCCCAGAACGACGTGAATATTTTTTAATCGCTTTTTTTTATCTGAAATAATAACGATCATAATTTCTAATTCGAAAGACCTTTTTTAATTCTCTCAAAAATGGAAATTATTTTGTCATGTTAAAAAAATAACAAATTTTGGTGGAAAATCAACACATATTTTAAATTTCTGGACATTCTTGCTACTTTTTGTTTTATTTGAAGCAAAAGTCATCTCAGTGTTGGAAATAAATGAAATTTGAAGGAATTGTTGAAGGAGAATTTGAATAAAAATGATGAATTTGCAGCGTTTGAATGTTGCGAGAGCGAATGCGGTTGTTGTCGAGGGTCGCGGCGCACTTGCGAATCGATTTTGCGCAAAGCTCGCTCTCGGTGTTGTTGCGTGCGAAACCGACTCACAGCATTCCTGCCCCGCCAACAGATTTGCATTCGGCATTTCTGTCCGAGCGGCACGTCCGTTCCCATGTCACGCCAAAACACGCTTTCAGAGATTTCGTTCTGAAATTTATTTCTTAAATTTCCAAACCGACATTTTGAGATTCAAAATAATCTGAATGGAAATTGTTGCAATCTTTTGAAGAATTTAAAACTCCAAATTTTTTTATTTTCTGAAACTTTCAACAATCCAAAATGGAAAAAACCCGTTTTTAGTAATAAAAGATTCGAATTTTCCTGCAGACTCGGGTTTTGCTGCATAATTGACAGGCAATTTGCAAGTGGAATTGGCCAAACACGTGTCGCGTTGTGAATATTCACGAGTCTAATCAAGAGCTGCGATGCAGAGATCCTCAGTCTGTCCCTCTCGAGAATAATCACACGGCCGGCAGGTGGCGAAAATAGCCCGCGGCAGGGGAGGGGGTTGCTCTCCCCCAATGACGTCACCAACCCACCAGGGCAGATGGAAACTTTCTTCCTGCAAAAAACTGCGAAAAAGCGGGAGCGGCGGAAATTCCGTTTTGTTTTAAACGCTCAAAATTCAAAAAAGGAAAGAATAAAAAGCAAAAAAAAAAGTAATAATGATTCAAATTAAGTTGATTTTGAAATTTTTATAATTTTGAACACTAAAATCACTGCAAAATATCACTAAATCATTCCTGACAAGAAAAAAAAAACAATAAATTTGCATTTTGAGGTAAATTTCTCTTTGAAATTTGTGACTGAATTGAAATTTGATAATTAATTTGCAACTTTCGAATGTATTACGTTTCAAATTAGCATCTTGGAAATTGAAATAAATGAAATACCAAAGTTTCCGCTCATTAACCTGAATCATTGCGCTGACAATGGACGGATTTTTCACGTCATTGGGCGCGACCTCGTTATTTTCGCTGCAAATAATTGATGCCGAGTGCTGGCGTAATTAACGGGGCCGACTCTCATGCATACTTGAGTTCAATTAAAAAGCTCTCGTTCGCTCTCGCGACTGCCACTTCCAGCTGCAATCCGTCTTTTGCGCTCTCAACAAAATAATATAATCTCTTGGGCTTGAAAAGTTTACAAAAAGTACATATATAAATTGATGAAATTTGTAACTTCCCAAGAGTACAACTTTGGTTAAATAATTTTCAAAATTACTAACATTTACTACTGTTTTAAAAAAGAATTTATTATGGATTGTTAAGGGAAATTAATCTAAAAATTTAGGAGAATTTTGTGGATTCTTATAATTTAAATTTGAAGGTTGAACTGCCGATAGATTTAATTTTTGCCAACTTTATTGAAATGATATTAGATTTTAACCTGGTATGATGAAATTTTGTAAATTTTAATTCGGCCAATTTGAAGTAAAACAATTATTTAAGAGAATTTCCAAAAAAAAATCAAATTTAAATCAAAAAATTTATTCAATTATCTGAATTAACTATTGCTAAAGAATAAACTCTCAATACAATTTCAATATTTTGTTAATTTTCGGCTGTAATTATTTTCTAGAAGCTAAAACCGTCTTCAAGGCAAAAAAAACTGATGCACTTTTTCTTGCCGATTGTTCAATTTGTTTGAATTTGGCAGGCGATGGTATGCGTGCGTGCGTGCGTGCGAGTTTTGATTGACGAGTCTGGATTCGGCTCGCCCGTCCGTCCGTCCGTTGGCCCCTTGCCGAGAAAATGAAGCGATTTTCCTTCCCCCCTCCCCTCCCTCTCCGACCGACTGCCCCCGTCACCGACTTGATCGCCTGCGAGCTCACTCGGTATGCAACCCGCCGCCCTTGTCCGTCCGCCCGGTTGCATACCTCCTTAGCCTTTTACAACGCGAGGAAGCAAAGCTCATTTTTTTTATTGTTGGTGAAAGATGAAGAAAATATTTTGTTTGCATATTATTTAATTATTCGTTTAAAAATTCCAATACGATAGAAAATTTTATAATATGAAGGCTAAATAATTAAATTTTTATGTTAAATTATATTTAGGTTTAATTAAAGTTTGCTCCGAATTGTATCAAAAGTTGAAGTTATTGTGACAAATTAATACAATAGACTGAAAAATGGTGACTTTATAGCCAAAATGAAGCCAGAAAAGTGTGAAGAAAGTTATATTTTGATGAAAGGATCTAGTCAAAAAGCTTAAAATTAGTTCGTATTTTCAACAGTTTTCGTCTAGTCAATTTTGTATAAAATTTTTAAATAAATTATAAAAAGAAACAGTTTTTATTCTAATGCTGAAATTTAAACTTGCAATTATGTAAGAAAATATCAAACTTTTCTTCTTTAAAAGAAAATTTCGAAAACTTCTATTGTTGTGGAAAACTCCCCTTGCATCAAGTTTGACGGTTTTCAAAGCAATTTATTTTTTTAATTTCCCTAAAAACCACAGAGAATTTTAGTTGATGAATATTGTCCTTTTTTTACGGATCTCCCGGGACAAGTAAAAAATTCACACCTCTGCTTTTTTCCTTCAGCATCTCATTTGCATTTGAAACTCATTTTCCCCGCCAATTTTGTGTTGGGAAATTCATTGTGCTTGAAAAACGTGCAAAATTGTTTGAAAAAAGAGCGACTTTTTGACGGACCGAGTGTGAAAGGGTCCCGTGGGTGAAGCCGCAGCCGATGCAGAGACGGCCGTAAAGGGTTGTATTGATCTGGCGGTGGCGAGGGGTGGCACTGCCTGCCGAGTGCGGTTCCGCCCCCGGGGGTCGGACCGACCCACGGCCCCCGGACGCACAAAATTTGCTCCACAACTTCCGCATTTATCAATTAAATTTTTCAACTTTTGAAATACAAATGATTTTTTGGAAATTGTGTCGAGGGAAAGGGAATAAATTAGCATTTTGCCAAAGTCGATGATTCCGTTTGGGCGACGTCAGCGGATTTCGCGCTCGGCCGCGTCCCATTTGCATTTTTTCCTCACTCGCGACTCTCAAAAGGGAAAAAAATTGCTCGTTTCCCACATCAAAGCGGGGAAATGGAAGTTGCAAAAGCTTCTTTTGAATCCATTCGATAACAGGAAACCTTTTTAAGGAAAATAAGCGATTTTAAATGTTCCCTTTTTGACTAGTTTTGTGAACTGAAGTTTAAAAACAAAATGGATTGTTTAAAAAATATAAATTTCACAAATTTCACATCATAGACTGGTAAAAATAAAGAAATTTTTAAAAATAGGGGGATTTTTTTAGTCTCATCTACTTAAAATGTTAGTTTTTTGGCAATAAAAATCATTTTTATTTTTATTAAATTCTATCAAAGTACAAAAATTTAAAGCATATTTCTTTTTAAATCAATGACGAATTCGATTTTAAAGCCTCTTTGGTTCACAATGAAAGTCAATTATAAATTAGAACAGACAATACAATAGGAAATTTGTTTCTAGTGAAATATATGCAACAAATTATGCTATCAAAATTTCCAAACAGAAACAAAATTCGTATTTAAATCTTAAATATTTTGAATTAGATTGACACAATTTGCGATTTTCAGACGTATTTTATTACTTCCGTAAAAAAAGTCAATTAAAATTTTGTTTCAAATGCAGGGATTTGAAAAAGTTGACTTTGTGTTTCAGGACAAGCTGTTGTGCAAGCTGGAGGAGAACGAGCCGGACGTTGCGACTTCACAGGAGGACGAGGTTGGTTCTTTTTTTTAATGTGGCCGTCGGCGGAAAAGAGATTGCAAGTGCGGAGAGAGCAAAAGCTGGTGCAATGCGGCGTGTGTGCCTCGCTGAACTCTTTTCTCCGTTTGCAATATATCGCACAGAAAAATCGCAGTAACATCACTAGAAGCAGAACTCATTTAAAAAAAAATTAATCTTACATTCGAATTTTCGTAATAAAAACTTGATTTTTTTTTATTATGAATGTACTTTTCACTAATATTTCAAATTTTTATTTATTTTTATAATTTTGTGAAATTGTTTCATCAGATTTCAAAAGAAAGCGCTGCTTAATTATGCATTTTAAATATAGAAAAGAATCCATGCTATTTAAGACATTTGGTTAAAATCCGACCAAACTGTTTAATTTCTTCAAATTTGGTTTGAATCTATTTACTTATTTGTGTTCAAAACTATAAAAAAAAATATGAATTTAAATCATAGAAGGTTTTTAAAAACTAAAATGAAAAAATGTGAATTTTGATATTCTGGCTTTTCGTTTCGAACTTGAACTAAAAAAATAAAAGATTTGAATATTTGTATGACTTTGTTTGTGTGTTTTTCAGTGCGTGATTTGCGTGAACGCGCGCGCGACGATGCAGACGTTCCCGTGCGGGCACCGCGTCGTGTGTCGCAAGTGCTTCGTGAAGACGATCCAGATGGCGGTGTCGCAGCGGCTGCTGCCGCTCAGGTGCGTCATCTGCAGGTCCAAGATCCTGCGGCTCAAGCAGGGCGTCACCGGAGGCGTCACGCTGCCCACGTCCGCGTCGCAGTACTGCGTCGGCGTCGGCGCCAAGTGGGAGGTCCCAGCCTCCGCCTCCCTCTACTCCATGTCTTCGGGAACCTCTTCGCTCTCTGGTTCGACTATTTAAAAAAAAACCTTTCAAAAACCCCTTCAAATCATCAGCATTAAGCAAATTCGGCCGTTCTTTTCATCAATATTTTTGTAAAAGTCAATTTTTTCACAATTTTCAAACTTCGGACTTTTTAGTTTTTTTTTTAAATCATCAAGATTTCAAATAATTTCCTATTAAGAAGAGAAATTAATTTTTGAAACTGCGAATATTTATTTAACTTTTTCATCATCTCATTTGCTTTAAATTTTTCCAATTATGATATAAAAATAATTCCGCCACTAATTTTGTGTGCTCTGCAGGGATGTCTTCCGTGAGTTCCGCGACCAACAGCAGCGTTGGCTCGACCCGCTCCAGCAAAGCGAGCTCTTCTTCTTCAACTTGTCCGGGCGTCGGGCGCCATCACGTCTACAGACAGCCGTCGGGCGCCTCCCTCAAACGCTCGCAAACGCACCAAATGAAAGTGAGTCTTTTGCCTTTTTCAAACTATCTTGACTCGTCCCATCCTAATTACACCGACGCAGAATTTGATTCGCAAAACAAACGAAAATTATAGAAGAAGTCTTGCTTTTTCTGATAAGCAAAACGTGAAATTTTTATTATGATTTTTATTAGGAATGTTAAAATGAACGATTTTATTAACAACGGCTGCAATGAAAACTCAAATAAGCTTTTTTAAAAAGGGTTGATTCATTAAAATATACCCCGTAAAAGAATTAAATTAACTTTTGTTAAGTACTACTTGACCTTGAGGAAAAATAAGCTGGATCTTTGAAAGAAGGCAACCCGTGTGACGCACTTGTCGCGCTGGTTGCATATATTTTTCTCATGGAATAAATTAAGAAAAAAAGCTGCTAACGACGGCGGTTTGCTATCTTCATTAATCTCAACTTGCCTTTGATGTTTCATGAAGGAAGTGCGGATTTAAATATTAAGAATTAATTATATTTTAGCTAAACGGAAATAGTATTTTTTCAAATTATTTATTTTTCAACAGCGACATTAAAAATTCTGTTCAACGGTGAAAAAAAAGTTAATACATTATATTTCACTGTATAGAATTATAGAGATTAAATTTTAAATTTCACAAAATGATCGTGTTTGCAATAAGTTAATTTTCTATGAGCAAATGAATCAAGAGAAATGACATCAAATTAGTTGATACAAGGGAAAATAAATTTTAGATGCAGATAATTTAAATAACTTTAACCATACAAACAATGTCCATCATGAATTATATTTTAATTATTATAAAAATTTAATCTCATCAGAATATTCTTCAGAATTCAAAATTGATTATTAAATTATTAATTGTAAAGTAAAATTCAGGTACTAAAAATGCAAACCTCCACTGATTTTGAGATAAGTTTTTGTTTAATTTTTAGCGACACACTTAATACAAATAAAAATAAATTGAAAATTTTGTTCATCTTAAAAAAAATGCAACAGTTAAAAAATCATATTGGTAGGTACAAAAAATACATTACTCATCTTGAATCCACATCAAATTACGAAACGTTGCAAAATGAATTATCTTTTTTTCTTTTTTTTTTTTGGGTCAGGCCAAGACAAGTGCCTTTGCCCTTATGAGCTTGCAGAAGGCAAGCTTATATTTGTTTAATTGGGTAATTTTTCTGGAACAGGCTTTGTGCCTCCATATTTCACCAAAATCTGACACGTTTCATCGTTTGAAAATTTACCTGCTAAACTGAGAGGCGTCTTATTCTTTCCGTCACGAGCGTTGACGTTTGCTCCTCTTGAAAGAAAACTTGGCCACTCTGCGACGTGACCTTTTCCAGCAGCCCAATGAAGAGCCGTCCATCCGTACTGGCCTTTCTTTTCAACGCTGAAGCCATTTAATCCCAGCAAATATTTTGTATTTTCCAATTTCACATTGATGCAGGCCAAATGCAAAGAGTCGTCTGTCCGTATTTGTCCACCGCACTCATATCAGCGCCGTTTGCCACCAAGAATTGACACATTTCTTCGCTTGAATATTGAGCTGCCAAATTGAGAGGCGTGCTTTTTTCATCATCACGAGCGTTGACGTTTGCTCCTCTTGAAAGAAGAAATTTGGCCACTGCGACGTGACCTTTTTCAGCAGCACGATGAAGAGCCGATCTTCCGTTCCATCCTTTCTTTTCAACGCTGAAGCCATTTAATCCCAACAAATACTTGACATTTTCCAATTTTCCTCTAATGCAGGCAAAATGCAAAGCATCGTTCCCAAATTTGTTCACTGCACTCAAATCAGCGCCATTTTCCACCAAGAATCGACACATTTCTTCACTTGACAATTGAGCTGCCAAAGTGAGAGGCGTGTCATTATTATCGTCACGAGCTGTGACGTTTACTCCTATTGAAAGAAGAAATTCGGCCACTGCGACGTGACCTTTACAAGCAGCCCAATGCAGAGCCGTTCTTCCATACCGGCCTTTCTTTTCTACGCTGAAGCCATTTAACCCCAGCAAATACTTGGCATTTTCCAATTTCTCTTCGAAGCAGGCCAAATGAAAAGCGTCGTCTCCGTCATTGTCCTCCGCACTCAAATCAGCGCCGTTTTCAACGAAAATTTTACAAATTTCTTTGCTTGAAAATCGAGCTGCCAAAAGAAGAAGCGTATTCCCGTTTGTATCCCGTTTTTTTATATCACCGCTATTGAGCAGGTTTTTCAGATTAGGTTTCAACTCATGAAGAATGTGATCAAGTTGTTCACGCAAAATGCTATGAATGTCAACATTTTGGCTTTGATCGAAGAAAATGCTCAAATTGTCACTAAAAGTGGTATTCTGAGAAATATAACTGTTTATGAAAACGCGGCACTGCCTTAAGTTGGCGTTTTTGAATATTGGAATCGAAGACGCTGATTCGAATTCTATTTCTTGAATAAAGCGCTGGGCAACGAGAAATTCAGCAAAAGTTTGGTGAACAAATCGTATTTTCCCTTCTTCCATTGATGCGACGCCAGTGTTGTTGATTAAATCGATTTCAGTTGGAAAAGGAATTGAGCCATCATTTAAAAGAAATCTTAGTGAGATTTCCTGCAAAAGTTGAATTCGCTTGTCAACCACGAAGTCTTTTGGTGTTCTGCTTTCCTTCGAAGTTTGCAACGCGTCTGTAACCTTCTTTTTAATTACCACCTCGTAGATACCAAATATTCCCTGAACTGATTCGAGTTCCATGTCGCTTATTAAAGTCAAATGAAACGGATTCCTGAGAATATCAGTAGCACCACACGTTTCGAAGAGTTTAAAGAGTTTTTCACAATCCTCTTTGTTTTTTCCTAAATTCATAAGTAGTTTGAGTTGTTCATTCCTCTCGAGGGGTTTAATTACAATCTTCCTCGTTGATAGCAAGTCTAGTGACTTTAAAAGGGTCTCTTCTTCCTCAGGCCTTGTTGCGATCACCAGTGGAATCTTCTTTTCAGTCGCATCTTTAATTATCGTCATCACGTTTTCTCGGAAACGTGGGCAAATTTCATCGAAACCGTCCAGAAACACAATTGATTTCCTCTCTTGCGCTAATTTTTTCGCATCATTGTGGCTCATTTCATTTGATTGGTATAGTAAATTCACAATATTAGTGCTAGTGTCCCGTTCTCTGTAAAAATACCCGTAATGTTGTTGCAGTTGGATGTTGATGATTTTTTTGCCCGCTTGCTCCCTGTTTAGACAACTAGCAATTTCTAGGAGAATCGTTGACTTTCCCGAACCGGGCAGCGACGAGAAAAGCCACACGCAGTAATCTTGCTCTCCAGAGCTCAGCAACTGTTGCTTCATCTCTTTTTTCAGTTCGTCAAATGTCAAATTTTTCTCGTTTGGTTCTTGCCTTTCAGAAAACTTAGATCGATTTCGTCCGATTGCACTTGAACTTGCGAGTACTTCAGTGTGATTGTCTGTTTCTTCGTCAATTGATGATGTATTATTTAAGGTAACTGTCACTGCAGGCGCAACGAAAGTTATTGGGTGGTTGGGCACATCTACTAGGAAAGGAAGCGTGGACACGATTTGATTAGTAACGTTCTCACTATTGTCGGGATCCATCCTATCTAGGAGGTCGAGGGCCAGCTCCTGAATAGACGTTCTGTTTTTGAACTTGGAGTTCTCAAAAAGATGTATCAATTTCTCAGCAGAATCTATGCAGATCAATTAATTAAAAAAAATATTAAATTAATTTTATAATCTTACCTTTGCTATTTAATATGTAAATAAAGCTTCCACTATGATTAGTGCCCGGTAAATTGAACTTTTCAACCTGAAAACAGAATGAAGAAAGCACAATATTAACTGAAAAAAGTCATATGTTCCATATTTTAATATGTCATTTTAGATTGGATTAAAAATCAATAATTTTCTAGACTTATGCAGGCGGATAAAAAGTTTCTATGAGAGCAATATAAATGGAATGAAAAACGCAGAAACCGTAGTTAAATTCGTTTCTATAGTGCGATTTGAAAATATACAAAGAATTTATTTTAAAGTAAGTAATTTATTTAACATAATCAAATATTGTCACTTAATGCCGTTGAAATATTGTCCGAATCTATTGTTGGATGCACGAAGAAGAAAAGCTTTGGCCTCCCAATCCACATTCTATTTTCTGGTCCTAGGAACTTGTAGACAAGGTCACCAATTTTTATGCTATCGTTTCCAACGCAAACGCAAATCTCATTCGTCTCTTTGTTCAAAGACAGCGAAGCATAAAAGACAGCCAAAAAGCAACCAACGTTACTCTGCTCTCCTTGCACTGAAAAGAACAAACATTATTCATAAAAAATTATAATAAATATAAACAAACTAACTAGTTTCAAAGACAGAGTCCAATTGTTCCGTAATGCTTGTTTTAAATCCCAAATTTTCGCGAAGCGCCTCTTGCGTGCGTAGAACAATTGAGTCATCTTTATTGTTGCTGATAATCATTGCCCATTTCTCTTGGAGGTCCGTTCCGTCTTCTGTGCGCCATGGGAAGAACGCTGATTGTTCGGCAGTATTTATATTTTGAAGGTTTTGTGGGGTTGAGTTGTTAAGAATTGAAACCACTTGTTTTTCTTTTACGAAATTGTAATGGTGACTCCGAACTGAAATTAAATTACAAACAATAAATATCACATATTGGAAAATTAAATGTTACAAAATGGAAATGTTTATGATTTGAGATTTACATTGATTGAGAATTAATTCTGTTTGTTTGTTGATTGAGAAATTGTCGATTGAGAAATTTAAATTCACATGTGCCAATTATGGCGGAAAAATGTGCTCCACTTTGGAGGCAGATTTGTCACTGAAAATTAATTAAACACAGAACACTTAATGGTTCAAACTGAAGGGCAACTCTTGCCGAAAATGTTTCTTGAATAAAAAGTTAATTACCCCATGTTGGGTTCGATGATATTGGAAGATTCCGCGGAGCCCGCGGGCGGACACTTGATGGTCCTTGTCGCCTTGATGGCGAATGCCTGGAAGGTGTGGCAGTGTTTTTGGTGTAGGGCGCGCCCTCAGGCGGCGGCTGCTACAGTTTGTTCCTTTCCCATCTGATTGGATTTTGCTAAGAACTTCCGTCTTTGCTGCCCTTTTAACATCCAAATTTAAAAAGTTTACAAATTTAAATTGATTACGAACTGACTTGCTAATCACAAATTTCCTGTGCGGAGTGTATTTGACCTCGGGGGTCTGGCCATGATCCACGTCTAACCTTTCATGGATCCAATGTTGCAATTTGGTGAGATAAACCTCCAACGGCTCGTCTTTTTGAAGATTGTCCAACAAAGTGCAAATTCCCTGCACCAACCACGTGCCTTCGCTTGTGTCTCTGTTTGACAAAGTCGCTAAAATTTTTCAAATTATTATATATTTAACGTGAAAAAATTAAAAATCATGTCACTTTCGACTGTTGAATAAACGATGACGAAATTCTCAGCGCAGGGCATGTTTGTCAACCTGTTTGAGGTTTGGTTTTCGTAAATTTTAGGATTTTCCATTTCTTGATGAGCCACGTCCTTGAGTTTTCCCCGGCAAGGCTTTTTAACAATTATTAAATATGCAGTCAAATAATCATAAACTAATTCGTACTCCAAAGAAAATGACATTGAGTTGTTCTCGCAGGTTTGGCGATTTTTTTATTGCCTCCAGCACGTCAGTGGTCAGAAAGTATTTGTATTCTCCGTTCTGGTCCTTGTGGTCTGTCTCTATAATATTGTTTTCTTTTCCGTGCGCCAAGATGATGAGAAGAAATGCAGAGGGAACAGCTAAGAAAATTTATATTTATTCCGATCAAAAACATCTAATTTTTTTCTTCGTACCTGAAATTTTGAAAAGCTGGAGGAGTTTTTTCTCGTTTTTTAATATTTCAAGGAAAACCTCAGCTTCGGGCGACGCCAGTTCTTGGTATCGACATTTCCTTTTCTCCTCGAACGATTTTTTTAAGTTTTCAAGGTCCTTTTCATTGCCGTGTCGCCTCTTTTCGGAATCTTTAAAGTCGTAAGTGACAACCAAAACGCACGCACTGCACAAAAAAATTTAATTCATAATCAATTTTGTTATCATGATGAATTTATTTGTACTCATCCGCATTTTGGTTTTTTCAAAGTACCCCAATTGGGCCGGTCCATTCATATTGAATCCTAAAAACAGAGTTGAAAATTATATTTTCTGAAATTTAGAAAGAACAACCTTGTATTTTATCAAATATGAAATTCGATTAAAATATAAATCTTAAATGGTTACATTGAAGAAATTAAATTGAAATATTAGTCAAATTCACTATGCCTCTTTGAATATAATGTGGAAATAAGAATAAAACGCTTATTATATTTCATTATCCGATAATCATTAATAATTTAGTTAGTTCAGAAAACTTTATTTAGTGCCGAACGATTTTCCAGATTTTAAATAAAAATATAATTGAATACCCACTTTAACCCCCTTATCTGGACATTTAAATCAGCATACGGCAACTGCCTACGTGACATTTTCTTTGAGCTTCTTTCTTATCTCTATCTTAGCTTTGAAAGTTTGATTAACATTTTTATCAAAAATTATGCTGTATTATCTCTGAATTGCGCAGTTATTATTGCAAATGATTGACTTTCAACTATTATGATATATAATATTTTAATTAATTGTAATCTTTTTTTATTTTTGAACGGCTATAATATCTTTTTAAGGGTCAAATATTTTTTAAAGGTACAAAATTGGTTTGTAATTTGCTGAGAGTAATCAAAATTGTGCATCAATAAAAAGTAAAATAAGCTTTTGTAACTTACTAGCACATATAATAATTGTAATAGCAAATTCTTACTTATTGTTTTTAATGATGATGACCCGGCCGACGAGGGCTTTCTTTTTCGTCGCGCCATTATCTCATTATCAATAGTTAAATTCACTCTACTCAATCTTCGTCGTTTCGTCGTAATGAAAAATCAAAGCAAATTTTAACGATTAATTAAGTAGACCTTATCTTATCGTATCATTCTATTAGACTTTATAAAATCTGCAATCGCACTAAAGTGCACCATAAAAAAGATAAGCTTGGAACTACAAACGGTGCCAACTAAACTCAAGAAGACTGTCCTTCGTGAGACGATAGTTTAAAAATAATTTTATTAGGATAATAATTCTTATTGAAAATAAACATATTTTTCAATTACGCACTTTGCACACATGGTTTAAAACATTTCCAGCTAATTAGAGTGAGATTTCGTTCTGAAAAATCAAATTTATCTTAATTTTTTACATCCATGATCCATGATAAGGAAAAAAATTAATTTTTTCTCCAAAGAAGCACAAATAAACAGAAGAACCATTGGATTTAAAATTTTATAGTTTAGGAATCTTCTATATATTCTGGCAATTAAATTCAACTTTCAGGTGACTACTAATTTCAATGTTCATAAAATTACTTTTTTCAAAATTTCTACCTCCAACAAATAAAGATTGAATACTATTAAAATTTTGAAAGTTTCTGCTCTCTGGTAGAGGTCATTTCAGAGATGAAGCGCCTGCAGAATTCGAAGGTAGGCAACCCGTCCGACCGACGAGTATTCAGATTGCATAAAACTCACAATACCTGCAAAGAATAAATTTTCTCATTTTTTTCCGTTTTAATCTACGGGCAAAATTTAATTGAATCTCTTCCATGTGATTGGTATTATTGGTAAAAACAAAAATAGAAAATATATTCGTCTGCTATAGAAGAATGAATGTGGGTAAAATGCTCTCCAATTATACTTTTTTCGAGTTGTTTGGAAAAATCATTTATGAATCGTTTTTGAATAGAATTTATCCCACCTTATTATCATGACGTGGCGCACTCTTGATGCATTTTCCACTTTTTCAGGCATTTTTAACCAAATAATTTTATAATTTTTTTTATATATTAATCGGAACTCATTTTAATGCACAATTTTTAAATACGCGTGTCATGACTAAGGAAAACAATCTTTGGAATTGAAAATTTTGCATAGAATATAGAAAAATTGCATATTGAAATTATTAAATTGTTGTAAACTAAAAATTATAATGATAATTTGTCCTTGTTGCAGATGCGACTGCAAGAGTACAAAGACCCCTTGGCGGCGAGTTGTGGGCCGCCGGCGAGCAGCGTGGCGAGTTGCAGCTCAGGGTCGACGGGGTCAGGTCGGTTGCCGCCGATCCAGGAGTTCCAGCGCGAGTTCCGGGCGAGCAGGGACAGGTCGGGCGGCGCCAAGGACAAGCCGTCGGCGTCGACGCGGATCCGGTGCGCGCAGAAAATCGTGACGCAGCTGGAGAACCCTGCGGCGGCCAAAAAGTCCTACTTCAGGGCGTCGCCGGCCAAAGGTCTCGGCAAGGAGCAGCAGAGCAAGGCCAGCAAGAAGCAGGAGGAGAAGGAGCTGAAGCGGAAGGAGAAGGAGGAGAAGGAGAACAAGCGCAAGGAGGAGAAGGAGCAGAAGCGGAGGGAGAAGGAGGAGAACAAGCGGAGGGAGAGGGAGGAGCGGAAGGAGAGGGACGAGCAGGCCAAGAGCAAAGCCAAGGACTGACGATAATCGCCGCTTCGACACTTCCCACGGCCCTTTCTTGCCAGGTCGCAAAGGGATATCAAAGCGAATCAAACGTTTCTTTTTCCATAATTATTTTCTCTCGCTTCGTACTTTGAATTTCTCAAAAGTCGACGCTCAAAATCACGCGCAGCTTTTTTCATTCAGAACTATAATGAAACAATTGATTTGTGGAGCAATAAGTGAGCAAAGTGGAACGATTAAATGATGTGCTTGCGGCAAATTTTATAGTCAATTTTTCTACACGATCTCTCTGCGGCGAGATGTTCGAGAAACAAAAGCAAATTATTTGCGAGGAGAAACGAGAGCAGACGGAATTAAAGCCACACTTAACTACGCCATATCCCTAACGTATTAATCAAAAGTTGGAGAAAATTTATTCGTAGGCTACGTGGTTTTTACCCCCGGTAGCTTAATTTTATACACGAAGCCGCGCTGGAATATTTTAGAAAAGAGAGGCCGTTTCGAAAGCAGTTGCCAATAATCTCTTGATTTCGGAATGAAGGTTTTAGATGCGAAGCTCGTTTTTAGCGCGTTAGTCGGTTTTTGAAGCCGAAGTTTGAGTTGCGATTGAAAGAAGCAGAAACATCACAGGCTGTTGTACTCCGTAGTGCGTTTTGCCGCGCAGGAAACTTAGCGTTAAGTGTGAGTCTCCCTGTTAGGTGTAAAAATATATTCGTTGTGTCTTAAAATGTGTATTTAAAAAACAACAAAAACGTGACGTCGTTCGATCGGAGAGAATCAGGTGTAAAAAGAATTTAGAATGCTCAAGCGACGCAATAAAATGAACCACCCTCTCAAAAGTTTTACCAAAAAAGCACACGTCCGTTTCTCTCTGTCTCTCTGAAAAGAAAAAACTATAAAGGAAATTTCTGTAGGCGAATCGTAGAGAAATCTGTAAATGTAAAAGGCAATAACCTCTACCATAGAATTACGTCAAGTTTAGCGAGAAAAGTGATGAATTTGTAATTAAAATACACCACCCGAATTATATATTACAAAATGCTGCGTATAGAAACTCGTTTAGAGGAGAGACGCGTAGCAAATTGCTGAGGAATTAAGACTAGCGAGATTAAATATGTATATGAAAATCCCTCCCCGTCTCGTCGCCCCGCAGCGTAAGTGCGAAAATGTTATATTGATGTTCCTATCTCGTTCGTTGCTTCACTCTCTCATAAATAATTATGCTTTCGTCTTCCGCCATATTCAAATTCGTTTGCAGTGAATGAAAGAATGGTCCTGGAAAGAAAGGCTCGCACCTGGAAAAAAAAATTCATTCCAAATTGAAATTTTCACCATCTATTGAGACACATTTTCTGAGATTTTATTATTTTATATACTTTCTTGGTAAAAAAAAATTATCTTTCAAAGGATACGATTTTATTTTATAGTAATTTTTCTATTTCTTGTACAAGCGTAAGACCAATGCCAATCGATAGAAAAATTAATAAGCTTTCTAAAACACACGAAGTTTCTGTAAGTTTGACCATTTTGGCGCCAAAAATTTCCATTGTTGGAAATAAAAATATCCATTTTTTGTAATTTATTTCTTGGTTTTTTAGCTCTAGGTCGTTTGGAATACATTTTGGAGAAAAATATTTTAAACAAAACTTGTTGATTTTTTTCATACTTTTTTTTATTAAACATTTTCTTCTAAATCCAAAAAAGATATGAAAGTGGAAAGGTTGAAACATGATGTTTTCTGATCTATGTTAAATTTATGGGTGAAAATAAAAAATGGGCCTAGAAGACTGAAAATCATCTCGGGTTTTATCCTTATGTTTGGGATGAATCGTGCCTATTTATAAATTTCCTCTTAAATTTTTAACTCTTAAATCAGAAGAGCTAAAATGCCAGCAAAAAATTACCTTTGGTTAGACAATTGCAAATTTTTGTGTCAAAAATTATCTGATTCAGGCAAAATTGGTAAGATTTTTAAAGGTAAATAAATTTCCTATTGGTTGATTTTAAATTAGTCTCAACGGAAAGAATAGAAGAATTACTACAAAAATTAAAAAATGCGCCTTTCAAAGGTACTTTTTTGCCTAAAATGGGAAGCTGCAGGGGGAATACTTAATTGCGAGAGTGAAAAATTCAAATTGGCATGAATTTTTTCAGGTGCCTTTTATTCCCGGATCAGAAAGAAAGTCTTCCTTTGAAAGTTTTAATTTGTGCAGCACCAAAAGAGTTAAAACCTTTTTCCGTTAATTTGTCAATCCGCAGAGTTTGAAGAGAAAGGAAGAGAGCGCGTGAATGCAGAGAGTTTACAAAGTTCATGTCCTAGTCAAGACGTACTTCGGTGCTACTCATGCGTAATTAAATTATAAATTATGTGCCAAAACTTGTAGATCTGACTTGTATAATTGCAGTCTCGAGAAATAAAAAAAATGGTAGGAATATATGAAATAAAAAGACGAGTTTTTGATTGATTTCTAAATTCTACCGAGATAGAAAATGTTTATTTTCAAGCCGAGTTTGTTTGGTTGATAAGTTAGTTGTATAAAAATACGATTTGCCATCAATTCTCATTTTGGGGTTTAAAGATATTCGTGCTGGAACTCCTGGTTGTCTTCGCCGCTGGACGAGTCGTCGCCGTCGCCGTCGGCTTGGCGTCTGCTTTGCGAATTTGAGAATTATTATAACAATGAAATTCGGAAATAAAATTAGAAATGGGACTCACTTGTTGAAGTTCTGCGGGTTGGTGGAGAAGGAAGTGCTGGCGATGGACGAGCCGACAAAGTGCTGGCCGTCGGGACGCTGCCCGTTCACGCTGCAACAAAATTACGTCAAAAATTAATTTGAATAATTAATTTCGCTTCCATACTTGGTGCCGGTGAAGTAGGTGGACTGGCCGGGCAGAGACTGGTCGGCGCCGTGGAAGGTCTCGACGGTGAAAGGCCTCTCAGTCGTGTAGAAAACATCGCGCCTTATTTACAATCAAAATTTAAAATTAGCATTCAAAGTCACAAAAATTGCAACAAAAAAGTTAAATTTGAGAACTTTTATGAAACTATTTAAGGTTAAATGAGAAACGTTTAAATTTTCATTATGAAAAGTCCATTTTAAATTAATTTTTAATTTAAAATATATTTTCATTCTTGAAATTATGCCTGAATTGGACTCACTTGAACTTGTTGCTGCCGGTCGTGGTGGATGGGGTGGCGCGAGTGGAGGAGGAGGAGGGGGCGCTGGGGGTGGTCCTGCGGAAGACGTTGGGGCGCGCGGGCCTGGTGGGGCGTCCGTTGGGCCGGGGGATGAGGGTGGGGCGGCCGGCCAGCTGGCGCTCGTCGTCCTCGGTCAGCGGGATCTGTCGCTTGTTCCTGATTCCGAAGGTGGATTGCTCGGTGGAGCTGCCAGGGTTCAGGGGCCTCACAGGCACCCTCACCGTGCTCGAAGACTCGCGCCTGCAGAATTCATTCAAATTTCAGTTTGTGCTTCAAATTATTCACATTTATTTTTATTTTTCCGTCTTGCAGCTTCAGAAATAAATTGAAAAGGAACTTGTTAATTTCCTTTTTGGAATCTTCGAAGATTTATAATTTTCCATCTAGTTGATAACTTCAGTTGTTTTAAAGATAAAAAAAAAACTTTTTATCAATTTGGAAACTTATGAATAAAAAATGTTTCCCTTTTTCAGAATATTAAGAACATAAATTTTTTTTCAAATAGAATTACTTGTTCTTGTTATTGGATTCGGTGGAGGTGGCTTCGGAGGCTGTGCTGGGGGTGGTCCTGCGGAAGGGGCGAGAGGGTCGGGGGATGAGGGTGGGGCGGCCACCCTGCGCCTGGCGCTCGTCCTCGTCGTCGGCGGAAAGTGGGGCCACCTGACGGCGGTTCTTGTTGGAGACGCTGAGGAAGGACGATTTCTCGGTGGTTCCGAACGGCCTTTTCACACAAAGCACAATTAGGGTCGTGGTTAATTTTACCATCGACTTGAACTTTACCTTCCGTTTTTACTTTTTAAAGAACCGCACCAATCAAATTTTTTTTTTAATTTTTTTTATTCTTTACTAAAAAAGTCTTGCCGAAATTGCAAAGAAATCAACGTTTTTTTTTTTAAATAAAATGTGAAACTCATTGAAAAGTGAAACGCGTTCAAGTTTTAATAATATTTGCTCTCCGTTTTATTTAGAGTTCATAATGAATTTGTTTTGTTTTTGACTAAAGTGTCAATGTATAGGGCTGTGTCTAGTATTCATAATCATCCACGTCGATGACTCCTTCTTTCGAGTGATGTTGCCTGACACACCAAAAGCAACCAATTACTTTGCGAGAAACACGCATCAATTCCTAAAAATACGTATATATGCTTATTTCAAGGCGCCCTGAATCGTTTCATTGTATTTGTTTTTTCGCATGCGTGACAAAATCGAAAGGGACACTTACTTGGGCTTGGCGGTGGTGGCGGCTCCGACGAGCACCAGGGGCTTGATCGCGATGTGCCTCAGGGTCGTCGCCTCGCGCCTGCAAATTCACAGCGCATTAGTACAAAAATCAACGAGATTTGCGACATTTTTTTATACTTGTCGTCGTGGTGAGGAGCGACGGTGGCCTTGACCGTGCTCGCCTCCTCACGCCTGAAAATTCAATTTAAAATTAATATTTTTTATCTTCTTTCTTTCGGATTGAAATTTATTTCAATTCTGTTCAATTCTTCCGATTTGTATGGAAAAATTGAAATATTTTAAATATTTGAAAAACGCTTTAGTTTTTTTGAGGAAATTTGGATTAAAAAAAAAATTGTAGTCCATGAATGATTGAATTTGATTTACCTTTCCTTGTGGTGGGGAGCAATGGTGGCCTTGGCGGTGGTGGGTTCTTCGCGCCTGAAATTTCGATTTAGAAATATTTAAAAAATTTCATTTTTTTTTTTAGTTGCAAGCAAAATTATTTGTTTTAATGAAAATTTGATATGAACACAATTTTTAAAAAATGTTAATAAGCGTTAAAAATTTTTTGTTGAAGAAATTTAAGTAAAAAAGTTGAGGTAAAAAATGTCCTTTGGTTTACCTTTCCTTGTGGTGAGGGGCGACGGTGGCCTTGGCGGTGGTGGGTTCTTCGCGCTTTTCCTTGGGGGCGGCAGTGGAGGCGGAGGAGGCGGCGAGGGAGCCTGGCAGCACCACGGGCCTCACGGTCGAAGCCTCGCGCCTGAAACAACAATCGTAAATCAAACTGCTTCAATAATGAGATGCAGAAAAAAAAGGATCAGAAAAAGTTTTGAATCATCTTATCAATTTTAAAGCTGGATAAATTTACTTTTTCCCAGCAGTGAATCTCAAAAATTAATTAAAGATATCAAAATTAAAAATTGTTCATAATATATAAAATTTAAAAAAATTAATATCCTAGTTTCTGATCGCTTTTTATGGCTAAATTCTGGTTGCAATGTTCATTTTGCACCTGGCTAAAGGTTTAAATTTAATTAAAATTGCTAATAAAATAGAAAAATACGAAAAATTTCATTAAATTGGTTCAATTTTGATTAGAAGTTGGCGTTATAATTATACCTGTTGGCGGAGTGGGTGGTGGGGGCGGCGGGCAGGGGCCTCTTGTATTCGACGGTGGTGGCCTCGCGGCGCTCAGGGTGCGAGGTCACGTCCGACTCGGTGGTGGCCGAGTGGCCGTTGGCCTGCTCGTGGCTCTCATCGCGACTGCAAAACAAAATCGAAATCACCAAAAACTCTAAAATTAAAAAGCTAGAAATTTGCATACACGAATCGGTTGACGGTGCTGGCGGCGACCGGGAAACGGGTGGTGCCCTGCTGGAATCCCTGGCCAAAGGTCGAACTGCGAAATTTCAATTTTTATTACATTTGTATTGACTCGAGAAAAATAAACGATAATAATTTTTGGAAGAGAAAAATGAAAATCAGAGTTTCCCCAATTCAAACCATTCTTAATACTCTTTATTTTTAGTTTTTCAATTTTTTTTGCTCTTCAACATCGCACGTACCATCAATTAAGGCCAGCAAAGCTAAATAATGATTTTTAAATAAATTTAAACTCAAAAATTAAATAATAAAAACAAATAGGTGGTGTCTTTTGGACCACTGATGAAGGCTGACTAGACTTTAGCCTGACCAAAAATAAAAAAAAACTATAATAAATAAAAATGAAATTACCCGCCGGAGCCGCCGAGGGGCCTGACGGGCTCGAAAGAAGAGGAGCCGACGCCGAAGGGGCTCGAGGTGGAGGGCGCCGTCCCGAAGTCCGCGGGCAGGGCCTGCGCGCAGATCGCACACGCCAACACCAGACCAACTGCAACCTGCAATTTCACAAAAATTACATAACAATAAATATTCCAAATTTATCAGCAGTGTGGCATCAATTCCAAAAGTTCAATTATGTCAATCAATTAATTGAAAGAAATAGAGGCTTTTTTACTGAAAAAATTTGTAAAATTTAAACAAAAATTGATGATAATACAAAATTTCTCTGCAAAACTGTTAAAACAGACAAATATTAAATAAAGATTTAAACTGATGTGTTAAAATTAGAATCAATAAAATAAAAAACTCTAGGTTAATAGAAACGCAGCCTGCGCGAAGCACTAATCCAAAATTAAAAGTACCCATTTAACAGAAGAGTGCATTTTATTGACTTTTCCAAAAGTTCAATCGACAAAATGCAAAAATATAATCTTTTCCCTTTTCGAGTTCAATGAAAAGCTTTTTCCTCAGATAAAAACTAAAAGTTACTTGGGAAAAAGATTTAAATTTGGAAAAAATTTTGAAATTATTGAAAAGTGAACGGAAAAATAGACTGGAATTGTGTCGCGCGTACCTTGATGTGTGCCATGTCGAGGTCCTGGGGAAGATGTTGGTTGTGGCGCGAGGCGCCGCTTATAAAGGGCCGCGAGGTGCCAATTAGAGCAATTAGCGGGCGAGCTCGAAGTTAGTCACCGAAGGGACCGTCCGGCTGCACCAAGTGCAAGGCGAGTGACCCCTCTTGTTTGTCCAAGCGAAATCTGGACCTTTCCGCGCCGCCGACAGATGCAACGCGACTCGTGTTGAGCGCCAATCGCAGCCACTTTTTCATTTGCAAAATTGTTTGATGCGAAAATTATTTCTTTTTAATAAAAAATATGAAGTAAAAATGTCAATTCTCACAAATAATTTAAAGCGTTTCTAGAAATATAAATTAGTAAAATATTTTATTAAACAAAAGATTGATAAATAATAAAACTTTTTCAGGCCAGCTGAAAATATTGATAGGAAAACATGAGGTGTTCAAAAATTTATTAACTGCTCAAAATCGACAAAGAAAAGAGAAATCAAACTTCCTGCTTAAGTCTGTTTTATTTCATAAATGGACTAAAAAAAATTAAAAATTGCCTTTAAAATGACACTGAACTGCAGCAAATTTTCCAATATCAGTTTTTTCTAAAAGTCACAAAAACAAAATTGCTTCAATGGAATAGATTTTTTGGGTGATTTTTTTTTTTCATAAAATGAATTTTGTAACAGACCTTTGAAATTATATAATCGGTTCAGTTCAATCAAACAACTAAATTTCTAAATAGGAGGATTTTCGGAAACAATGAGGGCGATCCAAAAGCCTAACCTGGCCCAGGCTAACTTGACTTGGCCCCGGGCTAACTTAGCCCACCAGCAAAATTGAATGGCGGGTTAAATTAGCCCAGGCCAGGTTAATTTAGCCTGGGCCAAGTTAGCCTTTTGGATCGCCCTCAATATTTTCAATGAGAAAAAATTAAATCAAATCTTACAAAAAAAAAAAGGAATTCATAATTTAACCGTTGAACTTTGCTTTGTTTTCCTCTTTCTCGGCAAACGATGAATCACAAACTCATGTGATGAGGACCAATTTTTCCTTCATTTGAAGTGCGCCTCACTCGGAGGAATGAAATCCCAAAGTCAATTAGCGTCTTGGCTGAGCTTCGGCCTCGCGCAATTAACACAAAGTTGCCACAAATCTTTGTGCAAATCCGGCTGATTAGCAAAAGCTCGGGATCATTCTAATGGTGTCAATGAAAGAAGCCAATATGTGCGCTCTCTTTGCTCAGGCGTTTAATAACCTTCTTTTTAATGTATATTCGGACACAGAAAAACACAAAATTAAATACAAATGAACAGTCACTTGGACCACGTAGAGAGAGGAATGGATCAACCAGCAGCACTTCTCATCAAAACCAGTCAGTTTAACAAGTAAATATATGGATATAATTTCAAGATATTTTCTCTTTTCCTTCGGAAACTGCAGCACTTTTTCTTTCTTGATTCAGTTTTTTTTTACCAGCCGGCGTCGTCCCATTTGTTGCCCCAGTCGTCGCCGGACTTTGGCTTGCTCGGCGGCTTTTTCGGAGACTCGCCCCAGTCCTCCCAGCCCTGCTCCTCTTCGTACTTCCGAGTGCTGCCAAAATTCAAAAAAGTAATTTTAATTTAAAAGTGAAAAAAAAACGATTAAAATAGGAGCTGACCTTTCTCCAGAGGTCAGGGAGGACTTTTCATTGCGTGGCGAGGTCGGCGAAGCGTTTTGGTAAGAATCAAAATCTCCCGGCGGCTGCTCCGAAGTGGGCGAAAGGACGCGCCCTATGTCGGTCCACCCGCGCCGTCCAAGATCTCCCATCTGCAAATTTCAAAATTCACAATAAAATTTTACTAAAAAATGTCCTGTTGCTTCCTTTAAAATTTGTAATTCAAAATAAAGATAATTTCAATTAATTTGAGTCAAGTAGAAAGTAAAGAATTTAGAAAAAAAGGAGAAGAGTTTTTCGGGTCGGCGAACATGTTCTATTTCCCTGAGAACTATTCTTTACTTTTAAATTTGAATCTTTTTGATCATTTCTTTAAATTATACTCAAATTGAATGAGATTGATCAAAATTTTTGGCAACAAAGTTTATAATAATATATAATAAAATAACAATTTGAAAAAAAAAATCAAATGGTGGGTCCGAATATTAGAGAAACGATTCTCGAGAAAAGATTCTCATGCAAGGATTCTCAAAGAACGATTCTTTATTTGAATTTAAAGGCAGAAACGTTCCTGGAGAATCCTTGCGCGAGAATCATTTCCTGAGAATTCCAGAATCATTTCTCGAGAATCCTCTGATATTCAGACCCACCCATATCTTCTTCATTTCTGGTTTTAAACAACTTTGTTGCAAGATGGAAAAGAAAAATGAGGCCAACCTTGGAAGCCAAGCTGGTGACTTGCGAGCCAACATCCTCGAGCAGTTTACCTTCCTTGACCTACATTCGAAAATAAACAAAACGCTCAAAATAATAAAAGCAAGCAAACTTAAGTGCAACTCTGAAATATAACAAAAAAGGAAATTCACCTTTTCTCCGACAGTAGCACCAATTTCAGACACCTTCTGCGTAGCCACCGATCCGATTTTATAAGCGTTCTCCGTCGCCTTGCTCGCCACCTTCGAAGCCGAAGAGGAAAACACGGACCAACCCTGAAGCAGAAATTGATTTATAAAAAAATTAAAAAAAATTCAAATTTAAATTAACCGAAGCTAATGAGCCCATGGCGGTGCCGAAGAACTCCTGCGAGGAGCTCCTGGGCGGCGCCTCCATCGTGTATCCGAACCCTGAGTATTTCCCGCCCTGACTCGGCGGCAGGTGGCTGCGAAAATCAGAGTCAGGAATTTAAAAGTGGGGCTAATTTTGATTGTTACTCTGGCCGCGACGAGTTTTCCTCCTGCTTGCGGTTGAAAAAAGCGTCCTTCTGGTCTCGGAACTCCTGCGACTGAAGGGCCGGGGCGTCGCCGCCCTGGTACCCTGAGTATTCGCAGCTGTTGTAGCCGCTCGAGTCCGAGCGCTGCGACTCCGACTTGGGCAGCCGCGCCGCCGACACCGACTCGTCCCAGGGCAGACCCTGCGCCAGGGTCGCGATCTGCAAATATCTCAGGTTGAGATAAAATTACAAATTAAAAAAAAAGGTTGACCCAGATCACCTTATCTCTGTAGAGCGCCGCCGCCCTGGTGTTGTACTTTTGCTGAATGCTCAGGGTGTCGTCCCACGTGTCCTGCGAGTCGAAGAACTCGCGGGCCTTCAGGTTCCCTCCGACCTGAATCCAAAAATTAATAAATTAACTTGAGAAATAAGGAAAAATGATTTCGGACCTTCATCTTCTCGAGCTCGGTGTCCTTCCACTTGTCCATGCTGATGGAGCGGACGAAGGAGAGGTGGACGCCGAGGCCACGGTGCTTCCCTGAGCACTCGAGGCAGATCCAGATTCCGTAGGTCACGGACACCCACTGCGGGTTGTACGTGCCGCACTCGAAGCATTTCTGAAAAAGCACGCGCCAAAATTGGCCATTTTTTCACCCTTCCTCCCTCCAAAGGGGATTTTTCTGGATTTTGTTCCTCGAAAGGGACTCACCGAGTTGGCGTCCCTGTTCTTCAGCTCCTGAAGGACCCGCCGAGAGCGAGGACTTGCCATGTCAACCACGGCCCACCAGCTGGTCCTGTGAGAACTTTCAGAAGCTGCCGCGGCGCGGCGCCGTTTTCAAACGGAAAAGGCGGCAAAGTCGCGAGGAATGCCGTCGCCATGGCAACCGTCGCCCAAACACCTTATTTTCAGAGATAAAAATTCAAATCGCGGTGAATAAATTTGCATGGCCCAGCGCAATTTGAGCAGGCCGGTGTCGCGCGTGGACGAACGGCCGCGCACTCGGTGGACGCGCGACGACCGCACGCTGACCAGAGGCCTCGCCGAGGACCGACCCAGCGTCCCGGACATGAGGAGGGGCTCGGCCGCCGTCGACGACGCACCCCTCGTCTCCTCCAGGCCCATTTCTAGGAGAGGCGCCAAGGACAATGCAGACACGGTTCGTTTCATTACAATTCTGGGCCACCCTTATTATTTATTATTAAATTTCAATTGTTAAAAGCACGGCCAGAATAATTGGGGTCGATCTGGTGACTGTTGATGAAAAGAAAGTTAAAAATTTGAAATTTTTAATTACTTTTTGTTGAAGTTGGTCTAAATTTTCAGCTTCTCCGGGAGAACGAATTTCTACAAAAAAAGAAGATATTGAATATCTTTGCTCCTAATGAAAATAAATTATTGTTCTTTTCTCCACCAGACGAAACTTTTTCCGCCCAACAACTTTTCTGTTGTCCACTTTTGTGTAGGTCAAAGGTCAAGGTCATAAATTTGCAAATTTCACTTTTAAACGTCTTTTTCGCCCCTCAGATTTTTTTACATTATTAGAAAAAATGTAGCCCAAAGTGTTTAGAATAAATTAGTTCGTTTTCAGAATTGCAGCTTGTACCGTTTAATTTATATTTTTAACTGAATATTTATTAATAGTGAAAAATCGCTATTCCGCAATGGAAATTAATTTTTAAGCAGCGATAACTCAGTTTCTGTTACAGCTACGACAAAATGTGTAATGAAAAAAGTGTTTCTCTTGACTTTTTGCATCGAAACATTTAGCTTTCATGCATGTAAGATCACTTAAGGTCATTGACCTCGGTGACCTATGAACTTTAGAAACCATTTTGCAATCTTTTTTAATTATATTTGAGAAAATAAAATTGCTGTTCCTTATTTTATTCATTAAAATTTTATTATAAATATATTTTAATATTTTTAATTTATAGTTAGTAATTTTTAATGATTTTATTAATTTTTTATTTATATTGTTTTATATATTTATTCATTTTATTACATAATTAAAATTTATTAGAAACAAAGATATTTGAGATAATTGAATTTTTTTTTTTATTTTTTCTTTCTTGAAAAATCTTATTTCGCGGTAAGCGACCCAAAAATTTTATCTTAAAATTTAGGAGGAATTTAAAAATTGTATATTTTCCGATATTTTCATCTTTGTAATGCAGATGTCGAGTATGTCGTCCGCTGTCCCTGACCGGCCGATCACCGGCATGGTGCGGCCGCCGTCCACGACGGCCATCAAGGGCACCGGCTTGAAACCCGTCGGAACAGGTTAATTCGGATTGACTCAATTTTCATTCGAATTTCGAAAGGATCGATTTCAGGGGTCGGCGGGGCGTCGCAGCGGCAGGTGCAGGACAGGTCGTACTACATGGGCATGGTCAGGGCGGCCATGGGCGAGTTGAGCGCCGAGATCGCCAAGCTGAAGACGCAGAGCGACGAGGTCAAGGCGGAGAAAGCGGCGTCGCTCGTGTTTGAAAAACGAGTCCGAGAACTGGCCGAAGAGTTGACCGGTGCGCCAAATTTGATCCTAATCAATCTAATTATTATTTTTTTTTATGTATTGTTCCCATGTGGAAAAAGAAACAAAATTAAGAGTTATCTCTGAAAATTCAAATTAAACTTAAATTTGAAAATTTTGAAATGAACAAAATCTGGTGAAAGAATAAAAGAATTTATTTCATTTTTATCAGAGAGTTTTTGCAATAAAAATAAATTCCTACTTACTGATTTTTTACTAGGTTTTTGATGACATTTTTATTCATTAAGCCAATTTAAAGAAAGAAAAGTATTTTCTAAAAAATCTTTAATTTAGAAATTCAGTAATTTTCTAATGATATTTAGAAAAAATTAATTTTTTCATCACCTTATTTTCGTCACCTTTTTTAGTTGTTTTAACGAATTATTTGTCTGGAATAAATCAATAAAAAGCAAATTGAATGTGCAGGATTGCAGGAGCAGCTGTCGGACTACAACTTGCTGGTGGACCGACTGAACACGGGCGCCGAAGCGTCCGACGTGAACATGGAAATCGCCGAGGTGGCGCGCGAGAGCGACAAAATCGCGCACCAGGTCGACGCCCTGTTCGCCAAAAAGCAAACCTTGGAGGACGAGTCCAACGACCTCAAGGACAAACTCAAACAGGTCAAAATTCATCAAATTCAGAGATTTGAGAATGTTTTAAATTTATGTCAACTTCAGGAGCAGCAAATCACGGAGAAACTGGTGTCCCAGCTGGACGCGGAGGGACGGCAAAGGTTCACCCAACTCCAGCAAAACACGATTCGGCTGGACGCAAAGGCGGACGAAATGCAGGCCCAGTTGGACGCCATGTCCGTCGAGACCAAAGAGCTCGAGGACAAAATCAACCACTCCGAGGTATGAAAAGTTGAAATGTTTGAAGAAAAGTATTTATTTCTAGAGAGAAAATTAATTTTGCTCCAAAATTGCCCCAAAATTGTTCTTAATGTTAGATATTTGTGTCATTTGGAGATTTTGTATATTTTTTATTATTTATGAATTTGAACGTTTTTTGGTTTTAGTAAAAGGATGAAATTCTATCGTAAAGGTAAAAGAAATGCGCGATCTTTTTAATTAAGTTAATAGATAAAATGGAGAAAAGGTAGTAAAAATGGAAATGAAAATTTAAAATCACAGCCGTCATCAAATTTTAAATTAAATTAAAATATTATCAAAATTTTTATTACCTTCTATGCAATTGTAGATAATTTTAATAAAGTGGGAACTTTTCAACTAAAAATAGAGAATAAGAGTTTAATTTGGCTATAATTGATTTAATCTTTTGACAGATTCACCAAGAATCGCTGCGACTGCGACGTCGTCTGCTGGAGCTTTCGGTGCGGCGGGACGCGCTGTCCGAGGAGGAACGGAAGCGGCAGTCGCCGGGACAGCAGCGGGACGCGTTGCTGGCCGCCGTCAAGGCCCACAACGCCGAGCTGGCCGCCCTGGACGCGCAGACCGAGCGCGAAAAGCAAACCGTGGCCTCGTTGAACGAAAGCATCACCCACGCATCACAAGTACACTTTTTTTTAAAATTTGTTTTTGCACAAACTTGGCTTCGAATGCGTGTCAAAAGTTTTCATTAGAAAATTTCTTAGAAAAAAGCAAACGTAAAATCTATCAAAAATTAACCCTGAAATTACTTTGGTTTGTTTTGAATCCTTGGTTGGATTTCTTTTAGTCGTTTATATTGTTTCAAAGGCAAAATATTTGACATAAATTATTTTTTATAAATTTTATTCGTGGTATTTACAAATTTCTGAGTAAATTATTATTTAAATTTCACGGAAAACAAATCTACAAATAAGAATTTAAGTGAAAAATTGAAACCGGGCGAACCTCGTTGCAAAGAAAAAATGAAAAAATAAAGGACAACTGACCCCAAAGGCGACCTGCGGTCTGCTGGTACTTTAAAACCTAGGATTTCTTGTGTCCGACTAAAATTAAGTGGGAGGAATTAATAAAAAGTAAAAATAAAATGGGAGAATTTAATTTTAATAAACAAAAATTGCAGAAATTAATTAAGCAAAAGAGTCAGTCAACAGCTTCATACTGTGATTTTGGCAGAAATTTCCAGGGCAATGAACCCAAAGACTTTTCTGGCAAAATCACAGTATTCTGCCGCACTACTGGTTAGGACAGCTGTTTCGGCCAATCCAGGCCTCATCAGCTAACCTGAGTGCCGGTCCTCTCCTTTCGGAGAAGTCCGAGAGACTGATGCTGAACGGTGGCTGCTGCGGGGTTTTATACCCGAGCGAGGTGTTGACTGACTCTTTTGCTTAATTAATTTCTGCAATTTTTGTTTATTAAAATTAAATTCTCCCATTTTATTTTTACTTTTTATTAATTCCTCCCACTTAGTTTTAGTCGGACACAAGAAATCCTAGGTTTTAAAGTACCAGCAGACCGCAGGTCGCCTTTGGGGTCAGTTGTCCTTTATTTTTTCATTTTTTCTTTGCAACGAGGTTCGCCCGGTTTCAATTTTTCATGAAATCCACCTCGAGTGTTACCATTCAATTTAAGAATTTAAGTAACAAATAATTTTTGAAAATAATGGACTACTTTGCTTTATAATTTTATTTTGATGAAATTTTTTTTTGCGGTTGCAGGCGCTGGAGCAAAACAGCAGCGAGCGGACGTCGCAGTACTCGGAGATGAAGCGGAAGGAGGCGGCCATCGAGGACTTCCTGGCCGGCTTCGAGGTGGCCAAGCAGCAGGAGGAGGCGCGACGCTCCGAGCTGGAGCACGAGGTCGGCGCCGCCCTCGCCAAGTACGCGGCCCTCCTCGTCAAGGCCCACAACCTGCCCAGGTCTGACAACTTCTTTTTTATATAATTCGTCCGGCGGTGATTTTAACGCCAGGATCAACAAGAAATTAGACCAAATATAATTAAAGTTTTTTTTTTCAATTAGTTTTCTGAAAAAAGTTCAAATTTCTCTCACACTATTCGATTTCAAAAACTTTTGTTCTAAAGAATTTTTATTAATCTTCAAAGTGATTTCAAAATTTATATAAAAGGCATAATTGGAAATTCAATAGAATTAAATTTTATAGTGTTGAGGCGTACGGAGAGTTGAAGGAGCAGTTGGGGATGAAGGAGGGTGAGGTGGAGAAGGCCAAGTTCACAACGCAGGGTCTCGGCCAGCAGGAGGCGCATCTCAAGGCCCAAATGACCAGGGTCAGTAATTTGCAAATTTTTTCTTAATTTTTTATTCAAAAGGGTGAAAAATGGGTGGTTTTTTTTGTGTATGTAATTTTGATAATGCTTAAAAATAGTTTTATTTTCCTGTTCAATTATTTCAATTATTTCTGCTCTTTTTTTAATACAAAAATGATAAAAAAAAATGCTTCCAAGAACATTTCGGGCTCTTAATTGAAATGAAAATTTTGCGCACAAAAGCCAAAATAAATATTATAAATGCAATCTAGCGGTTCAATTATCTATTATTAAATCAATTATTCAAATTAAAAAAAGATATCAAATTTTGACGAATTTTTAATATAATATTCTCAATGAAGCCAAAAATATCCCAATCATCAGAATTAAAAGTATGTGCTTCATGTTTACAATAAAGTTTATGATTTATGCCAAATTTATTTAAAAAAATCAGCAAATAATAATATTTATAACATTGCAAAAACGTTTCTGAAAAAGATCTGAAATTTAAAAGAAACTGTTAAATTCGTTACGTTAACAAAAGAAATTAACCTTCAAAAGATAAATTTTTCATTATTATTTCAGTCTTATTAATTTTAATCAAAATGGCATCGCATTAGGTAAAATTAAGTTGTAAATTTTATTAGTATTTCCGTAAAATAGCGATTTTAAGTCATTAATTTAAAAAAAAGGTATATTTTTGCACTTGAGTTGAATTAAATCGTCAATTTATAAATTAATCTTTATTTTAATTCGCAGGTTCTGGAGCTGGAGGAAAAGGTGGCGAAGGAAACGGAGACGATCCGGACGAAATTGCTTGACATGGAGGCGGAGAAGGAGAAGTTTTCGGACGTGGCCGGGCTGCGGGCCGGCGAGGAGGAGCGGCGGCGGAAGGTGGAGGCGCGAAGGTCGCAGGTCGAGCGCGACCTGCGCCAGCGGCAGCAACACCTGAGGGACGCGCACGCCCACTTGAACGCCCTGCAGGTGCGGTCTCGCTTTTTCCTTTAATTCGAATTAAATAATTTCGATTGGATTCGCAGAAGGCGTTGGCCGAGAACGACGTGTGGACGCAGCTGAGCCACGTGCAGCACAAGTGGGCCCAGGCGGCGCAAAACAACCACGCGCTCGCCGAGTACGTCGCGGCCCACCACCTGCAAAACAACTTCCAACCCCTCGTGCAAAAGGCCACCGACCTCATCGCCAGACACAATCAGATACTCAAAAATGCCCAAATGAGATCCAATTGAACGGAATTTGTAAATTAAATCAAAATAAAATTTTATGGTTGTAATTAAAAAAAAGAATTCGACGTTTTCTGCAGTGCCATTTTTATAATAAAAAAATATGAATAGATTCCATTTTTTTCGCAAATCTAACTTAATTGAATGCTTATTTTATTTTAACGTTAGAAAAACAAATCACAAATTATTTGTTAAAAAGATTAGTTTCAATAAATCAAGTCAATTTTGATAAAAAAAATTACTGTTAGTAACATTTTACAAGCCTTTTGATCTGCAATCAATATGGTAACCTAAATTCAAATCTTAGTTAAATTATTTGAAGAATTTCCATTATTTCTTTTGGAAGGATTGACATGGTATTTGGTAAAAAATTTTAATATGTAATTGATTTCCTGTTAAATTAGCAAATTTTACTGCCACTTTCGTTAGCAGTTTCACGGCTTGCATTCATTTTTGAGCTCATTTAAATCCAAGTGTTCAATAAATAGGCAAAATTCATATTTCCACTGGTGATGTCTCCACAAAAGTGACCTAAATCGGCCTATACTGGCAGCAAGTTTAAATTTTGCTCGACTCAAATTCATGTAGAAAAGATGGTAGAGAACTAAAAAGATACGCTGAAGGCGAAGAAAAAATTTATCATTCGTCCGCCCCTCTTCTCAGGTACAGCCACTTTTATACCTTTGATTAGATTTTAGATTCAACTATTTTTCTTATTATGAAAATCCTGACGACATTAATCTGGACTCATGTTTTCCCAAATGATATCCTTTGCAGCTTTTAGTCGTTCCAAATTTCCAAAACTCCACAAGACAAGCAGATGCAAAATGAACCAGTCTCGATCGAAAGCTCGATTTCTGCAAATTAAAAGTGCACTTTTTTACAAAAGTTTTTATTGAAAATGTCCGCAGATAAAATAGTTCCAAATTTCCTCATTGCTCCACAGAAATCTACATTTTTAAAACAAATAAAATGTCAAAAGGTTATGTAGAGAGTTGCTGTAAAAATTATGTTTCAATTCCTTGTGCTAGTCCAAATTTAAAGATCGACGGAGGATCCAATTCTGCAGAATATGAGATTTAAAAAGTTATAAACTTGAAGATGAGGATATTTTTCTGCTATTTCCACTTCTAATTTCTGGTTTCTTATGTTGACTCGGCGGTGACCTTTGACTTCCTGCCCCTCTTCTTGCCAGCACCTTTAATCTGATTAAACAAACAAATTATTAAAAAAAGTCGCATTAAATTAACCAAACCTAAATTCTTTACCTTCACTAGCAGTTTGTTCTCCCCTTCGAAGTAAGGTTTGCACTTTTTTAAGGCAAGAAGGTCACTGCAAAGAGTCTCAGGTTGTTGACCCTTCCTTTTGCGACCTCTCTTCTTGGCAACCTTCTCAACTTTCGGCAGGTTGTCCACCTGACCACCTTTCTCAATGGGTTCAACCTGAGTGGCCACGACGACCTTCGTCTTGGCAGGTCTGCCCCTCTTCCTGCCAGCCACCTTTTCCTTGACAGGGCGCACCCTAGGTCTTCCCCTCGGTCTTCCAGGGACCTTGACCTTTGAAGGGTGCACCCTGGGCCTTCCGCGCGGCCTCCCCTCCACCTTTTCTTTGGCAGGATGGATTCTGGGTCTGCCCCTGGCCCTTCCAGGCACCTTTTCCCTCGGAGGATGGACCCTGGGTCTGCCCCTGACCCTGCCAGGAACCTTCTCCTTCGGAGGGTGCACCCTAGGCCGACCTCTCATCCTGCCCGGCACCTTCATCTTGAAAGGGTGGATTCTGGGTCGGCCCAGCTTCCTTCCGGCCACCTTTGGCTTGACAGGGTGGATTTGAGGACGCCCTGGCGCCTTCAACCCTTCCAAGAACTTCCTGGCATTGGCATTGATCACCAGCATGCCCTTCGAGATCATTTTCTGCACATTTTATTCAAAATTATATAAGGATCGAGAAGCTAATTGTGTAAAAAAACCTCGATATCTTCCTCGTTGGCTTCTCCGTCCTCGAAGCTGAAGATCATGGCAGGGTCAAAGGGCTGCTCTTCCCTCGGAGACATTCTTGGCCGCCCTTTCGGCCGTTTTTCCTTCGGAGCCTCCTCAGTCTGCACTACTTTGCGGGGCCTTCCGCGTCCCTTGCCTGTTAAATTTAATTATATTGAAAAAAAAAACTTTTTTTTCGTAATTATTCGAACCTGGAAGTTTGGCAGGACGAGTCCTGGGCCTGCCCCTCGCGGACTTGGGCGGGTCGTGCTTGTCGAAGATGGTGGCAGGGTCTTTCCACTCGCGGTCCATGCGGACAAAGTCGAACAGACTCGGACGGAAGGGGTCGTCGTCGTCCTGGTGTTGTTCTCTGGGCGGGTCAAAGTCCCTGCCCTTGGGACAGTCGAAGCGCAGTCGGCGGCCCTTGCGAGGCTTCGTGTCCGCGGCGGCGGGCACGGTGAAGTTGCGCAGCTCGTCGAGGAAGCGGCGCACCTCGACCCCCGGCGGCCGCGGGGCCTTGTTGGGCCCCTGCTTGGCCGGCGTCTGCTCGGCCACCGGCACCAGACACTCGCGGCCGCTCGGACGGCCACGCTTGCGGCGGCCGTACAGCTGGAAGGGCGCGAAGCCCGGACGCCCGTTCAGGAACGGGTTGCCGGCGGGCGTCGTCTGCCGCACCACCTCGCCGTCGTCCTCCTCCTCGTCGCCGCTGCTCTCGGCCCAAATGCTCACCGCCTTGCCGACGATCGCCATTTCCGCTCTCAAAAGTGCAGAAACTTAGCAAGTGATTCGACTGATTCGAGATAAGAAAGACGCGGTTAATGCGATTTTGGAGCGATTCTGGAATCTGGAAATTTCGCGCAAGTAGGGTGCGTTTTGTCTTTTTCTCACTCCGTTTCGGTCGTGTTTCAACCTGTTCAAACTCTTTCTGCTCTGCGACTGCATGGAGCTCCTTGAACGATTGCACGTGATATTCGTAAGCCAATGAAATGCAAGGGGGGCCTGAACCGGCCAATCGGAGCGCGGCTGCAAGCTTGTGGCTTCTTCCGATTGGCGCTCACAGCGGCGCCAAATTCAAAGGACCCCTGGCGGCAGCAAAAGCAAACATCGGTGCGGTGGTGGGAGGAGGAAGGTTGCGAAACGAAAACAAAACGAAACTGCACTCGGCGATGAATTCGACCTTGATTTTCGATTTTCGGCGTGATTTCGCTTGCCGACAGTGCCGACGATTGTTGGAGGTGAGCTTGAACTATTCCCACCTTTAATTATTGTAAAATTCTGACACTTGACTAGCATTTTGAAGCACAAGCTTTCAATTGAGGTTTGACGATTTGCAAGCATTCGTATCACTAAAAAAAAACTTCAATAAACAAATCTCGCTAGTTTTAAATTCTCTCATACCTTGTGCTTGCAAAATATTAAGTTCTTCGTGCTTAGATCTGATTAAAATCATTCATTTTCCCAAATTAAAATTAGAGAACACACAATTTGCAGAGACAATTAATTCTCAAATCTTTCTCTAGTTTTCCTTTCTAAAATCAAACTCTTTTCAGAGACATTTTTATCTGAATCTGAACTCCCTCTCTCTCTCTCTGTTAATGGAGAATTTTAAATTTTGCTTTGGCTCTGGCTCGTGTATCACAAAACGCAATTAATTTTAAATTTCCTTTACATTCACTTCCTTATTCTATGAATTTAATTTTACCTTCTTGCCTTTTTAAACTTAAAAAATGTTTCACTTATTTTACTTTCAGACTTTCTCTTGCTCAGCTTAATAAGAAGATTTTCACGGACTTGTCTTTTCTTGCTTGAGAGGTTGGCGTCCGAGCCTTTTCTCTGGTTTCCGTCCGAGAATGCTGGACGAAGGACTGAGAAAGGTGAGTCGTGAGGCTGCACCATTGTTGCCTCTCGAAGCTTTCTGGATCGAACATCTCTGGGCCAGTTGCCCTCGGACTGAGCAAAATGTGCTCCTTCGTCCGAGGCACTGACCCTGAAGAGGCGTCCTTTCCTCAAACTCGGCTGGCAAGGCACGCTTGGGCAGTTCCTCGCCATGTCATGTCCCTGCTGCGTTCACACTCATGACTTTACTTTTCTTTCAGGATTTCCTCAGTTGCCTGAGGCTGGCCCTTGGAACCGGCAGAGCTCCCACCTTGGAGGTGAGATGGTTGCTGACTTCAAGGTTGGACAACTTGGTCGATTTTGGTGAGTACATTTTAGGTTCTATTCAATTGTCAAAGTAACAATGTGACCATTTTATTAGTTCCTTTGCCAAAGAAACTCTCTCATTTAGAGGAAATTCACCCATTAATTTACTGCGTTTCAATTCCGCTGATTCTTTTCAATTTTAAAATTTGCAGTTCTCTTGATAATTGTCCTGAGAATTCCAATGAATGGTCTTAAAAGCTGATATTACTCCTGCAATTGGCTAACGACAACGAGCAGAGACATAAAATCCGACCCTGCCTAATCCGTACGAAATGTAAAAGATTATTGCTTAATTAGTCCATCCGCTGCAGACTTGAAAGTAAAAAAGGGTGTAAAATGGAAAACCTAATCTGTCGCCGGCGCGAATTGAAACTCGGAAATTAGCCTCATGGCTCTCTCTCACAATTCGGCATAAATTACGGGACTCGATTCAAAATTTCTCCGGCGTGGGCATTGGAGCTGAAAATGGCGTGGATGGAGGCAAAGAAGTTCGCAAAGGAGTAAAATTGCTAGGTTTGCAAAAGGCCAAAATAATCTAAATGAAATATGGCCTTTCAGGAAAGAAAGAATTTAAATGTCCAGATTGCTTATTTATTTTCATCATTATTCAAATATTTAATTGTTATGTCACCTTTCATTATAATAAAAATTTATTTTGGTTTTTGGAAATGGAAATAATAGGTTTTAATCTTTATTTCTGGGGAAAAAAACTTTACTATTAAAGCGCTGCTTTTCTTTCAAGAATTTGTCACTCGATAAGATCATGAAAGTCAAGTCCCGATTTGCATTTTATTTTCGCAGCTCTTCGTCTTGTTAAAGTCTATTGTGAGCACATCAAGTAATTTTCCTGCCTCCCTCAGAGGAGCTCTTCCGAAAGATAAGCCGGAAATGAGTCTCAAATGGTGAAAATTTCAGATTGCGGTATGAATTTTTCCGGGCTTTTGATTCCTAGACTGTTTATAATATAGATATGAGACTAAAAGCTGAATTTGCACCAATTTTCACCTCGTTCTTCTTTGCTCGTTGAGCACTCAAGCTCAATTTTCTTCGGCTATTCTTCTTTACATCACAAGGAGCCCCCGCAGGAAAATTAGCTAGCGGTCTTGATGTAGAACTTTTGACACTTTCGTGAATATTTACGGACTGAATTATAGTTAATAATAATATGGAAAGCATAGCATAATCGGAAAGCAGTGCCAAAGAAATTTGATTTAATTTGCATCCACCAACGTCTGGTTTCATTAAAAAATCTGTATAATATGCTTGATTCTTCACTAAACTTCATAAAATCATATCTCAGATTGAAAAGTCCGCCACTATCACCGATTTTGGTGAAAAGATTTAATAATCGAAACCACTTGAATATTGTGCAATTCTCATCTTAAGTGATCTTTTATTTAAGAAAATATGTATCTAGAATATTAACTTTACTTCAAAATTGTTATGAAATTCTATATTTAAATTCAAACAGTTAAATTAAAAAAAAAGAGGATTTTAAAATCCTAATTGAAATGCGATCTACTTTAAAAAATTTTGGAATTTTTTTTTTGAAAATTAAATTATATCTCCGCATTAATTGATGTTACCATTGCCAATCTATGAAATCCTCAACTGTATAATTTTGCTACCAAAGCATTTAGCTCATGGATGAGAAAACCAAAACTTTGAAAGTATGAAATGGAAATTAAAATAAGTATTTTTTTTTTCATCATTTTATACTTTTTTATCCAACGTCTGGTTTGTAAGCAAAAAAATACTTGAAATCTTTGTGTTTGCATTGTTGAGGTTTGCTTTGGTACATTGTTGGTGAATTTCTCTGACAAAAGTCATTGTTGCTTGAATCAGATTAAGAATTTTACTAGTACACAACAATAGTCTGCTCCGCTCTCGACATGAGAATATTCATTCCTCACAACAACGTTTTTTGAGCATTCACGCCATGCTGATCTTTTTTGAATCCACCGACTCCGTAAAACGCGTCTTCTCTGCCAGCCTTTTTGCAAAATGAAGGTTTTTGTGTGTATAATAAATTCCAATTACTGCGAACAATCACCAAATTTTGACATATAAAATATGTACTTTTTCAAAAAAGCGATTGCTACTGAATTGTACCAAAGATTAAAATGAAGCGTGACATGAAATTAACAGCATTTTGGTGCTCTCTAAAGTTGTTTTTCTTAATTTTGAGCTGAGAAAAGGCTAAAATTCAACGATTTTATTCCGCTAAAGACGAATTATTGAACTTGGTGATGGTGAAATAAGTCGGAAAAAGATAGAAATAAGATGGGCAAAAGTATCAAAAGGAGGGAACAAAGTTCACTTTTCCCTCTGTTGCTAGCCAGATTTTGCTGCTTGCTTCGCAATCCAGAGCGCTGCATAAGCGGCTTGTGCCCGTTTTTGTATCGAAAGCAGCTTGCCATCATTAAATGTTTATTTATCTAATAAAATGGATAAAAGTTCTCAGCGTTTAGAGTCTCGCCGGAGATATTTTTTTTGGGTATATATTGACAACCTTTGAGCCTAGGAAGACCCTGATAGGGGGTCTGGGCTCTTTCCCAGGGCGCATAAAAAATAAACCTTTTGTAAAGTAGGCTTAATCTGGAAGGATAGATTCAAAACACTTGTAACAAAGAGTAGGGCAGCAAAAAGATGAGAACAAGATGAACTTCAGCCGAATTTAAATTTGCTCGGAGGCCTGACTTGACTCTCGACAGTCTTGACATGAGATTATTCCTTCCTCACAACAATATGGAAGCTGATTATTTATGAATCGACTGACTCCGCAAAACTTCTTTTCCGCCGGGTTTTTTGCAAAAAGAAAGTTTTGTGGGTAATTAATTGCAAATAATCACCCAATTTAACATTTAAGATAACTTAGTTTTTCAAAAAAGCTATTGCCATTGAATTTTACCAAAACGCAAGACATGAAATCAACACTATCTTAGCATTGTTGGTGCTCTCTACAGTCTCTTCGGGTATTTCTATTTATTTTATTCAAGAGATTTTTAATTAAAAAGGCCTGAAATTCATTTCAAATTATTTTTGAGTGAGCCGGAAAATAGGCATAATTTGATCCAATTTATTTGCTACACTTGGATTATTGGACTTGATGTTAAAATAAGTCTAGAAGCGCGTTGGCAAAAGGCACAAAAGGAGAGAACAAAGTTCACTTTTCCCTGTTGCTAGCCAGGGTTTGCTGCTTGCCTCGCATTCCAGCGCGCCCACAAAGAGCTTGTGCTGAGTCTGCTGAGCAGAGAGAAGCAAATTTTTACATTAAAACTTCGCGTCTAAGCAGATAGTGAATTGAGGATTTTTGTATTGAAAGCAACGCTCGTACCATCATAAAATATTTATTTTTATTTTAAAATGTATACATAAAAGTTCTGTTCAACTTTAAGAGTCTCGCTGGATATTTTTTTAGGTTTTGTTGGTTATTAATTGCAAATACTGCGAATAATCACCCAATTTATAAATTTAGATTTCAAAATATTCTAAAACGATTACTTGCCAATCTTGCCATTGAAATGATCCAAAAAAATGAAATGCAAGACAATAAATGAACACTTAAGTTTGACTTTTGGTGCTCTCTAAAGTCTCTGATGGCATTCATAATGATTTTATTCATCAAATAATTAATTAACAATGCCTTAAAGCCATTTCCCGTTGATAATGAGAGAATTAAGGCCAAAATTTTGAGTCAGAAAAAACGAAAACAGGCAAATTTCATCGAATTTATTCTGTTTCACGCGGATTATTGAACTTGATGGTGAAATGAGTTGGGGAGCGCGTTGGCAAAAGCCACAAAAGGAGAGAACAAAGTTCACTTTTCCCTGTTGCTAAGCAAGTTTCTGCCTCTTGTTTCGCATTCCAGAGCGCCGCACAAGCGGCTCCTGCCGAGGTTGCCACATCGAAGCAGAGAAGCGACCAATCAGATCGTCGCTCGCCCCAAGCTCAGCCGAGCGTCTCGGCCAATCAGGAGCAGCGACGATCCTGACAAAACTGTGAGCACCTGCTCACCTGCTCTCTCACCCTCAGAGACGAACAACCCGCGAGCCTGCGAACACGCTCAATCCAGAGTCCTCCTCGTGTCCGTCCTTATCTCTTGCCCGTCCGAGCTGTCCATCCTCCTCTCAGCCAAAGGGTCAGTATGTTTTGGGGCCAGGGCAGTTTTCCTTGGACGTTTTATTTAGTTAATTTTAATTCTCCGGCTATCTCCAAGTGGAGAGGCCAAGCGTGACGCAAGCTTGTGAAATCAAGCTATTAAAACTTACATCGTCGGCTCTTCAGACAAAAGGCCGATGCATCGCTCCGCGGTTGAGGATGAAAGAATCACTGGATAAAACTTAATTTAAAGCGTTTTAAGAAATTTCAGTTAAAGTGGTGAACATAAAATTTGAACTCAAATTAAAAATTTTTCAATGCTCAAGAACTAAACGCTGCAACAAAAAATTTGACAACAGAATTTAAAAAATAAACTCAAAAGCGGACTGAAGCTCTTGTTGCCTGGTAAATCATTTGCAATTAAGAACATCAAGATTTATTTTGAAAGCAATGAGAAGAAATATATCATAAATTAAATAAAAGAATGAATGAGAACCTTAAATAATTAAAATTAAATACGTTCAACATCTTCATCTCTATAAGTCTAACATATTTAGTGATGACAAAGAAGGCTGAAAAAGAGAAAAAAGACTAAGAAATTAAGGTTTAAGAATTTAAAATTCAGTTATTCTCCCGAAAAGTTGGTTAAGAATTTCGTGTCTCGCGCTTTTCTTCCCTCTTAAAGGATTTGCAGTTGGTAAATTTCACGACTCGACCTTGGCCTGTGGCGAAGTGCGATGTTTTGTGCTGTTTGAAAATTAGCAAGTCTTTTCCCTGCGTCTGGTAAAGTCGGTTTTCTTTTAAATTTTAACAAAACTTAATTTAAAATCATCACTTTCCCCCGTATTTTTCTATGTCAATGACCATAAAAGCTAAAATATGCGAAAAAAGACCGAGAAATTTAGGTTTAAGAATTTAAAATTAAGTAATTTTCCCGAAAAGTTTGTTAAGAATTTCGTGTCTCGCGCTTTTCTTCCCTCTTAAAGGATTTGCAGTTGGTAAATTTCACGACTCGACCTTGGCCTGTGGCGAAGTGCGATGTTTTGTGCTGTTTGAAAATTAGCAAGTCTTTTCCCTGCGTCTGGTAAAGTCGGTTTTCTTTTAAATTTTAACAATACTAAATTTAAAATCATCACTTTCCGCCGTATTTTTCTATGTAAATGACCTTGAAAGCTAAAAAATGCGAAAAAAGACCGAGAAATTTAGGTTTAAGAATTTAAAATTAAGTAATTTTCCCGAAAAGTTTGTTAAGAATTTCATGTCTCGCGCTTTTCTACCCTCTTAATGAATTTGCAGTTGGTAAATTTCATGACTCGACCTTGGCCTGTGGCGAAGTGCGATGTTTTGTGCTGTTTGAAAATTAGCAAGTCTTTTCCCTGCGTCTGGTAAAGTCGGTTTTCTTTTAAATTTTAACAATACTAAATTTAAAATCATCACTTTCCGCCGTATTTTTCTATGTAAATGACCATGAAAGCTAAAAAATGCGAAAAAAGACCAAGAAATTTAGGTTTAAGAATTTAAAATTCAGTAATTTTCCCGAAAAGTTTGTTAAGAATTTCGTGTCTCGCGCTTTTCTTCCCTCTTAATGAATTTGCAGTTGGTAAATTTCATGACTCGACCTTGGCCTGTGGCGAAGTGCGATGTTTTGTGCTGTTTGAAAATTAGCAAGTCTTTTCCCTGCGTCTGGTAAAGTCGGTTTTCTTTTAAATTTTAACAATACTAAATTTAAAATCATCACTTTCCGCCGTATTTTTCTATGTAAATGACCTTGAAAGCTAAAAAATGCGAAAAAAGACCGAGAAATTTAGGTTTAAGAATTTAAAATTCAGCAATTTTCCCGAAAAGTTTGCTAAGAATTTCGTGTCTCGCGCTTTTCTACCCTCTTAATGAATTTGCAGTTGGTAAATTTCATGACTCGACCTTGGCCTGTGGCGAAGTGCGATGTTTTGTGCTGTTTGAAAATTAGCAAGTCTTTTCCCTGCGTCTGGTAAAGTCGGTTTTCTTTTATATTTTAACAATACTAAATTTAAAATCATCACTTTCCTTCGTATTTTTCTATGTCAATGACCATAAAAGCTAAAATATGCGAAAAAAGACCAAGAAATTTAGGTTTAAGAATTTAAAATTCAGTAATTTTCCCGAAAAGTTTGCAAAGAATTTCGTGTCTCGCGCTTTTCTTCCCTCTTAAAGGATTTGCAGTTGGTAAATTTCATGACTCGACCTTGGCCTGTGGCGAAGTGCGATGTTTTGTCCTGTTTGGAAATTAGCAAGTCTTTTCCCTGCGTCTGGTAAAGTCGAATTTTAACAATACTAAATTTAAAATCATCACTTTCCGCCGTATTTTTCTATGTCAATGACCATAAACGCTAAAATATGCGAAAAAAGACCGAGAAATTTAGGTTTAAGAATTTAAAATTAAGTAATTTTCCCGAAAAGTTTGTTAAGAATTTCGTGTCTCGCGCTTTTCTACCCTCTTAATGAATTTGCAGTTGGTAAATTTCATGACTCGACCTTGGCCTGTGGCGAAGTGCGATGTTTTGTGCTGTTTGAAAATTAGCAAGTCTTTTCCCTGCGTCTGGTAAAGTCGGTTTTCTTTTAAATTTTAACAATACTAAATTTAAAATCATCACTTTCCGCCGTATTTTTCTATGTAAATGACCATGAAAGCTAAAAAATGCGAAAAAAGACCAAGAAATTTAGGTTTAAGAATTTAAAATTCAGTAATTTTCCCGAAAAGTTTGTTAAGAATTTCGTGTCTCGCGCTTTTCTTCCCTCTTAATGAATTTGCAGTTGGTAAATTTCATGACTCGACCTTGGCCTGTGGCGAAGTGCGATGTTTTGTGCTGTTTGAAAATTAGCAAGTCTTTTCCCTGCGTCTGGTAAAGTCGGTTTTCTTTTAAATTTTAACAATACTAAATTTAAAATCATCACTTTCCGCCGTATTTTTCTATGTAAATGACCATGAAAGCTAAAAAATGCGAAAAAAGACCAAGAAATTTAGGTTTAAGAATTTAAAATTCAGTAATTTTCCCGAAAAGTTTGTTAAGAATTTCGTGTCTCGCGCTTTTCTTCCCTCTTAATGAATTTGCAGTTGGTAAATTTCATGACTCGACCTTGGCCTGTGGCGAAGTGCGATGTTTTGTGCTGTTTGAAAATTAGCAAGTCTTTTCCCTGCGTCTGGTAAAGTCGGTTTTCTTTTAAATTTTAACAATACTAAATTTAAAATCATCACTTTCCGCCGTATTTTTCTATGTAAATGACCTTGAAAGCTAAAAAATGCGAAAAAAGACCGAGAAATTTAGGTTTAAGAATTTAAAATTAAGTAATTTTCCCGAAAAGTTTGTTAAGAATTTCGTGTCTCGCGCTTTTCTACCCTCTTAATGAATTTGCAGTTGGTAAATTTCATGACTCGACCTTGGCCTGTGGCGAAGTGCGATGTTTTGTGCTGTTTGAAAATTAGCAAGTCTTTTCCCTGCGTCTGGTAAAGTCGGTTTTCTTTTAAATTTTAACAATACTAAATTTAAAATCATCACTTTCCGCCGTATTTTTCTATGTAAATGACCATGAAAGCTAAAAAATGCGAAAAAAGACCAAGAAATTTAGGTTTAAGAATTTAAAATTCAGTAATTTTCCCGAAAAGTTTGTTAAGAATTTCGTGTCTCGCGCTTTTCTTCCCTCTTAATGAATTTGCAGTTGGTAAATTTCATGACTCGACCTTGGCCTGTGGCGAAGTGCGATGTTTTGTGCTGTTTGAAAATTAGCAAGTCTTTTCCCTGCGTCTGGTAAAGTCGGTTTTCTTTTAAATTTTAACAATACTAAATTTAAAATCATCACTTTCCGCCGTATTTTTCTATGTAAATGACCATGAAAGCTAAAAAATGCGAAAAAAGACCAAGAAATTTAGGTTTAAGAATTTAAAATTCAGTAATTTTCCCGAAAAGTTTGTTAAGAATTTCGTGTCTCGCGCTTTTCTTCCCTCTTAATGAATTTGCAGTTGGTAAATTTCATGACTCGACCTTGGCCTGTGGCGAAGTGCGATGTTTTGTGCTGTTTGAAAATTAGCAAGTCTTTTCCCTGCGTCTGGTAAAGTCGGTTTTCTTTTAAATTTTAACAATACTAAATTTAAAATCATCACTTTCCGCCGTATTTTTCTATGTAAATGACCTTGAAAGCTAAAAAATGCGAAAAAAGACCGAGAAATTTAGGTTTAAGAATTTAAAATTCAGCAATTTTCCCGAAAAGTTTGCTAAGAATTTCGTGTCTCGCGCTTTTCTACCCTCTTAATGAATTTGCAGTTGGTAAATTTCATGACTCGACCTTGGCCTGTGGCGAAGTGCGATGTTTTGTGCTGTTTGAAAATTAGCAAGTCTTTTCCCTGCGTCTGGTAAAGTCGGTTTTCTTTTATATTTTAACAATACTAAATTTAAAATCATCACTTTCCTTCGTATTTTTCTATGTCAATGACCATAAAAGCTAAAATATGCGAAAAAAGACCAAGAAATTTAGGTTTAAGAATTTAAAATTCAGTAATTTTCCCGAAAAGTTTGCAAAGAATTTCGTGTCTCGCGCTTTTCTTCCCTCTTAAAGGATTTGCAGTTGGTAAATTTCATGACTCGACCTTGGCCTGTGGCGAAGTGCGATGTTTTGTCCTGTTTGGAAATTAGCAAGTCTTTTCCCTGCGTCTGGTAAAGTCGAATTTTAACAATACTAAATTTAAAATCATCACTTTCCGCCGTATTTTTCTATGTCAATGACCATAAACGCTAAAATATGCGAAAAAAGACCGAGAAATTTAGGTTTAAGAATTTAAAATTAAGTAATTTTCCCGAAAAGTTTGTTAAGAATTTCGTGTCTCGCGCTTTTCTACCCTCTTAATGAATTTGCAGTTGGTAAATTTCATGACTCGACCTTGGCCTGTGGCGAAGTGCGATGTTTTGTGCTGTTTGAAAATTAGCAAGTCTTTTCCCTGCGTCTGGTAAAGTCGGTTTTCTTTTAAATTTTAACAATACTAAATTTAAAATCATCACTTTCCGCCGTATTTTTCTATGTCAATGACCTTGAAAGCTAAAAAATGCGAAAAAAGACCGAGAAATTTAGGTTTAAGAATTTAAAATTCAGTAATTTTCCCGAAAAGTTTGTTAAGAATTTCGTGTCTCGCGCTTTTCTTCCCTCTTAAAGGATTTGCAGTTGGTAAATTTCACGACTCGACCTTGGCCTGTGGCGAAGTGCGATGTTTTGTCCTGTTTGGAAATTAGCAAGTCTTTTCCCTGCGTCTGGTAAAGTCGAATTTTAACAATACTAAATTTAAAATCATCACTTTCCGCCGTATTTTTCTATGTCAATGACCATGAAAGCTAAAATATGCGAAAAAAGACCAAGAAATTTAGGTTTAAGAATTTAAAATTCAGTAATTTTCCCGAAAAGTTTGCAAAGAATTTCGTGTCTCGCGCTTTTCTTCCCTCTTAATGAATTTGCAGTTGGTAAATTTCACGACTCGACCTTGGCCTGTGGCGAAGTGCGATGTTTTGTGCTGTTTGAAAATTAGCAAGTCATTTCCCTGCGTCTGGTAAAGTCGGTTTTCTTTTAAATTTTAACAAAAATTAATTTAAAATCATCACTTTCCGCCGTATTTTTCTATGTAAATGACCATGAAAGCTAAAAAATGCGAAAAAAGACCGAGAAATTTAGGTTTAAGAATTTAAAATTCAGTAATTTTCCCGAAAAAATTGTTAAGAATTTCGTGTCTCGCGCTTTTCTTCCCTCTTAATGAATTTGCAGTTGGTAAATTTCATGACTCGACCTTGGCCTGTGGCGAAGTGCGATGTTTTGTGCTGTTTGAAAATTAGCAAGTCTTTTCCCTGCGTCTGGTAAAGTCGGTTTTCTTTTAAATTTTAACAATACTAAATTTAAAATCATCACTTTCCGCCGTATTTTTCTATGTAAATGACCATGAAAGCTAAAAAATGCGAAAAAAGACCGAGAAATTTAGGTTTAAAAATTTAAAATTCAGTAATTTTCCCGAAAAGTTGGTTAAGAATTTCGTGTCTCGCGCTTATCTTCCCTCTTAAAGGATTTGCAGCTGTCAAATTTCACGACTCGACCATGGCCTGTGGCGAAGTGCGATGTTTTGTGCTGTTTGAAAAAGTAGAAACTCTTTTCCCTGCGTCTGGTAAAGTCGGTTTTCTTTTAAATTTTAACAATACTAAATTTACAAGCATTACATGCTTGCGAGTGTACTCGCTACTGGATCTAACCCCACAGTTGGATCGAACCCTACAATTGGATCGTACACTTTTGCAGGTCCGAACTCTTTTAAAATTTGAATCGTGACCGTACACACTATAGGTCCAGATCGTTGCAAAAGTTGCTTTTCTGATCAAAACATTTGTTTGGATGTCAGCTGGCGTACGGAACGAAATTCTGTATTTTTGTTAGCAAAAACCTACCATTTTATAATACCCTAAAAATTTGTTGTAGGTTTTTGCTAACAAAAATACAGAATTTCGTTCCGTACGCCAGCTGACATCCAAACAAATGTTTTGATCAGAAAAGCAACTTTTGCAACGATCTGGACCTATAGTGTGTACGATCACGATTCAAATTTTAAAAGAGTTCGGACCTGCAAAAGTGTACAATCCAATTGTAGGGTTCGATCCAACTGTGGGGTTAGATCCAGTAGCGAGTACACTCGCAAGCATGTAATGCTTGTTCAGACCAAAATATAAGTTTAAGCAGCGTTGCGAAATCGTAGCGTACTCGCAACCACATTGGGTTATTCTGTGCATGTTCACTTGGTATACTTTGAACGGTACGAAACGCGGAATCGTGTATCATAGGAATATTTTCGTTCTCGGAAGTTTAAGTAAAATTCTTCCTGGTGGTGGTGCCGGTTTTCCAACAATCGATTTTTTTCGCTCTCAAATAAATTGTTTTCAACAACTTGATTCCAACAATGTGGTGCAACAATTGGACAAAGAAACTACGATAATAAAAAAACTGAGCGAAGAAGAAAATTATGATACGAGCACACATATAAATACGTTTAATTTTTTTTTATTGAAAATCGAATATAAAAATGAAGGAGTTTTTTTTTATAAAATAACCACAATGAATTGTTTGTTTTGAGTACCTTAGTTCCAGTTTGATCACTGGTGCAAGGGTTGACGAAAGGGCGGCGCAGCCGCCCTTTCGTCAACCCTTTGGTCGTTCAGTGTCTTGGGTCTCATGGTGCAAAAATTCCCTGATGTGGATGTAATTTTTTGTATTTTTTAATTGAAAACTAATTTAGTCAAGTCACGTGAGCTGGGAATTTCACCTTTCCAAAGTGCGGAAAATGAATATTTAAATTTTATAAATGATAATAAATTTGAATAATTATAATTTTTTTTTTAATAATTTTGAATTATAGAATGTCAGGAGAAGCCATTTTCCGCGTCAAATTCAATTTCCGTTGCTGAAATCCACCTCGGGAATGAATAACGAACGTCATCCGATCGTCCGAACAGCTTTCCGACGACGCAACTCAATTATACAAAGAAAATCTTTAAAAAACCGGTTTTGACTCCGGTGACCTCGAAATTGACCTCGGATTTGAGTCGGGCGCCGAAAACCACCCTGGAAACCCAAATTTCAACGAGCCAGATCGAAAAAAGCAGGTTTTTCTCATGAAAGCAGCACGCGCGACAAAGCGGCCGCTCTCGTCGAGTGAAAAAATGCAATTTTTGAAATTTTTTCTTGACTTTCCGGGTTAAAATAAATCGGCGTTTGGACGTAACTATAGGTTTTGGCACACGCCGCGGCCGAATCCGCGCTCAAAATCAACCTGCGACCTTCGAAAAGGGTAGAACCTGAGCTCAGGGTGCCCAAAAGGTGGGAAGGGTGACCCTGAGCGCGGATCTGACGCCGGATTATTGACGGGCGCACGCGAATTAGTCAAGGACGAAATTTTCACGCATTTTCATCAAAGGGCGAAATTAAATGGTCGGGCGGCCGCGATTGAGAAAATCAGGCGGCCGCAGGTAGTCGAGCGGAAAATAAATTTCGATTTTTGAAAATTCGCAGCTCGGCCGCTATGAAAGGTAGCGATTTGAAATTTTAGACCTAGGTAGAACGGCCACTTTTCTAAATGTTCCGACGGAAAAAACCCCGATTTCTGACCCGATTGACCCTGAAAAAATTCGCCAAAAACGCAACCTTTGAAACCTTTTTTATTTTTTCCTGGCTTACCCTGAGAATCGCCCCACACTCGGACAGATGTTGCCGGGCTAATTTTTCGCGAGGAATCCGAAAATGCGCGAATTTTTGACCTACGACCTTCCGAAGGTGGTCAGGGTGACCCGAAAAGGTACTCAGGGTGGACCTGGAATTTTTTCGACGCCGGATTCGGGGTCAGCGGGGGGGTTTTCCATGCGGAGAGGAGAAATTCAAGGTTTTCGGCCGTTTTCTATTTTATTTTGGCGATTCATGGTTTTCGCGATTTGCTCGAAAACGACGTGTTTTAAATTTCTGAAAATTTAATCATAACCTAATTCGGGGTCGGGGAGTCTAAAAATCGATGAAAAAAAAATATCGTGTGGTTTGTTTTCGAGAAATCAAATCTTGAAAATTTAAAACCGGTTTTTCTCCCGGAAATAACCGGTTTTTGCCGGTTTTGACCGGTTTTTCGGGCTCGCGGGGGTCGGTTTAGGGGGGGTAGGCGAAGTTTGGGCGCGATCGAGACAGTTTGATTTTGCAAGAATTTCCGACTTTGGCCGCCCGTGGTGGCCGCCGGTTTGCGAAATCGAGGCTAAAAAAAAACATGGCCAAAAAATTTTCCAGTTTTGCATATTGGAGATTTTTTTGGTTCCTTAAGTAAGACAGTTGGCAAAAGGCAATAGTATACTAATTATGATGAACAAGCATTTCATGCTTGCGAGTGTACTCGCAACTGGATCTAACCCCACAGTTGGATCGAACCCTACAATTGGATCGTACACTTTTGCAGGTCCGAACTCTTTTAAAATTTGAATCGTGATCGTACACACTATAGGTCCAGATCGTTGCAAAAGTTGCTTTTCTGATCAAAACATTTGTTTGGATGTCGGCTGGCGTGCGGAACGAAATTCTGTATTTTTGTTAGCAAAAACCTATAACCATTTTATAATACCGTCAAAATTTGTGGTAGGTTTTTGCTAACAAAAATACAGAATTTCGTTCCGCACGCCAGCCGACATCCAAACAAATGTTTTGATCAGAAAAGCAACTTTTGCAACGATCTGGACCTATAGTGTGTACGATCACGATTCAAATTTTAAAAGAGTTCGGACCTGCAAAAGTGTACGATCCAATTGTAGGGTTCGATCCAACTGTGGGGTTAGATCCAGTTGCGAGTACACTCGCAAGCATGAAATGCTTGTTCAGACCAAAATATAAGTTTAAGCAGCGTTGCGAAATCGTAGCGTACTCGCAACCAAATTGGGTTCTGTGCAAAAAACTCTGTGCTCACTTGGTATACTTTGAACAGTACGAAACGCGGAATCGTGTATCATAGGAATATTTTCGTCCTCGGAAGTTTAAGTAAAATTCTTCCTGGTGGTGTTGCCGGTTTGTCCAACAATCGATTTTTTTCTCTCTCAAATAAATTGTTTTCAACAACTTGATTCCAACAATGTGGTGCAACAATTGGACAAAGAAACTACAAAAATAAAGAAACTGAGCGAAGACGAAAATTATGATACGAGCACATATAAATACGTTTTATTTTTTTTATTGAAAATCGAATATAAAAATGAAGGAGTTTTTTATTTTTATAAAATAACCACAATGAATTGTTTGTTTTGAGTACCTTAGTTCCAGTTAGATCACTGGTGCAAGGGTTGACGAAAGGGCGGCTGCGCCGCCTGCGCCGCCCTTTCGTCAACCCTTTGGTCGTTCAGTGTCTTGGGTCTCATGGTGCAGAAATTCCCTGATGTGGATGTAATTTTTTGTATTTTCTAATTGAAAACTAATTTAGTCAAGTCACGTGAGCTGGGAATTTCACCTTTCCAATGTGGGGAAAATGAATTTTGAAATTTTATAAATGATAATAAATTTGAATATTTATAATTTTTTTTTAATACTTTTGAATTATAAAATGTCATGAGAAACCATTATCCACGTCAAATTCAATTTCCGTTGCTGAAATCCACCTCGGGAATGAATTACGAACGTCATCCAATCGTCCGAACAGCTTTCCGAGGACGGAATTCAATTATGCGAGGAAAATCTTAAAAAACTGGTTTTGACCCTGGTGATCTCAAAGGGTGACCTTGAGCACAAAATTGACCTCGGATTCGGGTCGGGCGCCAAAAACCACCCTGGAAACCCAAATTTCAGCGAGCCAGAGTGAGCCGAACGAAATTCGCGTGTTTTTCATATGAGAGGCGGCACGCGCGACAAAGCGACCGGCTCCGCACTCGCCGAGCGAAAAAATGCATTTTTTGAAAAAATTTCTCCGATTTTCGGGCCGATTTTAATCGGCGTTTGGACGATTATAAGGGTTTTGGTACACGCCGCGGCCGAATCCGCGCTCAAAATCGACCTGCGACCTTCGGAAAGGGTTGAACCTGAGCTCAGGGTGCCCAAAAGGTGGGAAGGGCGACCCTGAGCGCGGATCTGACGCCGGAATCGTGACGGGCGCACGCGAATTAGTCTAGGACGATATTTCCACGCATTTTCATCAAAGGGCTGAATTAAACGGCGGGGCGGCCACGAGCGAGAAAATCAGGCGGCCGCAGGTACTCGAGCGGAAAATAAATTTCAATTTTTGAAAATTCGCAGCTCGGCCGCTATCAGAGGTAGCGATCTGAAATTTTAAACCCGCGTAGAACGGCCACTTTTTTAAATGTTGCGACGAAAAAAACCCCGATTTTCGGCCCGATTGACCCTGAAAAAATTCGCCGAAAACCCGACCTTTGCGATTTTCTTTATTTTTTCAGGGCTTACCCTGAGGATCGCCCCAAATTCGAAGATAGCCATTCTTCGCGATTTTTCACGAGGAATCGGAAAATGTGCGAGTTTTTGCCCTACGACCTGCGGAAGGTGGTCAGGTTGACCCTGAAATCGCTCAGGGCGGTCCTGGAATTTTTTCGACCTCGGATTCGGGGTCGGGCCGCGGACTTTCCATAAGGAAGTGAACTCGGTTTTTTCGATTTTGGCCGCGTTTTTTTTTAAATCGCGATTTATCGTTTTTGCGATTTGCTCGAAAACGACGTGTTTTAAATTTCTGAAAATTTAATCAGAGACCAATTCGAGGTCGAGGATTCCGAAAATCGACGAAAAAAAAATATCGTGTGGTTCGTTTTTGAGATATTTAATTTTTTAAATTTTGAAACCGGTTTTTCTCCCGGAAATAACCGGTTTTCATGTAAATTTACCGGTTTTTCGGATTCGCGAGGGTCGATTTAGGGGGGGTGGGCGAAGTTTCGGCGAGATTAGGACAGTTTGAAAATTGAAGAATTTCCGACTTTGGCCGCCCGTGGTGGCCGCCGGTTTGCGAAATCGGGGATGAAAAAAAACATGGCCAAAAAATTTTCCAGTTTTGCGTATATGAGAATTTTTTGGTTCCTTAAGTAAGACAGTTGGCAAAAGGCAATGCTGTATTAATTATGATGGACAAGCATTACATGCTTGCGAGTGTACTCGCCACTGGATCTAACCCCACAGTTGGATCGAACCCTGCAATTGGATCGTACACTTTTGCAGGTCCGAACTCTTTTAAAATTTGAATCGTGATCGTACACACTACAGGTCCAGATCGTTGCAAAAGTTGCTTTTCTGATCAAAACATTTGTTTGAATGTCGGCTGGCGTGCGGAACGAAATTCTGTATTTTTGTTAGCAAAAACCTACCACAAATTTTGACGGTATTATAAAATGGTAGGTTTTTGCTTACAAAAAATACAGAATTTCGTTCCGCACGCCAGCCGACATTCAAACAAATGTTTTGATCAGAAAAGCAACTTTTGCAACGATCTGGACCTGTAGTGTGTACGATCACGATTCAAATTTTAAAAGAGTTCGGACCTGCAAAAGTGTACGATCCAATTGCAGGGTTCGATCCAACTGTGGGGTTAGATCCAGTGGCGAGTACACTCGCAAGCATGTAATGCTTGTTCAGACCAAAATATAAGTTTAAGCAGCGTTGCGAAATCGTAGCGTACTCGAAACCAAATTGGGTTCTGTGCAAAAAACTCTGTGTTCACTTGGTATACTTTGAACGGTACGTAACTCGGAATCGTCTATCTTAGGAATATTTCGTTCTCCGAAGTTTAAGTAAAATTCTTCCTGGTGGTGGTGCCGGTTTGTCCAACAATCGATTTTTTTCGCTCTCAAATAAATTGTTCTCAACAACTTAATTCCAACAATGTGGTGCAACAATTGGACAAAGAAACTACAATAATAGAAAAACTGAGCGAAGAGGAAAATTATGATACGAGCACATATAAAGACGATTTTTTTTTTTTTTTTTTTATTGAAAATCGTATATAAAAATGAATGTTCTCATGGAGTTTTTTTTTTTTTTTTTTTTTATAAAATAACCACAATGAATTGTTTGGTTTGAGTACCTTAGTTCCGGTTCGATCACTGGCGCAAGGGTTGACGAAAGGGCGGCTGCGCCGCCCTTTCGTCAACCCTTGGGTCGTGCAGTGTCTTGGTTCGACATCTGGTGCTGGTTCTCATGGTGCAAAAATTTCCTGATGTGGAAGGATATTTTTTTGTATTTTTCTAATTGAAAATTAATTTAGTCAGGTCACATGATGTTTGAATTTCACCTTTTCAATGTGGGGAAAATGAATTTTGAAATTTTATAAATGATAAAATTTGAAAATAAAATTAAATATTAATTATAAAATGTCATAAGAAACCATTTTCCGCGTCATATTCGATTTCCGTTCCACCTCGGGAATGAATTACAAACGTCATCCGATCGTCCGAACAGCTTTCCGACGACGCAACTCAATTATACAAAGAAAATCTTTAAAAAACCGGTTTTGACCCCGGTGACCTCGAACGGTCACCTTGACCTCGAAATTGACCTCGGATTTGGGTCGGGCGCCGAAAACCACCCGGGGAACCCAAATTTCAGCGAGCCAGATCGAAAAAAGCAGGTTTTTCTCATAACAGCAGCACGCGCGACAAAGCGGTCCGCTGCGCACTCGCCGAGCGAAAAAATGCAATTTTTGAAAAAATCTCTCCAATTTCCGGGCCGATTTTAATCGGCGTTTGGACGATTTAAAGGGTTTTGGCACACGCCGCGGCCGAATCCGCGCTCAAAATCGACCTGCGACCTTCGGAAAGGGTAGAACCTGACCTCAGGGTGCCCAAAAGGTGGGAAGGGTGACCCTGAGCGCGGATCTGACGCCGGATTATTGACGGGCGCACGCGAATTAGTCAAGGACGAAATTTTCACGCATTATCATCAAAGGGCGAAATTAAACGGTCTGGCGGCCGCGATTGAGAAAATCAGGCGGCCGCAGGTTGTCGAGCGGAAAATAAATTTCGATTTTTGAAAATTCGCAGCTCGGCCGCTATGAAAGGTAGCGATTTGAAATTTTAGACCTAGGTAGAACGGCCACTTTTCTAAATGTTCCGACGGAAAAAACCCCGATTTTCGTCCCGATTGACCCTGAAAAAATTCGCCGAAAACGCCACCTTTGAAACCTTTTTTATTTTTTCCTGGCTTACCCTGAGAATCGCCCCAAACTCGGACAGATGTTGCCGGGCTAATTTTTCGCGAGGAATCCGAAAATGCGCGAATTTTTGACCTACGACCTTCCGAAGATGGTCAGGGTGACCCAAAAAGGTACTCAGGGTGGTCCTGGAATTTTTTCGACGCCCGATTCGGGGTCAGCGGGGGGGTTTTCCATACGGAGAGGAGAAATTCAAGGTTTTCGGCCGTTTTCTATTTTATTTTTGCGATTCATGGTTTTCGCGATTTGCTCGAAAACGACGTGTTTTAAATTTCTGAAAATTTAATCATAACCTAATTCGGGGTCGGGGAGTCTAAAAATCGATGAAAAAAAAATATCGTATGGTTTGTTTTCGAGATATTTAATTTTTAAAATTTAAAACCGGTTTTTCTCCCGGAAATAACCGGTTTTTGCCAGTTTTGACCGGTTTTTCGGGCTCGCGGGGGTCGGTTTAGGGGGGGTAGGCGAAGTTTGGGCGCGATCGAGACAGTTTGATTTTGCAAGAATTTCCGACTTTGGCCGCCCGTGGTGGCCGCCGGTTTGCGAAATCGAGGCTGAAAAAAAACACGGCCAAAAAATATTCGCGTTTTGCATGTTGGAGATTTTTTTCGTCCCTTAAGTCGAGCATTTGGCATTTTACGTTATCGTATTAATTACTATTAAAAAATCATCACTTTCCGCCGTATTTTTCTATGTTGTTGCCAAGAAAGCTGAAAAATAAGAAAAAAAAACAAGAAATTTTGGTTTAAGAATTTAAAATTCAGTAATTTTCCCGAAAAGTTTGCTAAGAATTTCGTGTCTCGCGCTTTTCTTCCCTCTTAAAGGATTTGCAGCTGTCAAATTTCACGACTCGACCTTGGCCTGTGGCGAAGTGCGATGTTTTGTGCTGTTTGAAAATTAGCAAGTCTTTTCCCTGCGTCTGGTAAAGTCGGTTTTCTTTTAAATTTTAACAATACTAAATTTAAAATCATCACTTTCCGCCGTATTTTTCTATGTAAATGACCATAAAAGATAAAATATGCGAAAAAAGACCAAGAAATTTAGGTTTAAGAATTTAAAATTCAGTAATTTTCCCGAAAAGTTTGCTAAGAATTTCGTGTCTCGCGCTTTTCTTCCCTCTTAAAGGATTTGCAGTTGGTAAATTTCATGACTCGACCTTGGCCTGTGGCGAAGTGCGATGTTTTGTGCTGTTTGAAAAAGTAGAAACTCTTTTCCCTGCGTCTGGTAAAGTCGGTTTTCTTCTTAATTTTAACAATACTAAATTTAAAATCATCACTTGCCGCCGTATTTTTCTATGTAAATGACCATACAAGCTAAAAAATGCGAAAAAAGACAAAGAAATTAAGGTTTAAGAATTTAAAATTCAGTAATTTTCCCGAAAAGTTGGTTAAGAATTTCGTGTCTCGCGCTTTTCTTCCCTCTTAAAGGATTTGCAGCTGTCAAATTTCACGACTCGACCTTGGCCTGTGGCGAAGTGCGATGTTTTGTGCTGTTTGAAAAAGTAGAAACTCTTGTCCCTGCGTCTGGTAAAGTCGGTTTTCTTCTTAATTTTAACAATACTAAATTTAAAATCATCACTTGCCGCCGTATTTTTCTATGTAAATGACCTTGAAAGCTAAAAAATGCGAAAAAAGACCGAGAAATTTAGGTTTAAGAATTTAAAATTCAGTAATTTTCCCGAAAAGTTTGTTAAGAATTTCGTGTCTCGCGCTTTTCTTCCCTCTTAAAGGATTTGCAGTTGGTAAATTTCACGACTCGACCTTGGCCTGTGGCGAAGTGCGATGTTTTGTCCTGTTTGGAAATTAGCAAGTCTTTTCCCTGCGTCTGGTAAAGTCGAATTTTAACAATACTAAATTTAAAATCATCACTTTCCGCCGTATTTTTCTATGTCAATGACCATGAAAGCTAAAATATGCGAAAAAAGACCGAGAAATTTAGGTTTAAGAATTTAAAATTCAGTAATTTTCCCGAAAAAATTGTTAAGAATTTCGTGTCTCGCGCTTTTCTTCCCTCTTAATGAATTTGCAGTTGGTAAATTTCATGACTCGACCTTGGCCTGTGGCGAAGTGCGATGTTTTGTGCTGTTTGAAAATTAGCAAGTCTTTTCTCTGCGTCTGTTAAAGTCAGTTTTCATTTAAATTTATACTTAATTTAAAATCATCACTTTCCGCCGTATTTTTCTATGTAAATGACCATGAAAGCTAAAAAATGCGAAAAAATACCAAGAAATTTAGGTTTAAGAATTTAAAATTCAGTAATTTTCCCGAAAAGTTTGCTAAGAATTTCGTGTCTCGCGCTTTTCTTCCCTCTTATAGGATTTGCAGTTGGTAAATTTCACGACTCGACCTTGGCCTGTGGCGAAGTGCGATGTTTTGTCCTGTTTGGAAATTAGCAAGTCTTTTCCCTGCGTCTGGTAAAGTCGAATTTTAACAATACTAAATTTAAAATCATCACTTTCCGCCGTATTTTTCTATGTCAATGACCATGAAAGCTAAAATATGCGAAAAAAGACCGAGAAATTTAGGTTTAAGAATTTAAAATTCAGTAATTTTCCCGAAAAAATTGTTAAGAATTTCGTGTCTCGCGCTTTTCTTCCCTCTTAATGAATTTGCAGTTGGTAAATTTCATGACTCGACCTTGGCCTGTGGCGAAGTGCGATGTTTTGTGCTGTTTGAAAATTAGCAAGTCTTTTCTCTGCGTCTGTTAAAGTCAGTTTTCATTTAAATTTATACTTAATTTAAAATCATCACTTTCCGCCGTATTTTTCTATGTAAATGACCATGAAAGCTAAAAAATGCGAAAAAATACCAAGAAATTTAGGTTTAAGAATTTAAAATTCAGTAATTTTCCCGAAAAGTTTGCTAAGAATTTCGTGTCTCGCGCTTTTCTTCCCTCTTATAGGATTTGCAGTTGGTAAATTTCACGACTCGACCTTGGCCTGTGGCGAAGTGCGATGTTTTGTCCTGTTTGGAAATTAGCAAGTCTTTTCCCTGCGTCTGGTAAAGTCGAATTTTAACAATACTAAATTTAAAATCATCACTTTCCGCCGTATTTTTCTATGTCAATGACCATGAAAGCTAAAATATGCGAAAAAAGACCGAGAAATTTAGGTTTAAGAATTTAAAATTCAGTAATTTTCCCGAAAAAATTGTTAAGAATTTCGTGTCTCGCGCTTTTCTTCCCTCTTAATGAATTTGCAGTTGGTAAATTTCATGACTCGACCTTGGCCTGTGGCGAAGTGCGATGTTTTGTGCTGTTTGAAAATTAGCAAGTCTTTTCTCTGCGTCTGTTAAAGTCAGTTTTCATTTAAATTTATACTTAATTTAAAATCATCACTTTCCGCCGTATTTTTCTATGTAAATGACCATGAAAGCTAAAAAATGCGAAAAAATACCAAGAAATTTAGGTTTAAGAATTTAAAATTCAGTAATTTTCCCGAAAAGTTTGCTAAGAATTTCGTGTCTCGCGCTTTTCTTCCCTCTTATAGGATTTGCAGTTGGTAAATTTCACGACTCGACCTTGGCCTGTGGCGAAGTGCGATGTTTTGTCCTGTTTGGAAATTAGCAAGTCTTTTCCCTGCGTCTGGTAAAGTCGAATTTTAACAATACTAAATTTAAAATCATCACTTTCCGCCGTATTTTTCTATGTCAATGACCATGAAAGCTAAAATATGCGAAAAAAGACCGAGAAATTTAGGTTTAAGAATTTAAAATTCAGTAATTTTCCCGAAAAAATTGTTAAGAATTTCGTGTCTCGCGCTTTTCTTCCCTCTTAATGAATTTGCAGTTGGTAAATTTCATGACTCGACCTTGGCCTGTGGCGAAGTGCGATGTTTTGTGCTGTTTGAAAATTAGCAAGTCTTTTCTCTGCGTCTGTTAAAGTCAGTTTTCATTTAAATTTATACTTAATTTAAAATCATCACTTTCCGCCGTATTTTTCTATGTAAATGACCATGAAAGCTAAAAAATGCGAAAAAATACCAAGAAATTTAGGTTTAAGAATTTAAAATTCAGTAATTTTCCCGAAAAGTTTGCTAAGAATTTCGTGTCTCGCGCTTTTCTTCCCTCTTATAGGATTTGCAGTTGGTAAATTTCACGACTCGACCTTGGCCTGTGGCGAAGTGCGATGTTTTGTGCTGTTTGAAAAAGTAGAAACTCTTGTCCCTGCTTCTTGTAAAGTCGGTTTTCTTCTTAATTTTAACAAAACTTAATTTAAAATCATCACTTTCCGCCGTATTTTTCTATGTTGTTGCCAAGAAAGCTGAAAAATAAGAAAAAAAAACCAAGAAATTTAGGTTTAAGAATTTAAAATTCAGTAATTTTCCCGAAAAGTTTGCTAAGAATTTCGTGTCTCGCGCTTTTCTTCCCTCTTAATGAATTTGCAGTTGGTAAATTTCATGACTCGACCTTGGCCTGTGGCGAAGTGCGATGTTTTGTGCTGTTTGGAAATTAGCAAGTCTTTTCCCTGCGTCTGGAATTGTCAGTTTTGTTATTAATTTTAGCAACACTTTCTTATAAATCAACACTTTCCTGTGATTCTTCTTTGATGATGTCCGAGAAATCAGAAAGAGACGATGATAATTAGGTTAAGGAATTCAGTTTTATATATATTTACCAAATAATATCAAAATTGGTTCAATATTTGAAATCTTGCGCTTTTCTTCGTTCCCTGTGGTTTCCAATTGGCAAAAATTCACAAACTGGAGCAGGTAACGAGTTAGGTGCTATTGTGATTTGTAAACCTTGTCCCTCTCTCAAAATTCGGTATTTAGCTATTTTAGGGATATTTATTTTGAAGTTTGGAATCATCATTTTAATGCCGTATTCTTACTTTATGATGACTGAGAAAGCTGAAAATTTCAAAAAAATTTAGGATGAGGTCTTGCAGTTTTTGTTATTTACGCCAATAGATTGACTTCGGAATTTTAAATCTCGCGCATCTTGTATTCTTTCCTAAGGGTTTGAGTTGTCAAAAGTTCGTGAACTCTGTTTTAAGTTTCACTTTCCCAAAGAGCATCTGTGTTGTTCCTTTTACTTTTTGTTCCAGCGTGAGAGACAGACGCTGGCTGACCTAAATGGCACGCTGTTGGTCTCACTAAGCAGTCTGAAGCGAGCCTTGCCGTTGACTGAATCAGTGAATCGAACTTTTCAATCGATCTCTGCGCCATGTTGTCTGCAAATCCACAAATTGATTGCCGCTCAGAGGTATTCAATTTATTTTATTACATTGTTTAAAATTTCACAAATATTCCATTTTAGAAAAAAATGCATTCATGTAAAAAATGTTGCTGGTAGAAAACACATAATTCCGATGCGTTTTCCTATGGCCTGGGGTGGTAAAAGAAAATACGTCTAATAATCCATCTTCGAAAGCAGCTGTCAACTATTTTCGTTGTTTGGCAATTTAAATTCTTTATGCTTTCATTAAAAAAAGCTAGATTTCCTGTTTGCATGCAAATTTTGTGGCTGCTGTTTTCATTTTTTTTTCACTCCACGGCAGTTTTATTATTCATCCGTTCAAACCTGAATTCATAATCTAATTGTTTTGGCAATTTGCCCATAATTAGGCAATGATCTTTAAAAAAAAATGAATAAGTTTATCATTTGCACAATTTTATTACAATACCACATTATAATGTTTTATTTTCCAAAAAATTTATTGTTAATTTTTGTCACAGCAGCTTCAGTGGCAAAAAAAAAAAAACTCACTGAATCGCGTCCTTTTCACAGATGAGGCCACAGAGAACGAGGTGATGGTCGCTCTTCAAGTTTGACCACCTCAGAGCAGGTGAGAAGTTCCATGACCTACTTTAGTAATACAATTTTAAACAGTTTCTTCAATTTATCTGATTGCGTTGTTAAAAATTTAGACACAACAATTGAGTAAGCAACGGTCCATTTTGATTTGTTTCTCTGTCAAAAACATTCTCCCATTTTAGAGTAAATTCACCAACTCTTATTTCATTTTCTGCTTTTTCTCCCAATTTTGCCTTTTCATTTCAATTTAAAAAATTGCTGCTCACTATGGAATGAAAAGTCGGTATTTGCAAGACGCCCATGAAGCTGAAATTTACAGAAAGCTCTCCACACGGTCAAATAATGAGATAATTCTGACTCTTGTACTCCTACGTGTACGACTAAGTTGTGGCAAATTCATGTGTGTTGATCGCGGCGCAGTATTTAGGACCCTTTCCTGACTTGATCGACCGAGTATGGCATATCCAGCATCAGATTTTTGACGCTCTCACCAGGCTGAATTCCTGTTTGTTTGTTTTTTGTTGTTTTTGGTCATGCATTTTTACTCAATATTCTTTTTTCAACTTTAATGATACCAATAAATGCCCTTCTTTGATAAGTTTTTCTGACGGTGCATACCGTATGGAAAGGCAGGTTGAAGTTGCGGCAATTTCATGTATCTGTCGTGTTGAAAGCAGCACCAGCAGGAAGGACCCTTTCCTGACTTGATCGACCGAGTATGGCATATCCAGCATCAGATTTTTAACGCTCTCACCAGGCTGAATTCCTGTTTGTTTGTTTTTTGTTTTTTTTTTTTTTGTTAGGCGTTTTAACTCAATATTCTTTTTTCAACTTTAATGATACCAATAAATGCCCTTCTTTGATAAGTTTCTCTGACGGTGCATACCGTCTGCAAAGGCAGGTTGAAGTTGTGGCAATTCCATTTATCACAAAGTTTTCACAGTTTTCAGGACCTTTTCCTGACCTGAGCGATCCAGCAGAATAGCAATTTTTTTTTATCCTGCCTAGATTCCGAAATAGTACCTTTTTCAAAACAATGTTTGTGTAATTTCACCTTTGCCCAGTTTAGAATTTACCTTCAACTAAATCTTCTTAGTCTTAAGCACGTCGCAAGAAGATTTCCCTCCCTCTTCATTACCAGTTTTCCCTTCAATCACGGCAGATTGAAGATCTAGTTTTATTTGCCCTCAGAAGTTTGTCATCAGTTAGAGTACGAAAATGTTGTTGTTTCATGTCGCACGCGCCCGCCACAACAAACTATTCGGACCGATCGATGTCCTGGCCTCGAGGATCACCAACGAGTCTAAAGTGAAATTTGCAGCGGAGCAAATTCGACCTCATCGGATGAGACACGTGTCGCGTTTTAAAATGGTGATTATCAAGTCATACCTCCAAAATTTGCCTCAATTTAAAATTATTTTTATTTTCTTACAAATGATCAGGCAGTTGATTGAAAATAGTTGTTGCTCAAGTTGGTGGAAACTATGAGAATTTACGCTGTGTAATTTCCACCAATGAGGTCATGTACCTTTGGATTATTAAATTTGCCATCAAAATTTGAATTTATTTCCTATTTTTTTAAGTGTCAAAGTGTCCCAAAGTAGCGCAAATAAGTTGTTGGAAAATTGTGACAATATCCCTGAGCCTTAATTGTTCAAAAAGTGACCTTCTCAGCTAATAAAACGTGTTTGTGCCTGAAAATTAGAGTTAAATTTCTTTTTTTATCAATTAAATGAATACTGTGACATTGGTCTGAGAACTATAAAATAAGTGACTAATTTTGGTTCTTTCAAAATTCGAACGATTGTTATGCAAATTTCAGGCAAGAAAATTCATTGTCCAGCGGATGGCTCAACGGATGCGGCCATGGATCGCCCAACAATGCTCTCTCTGGTGTGGAGGCTTTCATTGTTGTCTTCCTGTTTGCAACCGAAACTTGCATTGCTGTCTCGACCGAAGAATTTCGTCGTCCCCAACGGAGGTGAACAGACCATGGCGGCAGATCGCCCAATTTCAATCTTTTCTTCTCTTGCTTCAAAGAAAAAGTATGTGATTTTTAAAACTTGAAGTCTTCCAATGCCAAAATCGAAAATCGTCAAGGCTAATTGGAAAGAAAAAGTATTAAGATGGTGCAGGCCACACGAGAAATGTGGCGTTGAGGTACCAAAATTTAATTATTCCTAAGAGAAGTTTAAATAATCGCTCTCAGTTTATAGACATGAATATTTTATAGACCTGCCAAACAAACTACAAACTGCAGCCATGATTATTGACCATATCAATTGAGTCTTACAAAAAGTGGGACTAGATTTTTTCCAAAAGTAGACTGGATCTCCGGTACGTTGCATTGTAAAAAGGGTAAAAAGCCTCTTTTATGACATTGTCTGTCAAGATGGTCTTTTTCCAGGACAAGTCGGCGTGAGCTGGTTTCGTGTCCCACTTTTTGTGTAATTACTATGAAAGAATTTGTTAATTATGCTTAAAAATATAGTAAATATTGTAAAATAAACATTTTAAAACATAGTAAATCATTGTGGTGAGTACAAAATTAAAAATAATTGACGTCGAAGCGCGTCGTATGGTTGTTTAGTTTTAAACAGCAGGTCAAATGGCCTCTCTCCACTCCGGGAGATTTGCTTCGAGGGACCAAGGCCATCGAGAAGTTCCCGACCACAGCCTTTCCATCCGAGTTTGCCCTGGCATGATCACTCTATTTGTTCGACTTGGGCCTTGTAAATTTTCAACATAGCGTCGGTGAAGGTAAAAATCGATCATTTTTATTAAAAATTATATCTTAGAAGTCTTAATGATTAAAGTCATTTTTTCCAGCTCTGCTGAGAGAGTAGAACGAATTTTGGCATGCCGAAGACTGACTCAATTATTCGTACATGTGGCTTCAGCAATTATGTCCAGCTTGGTAAACGTGTCCATCGTGAACCTCGACAAGACCACATTGAAATCGAAACCATTTAAGTAATTTACTCCGCCTTTCATTTGGCAACATTTTCGGCTGCCAGGTCGGTTCTGTTGAGGCCTTGTCCACTTTTATAGGACTGGAGAAGCTGCGAATAAGGACAAGGTCAATTTCAGGTTGCTTATTGACTAAAAAGTGTAGGTGGACAAATTCATGCGCTGCTACGAGCGGCGCACAAAGGATCTGGCAAAAATGCCAAACCATTTTCAGCAAGAACTTGTTTGACAGAATCACAGATAAGCAGCAGATATGTCTTAAGCCACAATAAGGCTGTGAGATTCTGGGCTATGTTGTCTTCAAGGACACAAAAGGTGGAATTTCAATTTATATTTTCAATTTATCTCGTATTTTTTTGTATTCTTGAAAAATTAATATATTAATGAGTTGAACCTGAAATATTTGCAAGGAAGTTATAAGAATGAATGAATCGTTTTAATTTATATTACACGAACCAATAAGGCGTTTCATTTATCCTCGTAGTTTTGTTAATTAGCACATTATGAATGTTCTGATTTCAGCCCCTTCATGTCGAAAGAGCCTAACTGAGAGCACCTCCAGATGGGTATAAAAAAACCAGTGTGTGGACTTGTTCGCCAGGAGTTTTGATGATTTTTATATTGAGGAGAAAATTCGCCCCGTCCGGAACCATATCGAGCGCCAAGGTTGTTCCCGCCTTCATTCTATATATAATTTGCTATTTTACGTGGGGCAGACATAGTTGAGCCGGAATGAAATACTATGGAGCACTTAGAATTGAGTATATGTAGGAGAAAACTTGTTAATTTTAAGCTTGAGGTGCACCGTCTGCTCTGTTTTGACAAGAAAAGGAAGTAAAATTCAGGTGTGCAATGAATTGAATTTGGAGCCGTCGCTTTTGTCCCCAACACTGACCTGCCACACCAACTTCTATATACTGCAGGCAAGAGTCTCGAAAACATGAATTTTTTTTAAATTTTAGTGATTATAGATTTTTCAAAACACAGACCGCCCGTTTTAAAATACTGACAGCCTCAATTCTCATGCGCGAAAGTCTCATTTCTGGACAAGAGGCGTGAGCGGGTTGTGCTCTCCTGCGTTTTAGGTCACAAACCCACTCTTTTTTTTTGTTTTTATGAAATAAAGACGCATACTAATTAAAAATTAAGCGATATTTGTGGTGAGTTCAAAATTAAATTAACGTGCGGTTCTTTGGTTGTAAACAGCAGATGACATCGAGGGTAAAACGGCCTCGCTCCACTTTGGAAGATTTGCTCCGAGGAACCAAAGCCAACGAAAAGTTCCCGACTGCAGTCTCTGTCCTTTTCATCCGAGTTTGCCCTGACATGATCACTATTCGATCAACTTGGCGAATTTCCAACATCGCCTGCTGATGAAGGTAAAAAAACAAACAATTTTATACAAAATCAAATCACCGCAGCCTCAGAATAAGTATTTTATGCTTCAAGTCATGTCATATTATTTGTTTCAGCTCCGAGAGAGACACAAAGAATTCAGACATGCTGGAGGGTGTCCCAATTTCGACCATTGAATGCTCGGCAATGGAAAGTGGCTTCTGTCTGTCGAGGCCGCTAAATCCAAGTCCTCGACCTAATTTAAAGCTGAAGAAGCTGTCAACAAGGACAATAAAGTCAATGGCTCAAGAGATTTTTGATGGGAAATTCATCTTCTGCAACAAGCGGTGCAAAAATGGCATTTAGATCATGCATTTTGCTAAAACGTCTTAATGAAGATGAGGAGCTCTGAAACGTTTGCTTAGTTCGGATTAGCCAACAATATTTTGTACTTTGTTGCTTTTGAGGACTCGTTGCTTTGCGACGTGAATGTAAAAGTGGAATTTAGTTTCACAAATTTGATTTATTTCTCTTGTATTTTTTGTATTGGTGAAATCTAATATTTGATAACTGAGTTATATAAGAATGAGAAAATTGTTTTGATCCATGCCTGGAGAACGGGGGGGGGGGGGGGGGGGGCGTGTTTCATTTTTCCTCATATTTTTGGACCATTTGGTCAACGGTTTATTAGCACATTATGAATGCTTTAATTTCGGTGCCACGTTGAAAGAGTTTGACAAAATTGCGGCCTGAAAGATTGGAAGAGGCTCAGATAGGTTTACAAAAAACAATGTTGAACCCTTTTCATCAAATTAAGAGTTTTGAAGACTTTTTTTTATCAAGGAGAGAGAATTTGGTGGAAATGTCACATAGGCTATTTTTGATTATAAGTATTCTACATCAAAATCATGCTCAAGAAGATTTTTTTTACCTAACATTGCATTTTCTCTGTGTTTCGCCAACATCCTTTTGTAACTTCAGTCTGGTCTGCACTTTGCATTCCTTATTTGCCTGAGACAACTTGAAGAATTTTATTTCCTGTTCTGTTGACCAGTAAAATTAAAGAAGTAGAATTGTTCTCTCCGGCGGTTGCTGCAAAGTCGGAGCCCTCGGATGTTTCCGATCAAACAAAATTCCCGTCAGCTGACGCCACGGCAATTAAGTTCAAACCTGCCCCAGGGCAGTGAAAAAGTTAATTTCAAGTTTTCCAAAGAATTATTTGCAATGTTATTCTAAAAAGTAGAAAATATTTTAGTTTTGCTTCTCATAATTTTCAATTTATCAGCTTTTGCAGATTGTTACTGATTTTACTAATTGAAGTTGGGAAACTTATTTCAATACGACCTCGGGCCTACTGAGGGTAGAACCATTTTTACGATTATGAAATCAGATTTTTCTTGACAGGCTTCAGGTTCAGATCTTCAAAATCGTTTAAATTGTGTTAACTGAGAATACTGATTTTAAGGTGATTAATCGTTCAATGAAAACATGAACATTCAGGCTGTATTTTTTACTTTTTCAAGTCTCGTTGAAATGCTGCAACCTACCTGTCAGCAATGCTTAAAGCGTTGCATAACTTCGAATCTTGCAGGCGTTTTTAGAAGTGTAGCGCAATTTGAAACCACGTTGGATTAGCAATTGTTGTATATGTTCAAATACAATTTGGGCCACAAAATGAAATGTTGGTGCAACCTGCACTTTGTGCCCTGTTATTTCATGTTTTCTATTTAAATTTTTAAAATGATAATGAAACAATTTTTCATAATTTTGTTCAGATACGGAATGAAACAACACTTTTTGACAGTTCAATTTTATTATTTCTCGTACAAAAATCATTACAATCAACACTTTTATTCAGAATTAAGTACAACCTGTGTGTTTGCAATTAGAGCGAGTTTTCGTAAATTAAATTAACCATGGCTTTATCACAGCTCCACTTATTTGCATTTCATCATTGAAAACTATCCCTGGATTCTTTCATCGCTTGTGAGAAAATTAGAAATTACTTTCGGTGGAGATGCAATACAGGAACATTGAGTAATCCTAGCTTACTTCTTAGAATGAAAACTGAAATGTGTTCGCAAAAATAAAACTGAAAAAGGCCAGCGAACTTATGACACTCGACGAATCAACTCCGAGTCTTCTTATAACGTAATCACTTGCACTGTTTAAGGTCACTTAAATGTCCAGAAGAGTCTCGATCAGTGTCGTCCAGGCGAGCCCCACGAGTTGTCCAGCTGCTGATTGCCGTATACGTAACCTGTGTAAGCAAAGCGGCCTGCAAAAAATCCATTTAGGTTCAAAATTTACTCAAGGCCAAAAAAAATTAAGTTTATTTTGATGGTGATTTTACCCTGCATTAAATTTAGTTTGTAGATTTCAGTTCCAGGGAAGAACTGAATTTCTAATTCAAACATTATTTCTGATGGGAATTTTCAAAAATTATTTTTATCTCAAAATTGACAAGACCAAAATTGATAAAAATTCAAACAAATCACATTTACAAAGTAAAATCAATTATCGACGAAAAAAGTTGAGAAATATTAATTTTAGTGAAAAATTTCCTTTGATTACCTGGAGTGTGCAAGTTTGACTGGTAAGAAGAGTTGCTGCCGTTCGGGGAGGTCGACGGACCGCTCCTGTTCAAAAAGGGCGAGTTGTCTGCAAATTTGGACATTTCATTAGGAATCAAACTTTTCAATTTTTCAAAATAAATTACTCTGGACTTGCTGAGGCGGGGGTGCAAAGCCTCTGCTGGTGTACGAGTTGTTGGCGAAGTAAACTGCAAATCCAGATTTTTCGTTAAAAAGAAAATGGAAACATTTTAAAAGTTACGATTGGAGGCGGCGGCAATGACGATGACCATGCAGATGGCGAAGATGATCTCGGTGCGGAAACTGTAGAGGAGGTCCCAGGACGCGGTGAAGAGGGCCGGTTTGTTCGGACACATGGGCGCCTGCACGTTCTTGTCCACCAGCACGGGCAGAATGAATGTTTGGCCTGCGGATTGAAGAAAAAATATTTTACCAAAATTTATCCAAAATAACTCTTTAAGAGAGATTCACATTCATTTGGAGTTTCATTTTTAAAAAGGAAAAGTTCAACTCTAAAAATTTTGACATTTTGAAAAATATTTTTCTCCATTGACAACAAAGCTGTAGGTCAAAGGCTAAGGTCACTTTGAAGCGATTTCATAATTATTTTAAAAGTAAAATATTAACTTTTCAGAGGATAATTTTTAATTTCTAATTTGTCTCAAACATCTCGGAGGAAGTAACAAAAAGGGTGGAAAGTCAAATATTTTTAGTACTGTGAATTAGAAAATAAGCAAAATTTATTAAATTTGAAATAACCGGAGACCAATTTGATATGAAATAATGGTTGTTCTTACAGAGTTTTTGTCAATAAAAGGAAAAATTGTTGGTTTTCAAAGTATGGACGCTATTTGTGAAAAAAAAAACTAAATATTGAACAATTCTCCAAAATTAAACAGATAATGTAGAATAACAAAAACTACAACTTTCCTATACCTGGATATAAATCAAAAGGGACCTTCATACCCAAAATTGGACTTTTTTTTACTAAAAAAATAATAAAATCACTCAAAAGTGACCTTTACCTTTGACCTACAGCTTTGGTGTTAACAGAAAAGTTGTTCAGTATGGAAAATGAGTCTAGACATGATATTTTCACCACTCTAGAATTTGTGGTTGCAAAGTAAACCCCGTTTTAAAGTTTTTCTAAATAATCCAAAAAACGAAGAAAGTCACAATTTCAGAAATTCCTTTTCTAAACATTCAAAAATTTCGAAAACTCTTTATGATTGGTTTCCTGAATAAGTTAAATAATAAAAAAAAAAAACAATATTCAGTTAAGATATTAACCAGTGAGGGGCGAGTTGATCCTGAGGAGGACGCTGCCGTAGCGGTGGGCGTGGGGCAGGGCCCAGAAGGCGTCCGTCAGCCGGACGGGGATGGCGATGGCGTCCGGGCCGACTTCCCTGGCGTGGCCAATCTCGAGCTCGGGCGTCGGCTCCACCCTGACCTTGCCCAGGGCCTGGCTGGGCCCCGAGAGCACGACCTGGCCAGCCTGCTCGGAGAGGACGACCTCCTTGGCCGCCACCTCGACCGGGCTGAAGAAGGTCACGCCCAGTCTGTCCGTGCAGACGGTCGAGTCGCGCAGACACGCCATCAGCATCAACTTCTTGCTGCGCTCGCCGCTGCTGGCCGACACTTGGCACGCGTGCTGCGCGCCCTGGAAGTCGTACACGGGTTCCGCGCTCAGGGTCGGGTCGTACGAGCCGTCCTCCCACGCCACCTTGCACTCGATGGCCGATGGCAACTTACTCGCCGGCGGATCACACTTTCCCTCTACCAGGCTGCTCTTTTTTGCGCCTTAAAAAAATAATTAAAATTTAGACAAAACTTGAAAATTCGTCAAATTAAAGCTTTTCACTTGAAGACGTAACTTATTGTGCTGAACAACTTTGCTGTTGACAACTTTTGCGTAGGTCAAAGGTCAAGATCACTAAAATACAAAAAATTTAATTTTTGAACGGAACTTTAAAAAAGCACATCTTCAATTTTTTCCAAGGTATAGGAAAAAATATAGCCCCAAGTGTGTAGGACAAAATACCTGATTTCCAGAATGTTAACTTTTACAGTTTATTTTATATTTTTAATTGGATATTAAAAAACGGGAAAAATGGCAATTGGGCAATAGAAATTAATTTTCAACCAGCGATAACTCAGTTCTTGTGAGAGATAAGGTTGTAGTTTTAATGACAAAAAGTGTTCCAAATTACTCTTTCTATCAAACAATGAATTAATCATTAAGGTCAGGTCACTTAAGGTTATTGACCCCCATGACCTTTGACCGTATAAAAATATTTTTACATAACGTTCCATACTAAAACATTGCTATAAATTTATTCAGTTTTGGTTAACCCTATTTTAAGGTCATAGGTCACTGGGGTCAATATTGTGAAGTGACCAAACATGGTTTGATAGAAAAAGTAATTTGAAACACTTTTTGTTATTACAACTATTGTCATATCTCTCACAAGAAGTGAGTTATCGCTGTTTGAAAATTAATTTCTATTGCCAAATAGCGATGTTTTTTTTTTAATAATCAATTAAAAATATCAATTAAACGATTCCATCATTCTGAAAATCAGGTATTTTGTTCTACACACTTGGAGCTACATTTTACCTATCCTGCAAAAAAATCTAAGGAGCGCTACTTGATGAAAATTGAGTTTAAAAGTGAAATTTGTAACGAAGTGACCTTGACCTTTGACCTACGCAAAAGTACTTTACAGAAAACTTGTCGGGCATAAAAAGTTACGTTTGTAAGTGAAGAGAGTATCTGTAATTTATCAATCGGAGCAAAGATATTAATTTTTTTGTTTTCACGGGAATGCGATTTTTTAAAATAGAATTTTACCACTTTTGTTGTTGGTCTTGATGAGGACTTTGGCCAGCAAGGGCGCGTTGCTGCTGAAGGAGGAGGGCGAGGGGCTGAGCCAGGCGACGGAGGTGGCAGGGCTGACCTGAATCTCGGCCCAAGTGGTCACGCCTGAAAGAAAGCATCAACTCAGGTCAGGGTCATCATGAATTTGGCTCACCTTCGGAGGAGACGAAGTTGAGGTTGGCGTCGCCGGGGCCGAGGGCGACGGCCCAGCCCGTAGTGGCGTCAACCTGGAGGGCCGCGTCGGCCAGGGTGCTCCAGTTGCCCTGGCGGCCGACGTGGTAGCAGACGACGTCACCCTGGCTCAGGGCGGTGGGCCTCACGATCGGCCTGACCTGCAGCTTGAGGAAGGCGTGCTGGGCGCCGTCCCACAGGTCCAGGACAGCGCGGCCAAGTTCGCCGAGCTGCAGAAGGTCGTTGGTCAGGGCCAGGGTCTGCGGCCGGCTGGACATCCACTCGAGGCGGCGCTCCTCAGAGGGCACCACCATCTCCCTGCCGATGGCGTCGTGGTACGTCACATGCACGGGGGTCTGCATGCCCCGCGCGAACACCCCCAGCGGTGAGGCCGCCTGCGCCATTACGTACGCCACGGGCACCACGGCCACGCCCACCACCAGCTTCTGGTTCGTCTTGTGGTCGGACACGACGATGGTGCCTCGGCCCAGCGGCCCTGCCGAGGTCACCAAACCGCCCTCGCTCACGGACATGATTCCTTCGCCGCCGCAGTCCAGGAAGAACTTGCCGCTGCTCGCCCTCAGTTGGACCTGGTTCAAATAATTTTTATCACAATTAAAACTGAAAATGTGTTTAATTAAAATTGAAAGTAAAATTCCATCAAAATCAATTTACGATAATTTGATTTGAATTACCTTTGAGAAGGGGGCGATGAGGATGGGGGCGGCGGAGGGTGCGTTCGGGGGCAGGGTCAGGCGTTGGGCGGGGATGACCTCGACGGCCGCGGTGCTGGTGAAGACGGTGCCCTCGCCCAGTTGGAAGGTGGCCGAAAGTTCCGCCATGCCCACGTTCACTGCGTCCACGTGCACGACGCTGTCTGTTGGCAAAGAAAGAAGGAAAAAAGGTCAAATTTAACGACAACGATCAAAACAATCTTGCAGCAAAATTAAATCTGTTTTAACTTTGGCTGCTAAAGTTTGCAAATTCTCCAAATCGGCATGGTAAGGCGATTTTGTCCTTAAGGTTAGCATTGAGCAAAAATTTGAAGCAAATGAAGATTTTGAACATTCTCGCCTTTCTAAAGCGTTTTCTTTTTTTTCTTTTGAATTTAGAAGAAAATAGTATGGACATAAAATATGCAGAAATAAATTTCCTTTATCTTTTGTTTGAAACATTTTCTTATCAAATAATATCCTTGGCCGTAAAATTCAAATTACTAAATCTTTGAACCGAATTTTTACTTAATATTCCAAAATATTAGCATAATTTTACTAAAACGGGTTCTGAAAGATTTCATACAATTTCTAATCTTACAGGCCACAATTTTGTCTTTCCAGAACCATGAAATAAAAGAGTCTAAGTTGATAAGAACCAAAATTATGACCGTTTTAAGTTATTTCAAAAATTAAATTGTACATTCTGGGAGAAAATTCCGAAATTTTCGCCTTTTTACCGGTTTATTGATTTTTTTATTCACTCTCACCAGAGGACTTGACGTGGAGGCGGCCGCCGTGGTCAGCCCAGACGCACTTGGCCTCGAGCGTGGCCACGACAAAAGGTGAGACGACCTCTCCGGTGTCCGACTTGCCGACCAGGTAGGCGGGCATGCGCGTGCCCTGCTCGAGGACGGTGGTGGGCGTGGCGACTTCGACGGCGCTCAGGGCGACGATGCGCACCGGGGCCGAGTCCTGCGAGTAGATGTGGCCGTCGGGGGCCACGGCCTTGACCGAGACGCGGCCCGAGCCGGTGCAGCGCGCCTCCATCATGCCGCCCACGGTCGTGTCCAGGCAGGACGGACGCTCCGGCGACGACGACGAGAACTCGAGCACCGCGTCCGGCACCTTCGGACCACCTTTGGCCAGCACTTGCATCACCGAGCCGGGCACCAGCACCAGGTCGCTCGGCCAAATCTGCAAATTTCACATTTAATTTTTTTTTTCATTTCAACCGCATTTTTGCATCGGTCAGTTATCATACATTTTGGCAGGCCTTCCCTTCAATATAGATGAAGTTTCAAAGGATTTTGAAAAAATTCTCAAAATTGCCTTCTTTACAGGGGCTTAACTTTGGGAATTTTTTTTAAAGGGAGATTTTGAAAATCGAAAATATCTTGGATTCTGTTAGAGATACGCTAAAAAGTATCATGACCAAAGTTGTTGGAATATAGACAACCTACAACTTTGCCGCAGTGCTCAAGGTCGTAGGTCGAAGTTCAAGGTCACTTTTGACATTAATTTTTAAATTTGCTGCTGAAGTACATTAATATTTTTTTAACTTTCTATACAACCAAAAGTTGCGTATGTTAATAGGAAAGAACATATTAAAAATTGGTGATGATATTGTGTTTAGTTTTAGAGTTATTCACGGTCAAAGGGTGAAAAACGTTTTTTTTTAGCTCATTTAGTGAAAAACGATTTTCCATCGCTGATAACTTTAATTATGTTGGATGTAAAACAAAAATCCAGTCACCAAAATGCTTCTGCTGATGTCCTCTTTCAAAAATTGTATGAAGAATTAATTAAAGGTCACAGGTCACCAGGGTCGATGACCTTTTGAGACCTGGGTCTAATTCTGTAAGATAGAATCGTTCCATTTCCATTTCTATTTCATTTTCCATATGCTTACCCATTCTATTTCGTCGCCTATTTTGATAACGACTACTATTTCGCTGCCATTCCATTTCCATTTCTATTTCGTTGTCAATTTTATTAGTTGTGCCATTTATTTATTTATTATTTAATTTAATTACTGCCTATGCTTGCAGTGCTCTTCGAATGGTTTTTAATATTAAGGTTGATAAAATTATATGAATTATTTAATTTTAAATGAAAATGTATATTTATAATTCTTATATGTCTCTCGCACCCCCTTATAATCAAATCTTTTTATGGCTCATAAATAGAGGGGATCAAGATAATTTTTCCTTTCACGAAGTTAATTAAATCAATTTCTTAAAAATTGGCTGAATTAAAATACAATTATATTTTTTTTTTGCAAATTAGCAACCAAGTATTTATATTATTAAATTCATCGCGTGCGCTGTTTGGTACCACAATTTGCTCCCACACTGTGGTACCACAATTTGCTCCCACACTGTGGTACCAAAATTTGCGCCCACAATGTGGTACCACAATTTACTTCCACACTGTGGTACCACAATTTGCTCCCACACTGTGGTACCACAATATGCTCCCACACTTTGGTACCACAATTTTCTCCCACACTGTGGTACCACAATTTGCTCCCACACTGTGGTACCACAATTTGCTCCCACACTGTGGTACCACAATTTGCTCCCACACTGTGGTACCACAATTTGCTCCCACACTGTGGTACCACAATTTGCGCCCACACTGTGGTACCACAATTTGCGCCCACACTGTGGTACCACAATTTGCGCCCACACTGTGGTACCACAATTTGCGCCCACAATGTGGTACCACAATTTGCTCCCACAATGTGGTACCACAATTTGCTCCCACAATGTGGTACCACAATTTGCTCCCACAATGTGGTACCACAATTTGCTCCCACACTGTGGTACCACAATTTGCTCCCACACTGTGGTACCACAATTTGCTCCCACACTGTGGTACCACAATATGCTCCCACACTTTGGTACCACAATTTTCTCCCACACTGTGGTACCACAATTTGCTCCCACACTGTGGTACCACAATTTGCTCCCACACTGTGGTACCACAATTTGCTCCCACACTGTGGTACCACAATTTGCGCCCACACTGTGGTACCACAATTGTGGTACCACACTGTGGTACCACAATTTGCTCCCACACTGTGGTACCACAATTTGCGCCCACACTGTGGTACCACAATTTGCTCCCACAATGTGGTACCACAATTTGCTCCCACAATGTGGTACCACAATTTGCTCCCACAATGTGGTACCACAATTTGCTCCCACAATGTGGTACCACAATTTGCTCCCACACTGTGGTACCACAATTTGCTCCCACACTGTGGTACCACAATTTGCTCCCACACTGTGGTACCACAATTTGCTCCCACACTGTGGTACCACAATTTGCTCCCACAATGTGGTACCACAATTTGCTCCCACACTGGTACCACAATTTGCTCCGACACTGTGGTACCACAATTTGCTCCCACACTGTGGTACCACAATTTGCTCCCACACTGTGTTACCACAATTTGCTCCCACACTGTGGTACCACAATTTGCTCCCACAATGAGGTACCACAATTGTCTCCCACACTGTGGTACCACATTTTGCTCCCACACTGTGGTACCACAATTTGCTCCCACACTGTGGTACCACAATTGTCTCCCACACTGTGGTACCACAATTTGCTCCCACACTGTGGTACCACAATTTGCTCCCACAATGTGGTACCACAATTGTCTCCCACACTGTGGTACCACAATTGTCTCCCACACTGTGGTACCACAATTGTCTCCCACACTGTGGTACCACAATTGTCTCCCACACTGTGGTACCACAATTTGCTCCCACAATGTGGTACCACAATTTGCTCCCACAATGTGGTACCACAATTTGCTCCCACACTGTGGTACCACAATTGTCTCCCACACTGTGGTACCATAATTTGCTCCCACACTGTGGTACCACAATTTGCTCCCACACTGTGGTACCACATTTTCTCCCACACTGTGGTACCACAATTTGCTCCCACACTGTGGTACCACAATTGTCTCCCACACTGTGGTACCACAATTTGCTCCCACACTGTGGTACCACAATTTGCTCCCACAATGAGGTACCACAATTGTCTCCCACACTGTGGTACCACATTTTGCTCCCACACTGTGGTACCACAATTGTCTCCCACACTGTGGTACCACAATTTGCTCCCACACTGTGGTACCACAATTGTCTCCCACACTGTGGTACCACAATTTGCTCCCACACTGTGGTACCACAATTTGCTCCCACAATGTGGTACCACAATTGTCTCCCACACTGTGGTACCACAATTTGCTCCCACACTGTGGTACCACTATTTGCTCCCACACTGTGGTACCACAATTTGCTCCCACACTGAGGTACTTTTGACTAAACGCCTTATTCAAATAATTTTTTATACATTTTATTGACTTGAGTATATTAAAAATCATTTGAAAAATTACTGTAAGCGCATATGCAATAATTAAATTAAATATAAATATTATATGAAAATTATATATATACATATATATATATATATATATATATATCTAAATATATATATATATATATATATATATATATATATATATATATATATATATATATATATATATATATATATATATATATATATATATATATATATATATATATATATATATATATATATATATATATATATGTATATCAAATTTTCAGAGCAGTTTTTGTAAATTAAAAAAAGTTCATTTTTCAAACTGCTCTGAAAATTTGAAAAATGATCCGATTTTGATAAAAATTCATTTCTAGCATCTTCTTGACGTGCCTAATCGAATGATGCCTCACACATGCCTTTCCGGAAAAGTTTTAGTTTTTCCAAAAGGGGTCGGGAAAATCGGCGATTGCGGAAAAACGGCTGGAGGAAAAGTTTTGAAATTTTAGGGGTGTCTTGCCAAAGAACCAAGCTACATTTTGGCTATTTAGACTTTCTGTTGCGGGTTGCATACTCTCTGGGAAAAATAAGTTAATTTTTTTCTTCAATTTTCCGGAAAAGCAGCCAGTGTTGGAAAGTTAATGTTCACAGAGAAAAGATAGGAAATTTTATCAGCTTTCAGAATCACTTTAAGTTTTGTTTTTAACTCCCATAGAAATCGAGAAATCGACCAAAACGTGGACCCCTTGTGAAAATGGTCAATTTTCCGGAAAATAGCAAGTATGGAAAAATTACGTTGTTGTTATGTTCAAGATGCACCCCTCCAGCAATTTTCAGATTTTTATCTCGACGCGTTAGTTTTTTTGGCACATTTGGCAAAAAATTGCAAATTAACGGGAAAAAATTAGAAGTAAGCAAAATTTCGAAAAACTGACCCCAGATTCGTGTTCAGGAGGGTCGATTTACCTAAAAAATATGTTTCACACTTTTAACTTCACACACACCCTTTGCCACTACATTGGTGTTCCCATAAGGCGATTTGGCTTTTTTTAGTTTTTCAAGTAAAACAATTAAAATTTCAACTCTGTCAAAATTCTTACTATGCCAGTCAAATTTGGAGAAGGTTGGGCTTTCAGAATCTGTCTAGATTTTTCAATTTGGACCAACGGTTCGCCCGTGGCGAGCTGTCAACATCCGCGGATTATTTATTGGACACCCTGTATATGGCTCAACTATTAAAATTGACGACGAAATAGAAATGGAAATGGATAGGCTGCGAAATAGAAGTCGTAATCGAAAAAGGCGACGAAATAGAATGGGTAAGCAAATGGAAAATGAATATAGAAATGGAAATAGAAACGAAAAAGCTTACAGAATTAGACCCCTGGTCACGATACACGATCTGAAAGAGCTTATCGAGTAGATAATATTTTGTCATGATACATTTTATCCTAGTTCTGATAGAAAATAAGTTAATGAGATTGCAAGTACAAAAATCTAGGAAAACCACGTTTTTCACCCTTTGACCTTGAATAACTTTTTAAATAAAAAACACTCTATCACAAATTTTTAATAAGTTCTTCCCTACTAAAATACTCAACTCTTGGCTATTTCGAAACCTAAAATTTTTATGTACTAGATACTTAAGCAGCAATTTTAAAAATTAATGTAGGCAAAAGTGACCTTGAACTTTGACCTTGGGCACTTCAGCAAAGTTGTAGAATGTCTCATTTCGAACAAATTTGGTCATAATACTTTTAAGCGTATCTCAAACAGAAACAAAATTAAATATTTTCGATTTTCAAAAAATCTCCAAATTCGAGCCCCTGTAAAGTAGGCAATTTTGGGAATTTTCCCAAATCCATTGGAACTTTATCTCTAAAGAAGTAAAGAAATCGATCAGCCGAAGTGTATCAAAATCAGCTGCACAAAAGTAGGTCAAAATAGAATAAAAGAGATTTTTACCTTAATGGGTGGGAAGACGTTGATGTTGACCGGGTGGCTGAGGACGTTGTCAACCTCGAATCTGAGTTCGGCATTGCCGAGTTTGAGGCCGGTGACCTTGAAGTGGAGGGGCGAGGTGTCGGAGATGTCGACCTGGATCTTGGTCGCGTCCTCCTTGTGCTTGACGAGGGCTGCAGTGGGCGGGGTCATCTGCTGGCCGTCGGTGCCCACGATCGTGAGGGAGCCCTCGACGGTGCTGCCCTCCTGCACCTGCGAGGCCACGCTGACCACCACCGAGCCGATGCCCAGCACCGTCACCTCGCCGACGGCGGCTCTGCGTGTTTCCTTCGGCAGACACGCGTCGACCACAGAGATCCTCGCGTGGCCCGGTTTCTTTGGCGTGATCTGCAAATACGAATTTCAAAATCGATTTAAATCTGTCTTAGAAATCAAATTCGGCTCATCAGGTAGCTTGTTATTTTAAATTTATTTAAATATTAAAATTTAATGCAATTTAATTGTAAAGATCAATTTCAAGATTAATCAAAGTGATCAAATTGTGTCCTGATAGATATTATAGTTGATGCAGAAATAAATTTTTATCACAATCTCTGCGATCGATTTTTTACGATGGAAATTATCAAGACACTTATCACTTCTGAAATCCATATTAATTTTTTGATTAGTTTTAAAATCAAAATAATATAATTTTAGATGATTTTTTGCCCACCTCGACGGCCCTTTTCTGCTTGGCCAAGTTGATGTCGATGACGTCTTTGCCGTCGACGATGTTGAGCAAGAAAGAGTTTGAGCCTTTGGAGATTTTCATTCGGTTCAGTTTGCTCGAGTGGTTGTAAACGGTGAGGCTGCTCGGGCTCAGCTGCACCTCCTCCAGGAACAAAATTGCCGCCTGGGCCTTCACTTGCACCTGCAACGATCAAATTTCAGATCAAGGTTTAAACTACAATCATCACCCCCAAAATCGGACTTTTTAATAAAAAAAAAAACATAAAACCGCTTACAGGTGCCATTGACCTTTGACCTGCAGAGCTTTTAAAAAGTGTTTTTGTGGATCAAAATTTTGATCAAGTTCCTTGTAAGAAGTGAAACTCAAAATGACTCCTCCAAAGGGTACTGGTAGAGACGCTCCTTTAAAAAAAGGTCATATTGCAAGATTTTTACCTGTGCTGCGGTCAGGGTTGCCGTGACGGTGAGCAGGTTGCTCTGCCCGAGGGGTCGGAGGGTGTGGTGGGCGGAGCCGGGCAGGAAGACTCCGTACGCGTCGTCCCTGACGGGGTCGTTGCCGAGGGCGGCGGGCAGGGCGTGGACGGCGTCGCGGGGGTCGAGGGTCCAGTCGGAGCGCACGCTCGAGAAGTTGTCGAATTTTCGGAGGTGCGAGTCGAAGGCCGTGACCTCGACGGTGACCTCCTGGCTGCTCAGGGCCACCAGGGTGCCCGCCGAGATGCTGCACGCGTCGTAGTCGGGCGTCGGCAGCCGCGGGGTCAGGGTCAGCGAGTCGGGCATGGCGCACACGACCTTGACGACGCCCTTGGCCTCCACGGCGGCGTCGCCCTCGCCCAGGCTCAGCGACAACGCCAACTCGGTCTCGCCCACTTTGTTGCATAAAACTCGGACGATCACATGGTTGACGCTGTTCTGGTCCACATCTGACCACTGCAACATCAAGAAAGATCATTTTTATCAATTTTCGAAACAACATTCTGTAAAAATATCAGCACCGAAGACCTAAAAAAAAAATGGAAAAATTTAACTTTAATGAAAGGAAAACTCAGCAGTTTTTCTTTTTAAACCAGAAAGAATCGGGTTAAAATGATAAAATTTGTTGTTTTGAATCATTGTTTTAGCTTCAAAACTGCTTCAAAATAACCAGGTTTTGACCTTCTGTGGTTTTCAAAAACAAATTTCTTAATTAAAACTGCTTCTATTTAAGCTACAGTAAATTACGTGATGGAACAAATTTGTCAGATTCAAAGGTCACCGAGGTCAATGACCTTTTGCGACCTAGTCACCAATGGTGATACAAACTCAGATAAGTCGTGTCAAAGACAAACACTTTTATGTTAGATGAGCTGTCTCGCTCGGAAACAAAGTTTCGGCGGTTCAAACGAGTTTCGCCATCAGAAAAGCTCGTAAAAACCACGTTTTTTGCTTGTGTAATTCTTATAATAAAAAAACAAGGAATATACCCTGTATTTTATTTCTCATTTTACGTGAAATATTTCGCTCTACGAAATGGCTATATCAGAATTTCATAAACGGTGATTCTCGAAATTGAAGTCAAAGGTCTCGAAGTCACCAGAATTGACCTTGACCTGTGACCTACGATTCTGCGCCTCACAGAAAAGTTGTAGTGGGCAACGAGACAATTCTAAAACCGTCCGGAATTTCTATGACCCCGGGAAGCCAAGATACAGCCGTTTAAAGTTTTTCAAAATCAAAATTAGAATGTCATGTAAAACCTGTAAATTTTGAGATATCGGGGCAAAACTATACATTTTGGAAACCTCTAGACATGGTTAACAACATGCTAGAATTTCATTTCGTTCAGTTAACATGGACTAACTAAGCCACGTTCACAAATTTTATTTTGTTTGCAAATATATATATATATAAAAAAAAGGAAAATGCAGAAAGAATGAAAATTGATTATTTCCTCGCGTTTGAGGAATTCCTAATTACCAAGTGAATTTACCTGCGCAAGTGCCGGGTTGGCGATAGAGATTTTGCGTCCGGGTTTGGCGAGTCCGGTCATGGCCCTCGGGCCGCCCTCGAAGATGACGTTCCTGGAGCTGCCGGGGGCGAGGACGGTGAGGGCCGAGGTCGGGTGCAGCACCCGCAGCGGTTTGTAGAAGCTGATGGTGGTCGTGTCCTCGAGGGTCAGCAGGTCGCCGTTGGGCAGCTGCACGTCCAGCGTGACGCGCACAGAGGTCAGCAGGGCGGCGTCCGAAGTCAGCAGGACGGAGGCGCACGAGCCGGCCGCCGCGTCCAACGGGCCGCCGTTCTTGGGCAGCTTGCGCACCTTGTCCGAGGTTTCCACGGCGAGGGGGGCGTGTCTGCAGTCGGCCGCCTTGACCTCCAGGCCTGCAGGGTCGCACAGCAGCAACTGCACGGGCACGTGGAGCGTCGAGCCGGCCTCAGCCTGCAGGTTGCGGCCCACGATGGATAATTTGCACGGCGGCAGGAAGCGCACCTGCGCCTGCGCCACGTTCAGCGGGTCTTTGTCCAGCCACACGGACACGTTGGCCGCCTCCGAAGAGGTCACCACGCCCTCCTGGCTCACGCTGGCCACGCGAGGGCTGCGGCTCTGCCACACGAAGGATGGGGCGCTTCCGTCTCCGGTTCGTGCTGTCGCTTCCAGTTGGATCTGCAAAAAAAAGTATTGAATTTCAATATTCATTCAAACTTGATCTTTTAAAACTATAATCAAGTTCATTACCAATGAAATGTTTAGAAATTTCTAAAATATTTAAAAATTCATTTTAAGGAACGATTTTTTTCGATTACATACTTCTTCGAGGAAATTTTCTTAAATAATTTGATTCTAAAACTCTCCCGGATTATAATTGAGTTTATATTATAATAAGTTTCGGCAAATAAAGTTCATTGAATTAACAATTCGCATTCATCTCGCAAAATCCTCTTTAAGTAAATAAATTAAAACTTTTAACATAAATATTGAAAAAAGTTTCAAATAAAAACTTTACAACATTTTCTGCATGTATCGAAATTTCCAACAAACCTCGTAAGGCTTTGGAGTCTTGGACCAAGGCAGGTAGGTGACCTTTGGCTTGACCTTGACCTGCTCGTTGATGACGAGGTGCTTCTTGGCCAAGAGGGAGTGCTGCGTGTCGGGCAGACTGGCAGTGACGGGAATGGTGCCGATCAGCTGCGCCCTTCCGAAGAGCACCGAGGCCGTTTTCCTGTCGTTCGAGAAGTACTTGGGGTTCGCCTCGATGTTGATATGCAGACCCTCACCAATGTGGAAGACGTGTCTGTTGGCGTCCAGGATGCTGGCATGCAGTTCGTAGTGACGCCCGGCAATCAACTGCCAACTGAAATTTCAAATTTCAATCATTAGTCCAAGCACTGAATTACTTTTCAAAGATTTACGTTTACCATCAAAAGATGAATTCGGTCTAAAAATTTCTAAGATTTCAAATGAAAAACAAATTGAAAAGGCTTTTATCCGAGTTTTCCTTGTTAAACTTTTTGCTTAAATATTATTTGCTTCATAAATTTTAATTTTATATTAGAAATATCTTCAATATTTATTCAATTCTATAGATTTAGAAACAAAAACAGACATTTGCTTATAAATGGCTTTAAATTGTAAGGTTAAAGTTTCGTTATCAGTCATAATCAGGTTAAACTGTTTCACCTTTTGTGAGGCAGGACCTGGATGTCAAGGGCAGTGGGGTTGGCAACCCTGAGAGTGGCCGAGGTCGTGCGGCCCTCCTCATCATCCACGGCGTTCATGTCCCTGAGGAGGATTCTGGTTTTGCCGACGGACAGCGCCTCGACAATGACCCCGTCCGACTGCAGGCTGGCGATTGCAGAGTCCTGCACCTCCAGTTGGTACTGCTCAGAGGGCAGAGCCAAATTCTCCTGGCGACCGTGCCGGACAAGTTCCAACTGGTATCTCACCTGCAAAAATCAATTCATTTTACTTTCATTTGCATTGACACATTTTAAAACTTGATTCAATCATGAGAAAACTTTGAACTTTTATACAAAAAGTTTAAGTTTCACATAAATTTGTGATCTATTGGGCATTTCCATGAGTACACTCACGACTCTTAAGGAAACCAATCATTTTGAGTTTCACAAACTTTTGAGGGCTTCAGAAAAAGGAATTGATCATAAATGGAAAAATTTTTGGTTTTTTTTTCAGTTTATTACCCGGTTTTTGAACTTCAGACGCAATTTGTGGGAAAACTAAAAATTTATAACTATTCTGAAAATTACATATTATTTGTAAAATTACACTAGCTACATTTTTTCCTAAACCTGCAAATTTATCAATGTGGACCATCATCCCCAAAAATGGATTTTGTTTTCCTAAAAAATCATAAAATCGCTTAAAAGTGACCTTGACCTTAGACCTACAGCTTTGGTGTCCGTAGAAAAGTTGTTTGGCTTGAAAAATTGAGTCTGAATGTGAAATTTTTATCACTCTAGCATTTGCGGTTGCAAAGTTATTTAAGTTTTTAATTGTTTAAAAAAACGGAAAAGTCAATATTTTTGGGTTTCAAAATTAAAGGTAAACAATTCCTTTACAAAAGCCCTAAAAATGCTTGGTTTCCTTAAGAAAATTCCTCAGGGTAATCATGGAAATGCCTTATTGATTTACAAAATGTGATAAAAAAAATTTGGCATTCAATTAATAATTTAATTTTGAAACAAATTCCGCATGAAATGACCTTTGTGTAGGGCATGAGGAGAGTGTCGAGGGGGTCGAGCAGGAGGTTGGCGACGACGGCGAGAATCACCGAAGGCGCCGGCCGGACGTTCTGGTACTGGGGCTGCGCGAGGGCTACGGTGACCTCAACCTGGCCGGTGCTGACCCCGTACAAGAGCACTTTGCTGCCGTGCAGGCCGGCACTCTCGATCTCGGCCAGGCTCTGCGAGGGTGTGTTGTAGTGCGAGTCCTCGAACCGAAGGACTTTGATGACGCCGTCCTTGGCCCGCTTCGACACGGTCCGCACCTGCCACTCGAAGGCAAATCCCTCCAGCGTCGTGAACTTGTTTCCTGCAAAAGGAGAAAAAAATCAGCTCCAATTCGAAAAAACACTCTAAATTAATCAAAATCTTTAAATTGAAATTAATTGCATAATTTTGTCACTGTTTATTTTTATCATAATTTTGGGCTTTTATCCTAACAATTAATTTTCAAAATCACATTTAAAAAATTGGAAATTTCTGGAAATTTCTTTTATGATGTCAATTTGTACATAATTTGATTTAAAATCTGACCAAGGTCGTCGTAGGCCTGGACCTCGAAGACCTCGGGGGCCTCCTCGATGAAGATCTCCCTGGTGGTGGTGACGATGCTGAGGCTGGCGATGGAGTCGACGATGACGTCGCAGCGCAACACCTCGCCCGAGGCGGCGTCCTCGGCGATGATGATGGCCGTGTGGCGACCCACCTCGGAGATGACGGCGCTCACCACCGCCTCCGAGGAGCACCCCTTGCCGGCCGCCGCCTCCACCACCGTCAGCTGGATCGTCGTCGGGTTCTTCGTGCTCCTGCCGACACACAAATCAATCAATTTTCACCATTTTCCGACCCGTTCGGGACGAAAACTCACCACTTGTAGCAGCCGCCGTCGTCGACGTGCAGCGTGAAGTTGTTGGGGAATTGGCTGTAGAGCGGCAGCAGGACGCGCGGCGTGTTCAGTTTGGCCGCGTCCGAAGTGTCCGGAGACGCGCCGAGCAGCAAGAGCGCGGCCGCGACCGCCGCGAACCGCATTTTCCGCTTCTTTTCCGTCTCTTTTCCTGCAATTCTTGAAGCGAAACGCCGGCTCACGATGTCAACATGCCGCCATTGCTCTTTTTCCGCCAAAATCGGAATTCGCGCAAAACTGCACGCCCGCGTCATCTGTTGCCGCTTTTCGGAACTAATCTCAGCTATGGATATGGATGGATATTGTAATCTCAGCGTCTCGTTTGAAAACTAACAAGGAACAAGTCTAAAAAAATGTTGTTATTTAAGTGAATTAACCCTGAATTACACGCAGTTGTGATAATTTCAGTGATAAGGAAGCTTTAAATAAAAAAATTCTGGAAATCAAACAGATATTTTCAGAGAATCATGGATTTGCGGCTCTTAATTTTCTTGTTGTTTTCAATGTTTACATTTTGCTGCTGCAAACAAGAAACTAAAAAAATTGGTAATTAAATTGAATTGAATTATACTATTTCACAATCAATTCTTCAAGAACAAAAAAATCTATTTTTCCTTATTATTCTAATTTTAAAATAATTTCTATAGCTGTCATCGGCGGAGGAATTGGCGGAACAGCGACAGCATACTTTCTGAGAAACTTTCTGCATCCCCAGCCGAAGGTCGATGTCTTTGAGGATGACGAAGTAAAATTTTTACTATTACATAATCTGGAAAAATTTATTTTTATATTTGAGGTCGGAGGTCGATTGGCCCTGGCCACGGTCGGAGGGAAGCAGTACGAGCTCGGTGGTGCCATCATCCACCCCCGCAACAAACACGCTGTCACTTTGGTCCAGGAACTAGGTAAAAATATTCGCTTTCATTAGAAATCTGAATTATAATTGCAAAAACTAATTTCAGGATTGAAACGCAGGGCCGAGCCTCCTGCCTCGAAAGTGAGTCTGTTCGACGGGGAAAAGGTGGTCTTCGAGGAGAGTGGCTGGAGCGTCGTCGACCTGGCCAGGATGGCGTGGCGGTACGGCCCGATGACCCTTTACAACGCCAACTCGCAGCTCCAGCAGATGCTTGCCAACTTTGACAAGTGAAAACTCTTTCGAATCGAATATTTTTAAATAACTTTTTTTTTAATTCAGGATTTACGCGGCCCAGGAGAAAGGGCAGTGCTTCGAAAGGGTGTCGGACCTTTTGTCCGCCATGTCCCCGACCTTCCCCAACATGACCACCGAGTCCGCCGAGACCATCGAGGGCATCTCGCCCGAGTTCCTCAGGGAAATCGTGGGCGCGGCCCTCAGGGTCAACTACGCCCAGTACGTGCAAAACGCGACCAAGTTTGTGACTTTCGTGTCCCTGGCAGGGTCAGAGGGTGACCTTTGGGCCGTTGAAGGAGGAAATCAGCGCCTCCCGTACCAATTGCTGGCCGCCGCGGACGCCTTCCTCGTTCCGCACAAGGTCGACAGAATTGAACCAGCGCCCTCAGGATCAGGGTACACCCTGTATTGGGACTCAGGTAGTGAGCAAAAAAGGTCATACAAATTATCAAAGCGAAGCTCTGAAATGAAGGACCAGTTTTCAATTTTGTGGTGCAAGTCAATCAGCATTTTTAGAAGAAGAAAAACAGTAAAAAAAAATCTGATTTGATCAGTTTTGATAAAAAGATGGATTACATTTATTGAAATTAATTATAATAAATTTAAATATAACACATATTTAACAACGATTGTCATAATTAATGAGTAGAAAGAATTCCAAATTGCTGAAATTTTACACAATTTTTTAAATTCTCAAATTCTGATCTAATCTAACTAACTTACTCTAGTATCTCATTTTCTTATAAAATTCAAGCATAATCAATTAATTTTTAACCCAATTTTGAGTACAAAGAGTTCTCAAATGACAGAGTTTGAATCATTTGAAATCCCTGATCAATGTATCAATTTGATTTATTTTATTCTTTTGCAGTTTCCGACGTTTACGACGCTGTGATAATTGCGACGCCCCTGAATGGGACTCTCGGTCTTCCGGTAGAGGCGTCCGTCACCGTGCGGCCCATGGAGGACGTGTGGGTGACGCTGGTGGAGGCGTCCGGCATCAACCCAAGTGCCTTTGGCCAGCCCGTGGACGAGGTCATCGCCGTGGGCCCCGCGTGGCTCAACTCGATGAGCAAAGTCTGGCCCGTCGACTCAACCAAACCAGAAAAGCCAGTCTACAAGGTGCGATTTTAAAGACCCACATTTGTAAATTTTTTTATACCTGAATTGGTTACAAGGTGATCTTTTATAACCAAAACTGAAATCGCGATCAAAAAATTCGCACCCTGAAGGGTTGTTTCAAGGTATCAAGTCTTCGCGCCAGAAGTATTTGAACCTTTGCTTGGGATTCAAAACACATTTCCCATCTGTTTACCTTAATTTATTGATTTTTAAATCGTGAATAACTTTCCTGAAGGTTCAAATACACTTGGCAGGAAAAGACGAATCCTTTGTTTGAAGCTTGAGGGTTTATATTTTCCAATTTGGCGTTTCTGACTGAGCATCTCATAAAATTTCCTCTTCTCTCACATTGAGAATTAAAAAAATTGCCATTTTTTCTTTGAACAAATAATTTTGTTTTTAGATCTTTTCGGCAAGTAAACCGAGCGAGGCGCAGTTGGCCGAGGTGCTGGAGGGGGTGGGGGAGACGCGGCAGCACCTGTGGCCGGCGTACCCGCACTACGACTGGTCGGACAATGCGGACGCGCCGTTCGCGCTGCTGCCGGGCCTGATCCACAACAACGCCATCGAGTGGGCCGCCAGCGCCATGGAGATGAGTCTGGTGTCGGCCAGGAATGCGGCCAACTGCGCGGCCCACCACTTGGGCCTCTCCACGTCCGCGGCGGCCAGCAGGGACGAGCTTTGACACTTGCTCATTTCACTAGTCTTGCTTTATTTATTAATTTAGTCTTTTTCAAGCATATCAAGCCACTGATCGGTCAAAATTTAATTAGCTAAATACCGGAATTTTGCATTTTGGGAACAATTTTTAGCAAATTCCAAAATTTGGGCCAATTTCATTCGTCTTTATTCTGCAAACACAAAAAATGCCAACTTGGATTTTTTGCAAAAGACTTCATTTTAATTAAATCTACTAAATGATCTCCATTATTTCTGCAGCATAATGAATTTACTTGATTCCAAGTTATTTGCTTTTTGTTTTCGTGATGAATAAAGTTTTGCTTCATCGATTGCCAGACAAGTTAATAATTTGAGCGCTCGCGGTGAAAAATCGTGGAGCATGAATGCTTTAAAGATGCCGATGACGTCACAAGCGTAAAGCCGTGGGTGCTAAATTTGCATCACCGGGCGGGCGAATATTAAATGGTTTTGTGTCCGGCGGGAAAGAGGCTCGTTTATTCGAGGGTCAGCTGAACACCTTGTTGCCTTTCAACGTGAAAACAGAGCTGAAAACGGAAATGAGATGAAAACGTCACAAGTTGTTGATTATAGTAGTCATTTTTTTATGAGATTAGAGCTGCTTAAAGAGAGAATCGTTTTGTTTAAAGATAAATGAGTTGAGAGAGACAAACACGAATCGTGTTACTTTTTTTTCTTTGAATTTATTATTTATTCAGTGTTATTCGACTGCAAAGCGATCAGTAACAGCATCATCTGTACATCGGCGGCGGCGAGTCAAGAGGCGCGCACGCCGTCGAGAGCCATTTTTGTTTGAGTGTTAAAAAGGCAGACCCAATTAGCAGCGCAATTAGCAATGCGGCAGAAAACCACCTCGGCGGCGCCCCCCGCACATAAAACAAACCAGACGCCGCGCCCTTGCTTATCCGCCAATGCAAATTTTATGCCCTTGTAATTGCAAAATGTAAAGAAATTTTACAACCGTGCAGCTATTAAAAATTTAATCAAAAAGTGATTATAAAGCTTTTTATTAATAAGACCAAAAAAGACTTACAATTAATAGTTTTTACACTACCTGCGCTAAAGTTGGCTTTACGAATTTAAAGATAGTGGTTTTAAAAGTCCAAAACACTAAATAATTTTATTTGATAATGTGAAAGTAGACAAAATTTTGTGACCAAAATTGATATTACGATCAAAATATTCAGTTTTGAATTTCAAAATCACTAATTCTTGATTTTTCAAGATTATTCATAAAAAAATCGTCCACTTTCACTTATTTTAGGAATTGTTTGATTAAATTGAAATTCAGTCTAACTCGATGACGAACGCAGCGTCAATGGCCTCGATGAGTTCGACCCTGCGCACGGTGGTTCGCGCAGGCCGCGCGCTGACGACGCAGAGGGCGACGCAGGCGGCGAGCGCTACGCAGAAAGCGAGCGCGAGGACGGCGGCGGCGACGTAGCTGCGCTGAACGCCGACGCTGAGGTCCGCGTCGGTGGCGACGCACGTGGAGGCGAGCGTGACGTCTGCGTCGAGGGTGAGCGCGAAGCAGTAGGGGGTGGCGGGGCGCAGGCCGTGCACCGTGTACGAGTGTGCGCGCGGCGCGGCCGGAAACGCGGGAGACGCACTGCGCATGCGCGACGCGTCGGCGCCCCAGCGCAGCACGTAGGGCGCGTTTCCGCTCATGTTCCACGCGAGCGTGACGAACGTGGCGCTCGCGCTCAGCACGAACAGACGCACGTTGGGGTCGGTGACGCTGAGCTGGACGCTGCGTCGCGACGCGCCGACGCCGCTCGACGCCTCGCACGTCAGCAGGCCGCTGTCGTTGCGTCGCGCCGGCTGCAGCCGCAGCAGCGACGCGTTCGAAGCCACGCCCCCGTCCGCGCGCAGCCAACGCACGCGTTCGGCGCCCAACGCGACGCAACGTAGCTCGATTGCCGCGCCCAGTGCGACGGCGGCCTCCTCCGGAAACAGTGGCAGCACCAGCGGCGCGCAAGACGCGTCTGCGCACATCGAAGCGTTCAGCCAGAGCAGGACGCAGTGGCACACGAACGCGTTGTGCGTCGCGTCAAGCGTCACGTCCACCCAAGACGCAGGTTCTTCGAAGGCGAGAAGCGCGTTCCAGCTGACGTTGACGTTGCGTAGAAGCGGCAGTGACGCGTCAAACGCACCTGCGAACATTAGATTTTTTAAGATAAAATCGATAAATTAAGATGTTGTTTATATTAGCCATATTAGCATAAAAATCTCTATATATATATAGTACACATTAAGATTAAATAAATGCTACAAAAAATATTTATTTCATGGAATCGGCAAAATTTATTTTCAGTGTAGATTCCAGGCTCATTATTTTTCTCAATTTTTCTTTGTGATCTGTGCATATAACATGTATGTGTAATATTTGTCGGACAAGAATAAACAACAATAATAATAATAATAATTTAAAGATGAAAGATTAAACTTACACTGAAAATAAACTTCCTGAAGTTTCCCGAAAAGAACTGTAAATTTTTGTAGCCGCGAGATAATATTTTATGATTTTATTTTGCCGCCTTGATCAGGGTGATTTGAACTATGAACAGGGTTTGATGAAATTTTATTGATTTCAGTAATTTTTACGCACCAGCCGGCAGGAAACGCAAGCGTGGGCTGTGCGTGAGCGTGACGTTGACGAGAAAGGGCATGAAGCGGAAGGCGCTTGCGTCGACGCGTTCCAACTGGCCTGAGAGATCCAGGGCGGCCACCCTGACGTCATCCAGGTCACCGGGTTGAAGGTGGCAAACGGCGTTGAACGCAAGGTCGACGCTGCGCACGAAGACGGCCCTGCGTAAGGCGTCGCTCGGGACGCGTCTCAGCGCGTTGTGCGAGAGATCAAGCAGCGCAGAGACGACGACGCCGTCCAGGACGTTGGCGTCGACGCGCACCAGCCGGTTGTGCGCGAGGTGCACGTGCGTCAGGGTGCGTCTGGCCACGCCCAGCGCCGGCAGGGTGGCCAGGGCGTTGTGCGAAAGGTCGAGGACGGCGAGGCGCGGCGCGTCGGCCAGGAAGAGCGCCGGCAGCGCCACCAACGCGTTGCGGCTCAGGTTGAGCGTGCGCAGCTGCGGCAGACGCAGCGCAGGTGGCAGCACCCGCAGCGAGTTGCGTGACACGTCCAGCAAGACGAGACGCGGCGCTGCGATCGGCGGCAGCGCGTGCAGCCGGTTCGAGCGCAGCGTCAGTTGACGCAGCAGCGGCGCCTCGAGCGTCGCGTTCAGCGTCTCGACGCCGGCGTCCGTGAGGTCGACGACCTCGAGCGTGCGCGGCAGCGACAGGTGGCGCACCGCCGAGCAGTTGCGCGTGACGTCACACGCGGCGGCGCGGCAACGCTGCGTCGGGGGGCCGAGCAGCAGCAGCACCACCGCCCCGACCGACGGCCACATCGCGACTGAGAAAAGCTGCTAATTTTTCGCTCTTGCTCCACCCCGCGCGAATCGATTCCCGCCCTTGCAGCTCGCGGCAAAATAAAACTCCGCAGCGCACCGTATTGTCAGCCTTTGTTCGGAAAAAAACTTTGCTTTTAATAACGGAGTTGCAAACAAATTTATTCACCCTGTTCCTTCCGCTCGACAGATCCAAACAATTTTTGCCCACTTTCGTCGTTCTAAGTTTAACATTCAAATAGTTAAATTTAATAAGAATTATAAATATCAAAGCAAGACCACTTAAACTTTTAAAATTACAGGTTCCATTGTTGAATCAATCATAAAAAATTGCTACTTCAAATAGAAGTTCTTTTTTTCTTAAGAGGGCATTTTAATTAAATTGCGAACCTTTTTATTTTCAAATGTAAAATAAAACAATTTTGGAAAGCAAAATGTTTCAGTAATAATTACCATTGGAATTGTATATTAACACACAAGAAGTGCCGCATTCTTATGTTGCCTCACTCCTAATCGCCTCCCTCATCTTAGAAAAGAACTCCTCGTAATGATGCAAATTGTGCCTGAGTTTAAAATTTTAAAGTTAAATTATATTAAAAAGAAGAAAGCATACATCATGAGTAAGACGGATCCGAGCAGTTCTTGGGTGACCAGCAAGTGGTGGAGGTAGGCCTTGGTGTGGTTCCTGCAGGTCACGCACTTGCACCCCTCCAAAATGGGCTCCAAACAGTCAAAGTACTTTTTCTCCTTGAGACTGATTTCGTAAACTTTAGACTCGCTATTCTCCTTTTCCTCGCAACTGTAGCTGAAACTGTTTGAAAATTAACATATTTATCAGAAATTTTACTTAATAAAGGTACCTTTTTGAGTGTGGGTCGAAGCCGAAGGTGAGGGCCGCGCCCCTTTCGGCGGCCGCGGTTGGCAAGGACGAGTCGAACACGTCGACCCCCTCTCGGACAAAACGCCACAAGGCCTCGGGGGCCCAGCAGCCGGGCAGCAGCCGCACCTTCCCCTCCGGCAGAAGCTTCTGAATTCAAAATTTAAAAAAAAACCTTCACATATTTTTTCAAGGCTTACGAGGGTGTCCCTGAGCAGGGAGGCGACGAGGTCAGGGTCAGCGGCCTCTCCGTGGGTCAGGGCGGCGTCAAAACCTTCAAGGACAAACCCATCGACAGCCTCTCCTGCCAGCTCCTTGGCCATCTGCAGGCGGCTCTCGGCACTGAAGCCGCCAACCAGTGAGGCCAAAATGCAAGACTTGCCCAAGACCTGCAAGAAGTTCAGTTTTAATAAAATTTCAATCGAAAGAGATTAAATTGCACAAAATCAAACTTTATATCTCATTGTTAATCATGATTTTTAATTAAAAGGTGGAAAAAATGAAAAATTAATTTATAGAAATAAAGAGATCAAATCTTTTTAAATAAACGTCATGATCATAGTGCTTTGTATAGATAAATTGGAATTTAAAAAAAAATTATGTTTGGAGCAAATTTTCCAACAACTTTGAGGAAAATGAATACCTCTGAAGATTTGTGTCTGTCAAGGCAGTACTGGAAAAATTGCATGCTCGTGTTGACCGAGTGAAGGGCACGTTTGTTGCTGCCTGAGGAATTAGTGTCCGAGTCGCAAAGGGTTTGGTACATGTCCGGTCTCAGGGCCTCAACAATGTCCATGTACCTGCGAGTTGAGTTGAAGATCAGGTGAAGTTTTAATTGAAAATATATTTACGATTTGGGCGTGACGTTTTCTCTGCCCGAATTGGTCCAAACCGCCACCGAATTCTTGTTGTTGAATTTGCCAGGCAAGGTGGTCAGCGGGTCGTTGACACAGCAGAAGGTCAAACTCTCCTGAGGATGAAACTTTAAAAAAGAGCCAAATTTAAAAGAGAAATCTACCTTCATCCCAATGAACTCCGCAACGTTCATTTTGGAGAGGGTGGTGCCGGGGAGCGCCCTCAGGTTGGAGGCGAGCGGAAGTTGCAGGGCGAGGGTCTTCGAGGTCAGCAGACTCAGGGTCTCGTGGGTCAGGTGGGGCACAGTTCCACCCTGAGAAGATAACACGATACATTTTAGTATTCAAACGTGAATTGAAGAAGCCAATTCCTCTCGACTTTCCGAAGGTGGAAAAAGGTTTACCTTGGTCGTGAGCAGCATCAAAGGCGTTTCGAACACTGCCGAGGGAATTCTGTCCACCTCCGCGATTGACCCCAGCCGGCCCGACTTGGTGATGCACCCCAGGCTGAACTTCATTTTCCGAGAGTGAGAATAATTGGAATGAGACGCAAAAACCGTGATTTTCGAGCGAATTTGTAGCTCGAAATTGTTTGTTTTCCTTTTCGTCGGGCCTCGGGCCGGCTGAACATGCCATGCACATGTGTGATTGTTTACGCTCGAAGGTGAGCACTGATTGGACGAGCAATTCTTTGAGAGTGAAAACAGCCAATGAAATGCGAGGAGAGACGGAATCGGCCAATCAGACTCGATTGCAAGCTTGTGGCTTCTTCCGATTGGCGCACACAGTGGCGGCAAATTCATAGGACCTTAAAAAAGGGTCATTTGCGCGCGAAAAGAATATTCCTGGGTCGCGGTGAAGGGTAACTTTGCACCTCACATATGACATACAGTGACATACTCCGGTCAAAGTTGAGGATATTGATGAGATATACATCACATTACCGTTAGTTTCGAAGCGACTTTCATAAATTTTTTACTGTAAATTGAATTGTGGGCGTTTTACGGGAAATTTTGAAAAAACTAATAAGCCTGGTTAATCTCAGCTTTAGTGGATGTAGAAAAATTGTCCGGATTCGGCTAAACTCGTCTTATCAAGCTCTAAAAACTTTGCTTTGCAAAAGTTTGGGCTAAAGATCAAAGTAATAATAATTAAAAATTAACAAATTTAATTTAATCATTAATGTGTGTTACTTTGTATTCTTTTAATTAATTTTAATTCAGAATAAATGGCAGGAAGTTTTGTATTTTGATTGAGGATTATTATTGTTAACAAAAAATCAAGATCTGAGGTTTGCGGTCGAGATATTTTATTATTTCACATCAGGTTTTCTTTGCCTTTGCTTCCAATTAATTTTATCCTATTTTCTGACGCACGTACGAGTCTTGGGATATCCAATCAAAAGTTTATTAAAATCTAAAAATAAGTGCAGATTATATATAATTGCTAATCTGAAAAAACAACATTAGTGCGCGGCATTGGGAGTCAATTTAAAATTTAATTGAACCATTTTTCTGATCACAAAAATTCTCACAATTTTAAATTTTTACTTAATTTTCTTTTGCAATGGCCTACATATTTGTCTCAAATTATTTCAATTCCCTTAAAAGTTTTGATCTGGTAAATAGAAAAATAGCTTCAATTTTGAAACAAAAAAGTAAATTTTTAGTCTAAACTTTGATTGAGTCCTTAATTTTGAAATTTCATCACATTTTAAATATCGAATTTATCCAGGTCAACGCAGATGAGGGTCCTGAAAAATTCAAACTTCATAGTCGACCTTTGTTCTAGTCCTGAAATATCGAATTGATCCAGGTCTTCGCAGATAGTCCTGTGTCAATTTCAAATTTTTAGTTGTCTTTTGAATGAGTCCTTAATTTTGATATTTCGTTTACCCTGAAATTTTCAGACTGATTCTTGTCATCACTGATAGTCCTGCGAGTCCTGCATCATTTTCAACTGTTTAATCGTCTTTTAAAGAGTCCTAAATTTTGAAATTTCATCTCATTTTCATTATCAAATTGTTTCGGGTCAACGCAGGGGGTCCTGAAGAATTTAAACTTTTTAGTCGAACATTGATCTAGTACTGAAATATCGAATTGATCCAGGTCTTTGCTGATAGATAGTCCTGCATCAATTCCAACTTAGGGGCTATAATTAAAATTCCTTAATTCCTTAAGTTTTTGCTAAACAAAATAAAAAAAATGCTTCGATTAGGAAACATAAACTTTTTGAAAATTAAAAAACGTGTTGAAATGCAATTTTTTAATTTACTTAAATACATATAAATAACAATAAATAATTATATTTTGCATAATAAAAAACATGAAAATTTGTTTTCGACGCATTAAAAATATCAACTATAAATTCATAGAAAAGTCCATAGGGAGCTCAATCTGTAATGAATATGTTGGTGGATCAATCCTTAAAGTGTGCCGTTTTGATAACTATAGTCTTATAATTTTCAATATTACAAAGATTATTTAAATACTTACTCAAGAAAAGACTAATTTTAAAACAAAAAACGAGACTGTGTACTTCTCTGGAAGAACTCCAAATTTAATGAATTTAGAAAATATTTGTATTGTCTCAATTTTCAAGGAGAGGGGATTTAGAATTTTATTTTCATGTTAGACAATTTAAAATAATTTATATATATGCTTTATTTTTTCAAATTGCTTCAATCCGTGATTATTTTCGTTATTTTATCAGGCTTTGCTGCGCGCCAGGCGATAAAGTTTGTCGCCCGGTTTTTCTATATCAAGCAGAAAGAAACTATAATTATTTTTTTCTCGATTAGCGCCGCTACTAATCTGGAAAAGCCGACGGAAGGGCGCGTCTATCGAAAGCATAATAAAAGCGGGGCCGATTTCGTTCTTTTGACCAAAGCAAGGACATGGATGCGGTGGTCGTTTACGATGACGTCAAACCTGGTCCGTCCAACGCCCAGGAACACGACGAGGGCAGGGTCACGATCCGGTTGCGAAAGAAAAGGGAGGTCAAGGAGCAGCAAGGGTGTTCGACCTTGACCCTGAGCGTGGCCTTGGCCCTCAGCATCGTCTTCGCCGTTTTCAGCACCGGCCTCCTCAACTACTTCCTCTTCTCCACCAAAGTAAGAAAAAAGCATTAAGAATTTTTTATTTATTTTCTTAATAATTGTCTTATTTATGTCATGGAAATTGGAAAAATACCTGAAAATCAAATAAATCTATAAATAAAAATGTGGTGGAAATTTAAACTTCTTTGAGTGCTGCAGAAGATATAAAAAAAATTTAACTTACTGACATGTTATATAAAAGGTCAATCTCTGGTCAAATGCTTCATTTACATATTAAAAAACGATACAGGGGAAAAATATAAACGTTGACCCAATTTTAGGCGTGCAAGGGAGGAGAGTGGCTGACGCGGCCGTGCAGAAGCAGTTTTCGACCTTTTCTAGTCAGGTCAGAAGACAGGCCGGAAATAATATCTGTTCTTTCAGGCGCAGGCGGAGAGTCAGATTCTAATGCTGAATTTGAGTGAAACAATGAAGTCACGTCGAATCGGTCAAATTGTCCGCCAATAAACACCGCGAAGAAGTATTTTTTTTTTTTAAACAAAATTTATTTAACAGAAGTATGAAAATTTTCTGCTTCACCAGAGGATGATTCAACCAATTCTTTTCTTGAAACTGAGACCAAAAAAAATGTTGATGTTGTTAAATGAAAAATAATTCAAAATCTGACTTAATGTAATCAACAAATTATTCACATTCCATTGAATTGAATTTTTGACAAATCAATTATTTGTAACAAAAATTATTTGAAATTTGAATTTTAATAAAAATTCATTAAATTTCAGGTGGCTGAAGAGAGCAAAGTGATGATTGAGAATTTGAACAAATCACTGGCAAGTCAAATTGGATCAGCCAAGGTGTCCTTTGAGAAGCATCTGGAACATGTATGAAAAGAAATCAAAGAATTTTCTGAGTTTTATGTTATAAATAAATTTTACTTCCAGGCGGCGGAACAGAATCGCGTGTTGACGCAGAAATTGCAAAATATTAGCGAGGAAAATCAAAAGAGGCAAATTGAGTCCGAAAAAAGTATTCAAAAGGTATAAGGAACAAATTTTGAGTAGAAATTTACAATAAAAATTCCTTTTCTGAATTCAAACCCAGGAAAAGTCAGAGATGCGTTTTTTTTTCATTAAAGAAAGGCGGGTAATCTAATTTTTTTTTCTATATAAAATAAATAATTAGAATTAAATTAGTACTTGTGACTAATCGTCCTGACGTGGAATTACGTTCCGAGACAACGAGATATTTGAGACAAAGCCGGTGTAAAAAAGTTAGAAAAATTCCTGTTGTGATAATAAACAATTTTAATTGAGGGCGAAAATTTCCCAAAATTAAAATTCTTTAAAACCACCCCAATCTGTCCGTATTGTTTTGTGCTGGACAGCTGTTTCGGCTATTGAAGCCTCATCAGCAGCACTTTGCCTAGCAAATCAAATTCCACCCGCAGCGAGCTGCGAGAAGATGTTGCTTTGCTCGGCGCACAAATACGACTGCTGGCTGCTTCTCGGCAACCTGCAGAGGAACGAAAAGAGAGAGCTCGCGGCCTTCACCAGCGAACCACCCCCTCGTCCGACTCTTTCTTCCTTTTAAACACAACGAACAATGTCTCATCTCAGGGAGCGGCGGTTGCCACCCAAGCCACGCAAAACCGGAGTGATATTTTGCGCCCCGAAAGCTGATCGCGGCTTGCGATTTTCAACAGCAATGGGTTAAGCGGCAACGCAATTAAGGGGCTGCCACTTAGTTTTCCACCACGTATGGAAATAGTTTTTTGAGAATTTAAAACCCAAAGAAACCACTCGAAACGGGAAATAATTAAATTAGTACTTGTGACTAATCGTCCTGACGTGGAATTACGTTCCGTTCGTTGTGTTTAAAAGGAAGAAAGAGTCGGACGAGGGGGTGGTTCGCTGGTGAAGGCCGCGAGCTCTCTCTTTTTCGTTCCTCTGCAGGTTGCCGAGAAGCAGCCGCAGTCGTATTTGTGCGCCGAGCAAAGCAACATCTTCTCGCAGCTCGCTGCGGGTGGAATTTGATTTGCTAGGCAAAGTGCTGCTGATGAGGCTTCAATAGCCGAAACAGCTGTCCAGCACAAAACAATACGGACAGATTGGGGTGGTTTTAAAGAATTTTAATTTTGGGAAATTTTCGCCCTCAATTAAAATTGTTTATTATCACAACAGGAATTTTTCTAACTTTTTTACACCGGCTTTGTCTCAAATATCTCGTTGTCTCGGAACGTAATTCCACGTCAGGACGATTAGTCACAAGTACTAATTTAATTATTTCCCGTTTCGAGTGGTTTCTTTGGGTTTTAAATTCTCAAATAATTAGAACTATTTATTTTATGTACCGTTAATTTTCTTTATTAACAAGTTTAATTTCTATTTTATTTCCTTCAAACTTTAAAAATTTATTAAGAAATGAACCAAAAAAAAATTGTGGTTCGCAATTTGTTTTTGGGCAATATTTATTTTAAACACTGATTTCATTCATTGGCACTTAAAAGTTTGTAAAAAAATGTATTCAATGAAATAAGATTCTGCTCAAGGTCACCTCAACAGAAATGTATTTGCATCTAAAATGTAGATAAAAATCCAGCTTTTTATGAATAATATATTTTAACACAAAGAAAATAATATTTTATTTGCAAAGAAAGTTTATTTGCCTTCAGGCATTTTATGTCAAATGCATGACTTGTACATTTATTCGATGTAAAAGGGGGAAGAGATAAAAAAATATGTGGACGCGATTGAAGTGAAGCTGGAAAATGTGTCCAAAAGCATAGAGATTCTTCACCAGGTAAATTTTTTTAATTGTTGAAAAAAGATTATTTAATTTCATGTTTTTTCCCAGCTTGATGAAATCCAAATTTTTGTCACATGCGCCCTAGCACGTAAGTTTTTCTTTTAATTGAAGAAAAGCAAAAAATAATTAAATGCAAAACTGAACTTAGTCAATTTGAAGTATCAATAAATTTGCAGGCTCGGCTAAATTGACTCAATTGTCCAACGGCAAGAGATATTTCTTCTCTTATGCAACTATAGTGAGTGATTTCCTTTGTTTGCATTTTTCTCTGAAAACGATAATTTTCGGCAGGCTAATTGGACTGATGCTGAGAAAAGGTGCAAGGGGATGGGCCTGCACCTGGCCACCCTGAGAAACGAAACCGACCTGAACGCGACCTGGGCGGAAGCGAAGAAAAGAACCAGTAAGTAATAAAAAGCACGCGCACTTTAAAAATTGAATCAGTTTTAGCAGAGGTTTTGTTCTTGTTTCGAGATCTGCTGAAAATCGATCTGATTTCAGCGTCTTTTTGGTGGTTGTCAGCGAAAGATTACGGCAATGGCGAAAAATACGACGTTCGCTGGCAGGACGGCTCAGAGTTGGAGGAAAACAGCAACCTGTGGAGGGCCAATAATGTTTACAAAACTGGCTGCGTCTTTTTCTACACTGACAATGCATTCTCCAAAAAATTGAACGGCGCGTTGTGCACCACCAAATTTCGTTTTATTTGCGAACTGCCGAGTGAATGTTACTGACACCGACCATTTTCTGCTTTTCATATACTTTACACTCAGCAGTCTCAGCACTATTCTGCAATCACAAAATTTCAGATCTTAATCACAAATGCCACTTTCAGTCTTCCAGAAAATGTGCACTGTATATTAAAATTTGCCTGTTTTTTTTTTTTTAAATTTCGAACCGTATTTTTGATTGGTCTCTGAATAATTACAAAAATATGGTAAAGTATTTAAGTTTTTGCTTCTGCTGCACTCATTAATTTCAAGTTTCGTATTAACAAAACATAAATACGCATAATATTTTTTAATTTTCAATTCACTTATATTTTTGTAAGAAATATAATACTAATAATATTTAATTTTAAAACTTTTTAATTCTCCACTTCAATTAAATTTCTAAATTTAAATAGCAAATAATTTTCCTTTTGATGAAAAAAAAATCAATTAGTTTCCATTCCTGTCTGCAGCCTAAGGGGACACGAAACTGAATGTATAAAAAAAATTAGTCGTATAATAATTTAATCAAATAAATATATTAATTATAAGAATAGCACTCCTTCATATATAATATATGTTCAAAGTTTTGTTGAGAATAAATTAATTTTCGTAATGTTAAAAAAGTTTTTGATGTACAAAGGGTACAAAGAATGAAGAAGTCAAGACGATCAGACAAAAAGAGGCACCGATCGATTTAGGAGGTGGATAAATCAAACTTAAAACTTTTATGAAAACTCATTATTCAATTTGATATGTACTCCAAGTCCAAGGATCAGGAACAAAAAATTAATAAATTTTTATAGGAATTCTTCAAAAGATCAGAGTACTTTTTTTAATTCACAATAATATTACAAAGTATGATCAGATTGTAATTAAAATTTTACTAGCTTTTTTTTTTGCAAAAAAACGGCAAAAAAGGAGTTTGAATTGCTAAATGAACAAAGAGTCGAAATGCCGTCTTTTCACCAGGAACAATTTGAAATGTTTAAATTAGCTATAAAGCTCATCGCAAACGTCAAACTTTCTATCAAATTTCCCCATCAAATCTCACATGGGAATTATTTTATAACAAAAATTTTAGTTTACTTAACGGTCTATTAAATAGAATTGAAATTGATGTCAAAATAATTTTTTTAGATTTTTCAATCGTTTACATTATTTATGATTTAAATTAATGAAATTAAATCAATATATAGTCTTAATTTAATTAAAATTATTGGTCTCACTTCCTATCGAGGATTTGTAGAGCGTAACTTTTCATTGGAAGGCATTTATAGTTATTATAATTAACGATTATTTTCTAATAATTTCAAAAATTTTTATTGTATCAATTTTTATAGTTTTTAGCGGTTTTTAGTCTATCATTAATCGAAAAGAAATCTGGATTTGAATTCACAACTTTGTTCCCACGACTCAAACCTTAATAAAGGTTAATTTTGGATTGGGGAAGAGTTTGTTTCACAACGCCCAAATTCCGTGCTAAAGTCTTCAGGTTCTCCAAGGAAATATCTTTAAAAATCAATCTTACTTAATCTACTCTATTGTCAAAGATCTGGAATATGTAAATGTGACAAAATATCTCACTCGTAAGATAGATCAGACTTGAAACTTCCTGATCAAAGTTGATTTTTGCCACAAATTATTTTTCAAGTGGTTAATTTAGCAAATTAAGAAAATCAGGACCAATTTCTCAATAGTTATTTTCAAAACTAAAAACAAGCGCTTAATAAATTATTGTAAAATTTGGGAAATTTGAACCAAAAACTGAAGTTGTTTTTTTTTGCAGGGCTGCTCAACAATGAGAATTTTTAATTGTAATTATTTGAAACGCACAGACGAATAAACCAAACCAAACAGCGGAGTGGGGAGCGGGCGTTCGTTTCTGGATGGAAAACACTGGCCTTGTTCTATGTTGTTGTTGTGTTTGTATTTTTTGGCTTTGGTGGTGACCATTCAGCCAGATCTAATTTTTGACAGGTCTAGTTTTTAGTATCGTGCTGCAGGGAAGATTTTCTTGTACAGCTCATGCAGTTCTATGTAGATTTGCTTATTTTGGGTTGAGAGGATGTTTGGGAGATTAAAGGGAGGCCGGAAGTTGTTTTCTCTAAGAGTTCGGTTAAGCTTAGTACGTGCACTCCAGTATCGTGGACAGGTAAAGATCAAGTGTACAAGGATTTTGTGAGCAAAAGCATGCAGGAGGGTTCTATGTTGCACGTTTTGTTGGCGCTCTTTTGATTTGAAAAAGGGGGCGCGGCTCAGAACTCGCCCACGTGATCACCACTACGCCCACTTCACCCTAATGAAGACAACAACAGTAAAAGTGATGAAAACCTGCGAGGGTTTTTTGGATTTTTGAGATGAAACTGGACCTGGAATAAGTGTCACGAAGGACAAGGGCAAAAGGACGGAAAGTCCTGAATCTTTCAGGCAAATTCTGAATTTTTTTATGGTACATACTCGTTGGTTATGTAATAATTTTTACTAATTCTTTTTGAAATTTTCAGTGATATTAAAAATTAAAACGCGATGTTGAACTTTATGAAAATGGTGTTGAGGCCGGGTTGCAGGGCAGCATCACGGTCGCTCACGAGAACTGCATTTTACCACCAAAGTTGGTCAAAATCGCCACAAATTATCATATCTCCAGCCAGGTTTGATTTTTTTATCTTTCCAAGTGAAATAACCGACTTTTCTTCCCACTAGGAGATTCTTGCGGACTGAAGTTGTGGAGAACTTTGCCGAGGAGGAGCAGCGAATCTCAAAGTTTGAGGTTTTCCGCGCCCGAGCCCTTCACAAGGGCAGGGTGGGCGAAAGGGAGGTGGAGGCCCTGCTCGCAGAGGCCGACGCCCAACTGGCCTTTCTGCTCAACTGCTGCGCGGACAGTTTGCCGCACCTGCCAGGGCCAACGAGGCTCCACCTGGCCTCGCAAATCTGGACCCGCTTTGCTGAAAAAGAAGGTTAGGAAAATTTAAACAAATCCGATCTGAAGGAAATTTTTTGAACTTTTTCAGGGTACAAAGTTACGAAACTGGACGTCTTGGCGCTGCTGAACGTCTTCAGTTCGGCAGGACAGAGCGTCGACCTGTCGGAGTTGCTTCCTCCGACCGAGGCGTCCAGGTTCCTGCGGGACAGGGACGTCCTGCTGCAGCTGCTCGATTGCCACTCGGAAGGTGCGAATCCGACCAAGTGCGAAGAGACCATCGATCTGCTCAAGTCCCTCGGAAAAACCTCCGGAGATGCAGAATTCGCCGCCCTCATTTTGGCCCACGGAAAATCACAGTTGTTTTTAAACTTTTTTTATGTCAAAACTTGTTAATCAATCAAAATTTCAGCAACTTTGAAAGAGTCGAGTCTGTCCTGAAGGCGATGGAGGAGTTGGAGGTGCCGCCGGGCCCTTTGTCCCTCTTCGCCCTGCTCAGAGCGCAAATCCTGAATTCACAACCGGTCGAGCGAACCCTGAAAAGCATGCAGGGCCAAAGTCTCCCTTCCTCGGAGGAGCACATGGCCAAGGTCATCCTCAGCCTGGCCGAGGCCAACAACACCAAGCTCGTCGGACCGGTTTGTCCTTAGATTTTGCACATAATGTTATTAATTTTGATTTGAAACAGATTCTTCGCGTGTTTCCGGTGAACGGACTGAGCCACTGCATCAGAAACATGGTGATCCGGTTGATCCACCAAGACCGACACTTCTTCGCCTGCAACATTTACCACCTGCTGCTGACCAACTGCAACCCTGAAGTCCTCAACAGCATCCTCGCCTTCTTCCCCACCGAACTAGTCAAATCAAACAAGGTACAAAAAAAAAAGAAACAGGCTAATGAAATTAAATTTAAGGTTTTATTTCAACTCGGATTTGCTTTTATTAAATTTTTTCAAAAAATAAATTGATAAGATGTTTAATTTTTTTTTTAATTTGTTGAATCTTCTTAGTATTTGAAATCAGCAGGTGTTCTGAATTTAAAAATTTACCATTTCTGAATTTTATTGAGGTTTTAATCATATTTTGATCTGCAATCGGACTTGAGTTTAATTTGATTTCAGTCTTTGCTTTTGAAACAACTTCTTTTGACTTGAAATTTTTAATCGATTGCAGTCCGCCGTGGACATCCTGGAGATCTGCATTTCTCTGCAGTCCAACTTTCCGAACCACAACTCGTTCCTGCTGTACGCGTTGGAGGAGAGTCTGAAGGACAAGAGCAAGGGCGGCCTGTCCGGGGAGTTGCTGAGCCACGCCTCCCCCCTGCGCAACCACTTCTTCTGGCCGCTCATCGTCCACTGCGGCTCCCCCGAGGAGATGGTGCGCGTCCTCAACCACATGCAGAGCCTCGGCTTGCGACCCGACTTCGACACCCTCGCCTTCTACGTCTTCCCCGGCATGCTCAGGTGGGACGCGCCCATGGCCGTGCTCAAGCTGCTGCAGGCCGAGTGCGGCTTGTCCGTGGCCACGCAGCTCGGCCCCATGCTCAACGCCCTCCTCATCGACAAACACCTCCAGGAGGCCCTCGACTTGTGTAAAAAAATTTACTCTAAACATCTCTACCATTCTAATTAAAAAATTTCTCTAAATATGAAAATTAAAAAAAAAAAAAAAAAAAAAAAAAAAAAAAAAAATACAAGAAAACTGAATTTCTATAAAAATTGGTCTAAAGTCTATATTTTTTTTTTTTATTAATTAAAAACTTCTCTAAATATAATATATTTAAAGAAGGAATTCATTAAAAACTGCAATAATTAATTAATAATTGTTGTAAATTCAAAATTGTTCTTTTTGTACTAACAATAAGAAATTTTATAATATGAATGGAAAAAAATATGGTTTTCTGCTAAACAAAATTAATTAAAGTTGAGTAATTAATTTTCAATAGTTTTGAATTTCTAAAAATAATTCTTTTTAAGTTCAACTATACTTTTTTCCAAATAAATTGATCAATTTCCATTACATTTTGAATTTCTGTTCCATTTTGAAAAGAATTAAAATAGTTTTAATTACAATATTTTTTATTCATTCAATGATTTTTGCAGGCAAAATGATTAACCAGCGCACCTTGGACCTGCGGAAACTGACCAAGTCTCTGTCGAGCGCCGTGCTCAAGAAGAAGAGCTTCGGGGTGGCGGCGCACCTGGTCGCCCTGCTTGCCGAGTCCAGGCACAAGTTTGCCGAGGTCGACTTTGTGGGTCTCTTCCTGATCGAGTACTGCAGCAGGTGCTCCCCTGCCGACCTCAAGGAACTCCTCAGTGTGAGCTTTTTTCCCAATAATTTTTTTGCATATCTGTTATTTAATTTGAGTTAAAGTTTCAAATTATTTGCTTTTAAAATCTCTTTTTTCTGAATTTATTACTTTTAACTCATATTAAATGAAAGCTTGGAAATTGACCCAAATTTTGGGAGGTTTTAAAACATATTTTTCCCGTCTAATTTCTGATTTTTCCTCAGCACATGGCCAAGTTCAAAGTGCGCATGTCGATGGCCAGCTACGAAGGCCTGTTGACCAAAGCGGCCGTCAAGCAGATCGGCATCCAGTACCTTGACCTGCTGACCAACAGCACCTACAGCGGCCTCAACACCTTCCAGCCCATCGCCCATCCGGTAACATTTCCATTTATTTTCTCTTAGGAATCAATCCTCATTGGCTGAATGATAATTCAAATCATTTTGAGATTTGGCATTTCGGCTTTGGCAATTTCAATTTCTAGTCCATCTTGTAGAACCAAAAGCATTTTGCTAGCCTGAAAAAATTTCATGTGAAACTAAAATTTCCCAAGATTGTAGGTAAATAAAAAAGTACCTTTCAAAGAAATCTTGTTAAAAATTTGATATTTTTTCCAAATTTTCATTTCATTGCTATTAAAATTTGCGAGTTTGAGTAAATTTTATTGAACTGGAATTGCGATTGCAGAGAGACATGGACGTGGAGGAGTTGGAAGCTCACTTGGTCGAGCTCAAGAGCAAGTCGATGAACACGAGGGGCGTCCTGAGGAGACTTTTGCAGGCGCACTGCAGACTTAAGAACGTCGACCGAGCCCTGCAGATCAAAAAGGTACAACTTTCAATCTTCATCAAAACATTAATTTCGATAAATTTCGCAGGAAATGGATTCGCTGAGGTTTGAACTGAGTCCGGGAATTCTGTCTTCGCTGCTCAGTTTGTACACGGAAATGGAAGACGTGGCGAGTGCGACGGAAATTCTGCACCAGATCCAGGAATATCCGAGATTCGCCCTCGACTGGTTCAAAATCGTGGATTTTTGCAGGTTGAAGGTCAGGACGGGAGCTGATTTTGGTGAGTTTCGATCTTATTTGTGCGAGTTTGAAAATTTTCCCGATTGATCGAAATGCAGATGAGGTGAGCGAGTTGCTGGAGCAGCACATTTTCCAAGTCAGAAGGAGCAAACGCTTCAGCATCGACGCGCACAACTGCATCAAATTATTAGACGAAGTGAAGAAAAGTTACGGTGACCAAAAGAGAGACTTGCTTTTGAACAAGTTCAGTGAAAACGAAATCATTTAGTCGAATAGTTTTAATAAAATCCAATCAAACCCAAACTTTATCAATTCCATTTGCTTTTTTTTTTTTTTTTTTTTTGCTTATGGCACCCGTGAGCTTATTAGGCTATTGGGTCGGTCTCTTGCCGAAGTCGAGCACCCTTAGCACATTTGTGCTTCCCAACCAACCTGACCCTTGTTCGGGGGCTTTCTAGCAGATTTGGTGGTGCTCGCATGGGCCCCCCACCCCCCTTGAGACCTTGCCCCTTGCCCTGGCGTTGCCACGAAGGACTTGTAATGAAACGCAGGCATTCGCCACACAAGCTGAGTTCTTCCAGCTTGTGGCTCGGAGGAAACGTGGCAAACCTCCGAGTGCGAGTCGGTACAGCTTGCGCCATACCTCCCAAATTCCCGACGTGTCAGCCGAAATGTTATCAATGATTCGCATACCAGAGGCTATTTGTTTCCACAAACAGCCCCAGGCTGAGCATTGATCCCATGACGGCCAAGGAACCCACTGATTAGAATGCAAGCATTCTAACCACTGGGCCACCGGGCTTGGTTAAAAAATTCCATTTGCTGCAAACCTGTAAAAATTTCTTACTAAATTTCCTTTTTGTTTCTCGACAAAATTAAAATTGGCTAAAATCAAATTCTGCTTGAAACTCTCCAGTGGTTTTTCTTATTTTTACAAAATATAAATTTAACGAAAAGTTAAATATTTTCCGTCTTTTTTAATTTTGAAAAGTAACTTCAAGTGTCTTTATATTAATTAATGATGAAAAGAACTATGGAATGGTTTTGCAGGCTCGTGAGGTCAGTTGGAAATTATCACAATGAAAACTTGAGCAATTAACTTCAATTGTTTGGTTGTGAACAAAAAACGGCCTGAGCTTGGCCTTCGTCATTGCTTTGGAGAGACGAAGGCAATGCTTGCAGAACCCTTTCTTGTCTTTACATCCGCAGAGGGCTTCAACTTTCTCTTGGGGAGATCTCTTGTTATACCCGTGAGTAATTTTTAGCTATTTAAAAAAATTTAAAATGAGATTAAATTAACTTAAAGTAGAGCAATTTTTTACTTGCGACGAAAGATTTTTACAAACATTCGGCGAAATTCGAAGTAAATTAATGCTTTATTTTCCCTACAAGTAGAAAAATTTTATTAAATTTATCTCAAAATACTTAAGATGAGGTTATCTGTGGGGATGTAATTATTGTACAAGAATAAATTCATTGCAAATTAAAAAATTAACATTCTGGGTGCTCAAAACGCGCAGTTTCTGATTTACTCACTTGAATGGCGCACAAAAGGTGCATGAAATTTCTAGAAATATTCAAAGAAAGAAAAAAATTCTTTTTTGTGTGAAAATTTATGCAAACTTTTTACACAAAATATACATTTTAGGCACTATAAATTTGTCTTTAATTATACTTATTAGAAACAATTAGATTGATTTATTTCTCCATTCGCACCGTTTACTTTTTTTTTAAATGTGGTAAAAAAATCGCCTTCTCATTTCAATACAGAATTTAAAAGTGTTTAGCTTTAATAGTCAACTGGAAAGTTGGAAATCATTAAAAATATTTTGTGACGTTATTTAGAATATTTTTGCAACATTGCAATCGATGTTTTAATTGAAATTGATTATTGTCATGAAAATTTCCAGATATTAATCTTTTTACAATAATAAATATCGCTTTTCACATTTATATTTGTATAGAAACGTGTCAAAAGTGTTAATGAGGTTGAGGAGGAGAAATTATATTTGATTGCGTGCCGAGATAAGATCGAAGGGTGCGCGCGGGGGTGGCCGAGTTGTGGCGAGCGGGGTTGGCGAGGTCAAGTGATTAGTTTGACGCCGACCACCGGTCTTCAGAGTCGCTCCCGCCGCGCGTGAGTACAAATCAAGTTAATTTTTTTGCATACGCACCAAGGGGAGGAGGAGGAAGCGCAATAACAAGTCGTGCGTGTAATTGCGATTTATCTGCATCGGAGGAAGCAATTAAAAAAAAATTATATGGGCTGGGTCTTTAAAATTGCGTCACCAAGATTAATTGCAAAGACAATCTCCTCCCAATTTGATTATTGCTTTTCAAATTTTGCAAGAAAATATTTCTGAGAATAAAAAAGAGAAGTTTGTGCATGTTTTTGAATCATCAAAGCACACGAATGCGTTTTAAAATTGATGTTCTCACGAGTGCAATAATTCAAGTGCTGCACGCTTTCCTGCAGCAAATTGCACATCAGTATGCATTTGTGTCAAACAAAATCTCTCAATCTGATTCTAAAGATAATAATTCAAGATATTTTTTGAAATTGGAAGTTAAAATAAATGTATAATAATTATTAATATTTAAAATGTGAATTGTCTCCTTATTTTTAAATTAATGTATATATTTTTAATATAATAATTTGACGATTTGAATTAATTCTTGTCAATTTTCTTTTCAATTTAAAAAAGATGTATTTTTTGGTTTAAATTCAATTCCAACCGAATTTTACTTTTACTAAACCGGCTTTTTAGTAATCGTCGTTCCTAAAACAAACATGGCGAAAATTTGAATTTGTGTTTTTTGTGTGCGGCGGAACGAAAGGGATGAGAATTAATTCGGTCTGAGAATAACCCGCGTACATAAAATAATCCATACACAAGGTATAATAAAAGCTGCACACCTTGGCCTTGGAATTGGAAATGCAAAGTGGGCCGAGAGCGATCGTATCGCGCCAGACAAAGTAATAATAGTTTCTCATGCCAAAAGAAGCACACGCGAGCCACCTTCTCTTCTTCGGACAAAATTCCCTAATTAATTGTACGCGCAGCCAAAGGTCGCGTTTGTCCGCCGACTGAGATCAATTTACCTAGAAAATTATATTTCAAGAAAACAAATTATTCCTAGTAAATGAATATTTTTAGGTTTAAAGTCAAACATGGGTCCTGGAAGGCTCAAAATCACCTGAGGTGTTTGAATTTTGCCAATTCATAGACATTTCCTCACAACCTTGTTAATTTAAGTTGCTTGAACTGAAATTCGTATATTTACAATTTTATTCCGCGCACATTTAATTATTCACTGTTTTGAATTTCTTATCTCCCAGTTGCAGGTCACCAAATTTTTTTATTCTGGCTCTACCACCCGGTCTCATTCTAAAATCTTAGAAAAAAGGTTTCGTTCAAACGTTGATTCTCATAGACCGCGGGAAAAATTTCCGCTGTCTCTTTATATATTTTTGAAAAAAAGGTTTCGTTCAAACGTTGATTCTCAAAGACCGCGGGAAAAATTTCCGCGGTCTCTTTCTAATTTTTGAAAAAGTTGATAAATCCAAATGATTATTTTTACTATCCGCGGAAATTTTTCGTTGCGTTCTTTACATTTAATTTTAAACTTAGAATTATTCCCAGAGTTGTTTGATTAATTTTACTTTACCTTTTACTGTAGATCAAATTCGGATCAACTGACAATGAGAGGAAGTGTCTATAAATTGCCACGATTCATCCTGTATAAGGGCAACACCTCAGGTGATTTTGTGCGTTCTAGGCCCATGATCGATTTGTACCCAAATGTTAACTTAAAACACGAACCCTCAATTTTTATTAATTCTGTTGTCGCTTCTGATTTAGAAGCAAATGTTTAATACAAAATATGTGCAACCTTAAATTATCCAATAGTTTTGTGAAGAGCATTTGTCTCAAAAATGTTTTCCAACAAATCTAGAGCTAAAAAGATCAATAAAAATGACAAAATTATATTGGTGTTCAATCAAAACAATTGACATTTTTTGCCCCAAAAATTGTCTTATTCAAGAGAGCTTGATTAGGATTTAATACAGCTAATTCAATCCATCGATTGGCGTTGGTCTCATGTTTATCTAAGAACTGGAAAATTATTACAAAGATAAATAATCAAAATTACGCACCTTTCAATTGTTTTACTTTTTGGCCTAGAAATGGAAGCGGCAGGTGAAAACTTGGAAAATTCCAGAAAATGTGTCTCGATGTGAGCTATTCAGACTAGCATGTATTTTTCTGGGTTACATAAAGCATTTAATTCTTCATTATTTTCTCACATTAGGGCGGTGTCCGTCATTATAATTTGATCGCTCAATCGATTATCGCGATGATGTTATTGTTTGCCAGACATTTTTTTTTTTATTTATCTGTTGGCCCGAAAATGGAGATTGATCGCTCCAATTGTAGATTGTGATCTTGACAAAGTGAAACTTTTTAATTGAAAGGCACAAAAAAGTTAAATTTATAAGAGTGAATTAATTGGAGGCCGCGCCGGTTGCGGACATCAATTTTCGCAGGCGCTCTGACGTGTGTGTTGGAAAAAGTGAGTGGCTGTGGCGCGATAACAAATTTGGATCAAGGGCCGACGTGCATGAGCTTTCTTGCAGCCCCAATCTGATCCAAACTTTTTGATCAAACCTGCCACTTTTGGCCCAAACTCGTTTCCCATTCAAGGCTTTGCATCAATTTCTTGCAATTGCGAGAAAAAAAAACTCACGCCGAGATAAGGAATCGCGGATCAGATGCTCGGTTCGCTGCCAGGAAAAGGAAGTCAAATTTGTTCTTATCATGCGATTTTCTATCACCGCGCGAGTGCTGCAATAAATTTCAAAAGAAAGCAAGAATAAATTTTAATTCTATAAATTTGAATGCAAACAGTTCCATCAAAAATTGTATAGATTGTAAGCAAATTTTAATTCAATTTAATTTTTTCTAGTAATTTTTCCCTCATATTTATTTTGATGAAGTTTATATTAAGTTCATTTACAGTTTAATTTTTAAATAAAATTAGAAATCAAGATCATAAGAAAAATTATTTTTTATCAACGCGAGGGCTGCGCTGCAATAAATTTAAAAGAAAACAAACTTTAACTCCAAAATTTGAATATAAAGAGTTGATCGGAGGGAAATTTTATAGATCTTATTTTGACTTCATATTTTGTGATGAAATTAATATTAATTACAGTTGAATTTTCGATAAACATTTAAAAAAAGTATTTCCTTCCGTTGACTTTAAGGCGGTGAGATGCGGTTGAGAAGGTCTGAATATGGGGGAGGGCGTGATGCGACACGCCTAATCAGCCGACGAGACTAATTGCAAGAAAGAGACTCTGGTCGCAGCACCCACGCACGCACGCACGCCGCTGATTACTTTTTGGCGACGCACGCAAGGTCAGTGGGAGAAAAATCGCTTCTTCAAAAACCGGGTCAAATCAATCGACCGCGCGCGCTTTATTCCTCGTCTCTGCGCTTATCGCGCTCTCTGCGCGATTTGAATGCAAATTCCTTTTGTTTTGTTTGTTTGGTTCTCGCGGGGCGGAAATAGGCCAATTTTAAACGTAAGAAGAGAGAGAAGGTTCTCGTTTTTCGTGCTTCTAAATGCCTCGGACTTTGCACTTAATTGCTCTCGACGGAACATATCCTGGGCGCGCACAAACACATATTTCATTTGAACAATTTTTTATTTTTTTTTTTTATTTTTAGAAATAAAAAACGAGTACATTTAGTTAAGGTAATGAAGAAGCTCTTTGCTTTTATTTTTCATATCTGACGAATTTTGTATAGAGAGGTGAGTGAAAACTGCAGATCTTTTTAATCTAGATTGATTATTTTTTTATTAGGTTAAATAAATTTCAAAATTTATACAACTTTTTTTCTATGAGAGAAAAAACTTATTAGAAACATTTATAAATTGATTTTGCCATGTCCAATAAATTTTGAACATTTACCAAACGTGTACGTCTAAAGTCACTTTCAGCTAAATTTTTACTCTGTCAAATTAATATTTATTCAACTAGATTAATTTGAATTAAAGCAAAAAATGTATATAAATATCTATAAAAAAAATAAAAACTCGGTTTTCTAGTTTTTTGAAAAAAAAAATGGAAAATATTTGCCTTGTGATAAAAATGAAGCTGATGACTGATGACTTTCTATTTAATTTTTCCTTATTTTTAATTATAATTATCAAAATGCATTAAGTTTAATTGTAAGATGTTAATGTTTTTTTTATTTCAGAACTATTATCCCAAACTGGAGTGCTTAGTATTATTTGCAGCAAGTTGGAATGTCTCGGTCGCCCTCTGTGTCCCGGCGCCACTTTCTGGGCCTGAGCGCCCTTTCGCCGTGGGACCGTTCCAGCTCGGACGGAAACCTGCACCGGCGGCGTCCGTCGCGGCGTCCGGTGCAGGACAGTTGCGACCAGTTCCGCGGGCAGATCGAGGCCGAGGGCCGGCTCGACTTTCGCTCCGAGTACCGCGAGTCGTTCCGACCGCCGCCGGACGACGCATGCGTCGCCTGCAGCCGCCGCTTGGCGCCAACCTCGGCTGCTCGGGCCAGTCGCTCGCCCGCCTCACGACCGTCCAGCTCGCGGGACGACCTCTTCGAGTGCTCCTGGGACGAACCGGCCGAGTCCGAGTCGCACGCCAGCTTCTGTCCGCACCGAGACGCGCCCCCGCGACCACCCCTGTGCAGACTGGCGACCACCCTGCGCTTGCACGGCGACCACCTCGAGTTTGCAGACATGCAGCAGCAGCAGCAGCAGCAGGACTTCCGGCGGCAGCGGCCCGGCGTCCAGCGGCCCACCAGCCTCGAGCTGCGTCCCGCGTCGTCCTCCGTGCACGCCAACTTCGCGACGCCCTCGTTCGACCCGGACGTCGGCAGGGCCGAGTACCGCGACGCCTTCCAGGACTTCCCGCGGTGCCGGCCGCGCGTCCCGCGGCCGCCGGCCTCGCTGTCCCCCGAAGGCCCGTGGTTCGGCGAGGCGGCCGAGTACAAGGCGCAGTTTGTCGACTTCCCGCGCCACCGGCCCGAGGCCAGGGTGCGCGTGGCCTCGCTGCGGTGCGGCGGCCAGGTGGCCGCCGACGCCTCCGCCAAGATGATGACCTCCAAGAAGCAGTCGCCGTCCAAGCCGCCGCCGGGCCTCGAGCTGGACAAGTCGCCCCTCGACGCCAGCCCCGAGTACCGCGAGCTGTACCGCGACTTCCCGCGGAGCCGGCCGCGCGTCCTGCGGCCGCCGGCCGCCCTGCGGCCCGAGGGCGACTTCTGCGACCTCATGGAGTACAAGGAGAACTTCAAGGACTCGCCGAGGGCGCGGCCCAGGCTCGTCCGGCCCGAGGCCACCCTCAAGCCCGAGGGCGAGTTCGCGGCCGAGGCCCCCGAGTACCGCCGCAACTTCACCGACTTCCCCCGCAAGCGCCCTGAGCCCCGCAAGGCGGCCCCCTCGGGGCTGCAGGCCGTCGGCGAGGGACCGGCCGCCGCCCCCGAGTACAGGGAGGCCTTCAAGGACTTCCCCCGGCAGCGGCCCAAGACGCCGCGGCCCGCCGACGCCCTCGCCAAGGGCGACGGGGGGCCCGCGGGGCCCCCCGAGTACGCGGCCGAGTTCGTGGCGCACCCGCGCAAGCGGCCCGACGCGGCCCCCAGGCCCGAGACGACGCTGCGGCCCCGCGGGCCCTGGCTGGGCCGCTTCCCCGAGTACAGGGCGGCGTTCGTCGACCTGCCCCGGCAGCGGCCCGTGACCCCGCGGCCCCTCAGCCTCCTCAACGCGGACACCCTCGGCGGGGGCTACGAAGGCCCCCCCAGGCCCAACTCCGCCGGGCCCACCACGCCCCACGCGCACCAAAGGTACTGGTGAAAATGAAAATGAAAAAAAACGACCCCGAATAAATAAATTAAATTAAAAATCAAAACTCCAGCACTCGCTTATTTGCATGAGAACGCACGTTTTTCACTTTTAATCGAACACTCGAGTCTCTACAAACCTCATCATTGTTGTAAAGACTTGATTTTTGTCCTTAATTTCAGCTTAATTTCACAACCTTATTTCTAGAAAAACTCACGTATATTGAGATTAACTAGTAATTCATGCCTAATTTTTTTCCAGAATTAATCTTTAAATAATTCTCAAATTAAGATAATCTAAATAATTGAACTTTGTCCTTATAAATAAATTAATCTGTTTGTTCCTGTCCTTACGAGCACACAACAATTATCTGTCAACTGACGTCTCACTAATTAGGTCTTTCAATTAAACTTAAAAGTGTATAAATAGTGACGTAGCGCCCTCCCCGCAGCCGCCGAATTAACTGCAAAAAATATTAAGGCGGACAGCACGAGAAGGTCTTCGCCGCAGTATGTAGGTTCGGAATACGCGAAACGAAGCCCCTTAATCGAATTACATTGCGCAATTGCAAAAAATGATACCATCAGACGTCGCCTGCTGCCTTCGAATCACGCGAGGAGAAATTTCGTGCAAATTTACCCCCTTGAAAAGAAATAAAGCCATTCAAAATTTAACCGTTGCATGACGACTCGTCAAATCAATCAGCGAAACAATAAATCATTCTCTTTTGTTTTGACAATTGTGACGAAATTTCGGGGAAATATTGAACAAATCTTGGTGGATTTGGTCGTGAAGGGGTTGCAATGGCGCACCCCTGGGCTGGTTTTACAATCTTCGTGACGGCGAAATATTAAATCGGAGCGCGGGAGACGTCGCGTCGTGTTCTCTCTTTCTGGCAAAAGAAAGAATCACGAGTGAAACTCGTTATTTTTGCCCCCAAATAAAATAAATAATAAAAACTCTGTCTTTTTCACGTGTATATATTTTTAGTTTGAAATAGAATTCGCGAAGGCACTGCAAGTTAATGTCACGCAATAAAATCATAACCGATATTTCTCACGATTGATCCGACTTTTGTGCATAAATTTTGTGCTTTTGTAGAAAATATAATCTGACGGATTTGTATATCAGATAAAAATAAAAATTTTGGTCAACACAAAGTTTCTCGAATTTGATTGAAAAAATTCTCTCCCTCTGCTTTGGTTCTTTTTTCTGGTCGATGTGCATATTATTTTATCTGGAACTTGTTTTGTTTGCCGAGTTTGTCGTCAGCACTTTTTTTCCACATTCTTTTTGCATCGCTTGAGAGGAGTGGTCGATTGTATGTGTGTGTGTGTGTGTGTGGGCGGTGCAGCACGTAATGATGACGGTGTCAATAATTATATGCAGATCAGCCTCCCCTGCACACAAGCGTGGCAGGAGCCGCAAGAAGAAAAGGGACGCCGCCCCGAAAAACGACGCGCCGGGCGGACCAGCGACGTCGCCGACTTCCGCTGAAATTATTCTCAAAGTACGAGACTCGATTCAACCTCGGAATTGCCTTCAATATTTTAATAAATCCACTTCTAAATTCAGATTTGCCTCATTTTCCTTTCTTTTCAATTTCAAAAATTGGTTTCAATTCAAATCAAAGATTAAAGATTTGATTAAGGTTTATTTTTCTTTCTTTCGTTCTTTTAAAAATCAATTTAAAGTAAGATTTGAAGTATCAAGTTCATTTTATTTTTTTATTATTAGTAATCGCAAAAAAAAATGAAAATAATTACTTTATTACATTATATTTTTGGCAAGAAATTGAATTTTCACAGCCTTTTTATGAAACATTTGAATTTTAATTTGAAATTGTGTTTTAATCATAAGATTTTTTTGTTGATTGCGGTGGTGTTTGCAGGATTTGCCTTCGGAGCTTCCGCCGCACATAAAAGCCGGCGAGCCGGAAAAAGTGGACCCCACACTTCCGCACGCGTACAAGTAAGTTTTCCTTTTGCAGGTTTCTTGCGAGACCGCGAAAGCGCCGCTTTAATCTTTGGCCTTGTCGTTCGTCGTTCAACTCGCGTGATCGCCGCGAATCAAGTTCACGATTTAAATGCCCCATCACGCCACCCAAATTATTATTCGCGTCGCTATTTATTAATACTTTGTTCTAAACTGTGAGCCTAATTGACGTTTTATTATATTTCTTTTTAAATAAATCATTATTTTAACAATTGAATTCAAATGAAAGTACTTAAAATACTTTCTGAAAATATTCCAATTAAATTTCAATGTGCCCTAATTTTAATTTTGTTAATAGAAGTAGATAGAAGAGGGATAAGCTGCTGATTATTGTTCAAACTCTTCAAGTTTGATTGGAATTTAATAAAACCGACTCGAATGTGATTGATGAAGAAAAATATCATTTTATAATTTAAAATTCAATTTTATCGTATGAAAGTTGTTTCTTTCAAACCTTTCAAACCAATAATAATTTTTAAACTGCTTGTTTGAAAAACTTAAAAATCAAAATCATTGTAAAATGACATCTTGCGTCTATTGGCTATCTTAGATTTTTTTGTCGGGTTGCTTATTTTCAATTAATTGTTTAATTTTGATCTTTTTGCCAAGGTCAATGACCTTGACCTTTGACCTAGAAACTTGGAGAAAACTAAGAAAATATTATAAAAGATACCTTCTTGCTTCCGACCAAGAAAATTAAAACAGCTTAATTCAAATTAATATTACAGCAATTTTTGTAAACCCTTATTTATCTCCATAGGCCATATTGCAATTTGGAAATATCAAAAAGAACCAAAATATGAATTATCCATTAGTTCAAAGTTCGCAAAAACTAGCAACATTTTCACCGATTTTCTTGAAAACTAGAAAAATGGGGAAAAACAAAATAAAAACACGTTTTTAACAATACAAAATTTAACCTTTCTCAAAAATCCCCAAATTTTCTGACTATTTCAATTTTTATCATGTGCAGGATAAAACTCTCTGCTTTAAAAATTGCGCTCTTGACCCAGATGATTGAATTGTGTTGTGTCTTCTTTGTTGCAGGACGCGTCGTTCGCCGGTGCGGATCGCGCCGTCCGCCGTGTCAGCGTTCAGGGTGCTCGACGTGAGTGGGGTGGCGCCGCCCGAGGGCGACGACGCCGACAAGGGCCGCGACCCCGGCGACGGCAAGTGGGGCTCCGGCTGGCTCGCGCGCCACTAATCTCACCCCCGCCCGCCCGACATCAACCCCCGAGACAATACGAAATTTGAAATTAATAAATATTATATAATATTTCGTCCATATTTATTCTGATGCACTGCGTTTCATTTCCTTTACAAAACTGCTTTCCAAATGTTCAAAATTAAATCCAATTCGCTCTATGAAATAATAATTTGATTTTGCTAAATAAAATCAACGACTGTGAATTATTATAATAAAAAAATATTTCTAAAATATTTTGTGCAACTTTTTAGCGTCGTTGAATGAAAATTTAATAAATCAGACACTGAGTTGATGAATACTTTTGAGCAATCGAATTATGCATAATTTTTATAAAACCTAACGATGAATCTTAGATATGAAGTCTATTGGATGAAATTGGCTTCTCGTTGCAGGGAATACTATTGGGTATGCAACCCGGTGAGCGTCCGCGTCGCGCAGGTTGCTCGAACTCACTGCTTTCTCGCTTGGCACCGAGAGGGCTCCTATGTGACTAAAATCAAAGCTGCAGTGCAACGTTATTAACGAATAGATAATTTTATTTGGTCAGAACTTGTTTCATTTAGTTTTCTTATGTATTTTTAGTTTTAAATAAATGGTTAATTATGTGTAAATCATATTTTTCCTGTAAATGAAGAGATCGGGCTTTTCCTCGTTGCAGAAAAATTGTTTTTTATTCAAAAAAACAAATGGCTTTTATGTATTTTTTTTTTTTTTTTTTTTTTTGCTCATGCAATAGGGTCGCAGACCGTGACCGAAACTGGTAGAGTCATTTGTTTTTTGAATAAAAAACAATTTTTCTGCAACAAGGAAAAGCCCGATCTCTTCATTTCCATGATCATTTCCTCGAGTGTCAACTTCTTCAAACGAATTCATATTTTTCAATATTCGATTTAATTTAATTTTCGTCAATTTCTTCTTCTTAAATAAGATGGATTCATTCTTCTCATTTTCCGCTGAGAGTGGCCCACATTAGCATTCTTTGGCTGTTGAGACTTTTTCGTTTCGCATAAAAACTGGAAATTTTCAGTTTTTCTCCCAGATCCATGTAACGGGTGAGCAGACCGTCCAGATTATTATTCCTGCAAAACCATTTTGGAAAACATGGTGGTCTGGCGGGACTTTACCGCCAGACCTAGTGGATACTTCAGACCTCTTTTTTAAAAAAAAACATGGGTGGTCTGGTGGGATTTTCCCGCCAGACCTAGTTGATACTTCTTCAGACCTCTTTTTTAAAAAAAAACATGGGTGGTCTGGTGGGATTTTCCCGCCAGACCTAGTTGATACTTCTTCAGACCTCTTTTTTAAAAAAAACATGGGTGGTCTGGCGGGATTTTCCCGCCAGACCTAGTTGATACTTCTTCAGACCTCTTTTTTAAAAAAAAAACATGGGTGGTCTGGCGGGATTTTTCCGCCAGACCTAGTTGATACTTCTTCAGACCTCTTTTTTAAAAAAAACATGGGTGGTCTGGTGGGATTTTCCCGCCAGACCTAGTTGATACTTCTTCAGACCTCTTTTTTTAAAAAAAACATGGGTGGTCTGGCGGGATTTTCCCGCCAGACCTAGTTGATACTTCTTCAGACCTCTTTTTTAAAAAAGACATGGGTGGTCTGGTGGGATTTTCCCGCCAGACCTAGTTGATACTTCTTCAGACCTCTTTTTTAAAAAAGACATGGGTGGTCTGGTGGGATTTTCCCGCCAGACCTAGTTGATACTTCTTCAGACCTCTTTTTTAAAAAAAAAACATGGGTGGTCTGGCGGGATTTTTCCGCCAGACCTAGTTGATACTTCTTCAGACCTCTTTTTTAAAAAAAACATGGGTGGTCTGGCGGGATTTTCCCGCCAGACCTAGTTAATACTTCTTCAGACCTCTTTTTTAAAAAAAACATGGGTGGTCTGGCGGGATTTTTCCGCCAGACCTAGTTGACACTTCTTCAGACCTCTTTTTTAAAAAAAACATGGATGGTCTGGCGGGATTTTCCCGCCAGACCTAGTTGATACTTCTTCAGACCTCTTTTTTAAAAAAAAACATGGGTGGTCAGGTGGGATTTTCCCGCCAGACCTAGTTGACACTTCTTCAGACCTCTTTTTTAAAAAAAACATGGATGGTCAGGTGGGATTTTTCCGCCAGACCTAGTTGATACTTCTTCAGACCTCTTTTTTAAAAAAAACATGGATGGTCTGGCGGGATTTTTCCGCCAGACCTAGTTGATACTTCTTCAGACCTCTTTTTTTAAAAAGACATGGATGGTCTGGCGGGATTTTTCCGCCAGACCTAGTTGATACTTCTTCAGACCTCTTTTTAAAAAAAAAACATGGGTGGTCAGGTGGGATTTTCCCGCCAGACCTAGTTGATACTTCTTCAGACCTCTTTTTTAAAAAAAAACATGGGTGGTCAGGTGGGATTTTCCCGCCAGACCTAGTTGATACTTCTTCAGACCTCTTTTTTTAAAAAGACATGGATGGTCTGGCGGGATTTTTCCGCCAGACCTAGTTGATACTTCTTCAGACCTCTTTTTAAAAAAAAAACATGGGTGGTCAGGTGGGATTTTCCCGCCAGACCTAGTTGATACTTCTTCAGACCTTTTTTTTAAAAAAAACATGGATGGTCTGGCGGGATTTTTCCGCCAGACCTAGTTGATACTTCTTCAGACCTCTTTTTAAAAAAAAAACATGGGTGGTCAGGTGGGATTTTCCCGCCAGACCTAGTTGATACTTCTTCAGACCTCTTTTTTAAAAAAAAACATGGGTGGTCTGGTGGGATTTTCCCGCCAGACCTAGTTGATACTTCTTCAGACCTCTTTTTTAAAAAAAAAACATGGGTGGTCTGGCGGGATTTTCCCGCCAGACCTAGTTGATACTTCTTCGGACCTCTTTTTTAAAAAAAACATGGGTGGTCTGGTGGGATTTTCCCGCCAGACCTAGTTGATACTTCTTCAGACCTCTTTTTTTAAAAAAAACATGGGTGGTCTGGCGGGATTTTCCCGCCAGACCTAGTTGATACTTCTTCAGACCTCTTTTTTAAAAAAGACATGGGTGGTCTGGTGGGATTTTCCCGCCAGACCTAGTTGATACTTCTTCAGACCTCTTTTTTAAAAAAGACATGGGTGGTCTGGTGGGATTTTCCCGCCAGACCTAGTTGATACTTCTTCAGACCTCTTTTTTAAAAAAGACATGGGTGGTCTGGTGGGATTTTCCCGCCAGACCTAGTTGATACTTCTTCAGACCTCTTTTTTAAAAAAGACATGGGTGGTCTGGCGGGATTTTCCCGCCAGACCTAGTTAATACTTCTTCAGACCTCTTTTTAAAAAAAAACATGGGTGGTCTGGCGGGATTTTCCCGCCAGACCTAGTTGATACTTCCTCAGACCTCTTTTATAAAAAAAACATTTTTTTTTTTTTTTAAAAAACATGGGAGAAGCTGGAGCTGGAGAGCAAGCAGTTTGAACTGCACCAAGAAGACAAACACAAAGAAGCTGAGAAGTCTGAGGAAAAACTCAAGGAGAAGATTGCTGAATTTGTGAGATTCCAAGAAAAGGAGAATGAAGAGATTGCGGAGGCTGTGAATAAGTTGGAAAAGGAGAGGAAGAATTTTGAGACTTTCCGTGATGAGGAGAAAAAAGAGTTGGCTCAATGTGCGGAAAGATTGAAAAAGGAGAGGACCGAGATATTATACGAGTTGAAGAGGAAAAGACCAAGGAGCCGCCAACATGCTCCGAGAAGCTAGAGAAACAGAAGCAAGGTTGAAGAGAAGAAAATTGAAGGGAATGTGGCCCAGAAAGGTCTGGACGGAATGAGTGAGCAGGAGGAGGAAATCGTCACCAAGAGGGCAACCGAGTGCTTGACTTCAAATGAATCGGAGCCGCCAACGAAGAAAACAAAGGTGTCGGACTCATCCTCTCCTCAGCAGCCGGCCTCGCCACAAATTCCATCTGAATAAATTTTGACTTTGTTTTTCATTCAATAACAATTTGCAACAATTGGAACTAATAAATTACAATGACAATTAACTGTTTCAAATTATTATTTATTTTATCTGTTCTCAAACTTATTTGTAAGCAATTGAAGTAAAAAAATTAATATTAAGGAAAATCATAAATTGTTTTTAAAAAGACCAAAGATTTGATGATTTTAAAAACCATTCAAATCATTTTAAATAAGCCGAAAAATGAATATAAATCTGATATATTGGCTCCAACAAGAGTTCAATTTCCTGGCGCAGTTATGCAATTTGCCGGTCATGTCTGCTTAGCGGACTGCATAACCTCTCAAGCTGCAGGCGCTTTTCGACCTAAATTTCCATTTGGTGATAGATAAATCGAAACAGCTTTTACGACTCCACTAATAAAAGATGATTGCAAAGTTGGGAAGCAATTAATTTAGAAAAAACATTAATTCAGTAGAGAAAAAAATTATGAGACTTCATAATGAAAGGAAATTTTATTGTGCCTAAAAACACTTGTGCTTTGATCTCTTTAAAAATTTACTTTCATGCTTTTTATCTATTATTTAGGTTTTTAACTAGAATTGAAAAGAAATTCAGCAAAATATTTGCGAACGATTGTCAGGAAAATGCATTTTTTCGTTTAGAAAAGTTGTATTTTATGATTTTAGTTAAAGTTGATCAATGTTTGAAAATATTTTTGTTGAAAAATGTTTCAAAGGAATATTGCTGGTCTGAGCGAAGTGGAATTGATCGTCCCAGAGGAGGGAATTGAAGGATTTTCGTTTTGTCTGCGGAATTGATAATGATCTGCGACGGACAGCTAGGCGGCTTTGGTGACGTCACGCCAAATGAATTCCTCCTTCATCGGGAAACAACAAATATTGAGCGTGGAAATTGCTACCGATTTCCCTTGGATCGCGCTAATGAGGCTTGAGAATTGATTGCCTTCCGCAGGAATTAACATTTCAGCTTTTCGCTGAAGAACAACTTCTTCGTCGAGTTGCTAATTGGCATCACCCCAGTCACCGTGTGCTCATTTTAATTGCTTTGCCCAAGACTGAGAGGAGGAGAAAACGCGGCGATTGTTCTACCTTCAAAACAATTCATCTAATTGTAAGACGAAAAAAATTTTTATTTTCTTAATTTCTCAAATTTTTTATTTTAGTAAGTCCAAAATATAAGAGATGGTTTTGCTTTTTCTTATAATTACTTTCACAGACTCTTTTGGCACAATTTTATAACAATGAATTATGCAAATTTAATTGGAAACTGAAGGAAATTCTTTATATTTTTTTTTATAAGATAATATGACTTTTTTATCTTCAGAAAATCAGTACCAACATAATCAACTTTCTTCTTCAGTCCGATGAGAAGTATCAGAAGTGTGTAAGTTGTGGAAAATCTCATTTTCCACTTGCAGGTTCGTGCAAATCGACTGGCAAGACTCCCACTTTTGACAACAGCGAGGCAAAAAGGTGTCTCCATCCGCACGTGTCTTGCTTTGTTTGCAGCCTCAAAGCATCTTTCCGCTCGACTGCCTTTTTCTCTCCTCCGCCTTCTGCACCCGAGCGAGCGTCACCACACGTGTTGCCCTGCAAATTACAAAGCGCAAACAGAGACACCAACTTCTTCCCTCACGCCAAATGCACAAACCGCGTTTCCACTTTGCTCAACTTGAAATGAGTTGACAAGTAAAACTAAAATCAATTATTTTCGCTAATTTACAAATTAACTAGTATTCCCGTAAAAATTTAAAAAAAAATATGTTATTTTAATAATTTTATATCTACAAAATGAAAACAATTAAAATAAATAGTGGAACTTGAAATGAAAAAAGCAGAGTTTTCACTTAATGTGGTATTTTATTGAATGGTGGAACGCAATCAACGTACAAACACTTGTCCAACCACTTGAATTGTTTGATAGGTAGAGACGAGAGATGATATGAACAATCAAAATCCACATATTGTCAAATGGCACTCTTCCCTCGAATAAGTGTTTCACATCTAGAGATTAAACGAATCGATAGACACCCACAGAGAGTTCAAGACTTTCAAGAGAGACACAGATAGGATTTGGCCTTGTTTGAGAGAGAAACGGTTTTGCTTGCCAAAGTTTCGACTTGTAGGATTCGGACAAGTTGCTTCCGTAAATTAACCTCTTGATCTGCAAATCGTCTATTATAATCTAAGCAATTTCTATTAATATATTCTCAAAGCGGCTTTTAACGTAATTATCTACAAGCCATGCTTGATGAGCCGCGGTTTAGCTTTCTATTTTGTATACTTTTTATTTACATAAGGAATTTTGTACAGAGGAATCGTAACACTTGAAAGAGCAGATATATGCAAAGCTCTCTTTCGCTCAAATATTTGGTCTGGCTCAACATTTGCTCACTCGATTTTTAAAAAAAATTTTCTAAAATGTTGATTAAATTTCCAGGAATATCTTTAATAATTGAAAACTAATTCCTTCGGTAAAATTGTTCAATCGTGATTTCTAACATGAACTGAGACGTCGTGAATTCAGTTTTTATTTTTATCAGGAAAACAAAGGAGGTTGTTCTATTTATTTATTATACTGCGCAACAGCCATCATATGAATTGAGCAGCGACAAAACTACCTCTATTTATTCTTCCGTTAACAATTTCCCGCTTCAACAAGCAACGAGTTTTTATTTTTTCATAGATTCTAGATTAGGACAGCAAAATACGCGCGTGTCACTTAATTTGGCACCGCTACACACCTTAAACGTCGAAAGCAAATCAACAACTTTTTTGATTTCGTCTTCTTCACAATGAAACGTGATATATTTTTATACACAGAGGAATGTTGACAGACTATCGTGGTCCCTCGTCGCGAATCGCGTGGAACTTGATTTTTTTCGAGCTGCTCTTACAATTCTAAACGCACTTGCACTTTTTTTTACTTCCATTTGGATCAAACATTCATGAATTAAAGCTGTTCCATGCAGATTTCGTATATAGAATTTTTTGCCATTTCATTTTATTCAAAAGCGAAATTAAAGCAAATTGGTTTCGGTGAATAATTCAGCGTTGATTGGCGGTGCGGTCGACTGCGATTAATTAACGCCACACAAGTGAATGCCAATCTGACAAATTATTCAGTTGCGGTTCCATTGACCGCGCCATCCCATCCTCGTCGCAAAAGCAAATTTGAAGGGTCTGGAAACTTTCGATAATCAACAAATTTTAGGAAATTATGCTTTTTTACAAGCGTTTTTGTTTTAAATTTTGGCAAAATTATAAAAGATGGAATCAACTCTCAGGAAAGCGAAAACCTCCACAAGAACTTAAAAGTCTGAGCCATACGGATCATTTTTATCTTGATAGGGTTACGGACGAACCAGAGAATTTGGGGTATCTGCGTAAGTTTTTGAGAAAAATGGAAATTGAAGTTAAAAACGTGTTTTTATTTTTAAATTTTGTATATTTCGAGAAAGTGTAGCTAATTTTTGAGCACTTGAAATGATTTGATTTCTGCAAAATAATGCCTTGATGGTTGATATGTTTTGGTTCTTATAATGATGAAAAACACTGTCCAATTTCATTTATAAGATTCCACAGATAAAAGTGTTGCCAAATCCATTTAGGCAAAGATTTTTTAATTTTATTGACGGGAGGTCGAGCTAATGAACCAAGGTATCTTTTTCGAATGATAACCAAGTTTCTACTTAAAGGTCATTGACCCTGGCAAAAGGTCAAAATATTAAGTTTTAAAGCCCCTTGAATTTAGGCAACATTTGAAAAAATCTGATATATGTCCATCATAGACTCTAAATTTTCAATCTTTTCTAACGAGCCGTTGTGAAAATATTAACGATATCAAAAGAAGCATTCAAAGGACTGAAAAAATGCTCTGTTGGTTAGAGTAAAAATTTAGAAATCGAGTCTTTTTTTCATCAGATTTCAGACTAATCGAAGGTTCCATTTCAAATTGAAGAATTTACAAAAACAATTACCGGTTTTATCTACTTAAATGAATAATAAAACGGAGATCAATTCAAATTTGGACCGAAATTAATGTCTGTGACGTTTGACGAAAAATTGGATTCGGATCCGCAGGCAATCAATTAGTTTGCTGGCTGCGGACGCGCGTACGTGACGAGTTTTGAAACCGCGCGTCGGCCTCTCTCTCTAATTATTGTACCGTGAGCCACGGCTAATGCCGATGAATCAACAAGGGCTTGTTTTGCTCTATTGGACGCACTCAATTATGCATGCACCACCCGTCCCCGTCCGTCCGTCCGTCCGTCCGCCGGCCGGATAATTTGATATCGCTTTGGCGCGGCTACAATTTCGCATCTGCCGCCGCTGCTTTATTGCGAATTGCGCGACGCCCAGCAATGCCGCCGATCCCATTCCTCTCATGCAATTTGCCCTTCCGAATAAAATTACACGCGCACAATTCTGACCAAATTTTAGCAGAAAATGGCGTTTTTCTTTCTCTGAAGTTTGCCAAGCAGAAGCAGAGATTTGCCCAAATTGGTTTGTTGCAGTGAAAAGTTTTACTTTAATATTATTTGACGAAAGAGCAGCTTTTGCTGGAAATTCACTTTTTCCAACAATTTGTTTGCGGCGAAAGAAAAGCCCTCAATTAAACTTCTAAGCTTTCAGGCCACATTTTTCATCTAGAGCGTTGTGCGGAAAGTGCTTTTGCCAAAGCGCTTAGCCACAATTTAATTTATAAATTTCGGCGTCAATGCGCAAAGTTTGAAAGGTCGATCCAGTGTGCAAACAACTCTTAATTTGATTTCGCTTGGTTTTCCTCTTCGCAATAAAAATCGGTTCAAAAGAATGAATGCATTAAATTTGAAAGATTCTAAGAATTTGATGATTTTAAAGTAACGAATATTTTGCTACATTTTAAATTTCAATCAAGATTTTACAAATTCGACCAAAGTATTTAGCGAAATTGGGTTCATCCGTAGTGTGGTGGGAACTCTAGTTAAATATTTACCGTAAATTTAGATGAACCTCTCATTTACTATATCAAGAGCCTTTCAAGATTGAAACTTCCTCGTTTAGCGTTTTGGTTTGCGCCGCTCCCGTGGCAACTTGCAAGGCTGCTTTAGCAAATGGAATTCGTCAAGAGTGGCCGGGCAGCTGCTTATTTGTTACTTAATTCATGAGAGAGAAAGCGACGGACGAGTTTCTGCAGCCTCGGAAAAACAGAAAAACACGCGCTCTCGAGGGAGGGTGAGAAATGTGAAGAGGGCTGAGGGCGCCGCCGCCTAAATTGCCAAAATTATTCAGCAAGCACAAAAGTGCTCACCTGGCTTTCGCTTTCCAACTTCCCGCGAGCATCACGGCGAAAATGGAGAAATAAGGAATTTGTTCAAAACACAACGGAAAACACAAAAGTGACGCTTTTCTAAAATTCAAGTAAAAACTAAATTCATTTTTTCATAACAAATCTCTACATTCGAAGCAGGATTATAGTTTTTTTTTTTTAAACTTTTTTTACGAAAAAAATTTAAAATCTTTTTTTTTAAAGCTTGCACTCGTTCTCCACCCATGTGCGGCGCCGATTCGCGGTGCCGATTTGATACGGATTTTGTTAAAAAAATTAAATAAATTACAAACAATTTTTATTCAAATTTCCTTATTTTTCATAAGAAATTTAATATTAAAATTAATAAAGAGTTTTCTAAATTTATGTAATAGTTCCAAGAAAGTTACTAGATTTTTTCAAATTTGACGAGGTATTAAATTTGAAAATTTTGTTATAAGCAAGTTTAAAGTTTCCAGATCTCCTTCAAAAAATGCCTTCCTAAATATGTTCATTTTCTCACGAATCAATATAAATTTTCGTATAAATTTTGCAACAATCAACTCCGAATAACACCAACAATCAAACAGGTAAATGATGCATTTTCCCAAATCACTGTCTATAGTTTTTTTTAACAATGCAAGCAACCGGACACTTTTTGGTAAAAAAAGAAATGTGTTGGTAGGGAATTAAGGGACCCTGCCTACCCTGTTCTCCGCGTCTGGTCGCTCTGCCTGGCCGAGTAAAAATAGGGGTGGGTGGGGGAGGGGGGCACACGTACATTATTATGTATAGTTTTGGTGAAACATGGATTCGCGTTGTGTGTAAAACCTTGATGAATTAATCTTCTTAGGAGACGTGGCAGTCGTCGTTGGCGTCGCGCATCTGCTGCTTGGCCTTGCGGCTGGAGCGGCGGATCAGCGAGCGGCTGCGCGGCTTGAAGCGGCTGAGGCCCGTGGGCTCGGCGGCGGGGCCCGCCGACCCCGACGCCTCCGCCTCGGCCCCCGACACGGCCGGACTCGCCGACCGCCGACTCCCCTTGTTGCTCACGTACGCGCTCGAACGCCGCTTCAGGCCGCCCCCGGAGGACCCCCCGGCCCCCGCGCCGCTTCCCTCGCTCGCCTCCGGCAGGATCTTGGACAGGCTCAGGTAGCTGCGGAACACGTCCTTGATGTTCCGGTCCTCCTTCGCCGAGCACTCCATCACCTTCACCCTGCCAACAATTATTTTGTTCGTTATTATTCAAATTCGTTGAAATTGTTCCTAAATTTTGAGCGGTGACCTCTACTTTTTCGGTCACCATTCGATTCCTGGTGATCTGAGCTTTCTAATTATGTGTCACACATTATATTTTAAAGCCAACTTGAATTTGGTGGTGGGGGAAGTCTTCGGACCAATGAGAACGCTCCATTCTTTTAAATCAAGTTTTCTCAAGAAATACTGCACTGACCTTGACTTTTTTGGTCACTAATCGATTTCGCGTGACCTCAACTTTGCAACGATGCACTGCTTTTATGGCTAAACAAGGAGCAGAGCTATAGCAATTAAAATAAGATTAATTATTATCCTTCATTTCTGACCATGAAAAAATGAGATAACTCTACTCCTATTCCAAAGTTCCAGGTACCGAAATGTGCCTCTCGATGAGCCCTCTTAGACCATGTGTCAAACTTACAAAATATATTGTGGTAAGGTCAAAGGTCACCAGGGTCAATGACCTTTTGTGACCCGGTCACTATGTGGAACCCGTGGTTAGAAAGAACAAGTCAAGGGGATTACTTTTTGTCATTACACGTGTTGTTCTAAAAGTAACAGGAAAAACGTTACGGAGGCTCAAAGTTATTTTTGAACCTCAAGAGCTTGGAAAACCACGTTTTTTGCGTTTCTTATTTTTCAAATAAAAAACTGTGACAAATACCACTTTTTTTAAGTGCACTTCTAATGTAAAATTTTACGCTCTAATAATGGCTATTTCAGAATGTTAAATAAATTGACGGTACTGTTAAATTTGAGGTCAAAGGTCATGAGGTCAACAAAAGTGACCTTGACCAGTGACCCACAATTTTTTTACCCAACAGTATAGTTGTAGAGGGTGACAAGACGAGTTCAACCACACCCGGATTTTTTTTCTAGGACAACGGCAACCTGAGCTGCATTTGTTTGAAATTTAAAAAAAATTAATTTTATACGTCCTGTTAAATTGTGAGATTTTAGGGTAAAACTATAAATAACATTTTTACAAACATGGTTTTGAAAGCACCTAGAAGACGGTAAGGACCGATCCTTGATTAATTAATTAATTATTTTCAACCCTTATTTTGCACAAAATTTAATGAGATGATCTTCAAAGTTTTCATAAATATTCCGAGTCCAATAATATTCTTATTTTCCAACAATACTTTCCAATTTTCATGTAAAAATTTACAGGAATTTACACCAATTTAATTAATGAAATTAAGGTAAACACAAAATTAATCGTTTTCGATATTATTAAATGTGGCTTATTTTAGAAAATATTACTAGATTGGATTTAAAGTTGGTATAATTTTGTACCTGAGCTTGGGCATTTCGCAGTAGAGCCATTCGGTGACGTCGTCGACGCGGACCTCGCGGTGCACGGCGGGCATGTCGATCTTGTTGCCGGCGACCACGATGGGGATGTCCTGGAAGTCTGCGCGCTGCTCGCGCACCTCGTCCAGGCACCGCTTCACGCACTCGAGCGAGCCCGGACACGTGACCGAGTAGACGAGCAGGAAGGCGTGCGCCGTCGCGATGCACAGCCGCCGCATCGCCGGGAACTGCAGCTCGCCTGACGTGTCCAGCATGTCCACCTGCACACAAAACATTAACTTTGAAGAAGTTGACGCTCGAAGGAGATGATCATGGAAATCAAGAGATCGGGCTTTGTCTGCAACGAGGAAAAAGCCCGATCTATTCATTTCCATAAAAACCTTTTTTCACGTGACGTTTTTCTTACCGACAGTCAAACCTTTCACATTAACGGAAAAACAGTTTGAACATGAAAAATTCCAATTAATTTTCAGCATTTCAATCTTCATTTTAAGGTAACTTAATTTTTTTCCCTTCTAAAATTTGAATATTTTTATTTTATTTTTTTTATATATATGATGATGTTTCTAAATTTTAATGTTCTCAGAATTAAAAAAAAATTAGATTGACTCAATTTCAAAATTATAGGCTCATGATTTTTTTATTATTATTTCATTTATTTCATATCCGCAAAGACTGAATCGTGATTGTAGCTTAGCGGATTGCATAAATTTTAATTTTCGACGACCTCTTTTCAATGAAGGAGTGCAAAATGAAATTGTGATCCTCGTCTTCATTTGATTACTGAAAAGATAAGCAACTTTTTTTCTTAATTTCTGATGCACCAAATTGGATTTTGAAATATTTCCTGCCAGTTTCATCAAACCGTTTTTTCTTTTCAAAACTGAAGTTGCAAATGAAAAGTTCATTTTCTTAATCATCGAAATAATGTTTTGATATGCTTGGAAGAGAAAAGATTTGGAACAAATATTTCAGAAGCATATTTTGACAAAAGTTTCTACTGACGGCAAAGTTTCCCTTAAAAAATTGCAATTCCACCGGTTTTCCGACTTTTTCAACGCATTACGCAAAATTTAAGCCAAGAAATTGCGCATCCAATGAATATTTATTTGGTAGATAATTTTTCTATTGGGATTTTTTACTTGTATAGAATTCCCAGTTTTTAAAATAATACCAGAGTTGAGGTGAAAAGAGAATTCATGGCCGGACTGGAAAAAGTTGCTTTTGTTCTTGAGAAAGAAAGAAAAATGGAATATTCAGGCGCCAAGTTTTCATTAAATTATTAAATTTAATTTGGTTTTCTTTGCGAGCAGGGAAATTTCGTCCGAGCAAAAGGTTAATTAGCGTGGATGAAAAAAAAACTCTTCTAGTGCGGCAAAGTTTTCACCCAACCGTCAGTAGCTAATCAGAATATATAAGGTATTTCACCGCACAACTTTCACCTTAATAAGAAAAAAAACGAAGGCTTTTGTGCAAGTTAATCGAGGGAATGAAAATTGATTTTAGTTTCTGGCCCAAAAGACGGACCAACAATAAAAGCATAATTAAGAAAGTATAGAGGCAAAAGTTTGTAAAAAATTCCAGGTCTCATGAAGTAAAAAAAAAGCTAGACGCGCACTTTGGTTGTATTTGCATGTCGTCGTCGACGGTGCTTTTGAGGCGAGTTTCACTTTGAGCAGCTCTGCAAATTAACCCTTGAGTGGAATAAACGCCAGACGCAGCGCGAGTTTTGCTCTTTCTGCGAAAGCAATTACAATATTTAATTCCAAGCTCAGCAACTAGAATCGCACTCGTTTCAAATTCAAATTTGTTTCCTGCATTTTGGCGAAATTTGATTATTTTTATTTACTCGAACCAGAAAAGTGTAGATTTCAATGAAGTAAAAAGAAACAGCAATTATAAGTGATTGTTATAATAAAACAATTTTTTTTATAGGAAATCGTGAAATATTAAAAAATTCCCAACGAAAAATTGATCAAGTTGAGAGTGAAATGTAAATTTTATTTTGTACCTTGAGGGTGACGGAGCCGAGGTCGTACTCGCGGTAGTAGAGGTCCTCGACGGTGGACTTGTAGCGGTCGCAGAAGGTGCCGAAGAGGAATCGCTTGACGATGCAACTCTTGCCGACGCCGGCGCCGCCCAGCATCACCAGCCGGATGCGTTCGCCGTGGTCCGCCATCCACGGCACGCTCTGGTTCTCCGCCGACGATCCCACCTTGCCCCCCTCCCTACTGCCCCCCGCACATCTGCAACAAAAACAAAAACACACAACTCGATTATTAATTTTGTCAGTCGAATTAATCTTCATTTCGATACCAAATTTTATTCACCTTCAATTCAATTTTAATTAATTAAGAAAACAATTTTTGTAATTTAAATAAAATTAAAATAGATAAAACAGAATCTACTGAGTATCTTCAAATCCATCAATTTTGAATGGAAGTCATTAAAATACGATGGTTTGATTACAAAATATATTGAAAAGATGTAGAAAAACCTCATTTTGCTAGTTTTTAACTCATCCGAACAGATCATTTTGAGATTTTGAAAACTATTTTTAAATCAATAATTTTTTCAAAAAGAGCTCTCGCTTTAAATTTTTATAAATTATTGGTGAAGCATTAAGAAAAGCTGCTGTTTTAATGAGCTCAAATCTACAGCTCCAATTAATTTGGCAGCAGTTTGAGAAAACCCCTGTTTTTAATCTCGGAATTTGACAACAATTAACACTTTCATTAGAATGATTTGGGTATTTCAATTAGAACCAAATATCAAATTTTAATAAAAAAAAAAAAAGCATGCAATAAGTGCTCAAAAAGTAGTTTGATATTCTTGGAAACGAGAAAAATGATGGAAAAAACCCGTTTTTCAAAACCTTCGATTAAATTTTTCACAAAAATTAACGAGCTGATGTTCAATCAAATTTGTCCTTCTGGCCGAAACTTTTACTTTTTATGTCGGATATTTGCTAAATTTTTGCTGCTCAGATGTGGTTTTATCCTTTTTAAGCCACAACAGTCATAAATCATAAAATTTAAAAATTAAATTAAATTTTAATTCTTGGTATTGAATCAATTATGAGTCGTAATTAATTAATTCCAAGAGGAAAACAATTAGCCCTTAATTTCGATCAAAAATTACTCAATAATTTAAAAAACTTTGTAAAATATCTTACTATGGAAAGCCAAAATGATGTGGTTCTATTAAGAGTGTAGCAAACAAACACACTCTTGCGCGGCTTGTTTTGATGTTTTTCTTTTATTTTGTGGCTCGGCCGGCATCTCAGTCTCAACAGACTGAACAGACAAAAGAAAAGAGGAATGGATTCGGCAACGGAATACGTGGATTGAGGAAATTGGAGGAAATAAGGGGTCACGTGATCGCCGCCGTGTGATGTGCGGAGGAAGAAAAACGAGCGTCAAACGAGAGCGGCGGGCGGGCGGGGGAGGGGGGTGGAGGAGAAACGGATTTCGCACGTTTCGACTTGTTTGCAACTGCACAATTTTGATCATTTTCATCTCCTGAAAGAAAACTGCCGCCAATCTTGTCAGACTTTGCTGCGACGCCGGGAGATTAGCGCGTCCTTTGTTGAATTCGAACCCTGCGAATAACCGGCGTCCTGAGACCTGAGACCCTGAGCATGGGGCCGCGCAAGAAGAAGGCGAGGAGCGAGCTGATGACCTTGGACGTGGACGGCGTCCTGGGCGAGCTGCAGCGGCTGCGGTCGGACGAGCTGCTCGAGGCGTGCGTCGAGTATGAGGAGCTCCTCTTCTCCAAGGTGAGTTTTTGTTCCTCAAAGGTCTTTTTTGTATTTTGTGACCCTTGGCGTGTTTGCAGACGTTTCGTCTGGACAAGCAGGCGCCGTGCGGCTACCGACTGTTCCTGCACGAGCGCGGCACCAACAACCAGGGGCACCACCACGGCGGCGACATCCTCCTCTGGTCCGACCTGACCGACGCCGAGCGCCACGAGTACGAGGCCAGGGCGGCCAAACTGAAACGCCTGCAGGACCTGATCAGGGACGCGTCGGCCAGGGCCGGTCGCCGACCCAGGAAGAGTCGCAAGCCCCGCCCAAAAAGACCTAGAAAAACAAGCAAGAAGCCCCGCGGGCCTGCCAAGAAAAGGGAGGAAACGCCGGCGCCACCTGTCAAAGGGTCCGACATCAACTGCCTCCGCCTCAGGAACCGCACCCTGGCCAAAAGACCCTTCGCCACTTGCAAGCCCAAGGTACGGATTTTTTTTTTAAATTTAAATTTATAATTTTTTCTCTCAACTCTAAGGAGGAGAAACCGCCTTCGAGCCCTGATGAACTGCAGGCAACTACTTGCCCACCTTCGGAGGATTCTGATGACCCTGAGGAGGACTTTATGCTGCGGCTGGACGAGTCGGACGACGAGTACGTCCCCGACCCTGAGGAGGTTCCTTCGTCACCTCTGACGGCCTCCGACCCTGGCGAAAGCCACCCTTTGACCGTCGCCCTGCCAGGCTCAGGTGCAACCCTGGCCAAGGAAAGGGAGTGTGACTTGGACAGCAGCGAGGGGGCGTTGCTGCCCTTTCGAGGCCCCGTGCCAGGTGACGTCCTCTTCAATCCGTTCTCGGCCACCTTCGGCTGCCTCAAGTGGAGGCAGTCCCTGGCCATCACCCTCGAGATGCAGAGCTACAAAACTACCCTCCAACTCCCACCCCTGGCAATCGAGGACGCCGACACAGGTGCAAAAGATAATTTACTTAAAAAAAAATGAATTATTGCAATTTCGCCAGGTTTAAATTTACCTTTGAAAGGGTTTTGCCAAATTTCTGCACAGATATAAAAGGAATTTTCATGGATTTCTAAAGAAAATACAAATTTTCCTGATTGAATGAGGCTTGGCTTTAAAATTGTAGCTGGAAGAATGGTTATTTTATTCAAATAATTAAATTTTCTAAAATTTTTCTCATCTGTCATGGTCAAATTGAACTCAAAATAACTATTCTCCGATTTGTTTTCCTTAAATGCTAAATCAACTCGTAAATTAAAATTCTTTACAATTGACCCTTTTTTATGCATTTTATTTGTATCATTAGAGCAACAATTTTTATTAAATAAGAAATAAAGAGCAACCTATCAAAGGTTCTGTTTTGAGCTGACAAAGAAAACCTCAGAAATTACCTGAATGTCTCAGAGAAATTTCTGCAGTTTCAAATTTGACAGAACAATTGTTTTCCATTTTTTATTACTAATTAATCTTGCTTTCCACAATCTAGAATCGAGTGATTTGACTGAGGTAGAGGAGGAGTGCGGCAGCAGCAGCAGCATTGATTTGCCTCCGATCAACGAAATCGCTCCGTACCTGAGTCAGCAATCCCAAGGTCTCGATTGAACCCTTCTCAATTGTAAATTTGATTCTAATTTTCTTTCTTTTCAGGAGTGAATTTCGAGGAGTGGTGTTTGACCTCGCCAGGGTCAGACTTTGGTCACTGGAGGCAGAGGGAGCCTCTCAAGTTGGAGGCGGACAACGCCTGGACGATGGGACACCCGGACGCAGGTGCAAACTATTCCCAGCTGGGACTCGACACCATCGTCTCTCTCTCCTCCACAGGTTGGCAAATAAAAATTATAATAATAAGAAAAATGGGAAAGTTCAGGACGAGATGTGGTTTCAAAATAGCTCTTGCCGTTTAAATTTAAAAATGCTAATCTTTTGATGATTTGAGATGAGTATAAGTTTTACTTACTTTTTTCAACATTGAAATTTATAAATTTTGTAAATATTTTTATTTTTTCTGCACCAATAGATTGTAAATATAAAAAGATGCTTAAATTTTGAGTTTTTTTACTTACAATATTATGAAGAAACTTTTGTTTTAATTCAGAATAAATTTACTGATAGTAATTTTAAAAAAAATCACTTCTTCTTATCAAAATTTTAGAAATCTGACCAGAAAATTCAGATTCGTCAAATATAAACAAATTAATTTATCCAAATTGGAACTTAGAATGGATCGAACCTGTCTGTACATAGCTTTACGTGTCCAATTTTGACTTTTTTATCTTACGAAATATAATTTTTTGCAGTGATAACCGAGGATTACCAGGAGGAAGACGGGTCAGGGCAGGTGTTGCCGTGGGGGGAGGCGCAGGAAACGACCACTACTTCCTGTTGGCGCTTTGACCCCACGCCTCCCTTCCAGAGTGACCCCGGGCAAGGTCACCTGGACGCTCCAGGGACAGGCTTTGACGACCTGGAAGCTCTGATCGAGGAAGTTCTCCGCAGCGGCGACGCTGAAATTCTCAGCCAACTTCCCCTCCACTTTTAGCAAAAGACATTTTGCTGTTTTATTTTGTGACCTTTTCAGATTTTAGCAACTTGACCTTACAAATGAATGAAGCAGTTTTTGGGCAAAATTCTCAACTGCCCTCATGTGATTGATTAAACACAAAGTTTCTCTTCTTAAGTAGATTTTTGGTGAATGTGTAAAAATGGAAATGAATTAATAAATATTGTAATTTGGTAAATAAATTTTAATTAGAGTTTTGAAATAATTTATACCATTTTAAATAACTGAAATCAGCTGGAATAATTAAATTGTATTAGTTAGAATTTTTATGTGCTTGATTATTTCAAATGGAAAGTTGGCTCTTCCATTATTTTTGACCTTACATGCCGTCTATTTTCCTGTTTCAAGTTTTGGTATATAATTTGAGTGGATAAATCGCTGCCGGGCCATTAATTTTTACTTCCTCATTGAATGTTCAGAATGAAATTGATTTTAATCTGAGCAGCATTCGTGCTGAAAATTGCACTCGGCCCGAACACGCACTACTATTGTCTTTACTTGTTTGAATCAACACACAATTTTGCATATCTTCTGTTTTCCTGGTGCCAAAATCAAGACAAAATTGATAAAAGGTCCAAAATAAGGAAAAGCTTGAGGCAGTCAAGCAATCGAAAATGCTCTTTTTTCCACCAAAGGAAGAGAAAATCCCGCACAAAGGACCAAACTATATAATTAATTCCTGATTCCATTTTCATAGGAAAGGAAAATATATCAACAATGGGAAGGGAATCATTTAAAATTTTGTTGGAAAATAGAGATGATAAAATTGAGCTTATAAATAATAATTTTGAATCTCATTGAAATTATTATGATGTCTGTTTTCTTCAAATAGAAAAGTCGGTCTTCGTGTCAATTTGAGGTGGGATTTAGTTCTGATTCGCTTTGTTTGGTTTGATTTGGCCGCATTAATTAAACTTTCATTATCTGCACTTGCAAAAGTGGCCCAAACGTGCAGTTTTCTCACCCACGATTATAAATTCACAGACTCGCTCACGACAACAATCATTTTTCGCAATTTTCTTTTTTCTTCAAACCAACTTGCGGTTTTGTTTCTTCAAAAATACGCTTTTGTCAACAGATTGATTGTTTTCATATCTCATGTGTGTAAAGAAGATTAAAAATTAAGTTATTTTTATATATTTAAATTTCATTTCTGATTGCAATTTTGAAGGTTTTTATTCAAATGAAAGTAATTTATGGAAGGGCATAATATCAACTAAAGAAACAGAAATTTTTGGTATTTTTATTTTGAAATGGAATCGAATTGATTTTTCGTTTTAAACTAAATCCCTATTATTTGAAACCAAACTAGTACTGATCGATGGTAATCCTTGTTTTGAGTGAATACGTCACGAACATGTAAAAAATGGAATTGATGACTTTAAATTTAACAAAAAAGCAACAAAGTTTTGATTTGTGTTGAAAAAAAGGCTGATTGGAAGCTCTGTTGGGTGATTTTATTTATTTTTATCGCGCGATTTGCTCAGAATTTGAAAAAGTTTGTCGTCATGTTTTGTGATAAAGGCTGTGGTAAGAATAAAGCTTTCTCGGTTTTTAAAAAATTGATTATTTTCTAAATCGAGATTTCCGAGGCTAATCTGGAAAAGCCCGACGGAAGTGCGCAGCAATCGAATTAATTAAAACTTGGCCGTTTTTCCTCGTTTAATTTCACTCGACCTGCAAACATGGAAGGCGAGGCCGTTTATCACGAGGTGCCGCTTGATTCGGAGGACCAGAAAGAAAAGTCGGTCACAATCAGGATGCCCAAAAGGGTTGAAACAAAGAAGGTGGAACATCGTTGCTTGTTGATCACCTTCATTGTCGGCATAGTCTTACTATTAGCGGCCGTTTTAGCCTCCGCCCTACTCGTCTACTTCCTCCTTGAAGCCAAAGTGAGAGAAAATATTAGAATTTTGTAAATTGTTAAAGCTTTTCATTCATCAACTTACGTTATTTGCTTCGAGCTAGGGATTTTTTGTATAAACTTTCAGAAATTTTTCAATCTCTCGATCTCTCTCTATCTCCTCATTTGTTTGAAGTTTACGAGTTAAAAATAAAATAAAATTAATCCTCCCGCAGAAAAAAAAACAGAAAAACGTAAATAACAGAAACTGATTCGCTTGACGTGTTCTTTTTTTTTGTCTTGTTCACAAAATATTTAGCAGATCCCGAATGGTAACTGATCTTGGTGACCTTTTAATATGTTAATTAAATTTGATGAATTTTAAAAGAGTTCCTGCTCCGAGTTGAAGCTCTAATATTATGATGCATTATTTTGGTCTTTTCTTTATACACAATTGATACTTATTGATTATTGTAATGGGGAAAAAATTATTATTTTCTCAACAAATTCCAGGTGAGCACCTTGGAAGAGAAAATTGCCTTAAACAATGACCATTTTCCACAGGTTTGAACAAAATTTAAGACACTGATTTACAAAAAATATATTTTAACACTGTAGGATAATTAAATAAAATCCTTCATTAGCAATTAAATGTTCTTCAAATTACTTATTTAATTTCTGTTCTAAATGACAAAATAAGGTGGATGAGACGCTGATAAGTCACCAATGCGCCATTGCACGTAAGTTTTTAAATAAGCCGCGCCTCTGAAACAAAGTCACAACTGAGCCTCAATAAAATTGCATGTTTAGCTAATTTGACTCAATTGCCCAACGGAAAGAAATATTTCTTCTCTGATCCAATTTACGTGAGTAATTTTTTGTTATCATTTTCCTCTGAAATCGATACTTTTTGGCAGCGGAATTGGACTGAGGCTGACAAAGGGTGCAAGAGGATGGGCCTGCACCTGGCCACCCCGAGGGACGAAGCCGACCTGAACGCGACCTGGGTAGAAGCAAAGAAAACAAAGGATGGTGAGAAAATCAGAGCACTACTTTCAAAATTGAATCCATGTTTTTAGATTTGTTTCTTGTTCCGAGACTTGATCTTCTGAAAATCAATCTGATTTCAGACGTTCCTTGGTGGTTATCTGCCAAAAATTACGGCAACGAAAGAAAATACGACATTCGCTGGCAGGACGGCTCAGAGTTGGAGCAAAACAGCACCTTGTGGAGGGCCTATGGTGACAAACTCACGGGGGGCTGCGTCTTTTTCTCCACTGACCCTGACTTGAGCGAAAAATTGAGCGGCAGGTCGTGCAGGGGCAATAGGTTTTTTATTTGCGAACTGCCGAGCGAATGTTACTGAAAGAATAGCCAATTGCTGCTTTAATCAAATCGTTTTTTCCATCTGATTGTAGCGAAAGAATCAGCGCGATGACTTTTTCAAGTTTTGCAAATTACATTTAGTTTAGCTGAGGCCGGTCTCGCAATTCGGAGGACTAGAAAGAAGGCTCGGTCACAATCAAGGATGTCAAAAAGGGTTGAAACAAAGAATGCGAATAGAAGCATTGGTTTTCCAGCATCCAATTAGCCACGAGCTTTCTCGTCTACTCCCTCCTCACGGCCAAAATAAGGAAATATATTATTTTGTTGGCCAAACGCGCTGAGTTGACCACTTCTTAGATTAATTTAATTCAATTTAAAAGCAATTAATAAGTTAATGCCTATTTGATTGAAAAATTTAAACAATTACTTGTGTATTATTTTCCTAAAATATTAATTATGAAATGGACCAAATACTTCTTTTGCAATCCTACTAATCTCATAATTTAACAATGTCCTTCAATTAGTATTTTCAATTGAAACGTTCTTAATTGTTTTGAATCAACATCTCTTAAGTAGTTATTTATTAAATTTACCTTATCAAGCAAGAGAATAAATTTCACTGTACTTCAAAATTTTGAACCTAATCTCTCTTGAAGCGTCAGAATTAAATGCTTAAAGACAATTAAACAAATAGGCGGCATAATTAATAATTTTCAATCAAGTTAAGTGAAAAATTTGTGTGAATTCTGATGTTCCATCTGGGCAAAGTTTGATATCAAATATTATATTTATTTTACAAAAAGTTGCCGATTTCCTTAGGAAAATGACTTAAAATTTCCGCGTGTAACTTGTATGCTGAGAAAAATGTGTCACGTGATTTGTATAGAACCGGCTTGTGTGTCGCTTTGTGGCCGGTGAGTTGTAACTTTTTGCCGCAGTTGCCGCATCCCTGTCATGCGAGATGTTTCAACAAATAAATAAACTGAACTTACAGTTTCTGAATCTTTGCGTTTTATGAGGTCAATGCAATGGAATTGATAAATCTTATTGAAAAATATAAATTCCTCTTTTTAATGTTCCTCTTTTTAATGGTATCACACCTGGTTCTCTTATGAAATATTGTCCTGATTCGTAACTCAACAAAATTGTTAAAGCTGCAGGATTTAAATTATTTGTAATATTGCTTTTGTCTAAGAATATAATTATGTATTTAGGTGCTTGTTATACTCTGATTTTAGGCTTTTTGTATTTATTTTGGCACAAAAAATATTAAAATAAATCATACAATTTTACTGCAAACAAGTGTTGTTTGATAATCCTGGTTTTCAGCTGATAAATCATGAAAGTATAAAAAAAGTTTCATCTTATTTTATAGGAGGAGATTCCGATTTGAAGAGCTATCGTGGGTGATTTCGTTTATTTTCATCGCGCTTCGTTCCTCAATTACTTGATAAAGTTTTCCGGCGTGTTTTGTGATACTGAGGAGTGACCACGTCTTATCGCGCTCATTCATTGTCACGTGCTTTGGAGAGTGAGCCAAGTCCGGAAATCCAAAGTGCATCCATATTTGTGGAGCACATATTTGTTTTATATTGTGAGAGAAATTAAGGCAGACTCTGGGTCGCGAGACCGCCGAGGCAGGTCGTGCGTTGCTCGCGAGACTAATTTTCAAGCGCCTCGTTTTTCACTTCCAAATTCAGAACAATAATATAATTAAAGGTTTCTCGATTTGCGAACATTTTGATTGTTTTTTCCGATTCAAGATTTGCAGAAAAGTCCGAGGGACAATCGAATTAATTAAATCTTGGTCATTTCGAGCTGCAAACATGGTGCTTGATGCCGCTTATCACGAGGTGACGCTTCATCCAGAGGACCAGAAGGTCACAATCAGGATAAGGGTGGATGCGGCGAAAAATCGTTGCTTTTTCAGCTTTCAATTAGCCGCGACTTTGGCCACCGGCCTTGTCGTCTACTTGCTCCTCGCGGCCAAGGTAAGAAAAACCTTTTAGAATTTCACAATCGTGTAAAAAAGCTTTTCGTTTGCTAACATTTTTACGTCAAGTATGCTTCAAGCTAGGGATGAAATTTTCAGAAATTTGTAAATCGCTTAGCTTTTTAAACACGATCAATTAATTAAAATAAAATTGAAACAGAAAATATTATTAAAACGACAAAAATTGTATATGAGCAACTTGCAAGAGGCAAACAACGACCGCTTTCAAATTATTTGAACAAATTGTAAATATTTTAGCGCGAAAATTTTAAAATATTACACATTTTCTGAGATATTCAAACAGAAAAATCCACGGAGCTCTGAATTTTTGTGAAATATTGAAAACAAAAATTCCTCCTTGGAGAGAAATAAAACAGATTCTTTTCAATCCGCTCAAAATGTTTAAAGAACGTGGCAAAAAGTGACATTTTAATAATTTAAATTGCATAAATTATTAAAAAGGGTCTTCCCCTTATCCAGTGACGTCACCAGCTCATGAAAATAAAACCCAATGATTAACAAAAACATTGTAGATGAAATAAAATTAAAGTTGCACATAAAAAGCTAAATTAATTTGTTTCTAATGTCAAAAAAGGTGATTGAGACGCTGCCATGTTACGGGTGCGCCATTGCGCGTGAGTTTTTCAATTAAAGAATTTTTTGATTGCAATTCTGGACCACGAAAGTCAATTGAGCTCGAATAAAAATTGCAGGTTCGGCTTATTTGACCGAGTTGTCCAACGGAAAGAAATATTACTTCAATAAAACTCGAGTAAGTGATTTGCTTTGTTCTAATTTTTTTCTGAAATCGATGTTAATTTTCGGCAGGTGAATTGGGATGAGGCTGAGGAAAGGTGCAAGGGGATGGGCCTGACCCTGGCCACAATCAGGGACGAAACCGACCTGAACGCGACCTGGGCAGAAGCAAAGAGAAGGGAACATAGTCAGCACGAATTCGTGAAAGGTACGATGCGTTGGCAGGGGTTGACCGATCAAAACCAAATTTGATCTTGACCTTTGACATGGAATTTTGTGCCCAACAGCAAAGTTGTAGAACTTAATTGCCAAGACAAATTCAGCCATACCCGGAATTTTGTTTTACGGCCACGGGAAGCCGAGATACGGCCGTTTTAAGTTTTTCAAAACCCAAATTTCAACGTCCCGTAAAACCTGCAAATTTTGAGATATCGGGGTAAAACTATATATGTTTGGATAGCCAACGACATGATCTATAAGCCCACCAAATTTGGTTTTGATCGGTCAACCCCTGCCAACGCATCGTACCTTTCACGAATTCGTGCTGAGTAAGAAAAAGTGGCGCACTTTGAAAATCGAATCCGAATTTGCAAAGATTCTTGGTTTGAGACGTGACCTTCTAAAGATCAATCTGATTTCAGGGTCATATTGGTGGTTATCAGCCAAAGATTACGGCAAGGAAGGAAAATACGACGTTCGTTGGCAGGACGGCTCAGAGTTGGAGCAAAACAGCCCCTTGTGGAGGGCCGATGCTGACAAGAAGAAGGGCTGCGTCTATGTCGACACGGGAAAATTGAAGGGCGGGGCGTGCAGTTCCACGATTTATTTTATTTGCGAACTTCCGAGCCAATGTTACTGAAAAAGTAGCCATTTGTTTATTCAATTTAGCAACATTTTCGGAAAAAATAATTCTTCAATATGATTTTTGGAAGTTGTCGAAATTCTACTTTAATTAATTTTGTATGATTTCCGATTCAATAATTTCCGAGTTTCTATATTAAAAAAAAGCGATTTCATTAAATTAAATGCATATTATTTGAAAACAATTCATTTTTAATTTTTAAGACTTACAACCAATCACATAAGTTCAATAAAAAACAACAAAATATTCAATTGTTGGAGCGGTAATTACAAAAAAAAACTCCCATTGTTGCTTTTGTGCAAATATATTGAAGTGTTTAGCTATTTGTAAATTATAATTGTTGAAATAAATCACAATTAGTGAATTTACATGATTTTTTCCCCATCAAAACGAATGAAGAAAACGTATTTTTAATATTTTAATGGTGTGTGAATTAATATTCGGCTTTTCCTTCATGATTATTTTGAGATAAAAACGCACAAAAGGAAAAGCTCTGTTTAAATTGAAACAACAGGTTTTTCAATAATATAAAGGCCAACATTTTCCCTACTTTGTAAGCAAGATAAATTGTTATGTGATTTTTATTTTAGAAAATGAACTTTTTTTATCTTCGGCGGCTTTTATTGAACGGTCCCCAATTTTTGAAGCCTTTTGGCATGAAAATCGCAGCAAAAATTAAAAAATTGGAAAATCAATCGAATATTTATAAAATCAATCAATCATTTGACACCCAGGTTAGTCCTATAGTTGTGAATCTTAGTCGTCAGTAAAGAATTCATGTTTAGAAGAAAATAAAATATTGATATAATAAACATATGTGTGACCGATTTGAGATTTACTAAGATGATTTTATTGATTTTAATCGCGCTTTGCTCCACGCAATTTGATAAAGTTTGACGTCGTGTTTTTGTTAACAATGCGCACGCATAGTTAAGAATGAAGTTTCTCGATTTTCAAACATTGATATTGTTTCCTATTTTCTAACTCTAATCAGCGGAAAAGCCCAAAGAAATTAGACATTGGCCCTTTTTTTCCTTGGTTTAATTAATTTCACTTGACCTGCAAACATGGAAGGCGAGGCCGTTTATCACGAGGTGCCACTTGATTCGGAGGACCAGAAAGAAAAGTCGGTCACAATCAGGATGCCCAAAAGGGTTGAAAAGGGGAAAGCGGAATATCGTTGCTTGTTGATCACCTTCATTGTCAGCATCGACTTGCAATTAGTCGCCGTTTTAGCCTCCGCCCTACTCGTCTACTTCCTCCTCTCAACCAAAGTAAGAAGAACGATTTTAAATTGCAACAATTACAAAAAATAAGCTTTTTATTTATCAACTTTTACGTCACGTGCTCCGAGCAAAGGAGTTTTTCAGACATTTTTCAATCACACTATCCTTTTGTTTGATATTTACGTTGTTTTTTTTAGACTAATAAATTCAAATTAATTCTTCAACGTAAAAAATTACAGGTGAGAAACTTGCAAGAGGGGATCGCCGCAATTAACGACCGATTTCAATAGGTTTGAATAATGTTAAATAATTTTTCACGAAAAAGACAAAATTTGCAGCAATTGATGCTGATTATTTTAATTTCAAAAGTAAATAAAATTTAATAACAATGATTAACCAGATAAAAGATATTGTTTAGCAAATATATATTAAAAACACTTTCCGCTGAATAAAATGAAATGAAATTTGTACATAAAAGTTTGCATTTTCACAAAAAAATATTTAATTTTGCAAGTTCTGTTCAAAATGACAAACAAGGTGAACCAGACGCTGAGAAGTGATCGATGCCCGATTGCACGTGAGTTTTAAAAAATAAAGAAAAAATCTGGACTTACTTAGACCAAAGTCAATTGAGATTCAATAAAAATTTCAGCTTATTTCACTCTCAGTTGTCCAACGGAAAGATTTATTTATTTTCTAATCCAACGAAAATAGTGAGTGATTTGCTTTGTTTAAATTTTAGTTTACAATTGATAATTTTTTGCAGGTGAACTGGAATGAGGCCGACGAGCAGTGCAAGGGGATGGGCCTGCACCTGGCAACCCTGAAGGACGAAACCGACCTGAGCGCGACCTTCGAGGAAGCGAAGAAAAGGACACCTGGTGAAGAAGTGAATTTGAATTTGCAAAGATTTGTTTGTTCTGAAAATCAATCCGATTCCAGGAAGTTATTGGTGGGTGTCGGCGAGGAATTACGGAAGTGGCGAAAAACACGACGTTCGTTGGCAGGACGGCTCAGAGTTGGGGCAAAACAGCACCTTCTGGACGGACGATGCTTACAAAAAAGAGTGCGTCTATTTCTGGACTGGCTCCACCGATAAATTGAACGGCGCGTCGTGCAGCTCCAAATTCCATTTTATTTGCCAACTGCCGAGCGAATGTTAATGAAAAAGCAGCCATTTGTTGCATCTAAATTTTTTAATTAAAAAAAAAATAAATAAAAAAAAACAACTGCGATGCCTGGAAATATTTTAATGCAAATCTGTAGCATTTTAAACGTTGCAGACAAAATAGTAAACGTGCGTTGAAAATTCGAGCTCCGGAGTTCACTTTTGGACATTATTGAAGTTCATTTGCAAGGATCATCTCTGGGCTCGGATTTCACGTTACGATTTAGAGTCTTGTCTTGTCTTCAGCAAAACTCAAGCATTAAAATTGGAATGATTGCTTAGAAACTGGAGCTGCTTTTCCTATCTTGATGGAGCGAAAGTTCTGGACAATGAGAATGAGACGGGCTTTCAAAGGGCCATTCAATGCTCGGCGCCAAATCAATTAAATTTGTTTGATTATCCTTTTTTTCCGATCCGTCCTCCCAAGTTTTTTCGCCAAACGACCCCATTCTTACTTTCAAACGCAAATTTATTTATTAATTAAAATATTTTCTATTAATCATCTAGATTTCATTTATGTTTCAAGTTGAAATTTCCTGATATTTGTTTATTCGAAATTTGGATTTTGTCATCTCCTGCAAACTTTCAAGTCAGTTAAAAATCATATTTCGTTTTAAAAGAAGGAAAAATTGTAACAATCATTGTTGCCGCAGGTGCTCCAGCAACTTTCCTCTTTGCTTCTTTTTCTTGCACAGTTATTTTGTATCGAGAGTGACCCTTTTTGGGCGGAACGATTTCCATTTTGCTCGGTCTCGTCTCGTTTTCAATAAGCAGAGCAAGAAAAGCATCGTTTCATATAAAAGGAAATCGCTGCTTTATGGCCCGGCCCGGCCAGGTGCTTTTTATTTTTGTTTGCTCGCAATGTATCCTTTATTCCTTCCCGAACTGCGCGATTGTTCGAGACGGAAAATCGTTCTTTTTGCATATTTCGGCCCGTCCGAGGTCTCAAATTAGGGCTTTGTTTGCACCGCATTGTTTCCGAACACGCAGAAAATGATCTCTTGACGAGAAATTGCTCCGCCATTGTTGCTGGAAAAAGGTCGAGCTTTTTCACAAAAATCAATACAAAAAAAAAAAATCTTGATTAAATATTTCCAAGGAATTCTCCAAAAAGTGGTACAAACTTTTCCTTCTGGTAAATTCGCTGAAAGACGAGAAGGTCGAGTTAATTCGCCTTTTGAAACGAAATCAGACCTTCTGGTAATGAGTGAAGTTGGCCAGTTAAGCAAACCAGTGAATTTTCCGCTCCGACTCCTGCTCCAGCCCAATTTAATCCCTCCGATTCAAACCGACGAGAAGCTTCAGCAAACAACTCGCACGAACGTGTGTGAGTAAATTACAAGGAGAGCTGAAATTTGTGGAATATCCGGATCAAAATTAATGCAAATTAACTTCAATGGAGAGCAAAATTTAGTAATTTGCTTTTGACTGGTTAAAGATTTTGGACCATAAGAAGGGTTGAAATGATAAAACAGTCTCAAATTTGTTCTAAAATTTAGAGAGAGAATTAACAAAGCCCAGCGGAAAATTATATTTCATAACCAAAGTTTTGTGAATTGAAAAAAAAATTGTAAAAAAATCGGATTATTTTATCCACAGCAAAGAATAGTAGTGGGAAAATTGATCTTTTTTTTGAAAGGAGATGAAAAAAATTTGGTTTAACAAACAAAAAATAGGTGAAAGGTGAAAGTTTTGAAAGATTATTATTCATTTTCTTGCAAATAGAAAAAGATATCATAAGTACCTATAAATTTACAAGTTTGCTCTTTTTCTGCCCAAACTTTGGTTTTCTTTAAAGTAGTGTCAAGAAAAAAATTGAACGCCGATTTGATATTTGGAACGTTTATTCATGTAATTGTTGCATAAATTCAGCTTTTCTGTGGAAAAGGCAAGATTTTTGTTATTTATTTTTCCTCTGCTCAGGGGAATTGTGAAAAAGGAGGCAGATTTCGTGTGTGTGTGGGTCGAGTTTGTTGATCGCGGCGGCGGCGGGCGTGCTTTTAATCCGCCTTTGACGGTTTCCCGAGGCGGAAGAGAAGGTCCTTTCGAATCTCTCCAGGGCATTCTGCGCGGCGCATTTCAAAGGAGCGGCAAAAAGTGATACGCGCGCGCGACCCAAAGACCGACCAAAAAAGCTGCTCGTCGTTTGATCGGCGCCACTTCCGCCCCCGCACACCGATAATTCGCCTTCGATTTTCCAACAGAATTACTAAAAAAAATCTGCATAAGCAGGGAGAGAATAAAAATGGAAAATATTTAGTTTTTTGAAGTAAATCTTCAATCATTAATTTTACTTCGATTCAACGATTTTTAGCACCAAAACTTTTGATTCGATGAAGAAGGGTGAAATTTTGACACTTTTTTCATTGGGTTTTTAAGCTGCAGCTCTTGTGAAAAGCACTTTAGCGAAAAAAATTTCATACAAAAGTTGTAGAAAATTAGATTCCGCAAACTTTTTGTAATTATCATTGTCTTCCAAATCCAAAGGGACAAAAGATATGAAAGTGGGAAGGTTGAAAAATGAGGTTTCTGCTCAAAATCAACTTAATATTTATGGATTGAATTGGAAGAAATTTCTGTTGAAATTTTAAATAATGATTGAATTTCAGGATTTTCACATTATAAAAATTCCATTGTAGCTTTCCTGAAATTGGTTTTAAATGAAGAGATTTGAATTTGATCTGAGCTTTGGCTGATTTAAACTGAAATTAATAACAGTTTTTTTTCTTCAATAGAGCTCTTCATCATCTCTCACGATAAAGAAGAGGCGATTTGCGTGTCCTTTGATATTAAAACCGGAGGCAAACAAGGCCCTAATGCTGATTTGATGAGGCTTTGAAACTCTGCCCGATCGATAGCCCGCGCCAATGTGGCAAAAATGACATAAAACGCGACCTTTGTCAAATTTTTATTGTTCGAGTTTCCATTGTTGATTAAACGCGCGTTCGCAATAATGCTTTGGTTTCAAATAATGATTCTCGTCATTTCGCTGCGAAATTATTACAAACGATAAATTCGAACAGCTCGATTGCTTTCAAGAGCCAATTTTATCAACCGGTAAATTCTAATATTAGTTTGTTTTAATCCGAAATTAATTGTGAAACTTAACTGCTGACTAAATTTTTTAGTCTTTTGAAATATGACGTGATTAAAATTGCGAACGAGGAAAACTTTCTTTAGGAGATTCTGACAAAATGCTACAAAACGTTTTGATGCTTTGAACGGAAGAAAAGAGGCAAATTCGCCGGCAACACAGCAAATTAGTGTTTTCGTTGCGCATTCGCAGCCGGCAAGAATGTTTTTGTATTTCCGACGAGAGCAAAGAGTTTTCGCTAATTGGGCCTTAAAGGCCTTTGCTGCTCGCCATGCAAAGTGGAGCATGTTTCTATCTGCAAAGGAATATAAAAGCAACTCAAGAATTCTAAAAACTTTCATAATCGATTCGAGCTTTTTACGAAAAGTTCGTTTTAATTCGAATGCGGAACGGTTGAAATTACAGAGGCTTACCTTAATGGCCCGCAGCGCCATGACAAATTCCGCGTATCTGCAACAAAACACACACGTTAAGGTTAATTCACCGTGATTGCAAATTGCAAATAAATAATGAATGGGGGCCGATTGAGATCGAAACTCGCAAATCCTATTAATACAAACGGCCACAGATAGCGCCGCCAACATGCAAATTAATCTAAATGTCCTCCAAAAAAACCAAATTCAAATTCGGATTTTTATCAGAACGGATCTTTAAGTACAGAAATTTAAAAATAATAAAAAAAGTCAAAAAATTGTGACAACAATTTTGATTTTGCCGTTTTGAGGAGAGAGAAAAAAGCAATCAAATCAAAAAAAATTTCTGGAAATGAAAGAATTCAAGCGGAAGTCGAACAACAAATTTTGCCTTTGCAAATCTCGCTTTTAATTAAAAAGCGGGCGGATCAATAAATTTTTATCGTCGGACGGAGCGATAAACTTCGGGCCCGCGTGATCAAAGCCGGCCCGAGTTTCGCAACCTAATTATTCGAGAGAGCGCCCTTGTTCGCAAAAGTGCTTTGCACACGTGCCAGATCTCGAACCGATTTGCAGCCACGCATCATTAAAGCATGCGTCGCACCATCTAAATTCAAAGATGGCTGCCATCGTTTCAAAATTTTGAAGTATTTTGGCCTATAAAACATGAAGAAATGAATTCCAGACTGAAATTTTCACCATCTATTGAGAAACATCTTCTAATTTCCAGAGGTTCTTTCCTGCCGCCACCCTTTCTAGGTAAAAAAGTACCTTTAAAAGGAAGCGTTTTTTTTTTTTGTAATTTTTCTATTTTATATACAGTCATGAGACCGCAACGCCAATGGATAGGAAATTTAGTAAACTTTAAAAATTTACCAAATTTATTCAAATGAGACACGTTTTCGCGCTAAAAAATTCAGTTGTTTGAGCAATGATCAAAATTTTATCACTTTTATGTTAATTTTTAAGGTCTAGCTCTTCTGGAAATTATTTGAGAGGAAAAAGTAAAATACAAAATTTGTAGAGAATTTAATTGTTTACATTTTGTATCTTCAAATTTTCGTCTAAATCCAAAACGAGAAAAGTTGTAGAAGCGAAAATGTTGAAAAATGAGAAATTCGGCTATATTGCCTAAGATGCTTTTCTACTTCTTGCACAAACGCGACATTAACACCAATCGATTAGATTAGATTTAAAAATCTTTGCAATTAACTGAATTCGGATAATTTTTAACCCCAAAATTGTGAATGATTTGAACAATCGTAATTTTTTTGGTCACTTTTTTTTAACTTTTACCAATCTAGCTTTGCTGGAAATCATTTATGAGGAAAAAAAGTTCAATGCAAAACTTGGGGAGAATTTAATTTTTCACACTTTTTGTATTAAAAAATTTCCTTTAAATCCAAAGCGAAGAAAGTAACAAAAGTGGAAAGGTTAAAAAATAAGTTTTTCTGCTCAATGTGAAAATTGAACAAATTTAGTAGAGAATTAATGCAAAAAAAACGCCACCTTTCACTTTTACACCTACAAAGGCTAGTGGAAGAGGAAAAACTTGGGAAATATCAGCAAATGTACCTCAATAGATGGTGAAAAATTCAGACAGCTATAAAGTTTTCCCACATTTAGTAACTAATTTTTAAAAAGGAGTTTTTTTTTAAATAGATTCTATAATTTTGGATATGAAAATCACTTTTCATTCCTGCTAAAATTGTAAGCAGAGTTTGACTCTATACGCAAAAAAGGAAGAAGGTTTTTAACTATGGAATAATTAATACTGCAAATAACGAAAAGATTATTATTATAATGACCTGTTGTAAAGGCAAATTGGAGATGTACTATATATATGTCTAATGCAATAAATTTTGATCTAATCTAATCTAATGGAAATTGCCATGACCTATGTATTTACAATTGCGACGTTTGTTTGCCGTGAAATGAAGTTGAGAACGTTGGATTCGGTTTTGCCGAGAAGCCGCGAGTTATTTGGCTGCAAATGAAAGCGAACAAAGATCGCGCGCGCAGCCCCAAGGTACCGAAATGTGTGTGCGTTTGTGTTTGTACGAATTCAAATTAGGTTGCGCAACAAGCAAAGGAAACAAAACACCGCGGAAAACCACAAAACTTTCTCCTGCTCGATGGCGAAATTCGGTCTCGCTGCAAAGAAACACTTTCAAGATGAAATCACGACGAGTTTTGATTTTGGTCGGCGGAGAAAAATTACTTTCGCTCTTGACAAAGAGAAACGATCCGCCTGATGGAAAGAAAGAAATCCTCTTTTATAGATCTCAAAGAAGAGAAGCGAAGAGAGAAAGCTGCTCTCGTAGCACGAGTGGAAAAGCACGGATTTTTCCAGACGCAATTATTTCGCATTTCATTCCTCCTCATCAAAAGCAGCATCGAAATCCAACCGAATATATTTGTTTTGCAAATTGGCAAATGCAAACGCAAGAGAGGCTGCAATTTTATGCAGTTTTGTATATTATTGGGTGACCTGGTTTTGCGCAATAACAATAAGTAGTGAGCCGAGTGCGGAATATTTTCTCTTTATTGCGAAAAAGCACCTGGGAACTGCGGCGCGCCCTATTTTTCACGCCCAGCGAAAATGCACCTTTCTTTCATCGCCAAGAGCGCAATTTTTCATCCTCCTGCACTCCAAATTCCGCACCATGAGGGGAAAAAACACACGCTGTGTCAAGTTTCTCATTTCAAAGCTTTGCAGTCCGGCACGAAGGGAAAAAATATTCATTCCCGAATTCAGGCTGAAAACATGAGGAACCTTTTATTTTAATTTCCTTCAAATTCTTCAATTTTGAATACAATAAAATCTACTCAATTTTATTCAAAATAAGTATCGAAATTTTCTGGTAATTTCAATCATCCTAATAGCGTAATTTATTAGTTTTTGTGCAGGATTTTGCTGCCCTCAGGTGCCTTTATCCTTTTTTTATCAAAACTTATTAACGATTTTCAATTAAAAAATGATCCCAAAATATGTTTTTTTCCCTATCCCTAAATCCAGATAGAATTATTGGTGCAACCTCTTTTTGAGGAAAACATTTTTGATGGAATTAATTATGTGTGTTGTTGCGGCACTCTTGTTTTCATGTTTGCCGCCCCCGGAGGCCGAATCCACCCCTTCCCCTTTAGAACATCACATTAAATTAATGAGCCGCGACGCACCAAATTCCCTCTTGTTTTTAACTTGCAATTCGCTCGCAGCAACTTTCCTTCCCGCTCCGTTTGCAAACTCGCCTTTAATTAAGCGTCTACCTTTTCTAAACTTCGTCCTGTGTTAATAATATTAATAAAACCGCCGAGGAAAAAAACTCACGAGTTTTGGAATATTTCAGCTCGCTTCTTTGAAATGAGCAACAAATTTCCATTTCCTTTTGAAGAAAAAAACCGAGTTCACGAGAGCAATTTGTTCGCCGAGCCGTTAAAAGGAGGTTGACGGCGGCGAGTGCGAAATAATCGGGCTTGACGCGCTGCAATTACGCGGTCGACGAAGCAAACCGCGAAAAGACGCTTTTTCCATTTTGCTCACTGAAGTGGGTCGCGAACCACGGCTGGAAAAAATTAATAAAGGACAAGCACGAGATAATTTTTCCTTCCCCCACTTTAGCCTAATCTTGACGATCTTTCCTTTTCTATTTAAAATAATTTTTATCATTCGTTATTAGGTTAAATTTTAAAAACATTTTAATCATTTTAAATTAATAAATTTGTAATTTTGAGGGAAACCAAGATTGCGTCACATAGAAGTGCAGGGGGAAGAGGAGAATTTGGCAGCGACAAAGTTTACGGTTTATTTCGCAACAGCCGCGACTCAATTATATAATGAGACGTTGGCTGCGCAGGGGGCGTCGTTAACGCAAATTGAATGATCACCCCCTTCGGCACACCAAAAATTTATCAAAGGCGCGCGTTTCCCACCAACAACAGACGCCACAGAATAAAGAGGAAGGATGTTTCACACTAATTGCAATTAAGGTGTGAATTAAATTTATCTAAAGGTATAGATTAGATTTACCTAACAATCATTATCTCAAGAACATTGTTTCTCAAAATTGAAACTTTGGAAATGAGTTTCTTCTGAATTTTACTTAAATTTTTATTAATGAAATTCATTCAATTCCTTCAAATAAATAAACAATTAAACCATCTATCAAAAACGTAATTTAAGTTCTAATAAACAAAATTAAGCTTCAAATTTGAATTGTAAAATATATTGAATTAATTTTTAATTCCATTTCGAAATCACAATTCAATATTTGAAATAATTATTCTGAATATTCATTTTGTTTAAAATTCATTCAATATATTAAACTTAGATAAAATAAAACAAAGCTAGAGGTAAGAGTGGTAAAACCTATAAGGTACGCAATAATGCCGCCCCACGTCGTCTCTATTTCAATTATAGATTAAGTCGTGTTCTAAATTAATTTGAAAACCAACGTTTGTAGGAATAGAAAATCAGAGGCCAAAAGGCCAAGATTTCCTCTCAGTCTCAGCGGACATTTGTATATAGTTTTAAGTTTGAAAGGCTTTTTTGTTTTTCATTCGCTGTCCTTTTGAGGAGAGACGGACGCAGCGATTCGCCACGAAAACTCAGGGATTTGCGCTTGGCTGCGTTTCAATTTGCGTGTCTCAAGTCCCGAAATCCCTGCTTTTTATTTGGCCGCGTCGCTTTTGCGTCACCGCGCGCGCTGGGATTTTGGGATTTGGCCGAGACGAAAACGGAATTAAAAGCGGCGCCTAATCAGCTCCACTTTCAATTAGCAGCGCAAACTTTCCGTTTTAACAAAATGAATTCGTTTTGTCTCTCACGGGGCTGCAAAAAAGAGCACCTCGGTCTGCATTTTTAGATCAAAGCTTTGACTTTCGGTTGAGAAGCAAAAGCCGAGAATTAAGCTGCACAACAGAAAAACTGGCCTTGACATCAACTCGTCCTTCTTTCAGATAATTTCCACGAATTGAAATTAAATAAAGAAAAATGCCTTAAGCTTTGAAATACTGTAAAAGTCTGTAAAATTAAAAAGCTTGATAATCTGCTTGTTTTGTTTTAACAAACAAATGATAATTATTTTTTCTTCAATTATTTCAGTCGAGAAGCAATTTGCTTTTCCTCCACTTTTTGTTTGCAGCGTAAAAGGGCGTGAAATAATCTCGGCTGAAACTAGGTCCTTTCAGAAGTTTGCAGCGCGGCTCGTTTATTTGCTACCAATGAAACAAACTTTGGCCAGAGCAAGTTTTTTTCTCTCTCTCGTCGGCGATTGAATCTCATTGGCAGGTAAACCGAAGCCTCTGGCAAGAGTCAAGCGATCTTTGGCCGGTCAGCATAAATTCGAGACCTATATCGGCGAATCTCATCAGCCCAACTATTGCATCACTTCAGGCTGCCGATAAAAAAAGGAAGGACCCACTCAAAATAGGACATTTTCTTTTCAAGGATGGCACGATCGAGTTATAGACAAAAAATTGATCACAACATTTGCAGGAAATACTTAATTGCTAAAATTTAAGCAATTTCGATGCTGATTTGATGAGAAAATTCGAGGTTTCAAAAAAACTAATTTGAAAAAATTCATTCTGCATTTGTTTGAAATAAATTTTCTTTGGACTTATCCTTTTCAGCCTCACACAATCTCTGTCCGTGTTCGGCGCCAAACGCGAGATACATCGGCTGCAGGTTTCGCATTTCACGCTTGAAGCAGATTCGAGCGTTTCTCGTTTCGCGCGTGCCCAAGTGCTTTTGATGATATTTGCCTTGTTTGCCGGCGACACTCGCAATTAATGTCGCCCTCATTAGCGATAATGGAAATTTACTACTAACGACACCTGCCTCTGCGAATTCGCAATCGTTTTGAGCGAAATTTTGAGTTGGAATTTCGCGACTAATTGGAATAGTTTGGGCGATCCCGACAACTGCGAGACAAACAAACCGCACAACAGAAACGTTAATTAATAGTTAGAGCGATTCGAGCAGCGAGTAATCATTTTTAATTGGCAAAGTTCGCGCGGCGACAAAGGTTCAAAAGGGCGGTGTTTGTTTTGCCGCCACTAATTGCGGAAACTTTTGCCGATTCAACCTCAGAGCCAGGCAGGAATTCAGGAATAGAAAAAATTCATTTCAGTAATACGCATCTCTAATTTCCAGATTTCTTTTCCGAAGTATGTGATTTATGATTTTTCAGTTGAATAAAACTTAAACAGAGCCCAATCGACAGGAAATTCATTCGAGTTTTTGAAAAGTCTCTTGAGGAGTCGAAATTTAAATAAAAATTTAAACTGAGTAGCAATTGATTTCCTCCGAGATAAAAATTAGAATTTTTTCATCATATTTGAAACTGATTGAGTAGGTTATAAAGTTTTAAAACTTAGGATTTTGAATTAAATCTGCGGGAAGTTTCATTCTGCTTTATTATTTGATTTAAGGATTAAATATTTGGGATTTTTTTGTCATTCAAAAAAGAATTTGTTTTAGAATTCTATTCATTAAACATGAAGGAATGAATTAGAAAATTGACTTTGATTTTTCGAGTTCTTCTTGACGCTGTTTTTTTTTTGCCGGTGCCGACAGAGAGAGATTTTGGTGGTCGAGCGTGACGTGGTCGTTTGTGGAACAAAAGTCGCTCCTTCACTGTCAGCGCCGGGCCATTTGTCAAGCAAGAATCTCCGTCGCGTCGCCGAATCAAGAGAGAGACCGAAATCTCGGTCATCATTTTTTTTTTTTTGGTGCCGGCCCCGTCTGTTGTGCATTTAAATGGAAGCATTAGCATTTATATGGCGCGTCCGATATTGAAGCGAGCGAGGCCTTGATGTGCACAAGACAATGGCCTTTGATGCCTTCAAAGGCCGTTTTAATCCCAGAAATGGGAGCAAACATTACAGATGGAAAAATGTATTTAAAATTTAAAAATGTATAAAAAAAGGGTTGTTTGTGCGAGTCGGAAAAGAGGCAGGTGGGCGCGCGCTAATGAAAAGGGCGATGACGTCACAGGTGCACTAAGCGCGTTAATTGCGAAAAGGTGATCCATCTTGGCGCCCGACTTGTCACTTTTATCGCGCGCAACGACGCAGATAAAAACGCTGAGCCGATTTGCATCACAATTACAAATTACTTTTGGTAAAAATAGAACCTTCAGAACATTCATGAAACGTCCTACCATTTTTTTTTTTAAATTGTTGCATTTTGAATGGAATACAATAAAAAAATCTACTCTATTTGGCTAAAATATGATAGAAAAAGACTCGTTTTTCTAATTTATAACACAGAAATTATCTTGACTTGCTCGGAAACAATTTTTTTTTTTTTTTTTTTTTTAAACTCTCGATTTTAAACTTCCAATTGAATTTTCTTTTCATCAAAATGATCTTGCCAACCAAAACTATTAGATTTTGAGGTTGTTTCATCCTCGAAGAAGAGTTTGCAAGAAACTTGGCTGCAATATTAGGACACATACAAACCAGAACTTTTAATGACGCACCAGGTGTGGACACAACAGAAGCCGCATCTGGCCACCTTTTTTAATTAAACTTTTTGCAATTTCGGGCAATAATTCTTGCGACAAAAAAGAAGCCATTTCAGAGCAAAAATCGCGTCGGCAAACAAGAAGAAATTTACGATTCAATTTGAAATATTGCCGGCCGACGAGGGCAATAAAAAACTCGTAAAAGCACAATTTGATCAGCGCAGTCGTTTAAGTGCGTCCAATTTGTCTGGGAAAAGGAGTCGCGAAATTCAAAGGGCCGCCGAGAATGGAGGCGAAAATCGATGCTTAGAATGTTTTAATTCTGATGCAAGAGATCGCGTGACTCGGCCGAAGCGTCCGTCAAAGTTGATCAATTGAAAGAGGCCCTGGGGTGCTTTCGCCCCAGCCACAAAATCCAATTTTCCCAGAGTGTCAAAACCTCCCTCACCGATTTGTTCTTTTCATTTTTTGTAAAGCAACAAATTTTCTGGTAAATTCGATTCGATTGTGTTGGAATTTCGTTCGGAGGCGGCCGAGTTATGCAACCGGGCGGACACGCGCGCCGAGCGGGTTGCGGATAATCTCTTTATTGAGCCAGCCCCGGAAGGAAAGTGCTGGAAATAAGTTTGTCTTGAGTGCTCGGGCCCGATTTTGATCCGCCAAACCCAATTACGCTTCCTCGGCTGCACGGCTAATCAACTTCTGCGACACGAAAACGCAAAACGCCAGTGCCAAGAAAATACGCAAATTTAAAATAACACAAAAAATGAAACTCGGCGATTTTATTTTCGAAATAGGGTTCATTTTAAAGATTTTCCTATCAAATATTCTTAAATCCAAAGAATTTTCACTTCCTTCGTCAGGGGAGACAGTTTAATTTCTCAAAATTTAAACCTTGGCTTGTTTAAACTCTAAATAAAATTTCCTTTTTTTTAATTATTTTATCGTTAATATTCTTTTGTTTCTTGGAAGTTATTCTAAAAATTTAAAAAAATAGTATAAAAAATTATCAAAATTCAATTTTCCTCCAATAAAAAATTACTATGTTTCAGGTGATTTTAATTTCCAATGAAAACACAAGGACAAAATTTCGAAGTGTTTTGGTTTTTTTGTTTTAAAACTTTGTCTTTAAATGCTGTTTTGCTTGTTTAAAAAAAAATCAAACGGCTTTTTAATATTCATAACTAACAAATTTGTTTGAATGGACCGATTTGTTTTTCCTCTTCTGCTTTAATTTGTGGCAGTGTAAGAATTCATAGTTCTTTTTTGGAAGAAAATCAACTATTTTTTTTTTATTTTCGTGGCGCAATAAAAAAGCGTTGTCATGATCAAGTGTCGCCCCCCGGCAAGTTACGATGATCAATCTGGCGGAAAATTGCTTTCATTTCTCTTTTGCATTTTGCTTTTGAGCGCGCGATTCTTTCCCTATTGATCGAGCGCCTGATTAGAGCGGCCAAAGCGTTTTTTTTCCAGAAGGCGTTTTTCCTTCTTTCTTTCTTCGACGACGAATCTTCAAAGCACATTGCCCCGATTTCCACGACAATTTTTCGCTTCCAAGAAAAAGTGCTTTTTGTACACAACTTTCTGGGTCTTTTCGCGTTGGCCCCGTTTTGCTTGTTTCGTCGGTGGCAGTCGAGGCTCTTTAACATTCCGAGTGAGTCTTGTTCGAGGGGTGATCCTCCCCCTCCCTGCCACCCTTCCGACGGAAAAGGAAACGGGGTGCGAAGCGATAAACCGACTCGGATTATCGCGACACTTGAGACGACGAGCAACAGCGAATTTCTAAGTTCAAGACTTGCCTCGGGCGTTTTCCGGCGACAAAATTTCGGAGCAACGAATTTCATTCCTTTAAGAAATTCAGTTTGAAAATTGGAACAAAATATCAAAAGTTTCAGCCGAAAATTGAAATGCAACAAATGGATTGGCAATTATCCACAATTTTTAATGTAGTAAGTGTAAAAACCATTTATTTTTTGCCCCATCGCTTCTTAATAAGTCCGAATGTTGAAATTTGGTAAAAATTCAGGTTTTTCAAATATTTTGGCTTGTAATTTTTTATTTTCAAAAGTGATGATATATTTTCTAGTCAGATTTCGATTCCGAAGATGTCAAAGTATCTTAAAAAGGTAAAAAAGTTATACATTTTTTATGTTAAAAAATATTTCTGGGTTGAAATTCAATATGCAAAAACGAGAGACATAAGAACCATTTTGCTGATTTTTTTGTCTGTTTGTGTTTTGTATTTTTCAGCTTTTGCGTGTTTTTGCGAGTTGCGGAAAAAGCGACGGAATGTCCCGGGGCGCGAGACGAGCAGATTGGCACGGGGAGTGCAGGTGCGGGTAATTATTAGTCAGAGTAGGGCCGGCGGCGGGTGCATTGCAGCGAAACACGCGCACGCCCTCCGCATCAACAACGAGACCGACAACGAAAGGGATGAAATGCCCCGAGCCAGCACAAACTCGATTTGCGCGGCCACGTGGAACAGAAATATGAAATGAACTCGCCTTTTTCCTCCGCTTCGATACATTCCGACGATAAACACAACAAGGTTTTTGGCTAGGCTAGGGGGAAAAATTATAATTTTAGGTGAAAAAACCCTAGAGGGTGAAACCATTGCTTCAAAATTATATATTTTAAAAGTTTTTTATGCGTTATCTCTTTTAAATAGGCTATTGTTAAAAAATAATGAAAATTTAGTGTTAATTAGGTGAATTTTTGATTAAATATGAAAATTCAAAATTTGGGGTCAGTTGTCCTTTATTTTTTCACTTTTTCTTTGCAACGAGGTTTGCCCGGTTTCAATTTTTCATGAAATCCACCTCGAGTGTTACCATTCAATGAAAATTCAGGTGATTCTGAAACGTCACTTTAAACTTTCTCATAATTATTACATTTTATTAAATTTCATACAAATTTAGGTATCAATTCTTTCCTTCCTTAAAGATTTGATGTTTTTCCAGGCTGAGAAACTCCTTCTGTTTCCTCTTTTGAATATAAAATGGATGCTTCAATAAAACACAACGTTTGAATTTGATTAATTACGAAAGCTAATCTCGCTGCTCAGGAGATGCGAATCGGCACAAAAGCAAACGAGATTCAGAGAGAAATGAATTATTTATTTCTGGAATGTTGAGCGCCGATTTAATTGCTTATTGATCTTTGCCCACTTTTGTTTCATTTCTGCGTCGCCAGATCTAAAATTAATTTGTCTGCCTCAACTTTTCGACGGCAGAGGAAGATTCAAACGAAGCGATAAATTGCTCTCGGTTTTTGATAACCAATTAAATGCGTTGTTAAGCTTCAATTTGCAAACATTTGGCTCGGAATTAATTAAATAAAAAGAGAGACGAGTGTAGTTTTTGAGGAAAAGGCTGAAATCGGAGCAATAAAACCGCGCCGCTTCCTCTAATTTTCCACCCACGGATGGAAAAATTCGCGTCAAAGACATTCCGGAACTGCTGCCGTTTAATTAAAAACGAATTTCTCGCTTTCTCCGACTCTCTCGTTCGTCTGTGGTTTGAGAGAGAAAGGAGGTCTCAAGTGTTTGCTCTCTTCAAACGCCTCTCTCCGCGCCTCGCTCTTTTCCATTTTTTTTTTCTAAATCCGAAAAGTCTTTTCCCGCCAACGATCCAGGGTGGATTTATTTGTTTGACGTTCCGAGAGAGAGTTTTTTTTTCTTTTTCAATCCTTTTCAATCAATTCTTCTTGATTTTAGCAGAGTTTCTTGTTGGCCAATCAAATGAACGCGACCTGAGGACGCTTTTAAATTGCGGACCCGCCGATCGATTTCGAGAGGCGCGTTATTAAATTCTTCTGTTATCAGCCGTGACGCTCGGAGAATTTTGTTTTGATTCAATTTCCCTTTGTGCAGTCGCTTTGCCTTGCAAACAAATATTCTCTCAAAGTCTGCCTTTTTTACGAGCAAAGAAAGTTTTTATTTTTATTCTGGTCTGCGCATAAACATAATTTGCAGTCAAAAAAGTCCCAGGGGAATCGAGGAATACATAAATTATAATTTTATACGTTTGTTTCGGAGCAATTTGCAGAGAAGAGAAAACTTTTTTCCGGAATTAATCCCGACATGACCTGCTTTCTGCGATTTAACAGGCCAAGTTTGCGAAAAAGAGAGAATTTAATTTCCTAATCGAAACTTCAACTTTTATTTGAAGCTTGAAAAGCTGAAATTAAATGAAAACCATTGAGGAATCAAAAAATTAAGTCTTAGTTTTTAATAATTTGTGCAATTATTGAAGTTAAATAATATTCAGGATTTGATGAAGGCAGAAAGGCAGAGATCAGAGATTTCCAGAGAAGTAAAAAAAATCATTATTAATTAAAATATATTTATAAAATTCAGGAAATTTAAGCTGTAATTATTATTTATATTTTAAACTCTGGAAAGAATTAAATATATGTAAAAAAAAGTCGTGATTTAAAACGTTTCAAAGCGAGTAATACTTGGAAATTAAGTCTTAAATTAAAAAAAAAAATCAATAAAATTACACGAATAACAATTAATAATATCGTCTTACATTTATTTCAAATGAGAACACGTTTTTTTTTTTAAACTGTCTGGTTTGTTTAATTTCCTTGAACTTCAATCAATATACTTTTGGGCGAGTTGGTTCGAACGGATCTTTGCAAATGGCGATCTCGGTTTGTGATTTGGCGAGTGTGACAGGCAAAGCGCGACAAAGGGCGTCCGAGTCCGCAAACAGGAAACTGCAATCACTTTAATTTCCTTTGCAAAACTCGTTTCGAATCGCGCGCGACGCACGGTCTTTGTTTGCTCGCTCGTCTGCGTTTTTCCTGCACTTTATAGCTCGTTTCGCGACTAAAATGGCAAAAGGACAGAAAAACTTGAGGGTTTGAGAGCGAAAACAAAACCAAACTAATGTTTGATATTCTTTTTCTGTAAAAAAGTATAATGAAAATTTTTGCCTATAGAGTCAAGAACAGTTTTGATTTGAAAGTAAGAAAATTTTATACTTGAAATTGACTGAAAAGTTAGCTCTGAAATTGAGAAAAAAATTCAACTTTTAAGAACTTCAAATATTTAAATTAGATTTAAACCTTAATTTTCCTTTCACAATTCAATTCCAGAACTAGAAATTTAAAGAAACTTTTCAATTTTTAAAATTTAAAATGATCGTCAATAATTTGAATTGGTACAAATTTTTAATTTAGAAATATTTCAAAGCCTTAAGGAAATTTGAAACGGTATTAAAGAAAGTTGCTTCTAATAAACGACGAATGTGTTTTTTTTTTTCAATTTGTTGAATTTTCTAAGCTGAACAGAAAATTGGTGTGGAAATGCAACAGAGAGGAGCGTTTATTGTTATTTTTTATGGCGCGCGCGTCTTTAATTAACTCTGCGCCTTTTCACAGACAATAAAGGCAGCGCGGTGTAATAATAAAAAGCCGGGAGATGGAATTGCGCGGCACGCGAGATGATTTCTCTGCTTTTCTGTGTGAATAACCCTCTCATTAAACGCGGCAGGTGCGCCGACGGACCAAAATTACGGCCGCCCATAATTTCTCGCAGGTAAATAATTATAGTAAAAAGCTTTCTGCAGTTTTGCACCGAAAATTCATGGTCTCCTTTAAATTTAGTGATAAAATGACTTGCAAATCTTTTTGGCAGGAAAAGTTATATTGTATTGTTCAGAATTAATATAAAATCAACAAATTGATTAAAAGACTAAAATATTTTAAAAATTAGTGCAGAAAATAATAAAACAATGAATTAATTTAATCATCTTTCATTCTCAACGATTAAAGGTTTTTAACAAAAAGATGAAATGATAATTTTTTTACAACCTTTTTAAGCCTTTTTGTTCCTTTGTTAGGATTTTTCATAAGATTTCGAATCTATTGATTCCTCCAGAAGTTTCTCGCTGGTCCGCGGACTCAAAGAATAATTGGCTCCTTCGTTCGTCCGTTTCCACAAAATTACGAATTAGACTCGGTGAAAGTCAGTCAAGTTTTAACGCGAAGATTAGAGACAATGAAGGAAATTGCGAAGAAATTGGCTCCTTTAATTAAATTCTAGACTTTATGGAATCGTTCTTTGTTTTCTGGTTCCGCTCAAGGAACGTCTTTTGTTTTTTCACGCTTATTTGCAAATTAAAAAAATAAAACTTGAATTTTACTAAAATATAATTTGCCTTTCCACATCAAAACTCATACTTTTTTTTTTACAAAACTTCGGTCTCTGAAATATGATTTCAAATTTCAAATGAATTGTGCTTTTCCTCTGTTAAAATGGATTCAATCTCGGAACACGTGGCGAGCAAATGGCCGCAGACGTCACGAAAAAGTTATTTATTCCTTGAAAAACGAACCGAGCCGATTTTTTATCTCAGACATTCCAGAAATTGATATTGCGCGCTTTTTAATAAAATTAACCATTTCTCTTGGAGTTTCCGTTTCAGTGAGTCGTAAATTTAAGAAAATAACTTATTTTTACTACTCACAAAACAACAATTTTTTAAAAAAATGAAGAAGAGGTCTGATTTCATTGAACGAGAATAAAATTTTTCAAACGAAAAGAAAATTAACTGCAAATATTAATGCAGAAACATTAATGACTTTTAAAAATTGTTAAATTTTGTTTCAAAAAACATTTCTTTTATAAAAAATTCCTAAAACTATAAATTTATCACGGAGACTTGAAATTCGCATCACGAAGTTGGCCGCCGTTTTTTTTTTTCTTCTATTTTTACACTCCACGTCCGCCTCTTTTACGGCCCATCAAAGCGCCTTTTATCATTTAATTTTCGCTGACCATTGCTTTTTTCACGACCTTTTTTGATATTTCTCTCCGCGTCCGAGATGATTGAGACGAAAATGGAGTGTTTGTTTTCGAACGTGACTTCACTATTCATGGCCGAGGCCGCGCGCAGGTGAGAGGAAAAAAGAGACAATCGAATTCTTCATGAATTTCTGTTGTTTCTTTTGCGGCAGATGAAGAGATGAATTAATTTTTTTTTGTCTGCAAAAATCGTTGAAATCGTTCATCTTTAAATTCTCAAATGAATATATAGACAAAATTAAACTGAGGAATTATCAAAATTTCTTAAAACCAAAACTTTATTTGAAAATAATGTAATGTTGCTCAGGGACCTCATTATAGCGGGAGACCCGCATTGCTCATAATTTCAGTTGTCCTAAATGTTCAAAAATTCATTTGTCCTAAAAAATTTCATCCTAAAATTTTTGTCCTAAAATTGTTTTTCATTTCTCCTAAATGCATTTGTCCGAAAATTTATTTGTCCTAAATCTTGTAAGATGGCACCTGGATGCAAACTGCAACTATTGACGCTGCATGTGACTTATTGTCACACACTATTTTCGGTCTTCCTTTTAATATAAGATTTCAGTGTAGCCGGATTAATAAAGAGCGTTGAAAGTTGAAAGTAATCAACTTTTAATTTATTTCTCATATTCAGCAAAAATGTTTTGAAGTGGAAAATGAAAGTTTTTGAATGTTGAAAAATCTAAAAAAAAAATTAAGATCACATTTTATTCCTATATTTCAATCGTACATAGAAGATGTTTGAAAATAATTAAATTTTTTGTTAAATTGATAAAATGAGCTATTCAATAATATATTTTCATTGGTTTAGCCAACAAAAGATTATTCAGAAAGATAAAATAAAAATTATGAATAGAAACAATAGTTTTAAATCCCAAGGATTTTAATTTTATTCAAGTTTAATGATTCTAAATTTTTTTTTTCATTTTTATGAATCAGAACTTTATTGGCATTTTCTCCCTTTTAACGAACAATCCAATTTACATCTCCATTTTGCCTTTCTTTGCAGAGCATAGATTGAATTTTTCCAGCAATATAAGCCCTTAAGATTTTCAAATTTTTATGACACTTACTTTTAGGACACTTGAAATTTAGGACAAATGAATTGAAAAATTTAGGACAATTTATTTTAGGACCTTTGATTTTAGGACAAATGACGAATTCAGTTTTAGGACAAATGATTTTAGGACAAATAACGGCGACTCATTATAGCACCAATTTGACGTTGACCTTGATCATAAGAATAACTTTACAAGGTCATGCAATTTTGATCGCTATGAGGTCCCAGGTCGGTTCGAAACCAGCCCTGAAAGTTGCTGGAAGCGGCTCCAGGTGGCGTTGCAGTCGCCCTCGGAAAATCGTCAAATTCCTTCAGTTTTTCCCAAATATTTCAATGCCCTTTGAAATTTTGTGGCAATTTTCTTAATCCTTTAAATCAACAAAACTACAAAGTTTCAATTGCAAACAAATGAGGCAAATTTGATTTATACAAACTTAAAATTTATTGAAATGGTTTTCCGCCCTAAAAGTGGCCACGAATGGTGATGGAAAAAGGCATGGGGTTGCTTTTCAAAACATATCCTGTGCGGTCTGCCCCTCTCAGATGCCCATTTCACATTAGCAGGAACTGTTAAAGCAGGCATAATCAGGGTTCATCAAGAGCGTCCAAAAGGAAGGCGTCACTTTGCAAAAGAGCCTGCGCAGCTCCCGGTTTGAGAGGAAATTTGACTGCACTTTTGTTCAAATTTTTGAAACTTAATCGTGGCTTATCAAGATGGCGGAGTCGATTTGGAAATTCACTTTTGAGTTTCGCTAATTAAAAGTGAGTTTGCTCTCGCTCGCATCCCATCGTAATCTCTTTAAATTCGGCGCGCGCGAGACCAGCAAATTAAGCCGCTTAAAACTCGTGGCGCCGAACAATTAATCGCTCTAATACTTGTTGATGACTTCAAGAGCACCGAAAACAACGAGCAGAAGCTTTTCCTCAAATTTCAATGCTACCAAAAATTAAAACGTCAAAAAATTAAAAAAAAATATATATGAACTTCTTGTTAGGAATTAATTAAACAGGTTGAAGTTAAGAGTTAAGACTACACTTTTGATACTGTTGATGAGCAAGAAAAGACAGTAAAATCTATTAATATTCTATAAAAGGTAAAATAAATTAGTGGATATTTTAATTTCGTCATTTTTTAATTAAACAAAAGAGTTTTCAATTTCCTCAATTTTTACTAATCATCGTCAATGTTACCCCAGTTGCCATTATCCACTTTTTAACTGGACATGGCGTAAGCAATAAATAAAATTTAGCTTAAATAAAGTACATTTGGTACATTTATTTAAAACCAAGTCTCAAAATATTTTAAAATTACAATTTGATTTGATTTACAATTACTTTGAATAACAAATGAGACACTTTTGATATGTATTTTTTACTTCTATAGCAGTAGTTTTGATTAAGTTTGAATGGAAGGGTGGGGTGGGGGGGGGGGTCGGGGGCAATCAATAGGCTATAAATATGCTCGCGTTTTGCTGACAATAAAAAGCAGTGTTGGCGCTCTTAACAATACAAACGGTTTATCACACGTTGGCGGGCCGCGATGCCAACAGATAGACGCGCGCGGACATCGATCCTCCTCACCCCCAACCCCCACCCCCATTCACCGCCAAAATGCCTCTCAAGACTCGCTTGCTCGCTCCTCCGACCTGCCACGCATTTTCGCCAAAATTACTCCGAACCAAATTTTTCTGCATCATTTTGGAAAAATTACAAACGCAAAATTTCTTAAGTTAAAAATGATTTAATTACCTGAAATTGCATTTTCAACTAGGATGGATGGGGGCAAAATTTTGAGCACACAAATGAAATTCCTCTCGTGGAAACCAACGGAGCCGAAACGACGCAAATGCAAAGTATGTTTTTGTTACTTTTTCGTTGCGGCCGCGGCAATCCAAACTTTTATATTTGCGGTCAGAAAAACTGAACTCAAATTTTCACGCGCCATCACAGGAGATGAATATATTTGGTTGCGCTCTCTGCGCTCTCAATGAATCACTAATTCAAACCTTGAATTCAAACGTGCCAGGAATTTATTGAATTTTAAAATCACAACGTTCTTATCTTTTAAAAACCGTAGGAAAATCGCTTCCAAAATATCTCATTTAACTGAAAACACGGTGGCCTTTGAAATTTAAATTTGATATAATCATAAATATAACTAACAATGCAAGAATTGATTCTGAACAATCAACAACATAACTTGAAACCGATTTTGATCAAATTTTTGAAAAACTGGTCCGAGTGAAAATGAAATATAATTTCCTAGAAATATGTGTGAATCTATGTTGAACTAGATTTTAAGCCATAAATTTAAATTATTTACCTTTCAATAATTCATAATTTGACAACTAAAATATTTCCAATTAAAAACAGATAACTCGGTGGATTTTGTAATCAGGATAAAAAAATCCCTAATTTTGTCGAAAATCTTTTAAGTAATTCTGAAAGTGTCAATTTTGATGTTTAAATTTTCACTAATAATCTGCTAGTTAATTAAGTAACTAAGTGGTGCGGGAAATTTCAACCTCCATAATCATCAAATCAGCGTAGTGATAAAAATTTAAAATTTCTATCTGTTTAAAATTTTAGCCTCCACTTTCGTGTTCTTGAATGTTATTTCGTTTCTAAATGTCCAAATTCCAATTGCTTCCTCATTTTGATCTGCGCAAATTTCCATCTGAATTTCAGATGAAATAAAAAAGGAAAATTTTTGTTTGAGACTCACGAGAGAATGAAGTTGAAGCAAAAAATGGCAGAGAGCGATGTCGAGGGTTGCGTGCGTTCCGTCGAGGGGTGGCTGCGCGACTGGGGGTGCACGAGGGCGCGAAAGGCGCGCCTGCCCGGCCACGCAGACTCCCCCACCCCCACCTTCCCCTCGCTCGCCCAAATCGAGATTGCGTTTCTCTTATTTTCATCCCTCACAAGGCGCGCACCACCTTTATCGCGGCGAGAAAAGCGTCGCCGCCGCAACAAACTATTTCATTTCAAGCCTGCCAGCGACGCGCAAACAACTTTATTAACTCGCGACCAAACTTTCCCTTCACAGTTGTTGTCAAATGTCACAACAATATTTTCATATGATATACCAAATTTCTTATGAAACTTTGTTACTTTTATAACACAAAAGTGAACACTTAATTCAATTTGATTTCATATTTGATTTAGGCACATCAAATTTTTACAAACAGAGTAATTTTTAAAATTTCGATTTAAATAAGATTAAATTAATTATTCTTCAATATCTTATTAATTTTATTCGGAATTAAAAAATTTTCAAAATTAAATTAATCAATGTATACACCAGGGGTTCTCTTTGAAAGTAGAATAATCCTAAATCATACAATTTAAACTGTGAAAATTGATTTGTCTTCATCTCAAGAAAAACATAGTTTTTTTACATTTCCGTGCGATTTTCTCAAACCATTATACGCATTGACCGTATATTTTCTGGTCATAGCTCATAGCAAATTAAGATCTAAAGGAAGGTTGGTCAAAAGTAAAAAACACTTACCACTCTTGGCTTTATTTATTGAAACGCGAAAAACTGTTTACTGAAGTAAAATCGCTCATTAACGCAGAGCATAAAATATTGAATTTGAAGGCGAATTTGTTAAAAAATAATTAATAATGATCCTTATCAAAATACAAAGATTCAAACGATATTTACTTCCACTTGAAAGGAAAAAGGCCTGTTGAAATAAACCAAAGTTTCGCTGCAATCGGGGAGGATTAGCGAAAGTGGCCCCGGTTTGATTGGATTTAGTATTTTTGGAAATCATCGCTTTGCAATCTGGTCATTGATCTGATTAAATCCTTCAGAGCATCGATTCAAAACCAAATTCGTTAGAAACACCAACATAAATTTTGATTTGACGCGAGTCTATTTCCGTCTCTGGTAAATGCAAAAAAAAAACTCATATAATAAAAACAAATAGCAACTGCGTGTCGGATCAAAACCCAATCAAATGTATTTCTCGTTCGTATTAGTTTTGAATTAGTTGCGGAAATTAATTCCCCGGGCGTGTTTCCATTAAAAACTCATTTCGCGCATTATAATCTGCTTTATGTTTGCAGTTTGAAAACATCACAACATGTTTTTGCATCGATTTCACTCAATCAAAATGATATAATCCGATTTTCAAAATTCATTTGCCATTCAAATGGAAATCAACATTTTTAATATTTATAGAATCGGATTTTCAAAACAAAATTTTTTTGTTTCTCAAAAAACTTGAAAAAGTTAAAAATTAGTTTCGTACAAAGTTGAATAGTTTTGTAATGAGTAGTGAGTAGTCTTTTTTAAAAAAAAAAAAAAAAATGATGTTCGCATGTTAATTGTTTGCTTTGGTCCGCGCGCAATAAAATAATCTCCCTTTTGAAAAGAGGGATTTTCTCTCGCATTTGAATTCAGAATTTATTTCCACACCGAGTTGTTGGTTTAGTGCGGCTGCTGATAATAATTATATCGCGCCGCGGCTTCTCATTTTCACTTGTCGTAAAAGTGACGCGCTTCGTGTCACCATAAATCATACTTGACAAATATATAGTATGGCGGCGTCGGTGCAAATTTGGTTCTTTCTCACCAGACTTACAGATCAAAATTCTATTTATTTTTATTTAAATTCAAAAAGTTATGCTTGAAATTAAGAAATCTTTTCAATTTTTCTTGGCTGTTTCAAATTGCTTTTTTTTTGCCAAAATTCTCTTGTAATTTCTTCTAATAATGATGAAAATATGTATCATTATTGGCATCTGATTAATCAGTAAAAACAAATATTTAGAAATTGCTACTTTGGAATAAATTCTAGCTTTGGAAATTGATTTTTCCCAATGAAATGAAAGCCATGATTATTTTAGGCCGAAAGAAAACACTCATTTTTTTCCATCAGCCCAATCAATTTGTGACGCAAAAGCGAAGTAAACAATTATGTGGGCAACACGGAAGTGCCGTTTGAAATAAATAATCTACGTTTTTCTCGTTGCGGATTTGCGAATTTGCATTTGAGTTGTAATCCGCGGGCAGGGGGTGCAGGGGGCGCGCCAAAAGAGAGCCCACGGGACTAATCTGGGCACAATGTCGGAGCTAACGAGAGAGACGAAATGAGACCACAGGCTCTGCTTTCAAGTGCGCTAATCGTTTCTTATTCATGCAAAGGACCCACTTTTGGCCGCAACCATCACTGCGATTAAAAAAGTGCCGAACGCGAGACACGGATTTTATTTTATTTTATTTTATTTATTTATTTATTCTCCATTCAGATACAATAGAAAAAACACAACATCTTAATTACATCAAGTCAATACACAATATAAAACATAAAACACTGAAAATACATGTAAAGAATGTTGGTTAGAGGGGTGAATGGAGAAATGGCTCTTCGCTAGCAAACAACTTGCTAAAGCACGGCGCACTCTCCTTCGAAGAAGAGCGCACCGGCCGCTAGAGCCATTGGGCAGGGGGGCTACGGATCAAGTTTTAGCCACAGATACGCCTTGCACAGCGCTGGAAACTGTGCCGCGGTACAGTCTTTTAAGGCGGGTGGCGTGTCATTCCACGGTTTGACGACGCGGTAAGAAAACGCCTCGCGTCCGAATTTTGTTCTCGCGTCTGGCTGCAGCGCACGGGGGTAGTTGCTGTCGTCGCTTCGCAACGTTGGCCCCGTAGTAATTCGCGCTCTCGCGTCAAAGTCGGTCACGCCGTGGTCACTTTTTTTAAAAAATAAAAGGTCAGTGTACAGGAGCTGCATTTTCACGGGCATTATTTTTTGCTCCTTTACCGGCGGAAGGTGTTTGCCGTGTATGAAGTGAAGGGCCCGTTTTTGGATTTTATCCAGTTTTTTGGCCGTGCAGTCGGTGCTTGGGTGCCACGCTGGGGTTCCGTAAAAGAGACCCGGCTTTACAAGCGTGAGATACGCAATTCTTTTTACACGCGGAGTGCACCCGTGCAAATTTCTTGAAGCAAAGCCGAGAGTTTGGGCTGCTTTTGCGCGCATATTTTGAATATTTAAAATTTTTTTAAATAAACTCTCGGACAAAGTTAATTTCATTACCAGACATTTTTGGAATACATTTCCTTCTTAAATTTGAACTAAAAGAAGGAATATTGCAAATATATTAAAACATTTTTAATTAATAATATTATTAAGAATTGAAAAGTTTACTTTAAAGTTCAATTTATCTCTACTTGATTTTTCCAGATTTTTCTAATCTGCAAGACTGCGGACGCAGCAAGGGTCAAGCTTATTTAATTCCAGCCAGTAACTGGAGAAAATCTTTCAATCTGCTCAACATCCGCCTGCACACGCAACACAAACAATTGGGCCAAAGATGTTTTTTTACAATATCATTTGAAAATATAACAATTTTCAAAAAAAGCATACATCGATTATAATTTATTATTTTTGATCATGTGAAGATGAAAAGATAGAATGTTTGTGATGAACAAGGATTTTGAATATTGCAAAGTAAACCCTAATTTAATTAATAAAAACAAGCTTTGGCGGCGGATCGAGTTGTTTTCGCCTCTTCGTGCATCACACACGCCGTCCGACTTGGCAAAAGGTCAAGAGGTTATCATCCGTCCCCGCATTCACGTCACGCCTCATCCTTTCTCGTCAAAATTAAATAATAATTAATGATTATTTTCTAACTACAAATTTATAAACAAAATGTATTACTAGATCATTCTTAATTACTGTGTTTCTTTAGAAGATGGAACTGAATTTAAATTTAAAAAAAATCTATTATTGAAAAAAGAAGCTTAAATATTGCAAAAGTATTTTTCTCCTTGAAGATTGTTGATTTAGATTTAATATATATTTATTAGTTCGAATTTCGAAAACTAGTACATGCAAATTTAAAAAATTAAAGAGGGTGATCCAAAAGCCTAACTTGGCCCAGGCTAACTTGGCCCACCAGCAGAATTGAATGGCGGGTTAATTTAGCCTGGGCCAAGTTAACCTTTTGGATCGCCCTCATTATGTCAAAAATTTGTCCACTGCACTCTTGATGACTATTTTAGTCCTGCAAGAATTGTCACTTTTCAATCACTTGAACTTAATAGTAAAATATCTTCATTTTTGTTAGTGTGACGAAATTTTGATTTTATAGACAAATCAAGCAATTAATATATTAAAAAACCAAAGACTTTTCTTACAGCATGAGAGCAAGTGAGAAAGAAGAGCAGAAAAGTGGGTTTGGAACGGAAAAAAGGTAATTTCGGCAAGTTCAATCTGAATTGATGGGTCGTTGGAAGCCGAGTTTGAGGATCGACTTCCCGCAGCGTGCACGTGTTTGTGTCACTTTCACTAAATCATTTGTCGCTTAGATCCATTCTCAAATCGTTCCTTTTTTATCCTCAAAACGTGGCACAAATTCCGAAAGCAAACGAAAAGAAGTTTTTTCATTGCAAAAGTTTTTTATTTTTCAAATATACACGGAATACGTGCAAATCTCTTGGCAGTAATTAAGTGTAGTGATAAATTAGATAACATGGATTTAAACAACTAGAACTTTATTTTATGTAAAATAATAAAAACCAGTTTGCAAATACTTGTTTCTGTATTCTAATCAGAAAAAAATAAAAAAATTTTTAACTTCTTTTGAAAAAACTAAAATAATTTGATTGTTTCCGCCGTTTTTTTAATAATTTCCACCTGCAAATGGGAGACGCAAAGAGGCGAATTATCTATTTTCCTCGAACACGCTTCCTTGAGGCGTGATTAAAGTGGAGCTTTCCGCGCGTTTTCCCCCGGGCAATATCGCTCCTTTGCCCGTTTTATGAAATTCGGCGTTTCTCCCCACGACTCTGCATGTTCATTCATGAAAACATCATTGTTGAGACACGTACGCTTCATGTCGCACCAAATATCCGCCCGAGTTAATAATAAAATTATGGTGCCGTGAAACGAGCGACAAAAGCGGCAACTTTTCCATTCCCTCTTCAAGTGGATCAACTTTGAATGAAACGAATTTGCAACTTTTCATACATGAAAGGTTTTTTCAAATAAAAACGTATTTTATTTCCAAATCTCCTTATTGTTCGATTGAAATTTTTAAGTAATTTAAAAAAGAAATTTTGTTAAACATTAATTAATCTAATTTTCTCGAAAGATTTTACCAAGTTTGTCAGATTTCCGCCATTTAAGAGAACAAATCAGCTTTTGTCCTATTTGATGGATAAAGTGAAAGTATGACAGGGTGGCAATCACATAGAAATCTTATCTTCCAAAAACTCCTACTTTTGTTCCGATGGAAATTTGAAACCTGAGATGACAGATCCTAATTCGGGTGTTGGATTTCCAAAAGGGCCTTTGATTCATTAATTACTTGGCAGACAACACTAATCAATGGAAGGAGGAGCAAATCTTCATTTAAATAACTCTCACAAGTAATGGTATTGAGATGAGACACCCCGATTTTGATGAAAATTGGTGTACAACTTTTCTACTACCCATTGGTACCCAAGAATGGCTATTAATTTTTGCCCATCTTGTTCAATTTTTGCCATTTAAACTCCATTTAATTTGAATTACATTGGAGAAATCGAAAGTATGCAAAATATATACACAGAGGACGCTTTTGTTGCCTACATTTGATCGTTTTTAACATGCGTTTAAATGGAAACTACCAACCCCTGTGAAATTGGGCAACTTTTGATAGCCATTCCAGAACACCCAAGGGTAGTGCAAGTTGCATATCAACTTTTATCAAAATTGGGGTGTCTCATCTCAAAAACATTTTCCTCCGAAATAGCACTTTTTTATTGCCTCTATAAGTAATTTTTTACTTTTTTAATTACACTAGTAACAATGTTTAGCCTCAAACATTGAAAAGTGACCATTTTGGTTGGAAAAATGCCGCAAGCGTTTAAGCAACAAATTTTCCTTGCGATATATTTTGAATCGGCCTCGTTTGCCATTTTCCCTCTCCACGTTTTTTTTTTCATGAAAACAAAACGTCTGCTTTTTATGGCTCTATATTTTCTATCTTTTCTCTTTCCAGAAGCTGGAAAAAGAGCTTATTTTTTTTTGCTACAAACAGGCAATAAAGTTTGCTCGAATATTGCGACTGATCTAGAAGTTTTTCTTCCAAGGCGATGCTTTCCCGAATATTCTTCAATTAGGATCATTTTTAGTCTCAATTAGGGCGGCGCCTTTGTTTCCACCCTCGCTGCGTTGTTGTAATTTTACGCCGCACACGCAAGACAAAAGCGGCGACGACAAAAGCCTTGTTGTCCACCTTGGTGAAACATTATCGCGGAAATCGCTGGAAAAAGAGAAACCCAGAAAGAGGATTTTTTCCCCCATCAATATGTAAAACAAAAACAAGCCGCAATCAGAAGCTTTTCACATGAAATGATTTTCTGCATTTGGATAACTTGAAATAACGCCGCAGAGTGCTTTTGCTTGACCATTCCTTTAAATATTCATTCTCCGTTGTCTGAGGTTAAAACCGACGAGTTGAAAATTCACTTGCAAAGCCAGTGAATTTTCCGCTTCGGCAAACACGCTAATTTCTGTTGCACCTTTGATTTGAAGCAAACGAGCAGAATTTAATCCTTCTCTACTACAAAACCATCGCGGGCAAACATGAATCGCAAACAAAATTCAAATTAAACGCAAATACCACCAAAGCGTCTGGTGAAAATCCAATATTTGCTGAATATGGTAAAATTTTGTTCAAAATAAACAAAGTGAAAAATAATAGGGTTTCTGAAAATTATCTTAGTTTTATATTGAAATCGATCAAACAAGATTAATTACTTTTTTTAATATTTAGAGAAAATTGATTCATGTTTAAATTTATTACTGAAAGTATGGAAAATTAAGCCAACTAATTGATTGTTTTCAAGGAAATTGTAATTTAAATTTTTAGCTCATATATTTCTTAATTAAATTTAAAAGTAATAAAAGTTGTGCAACAATTTCAATTAAGTGAAGAAATGCATCAAATCTTCATGTTTTTTTTTATAATTTTTACGACTTTGATCCTTTAAAAAAAAAATAAGAATAACATTAAATTTGCGATTAATCAGTTGATTTAAAAATTCTTTTAACTGGACTTACAATTCTAGTCATTTACAAAAAAGATTACTTCCTCATTTATTTTGAAGCATAAATGGGTAATTTTTTTTAACTTGAATTGCTCAACTCTGGTTTTTAAAGACTGAACCACTGAAGATTTCACACAAAAATTATTCCTTGTTAATTAAAGCGGGTGTCCCGGCCCTTGAGGTGGAGCAGTTTGTCGCAGCCGATAAGAGTTGATTGCGACGATAAAATCGGCTAAGCGCACCTGCCGCCCTTATTCTCGCTCTCGGATCGGCTTAATTTGCATTCGGAGGCGAGAATGAAACGTAATTGGCGCAGATTGAATCGCCTCTCGGGGCTGCAAAAGCGCTCGATCCGACACGGACGCCCCGCGGGAAATTACACGCTTCAAAACAGCAACACTTGTCACAAAAAATAAGTTACACGACTTGTTTTCTTCAGAGAGGAATAAACAAAAGTGGTTGGAAATAAAATAAAAATTAAAATAATATATTATCTTTTGTTTGTAGATTAAGCAAATAATTTAGAGAGAAATTTTCAAGTAATTCAGTCCAAACAAATATTCGCTTGCAAATTTTAAAGCGAGTTGAAGTTTTATTCTTTTCATGCAAATAATTACAAAGAGCTCACTTTTCCATTAATTGCGCTGTTTTTGTTTGGTTGTCGGAATTAATTAAAAGCGTCGTGTTTTCAAAATGTACGAGTTGTTTGGTTGAGTGCGTCGGAGTGTTTTGTTAATAATTCACTTCACGCGCGGCTGACACAACGAGAAATTAATTGCGACACTCGAATGTTCAATTCACACCTCGATTGATGCATCAAAGACTCGAGTCGAGAGTTAATCAAGCCTTTTACGAGATACTTCACGAAGTCGTAATTTTTATATTTACTTTGGCCAGTAACTCTATCCTTGATATAATAAATAAATATATTGATCGTAAATCTACAAAAGCAGCTTTCTCTCTGAGACGAAGATACAAAAGTTTGTTTAGGAATTTAATTAATTTTGGAAAAAAAGTCCCGCAAAGAGTTTCTCCAAATTCAATGTCAAACATACAAAAATATTGGTAAAATAAATTAGTATTCCAGACTTATCAAGTTATCATCCTGATACGGATTAAAAGAAGGGATTTGAATATCTAAAAAAGAGGAAGCGAAATTTACCGGCCTTCGCAGCAAAACAACAAGAAAGGAAATGTTTTTGTTTCGCGCATTCAGCCGAGCAGTGTTTTTGCTAATTAGGCCTTTCCGATGGTGTTTCCAAAATAAAGGGGATGTTTTCACCCCTCGGCTGGTAGATAAAGGTTGCCTACCTAAAAAGGCATTGTTCAAAATTCTTCATTAAGTTTGGAAGTTAACATTCTTTTAAAATATTGAATTGAGCCATTGTTTCTCTTGTGCGAAAAACGATATTTTTATTAGAGATTATTTAATCTTATATTTTGAAGAGGAAACGCATTTTCCGCTGTTCAAAATGCGACCTTTGTGGCGTTGATGAATATTTCATGGCGCGCGGAATTGGTTTTTCGCGGAAAACTAGACGCGCAATGCGGTGCTTGAACATCCCGCAGCGCCACGACAAATTCCGCACAACGAGCTATTGTGCGACGCAATTTTGCAACAAATATGGCCGCCGGCTCTGCAACAGGAATTAGATTAATCTCGCTTTATCCGATTGAAACTCGACACTTATTTTATATGGAAAATCGATTAATTGCCAATAAACTACGTAAATTGTTGCATGTTTTAAGAGCAATTTCAAAGCTACGGTTAGAGATTTACATCTAAACCTACCCTTTTATTATAAAAAATAAAAATTTAAAATAAAAATAACTTGACTGCCTTTGAACGGAAGGACTTGAAAAGCAGCAAAAAATCCAATCAAAAAATCATTCCATCAAAATGAAGCCGTCGTTGTCGAATTTCTCATCACAACAGAGAAATTCGAGCTGTAAAAATTGCCCGAAGTCAAACAAAACAAAAGTCTCGTTTTACAAATCAAATCATATTTCAATTAAAAAGCTAGCGAAGGAAAAGGGAATCAATAAATTCGGGGGAATTTTGCGAGGGCCGTGCAGATCAAAGCGGGTTCTCGACGTAATTATTCAAGAGGCCTGATTTTGAAGGGTAGAATGTTCCAGCTTCGGCACGATTATTACACGCATTAATTTCAAAGGTGACACGCGCAAGCGAGAAACAGACACGATTCAAACCAAGTGGCCTAGAAACTCTCCAGCAAACATGGCGGCCAATCGACGCTAAATTGTATAAGTTCTGAGACATCATTAAATTTCAACTCAATTTCAAATATTTTGGTTTTCAATCTTAAATTGTCTTGTGTGAAATTTAAATTAAATATCGAGAGTAATTCAATGCCATCTCTTAATTGCTTCTTCAATCACAATAATTCTTCTTCAGTTTCAAAATTTTGATTAAAAAAGCAAAGGTTTCTGATTTCAGATAAGGGAACGAAATAAGAGCGGTGAAATTACAAGTTTTCACTTTATGTTTATGGGATTGCTTTGTTTGGTCGCGCCAAAAAAAAAAAATAATAGTTCGCCCACACTTGAGAACGCGCGCCCAAATGGAAAGAAATGCGCCTTTGCTTTTCTCTCTTTTTACATCTTTCTCGGCACACAAATACAAAAGTGGAAGAAAAGCTGCTTCAAACATCTTGTCTTGCTCAAGGGCGGGATTTGCACAAAGATTTCTTCCTCCAACAAACGACAATTGCAATTATTCTTGATTTTGTATCAAAGCATTATTTTCTGGAGGAGTTTCAATTCAAACTAAATCTGTTTTGAAATAAAATCGGAAATAGAGCAAAAATGTAATAAAAAAACGCAATAATCATTCCTATTTCAAAACAATCGAAGCAACTAACGTTCTGCAGTAATTTGCGAAAGCGGTGGGAAATTTTGCATCACCCTTTTTACCAGAAGTGTTATTGGGTGACCTGCTTTGCATTAACAACAAGTAGGGGCTGAGCTGCAACAAACAGTGCAATTTTTCTTTCATTTCGTTGCGAAATTTTTGCACCTGCGGCAAGTGCGACGCGCCCTATTTTTACACCTCACGTGGCTTTCATCGCAGAGTGCGCAATTTTTCATTCTCCCCGCACTCAAAATCCACGAGGGAACACGCAAGCTCTGGAAAGTGGCAATTCTCTTTTTTTACAGGCTAGAAATTCGCTGAAGGACGATTTATTTCGCTGAATTTGAATCTCTCACTTGAAGTTTGATATATGTAAAAAATTTATTATAAATATTCCAAATTATTAATTTTTAAATGGCTCTTCAAAGCATACAAATGGAAATAGTTTTTGAAAAGAAGGGAGGATGTTCGTCATTTTCAAATTTTACTTTAGAAGGAATGAAGAAATCAGAAAAAGACATGAAATAATTTAATTCAAATTGTGATTGATTCTTGAAACGAAGAAAAATCGGTTCAATTTTTATTACTTTGCTGCTAATTCTCTGAAAACATCAAAAGTGTCTCTTTTAATAAAATAAATTTTGTCGTTTATAATCAAAAAGTTGATCAAAAGTTTATAAACAACTCAATTAATTTCTCCCAATGTTTTTTTTTTTACCACATTATTTCTTCAAAAGAAAGACGAAAAGCATATTTTTTCTCACACCAAAACGGGAAGAAAGCAATTTCCTGCTGTTGGACCTCGCATGTGTGGCGCTCAAAATGTAATTACGCCACCTTTGCGTGTTACAATTTTTGTTTTTCGGGGTTGTTCGTCGGCCGCCCTGTTTTAATATGATGAGCTGACGAAATTCTCGCTCCAACTCCAATTCTCTTGTTTTTACTTTGAAAAGCAACTTCGCAAGAGAGTTTGCAAAGTTTTCGCAAGGCTGAGCCCAAGGAGCGTTTAATTAGCGAGCGTACTTTCCGTTCCTCCTCAAAGGAAGGCTAAATAATAATATGCATTGCAACAACAAACAAAACGCTGTTTTTAATGAAAAAACTGGAAAGTGCAAAACTTTGGAATTACTTGAGAAATATTTTTCACTTTTATTGCTGGGTCGAATAACAAGAACTAATTTTTTTTTCTCCTTTGGAAAGGAAGTCACTTTTTTCGAGAGAGAAAATTGTCCGCCGAGCCGTGAAAAGGAGGTGAGCCGAGGGTGGAAATTAACCGGGGTTGACGCGCTCAAATCAACAAGCGGAAAAGCGACCGTCGCTCCAAACCAGCCACACTTTTTCCTCACAAATTCCACATAGAAATTTCATAAATTTGTCTCCCCCTCCCGAAATGAATTATTTAGGCCCTTCTTTGCTCAACTCAGAATCTCATTCAAATTTTGATTGTTTCATTCGGTTTTAATGTGATAACTATTTATGAGGTGTCAAAACTTTGTGACTTATAAAATTGAAAACCTTATTAATCTGCAGATCCAACTGAAATGTTTGAAAATTCCCATTCGGGCTGACGTTTGTTTCTACTCATCTTGGAGCAAATTTGTGTCGCGTATAAAATGGGGTCTTGCTCGGATCGAAATGAAAGCTCGGATTGCGTGTCAAGAGGCGAGAAAGAGAGACAAATTCCGTGTTCATTGCGCATAACGACAATTGTAATGAGATGTTTGCTCCAGGGACGCGACGTTCTCTTTGTTAACGACTCGCAAATTGAATGATCACTCCCCTTTGCAGAGAATGAAATTCGGTTCAACAAACACGGTGAATAGAAACTTTGTTACTCAAGGGAAATGTCAGCAAGGACAAAATTAGACCCGCCGTAACTGAAATGCTGCCAAATGAAAGTGGAGAAAATGACATAAAATTAGTCCTCTTTAAACATTTTCTTAAAATTTGACACGAAATTATTTCTATTTAAATTTAAGTAAATTTCCTAAAATTTACATGAGTTTTCCAGAACCTCTTCTGATCAAATTCGTTCAAAATCTGAATTCTGAATTGAGAAATTTTGATTTTCTGGAAGGTCGAAGAGATTTGAATTAAAAGTGGTGTTTTTTGCTCTTGTTTTTGCCTCAATTTGCGGAGAGTCTCGAGCTCCCGAGAGACTTTTTTATTTGGGTTGGGGTTAATGGGCAGGTCGTATGTGGCGGCGCGCAGGGATTTGGGGATTTGAAGGGGGAAAAAAAACACTCCAGAATTAAAACCAGAGTGGAAAGAGAACGGTCTCGGCAGATTCAATTGAAGCGAGAGCGAATTAGCATTTCCAGCTCCGCGCAAATTAAACAGAGGATATTATTTTTCTGCATTCGATGGCTCTATTTTCTTTGAATGGATAAAAAATAGTAAGCAAATGGAAATTCAGAGAAAATTGCGGTGTTTTTCTTTTTCTTTCAAGTCGTCATTGCTGGATGCAGAGATCAAAGTTCTGATCATCGAGATGTTCTGATTGCAACAGAAAAATATGAAGCAAATCCTTGACATGAAATTGCCTTGGTTTTTTAAAGTAATTTCCCACTTGCTGAAGTTGATATAAAGAACATTCGATCCACCAAAGCAGAGCTTCAAATTTTGAAGAAATAGGCAAAAAATATTTAATTTCCAATTTTCCTCAAAATGATTAATTACAAAAATTAATAAAACGTTGAAAAATCCAATCCAATAAAAAGTAATTTTTGGTGAAAATTTGTAAAATTTGACCACTTTAAAAAAATAATAAAAAAAATATTCCACGTGGTTAACGTCGGAGGCAGAAGTGGAATCGGTGGCACAAAAGCGACTTTGCTGCTCGGCACGGAATCTCAAGTGGCAATTTCCAATTTGTTTGCAGATTTTCCAAAGCCGCCTCCGCTTGAGAAATGAACGGCAAATTTGAGCGCGTTTTTGCCTCCACGTCAAAGCAGAAAAGGATACGCAAAATATCCATAATAAGACAACCTAAGGCTTTCTCTCTCTTGCCTTTGATGGAAGTTTGCGCAGTTTCCGTAAGTTCAAGAAAGTCTTTTTAACTATTAAACTCCGTCGCAAAAGTTTCCAGTTCAACTGAATTCGGAGCAACTTTGTCGCAACTTAGAACTTAGGTCGCTTCATTATTTTGAATCAAAGTTGCAGGTTCGTGTATTTGGGATTTTGATGAAATCGTTGGCTCGGCCGGCAGACACGGGTGTTTGTTTGCGGCAGGTAAACAACCCCTGTGGCCAGTCAGCCGAGCTCTGAATTCAGACTCAATCTCAGATCTCATCTGCAGCCAGACGAGAGCCAAGTTGCATCACTTCGGAACTGAAAGAGAAAATAAAAAGGCTGCTTGGCTCGAAAATAAAGAAAGGAGAAAAAAGAAAACTGTCTCATATCATTCAATACATCAATTTCACCTTGGAATAAAAAAGTTAGAAGCGTTTCAGACAGTAAATTTTACAAACTTGCACCATAAAAAAAAAAACAGTTTGAAATAAATATTTTATAAAAAAAAATTAATGTTTTACATTATTTTCCTCTCTTGTATGGTTCAAAATGGATAATTTTTTTATTATTATGTATTTAAACTGAACATTTTTATAAAAAAATTGATTTGTTTTTGTTTCAAGTGTAAATTGAATTGTTGAAGGGACGAATGTAACACAAAACTCGTTCCTCGTGATGTGTTTGGCGCAAAGCGAGATATCATCAGATCAAATTTCACCCGAGCATTGTGTCTTGTTATGTGGCGCAGAGATTTGAGCGTTTCTCGTTTCGCCCGGCGGCGGATAAGATTTCCATTGTTTGCGCCGCAGACGCAATTAAGCCGCGCTAATGTTCGTCAATTAGTCGCGATAACGAGCTCCACTGTTGATGAAGCTTCGATTTCAGCCCTAATTTTTTATTTCGTTTGTTTGCAGGATTTCTGAAACTTTTCCTGTTAGAAACGCACAATTTTCAATTAGGCTAATTGCAATCGGGCGGCGCTTTTCCAACTCCAGACTCGGAACAAACAAACAACAGCCCTTGCGAGAGTGTCTGCCAAACCGCAAAACAGAGTTTGACGCACCGAGGCGCGAGTAATCATTTTTAATTGCCTAAGTTTGAAAACAAAAGTCGGCCCGACCGTGAAATCGCAAGTAAATGTTTGTTTCGTGCAAAGCTTGGAACTTGCAATTGCGCAACAATTTTCTAATTTAACCTCAAAGTCAGTCGTGAAGAAGACGGGTTTAAAATTTTTCTATCAATTCAAGAAAATAAATATCACGGATCGAAAGGCTATTTTCTCATTTTCTGAAGTAATATTTGGTGATTTAAGGAGATTGATAGGAAATTAAATTTAATTTTAAAAAAAAATGACAAATTAAGCGCAACAGTGATTTTTACTTTCGCTGCATAAAAGAGATTTAAAAAAAAATATGATTTTTTTTTGTAAAATTTATTATAAATTAATACAAACAAGTCCTTAAATTTTTATAATTCATTATTTAAATTTTCTAATTCATTTCATTTGAATAGAAAAACTAGAATACTCTAAAAGTGTCTGTTTCTTAATTGAAAGAGAAAATAAATTCCTAATCAGATTGATTTTTATTTTCTTAATTTGCAGTATTTGTAAAAAGATTGGAAAAAATTCATCTTCTGCATTTGTTTCTCTTGACAAAAAGAAAACTCACTCGCTCAATATCAAAGAGAATTAAGATTGGCCTCAACCTTGACAAATTTTCCTCCAACCCAAAAGTCATCAGCGCGTTTATCATGATTTTTCGTTTCCTCGCGTCGTTGGCTGGCTTTTTTAGGCCTTGGCTTTTCCATGTGACGTGCAAGATTTGGGTTGCTTTTGATGCATCGGCCCCGACCCTCGCAATCCAGTTCACCAGGAAAAAAATGAAGCAATCGCGCACTACAATGCCGACTTCAAAGGCCGTTTCTGTGACGCAAAAGTGCACAGAATAAAACCAGAGCAGTGGAGAAAGTATTAAGAATTATTCATGTTCTAGAGGCGCCGGAATAATTCATATATGAGAAAATGAATTCGTCAGCTGAAAGTTAAATTAAATGTTAAATTACTCTGCTTTTAGAAATTATCAGATTTTAATAAAAATTACTGTTATTTTATTTACTTCTGCATTTTTAATTAAATTAAAATAATTAAACGTGTCAATTTGGGAAAAATTTTATGTTTCGCTTGAAAAGTGAAAGATTAAATTAAGTTTCAAACTCCATTGCAATGTTATTCTCTTTGCCAAACTTTTAGTAATTGAAAAAAGACTCGAATCGCACCTGCCGCTTATTTAACTAACCTTTTTTTTTTGTAATTTCGGGTCGGCAACAATTCTCGTCAGCCGCTGAGAGATGATCCGGATTAAAACAAGGAAAGGTCTCGCGCTGCACCCTATTTGTCATTCTCCGCAACTAATTCGAGCGAAATAATACAAACGGGGAGAAGCGAAGAGCGGAAATTTACGATTCAATTTGAAAACTTGCATCCGGCCGAAAAAAAAGGGCTGCATGCTCTCATAATTTGATCACCAGAGAAGTAATTAAAAAGCAGCACAGGCCGGAAGGTCCGCGTCCAATTTGTCCAAGAAACGCTCTCGTCTCGACTGATTCAATTTACTCCTTTTTATGCCCGAATAGAAACGAGACTTGAAAATTTTAGCCACAGAAGCGTTCATTGTAATTGAATTATCTACATAAATTGAAGGCTTTCATATAGTCTGTATCTCTTTTTCATATATAGGAAAATTAAAATACAATTCTAATTATTCTTAAATATTTGGCAAAACAAACAATAAAACAAACTATTTTTCTTGTAATTTATATATTGTTTGCATTTTCCAGATATTTCATTTTATTTCATCTGATGTTGATGTTTCAGATGTAAAAATTTAAATATTTTCTCTAAATAATTTCCAAACGCAGAGAATATTCCAGCGTTGATTAATTTTGTCAATATTTCTGCATAATCTCAGAAAAGAAATAAAATCATCAGTGGAGGAACAGATTATGCGAGAAATGCGCTAATGAAGTGACAAATTCCTGACAATGCACGCAAGATCGTTGAGAAATGCGGCGTGCTTGGAGCGAATAAATTAATGAAGTCGGAATTTGCGGCTCACAGGAGAATCGATCGCCGGCCCTTTCACTCGGTCGGCGCCAAACAAAACCGCCAAAGCTTATCGCCCCGCTCGCGATTGAAAAGGCCCACAACCCCTTTCACCACCAAAACCCACCTCGCTTCACCCCAAAAATAAAATTTTCAAAAAAGATGTGAAAATTCAACTGTACGGAAAACCTGCCCTTTTTAATTCGGCTCCGGGACTAATTTGTTGCGAGTGGAAAATGGAAAGGTTATGCAAGCGGGCGAACGCGCACGTCGAGCAGGTTGCGTCGCGAGTAATCTCTTTATAAGGAGCCAAAGTGCTGCTGCCAATAAGTCCGTCTAAGTGCTTTTCTTCCGAGAAGCACATTCGATCCCTGCCAAACACAATTGCTCGGATAATCAAACCCTTTCAACCAACAAAAACCAAAACGCACGCTTTTCCGTATCTTTAAACAAAAAACGATTATTTTTAGTCAGAAATCTGTTTTCAACAAGGAAAAGGTCAAAATTTCTCTTTTTTTTTCTTTGTGGAAACGGTTTGAAATCTTACGTTTTTTTAACTGGAATTGAATTGTATCGCTGCCTCAGTCTGAGCTATAAAAAAATAGAAGAAAATCGTCTTGAAATGATGATCAAAAGTTCAGTTTATATAAAGCTTTACGAAAATTGCAATCCGAGTGCGTGTCTTTTTTCCTCCATTTTATTTTTATCGATTGAGCAAATTGTGCGCCTGATTAGAGCGGCAAAGACGGAGCACTTGACAGAGGGCGCGTTTCTTCCTTTGACGACGACGACTTCGTCTCGTCAAAGAAGCAAATCTTCAAAGCGGCAAAATCGGTGTCACGCACAGAAATACCAGTTTCCAAGAAAAACCATGAAGAAATCAAACGAAGCTTGAAATGAGTCGCCGTTATTGTAACAAAAAAAATTTCCCCGAAAACCATGACTTTCTTCATTTATTTATTTTAAATTAAAATATTCCATACCAAAAATGATTATATGTAATAAATGCCGCAAGTTTAAATAATTTAAGAAATGAATCGCAAAAAATAGAGTTCAAGACGCTTTTGATTCGATTCAACGTGCAAATGCTTGACGAAAAGACTAGTTTGAATCAGGCCCTCCTTTTAATCCACAGCTTATCATAACGAGAAATGTTTTAGGATTGTTTGAAGCCTTAAAACAAACAATTTTTTTTAAATAATAAAAAATTTACTTAAAATCTTGCTAAAAAAATTTTCAAGCCTTCTTTCTATTGAAAATATAAAGATTTTCTTTTTTTATAAAGGTTAACTTAACTGAAGTTATAATTTGCTTCTTTCTGAGGGCGTTTTGGGACAGACTTTGGAAAAAAATTAGGGAGAAATGAGTTCAGGATCAGGGAGGAATGAGAAAACTATTTTAGGAGAAAAACTCTTTGAAACTTTGAGGGGAAATGATTTTAAGGACAAAGGGGGCTCCCGTTGAATTGAAGAGAATTTCAATCCGAACGAGAATTTGAATAAAATTTTAATATAATCTTACGAACTATCAAAGAAATCATTTTGGCATTCCAAACGACACTTTGGGTTGTCTTTTGTTCCGTCCCAAGGGACAGGATTTTCCCTTGCACTTCTGGCGGATAGTCTGGGCGTAGTTTTAGAAGAGGAACAGCAACAGCTGCCCCGAATCGAATTAAAATTTCATGCAACAGCAAAAAAAAAACGTGCTTACTCAGGAGATTTCTTCAAGTTGCTTTCAGCAAGTATCATTTCGTTTTCTTTCAAGTGCACAAAGCAAACGCCAAGATTTTCATTCAAATTGTTTCACAAAGTTTGGAGGGAAATTCAAGTATAATTTATTAATATTTGAAGATTTTGAATATTTCAAATTTTCCATTAATCAATAGAATTGGTTATCATTTGAGTTAGAAGTCTTATTATGTCAAAACTTGATCAAACTTTCTTATTTGTGTGTCGATTTTAATATTTTAGCTGCATTTGGGAATTTCGTTACAATCGCGTTTTTTGTATTGCGAAAAAGTAGCGGATTGTCGAATGTCCTTAGGGTGTTGAGACAGGTGCGCGGGTAATTAATAGTGCGCCGGCGGCGGGTGCATTGCAGCGAAACACGCACGACCTCCGCGCACCAACAACGACCGACAACGCAAGGGATGAAATGCCCCGAGCCAGCACAAACTCGATTTGCGCGGCCGCGTGAAACAAAAATGAACTCTCGGCCCCCAAGATTCTCATTCAACGTTTCCATTGCGACAGAAGTTTGTTTACAAAACGATATTTTTATTCCATTCTCACTCAAAGTTTAACTTTTTCAACGTTGAAATGAATTCAAATTCCCTCCGGTGAAAGAGCTTGTTTCGCCACAACCGATGCTGTCTGATGGCTATTTTTTCCTGAAACGATGCGATGGAAATGGATGCAGCTTTTGCGAAATATGGAGCAGAAAAACGAGGCGCTCGTCCTCTCTCTCTGCGGACATTCGCCGCATCAATTAATTAATTACGACACACAGAACTAATCTCGCTCTGCCCTCGAAGCAAATTAACTCTTCTTGAGAGAAAGAAAAATATTATATTATGTTTATAAAAAAAATATCCGCATTTATTCAAAATTTTTAAATCGCCGCTGATCTCAAAATTTCTGCTGTAAGGGAGTAGAATCGGCATTTTACATGACTACCGTTTTTCATGTTCAAGAAAAAACTGCATCTATCTCGGACATGCTGACACAATCTTTATTAATTTTTGTGTTTTTCTTTTTGCGAGACGAGATCGGCGCGCGCCCCGAAGGACCGAACCGTGAAATCCGCTTATCACAATCAGACTCCAACAAAAAAGTCCCAACTCGCACCGAAAGCAGAGAGGCCGGATTAAAAACGACCCAGCAGCACAAAAAGAGCACAAAATCCGCGTCAAAGACATTCCTCGGCGGGCCAGACGCGACCAGAGTGCCATTTTGTTTAATTAAAAACGGCTGAACTCGAGGAGAATTTCTGGCGAGCCTCTTTTCGCTCCCTCAAATGCTTTTGTATCTTTGCAACTTGCACTTCAAAATTAGGATCAAAATGGAAGATAACAGTGATTTGTTGTCAGAATTATTTCAGGTTCAGCAAGGCAGAAATTAAAGTGAATTTGAATAATAAAAGATTGAAACCGGGCGAACCTCGTTGCAAAGAAAAAATGAAAAAAGAAAGGACAACTGACCCCAAAGGCGACCTGCGGTCTGCTGGTTCTTTAAAACCTAGGGTTTCTTGTGTCCGACTAAAACTAAGTGGGAGGAATTAATAAAAAATTAAAAATAAAATGGGAGAATATAATTTTAATAAACAAAAAATGCAGAATTTAATCAAGCAAAAGAGTCAGTCAACAGCTTCATACTGTGATTTTGGCAGAAATTTACAGGGCAATGAACCCAAAGACTTTTCTGGCAAAATCACAGTAATCTGCCGCATTACTGGTTAGGACAGTTTTGCTTAATTAAATTATGCAATTTTTGTTTATTAAAATTATATTCTCCCATTTTATTTTTAATTTTTTATTAATTCCTTCCACTTAGTTTTAGTCGGACACAAGAAACCCTAGGTTTTAAAGTACCAGCAGACCGCAGGTCGCCTTTGGGGTCAGTTGTCCTTTCTTTTTTCATTTTTTCTTTGCAACGAGGTTCGCCCGGTTTCAATCTTTTATGAAATCCACCTCGAGTGTTACCATTCAATTTGAATAATGTCTGGAAAAAAGATTTACTCTTAAATGATTAAAGGCAAATTAAAATTTTTGATTTATGTTCTTCAGTGTTAATTCTTGATGGCGAGAGATTTTTTCTACCTTTTCAATGTCTAAAAAGAAGCTTTCGAACTATGCAAGCCCCTCTCGTTTTTACCGGTGGATCAATTTCGGCGAATTAATTGTTATTTAATTATTCTGTTATGAGCGGAACAGATGATGCTCTAAGAATTTCCGATTCAATTTTTTTGTTGCCTTTGTCTTTTACAAGGATAAAGATTTTGACTACTTGAAAGGAGCGATGCTTTTTCCTGCAGGTCTAGACATAATTTTTGCGATATAAAATTCCCCCCAAGGAATTGATGAATAAATTTGTTTCCTTCCGCGTTTGCTCAGAGTAATTGAAACAAAAAGCAAACTGCTCAGAATCCCAAGAGCTAAAATGCAGCAAAGCTGTTTAAAGCCGAGTTATGTTTGCGAGTACGGAAAGTTTGAAAGCCTCGTCAAGTGTTTTAGAGACTAATTGAATTTCCTAGTCCAAAAGTTACACTTTCGACGAGTCACTCTCCTCTGATTACACTTTCAACACAGCAAATCAATCAAAACAAAAAAGTGGATCCTGATGTAAAATTATGCTGGTGTTTTGAATGGAAATAAACAAAATTACAACCAGATTTTTTCATATTGTTGTTAATTATTATATTACTTTTATTTTAGCTACCAAATTGAATTTCAAACGCAAAATCGGCCTCGCGAAAATTGTTTGAATTTTTATCCATTTCGACGCAATGTGAAAATTTTCGAAAACGCGATTTGTTTTGATTTTGAGCGAGCTCGGCACACGAGGGAGGTTTATTTGGTGAGCGTGCGAGTCCGCAAACAGGAAACTGTAATCACTTTAATTTCCTTTGCAAAACGCGGCCGGGCACAAGGGTCGGCCGTTGTTTGTTGGCTCGGCCGACAAACAAAGCCAGAAAAGTACTACTGCTGTTTGCACTTATCGCGGCCGAACCCACCCTGCTAAAATCAACCCCCGGCCGCACTCTCATTCCGCCAGTAATGCCAATTGCATTCGGCCCGACAACCAAATAACGGCTCAAACTTTTAAGCTGCATGTTTCGACCATCTTATTGGAAAATAAATTTGCAACTAAATTAATGCAAATTCGTAATCATATATTGAACTATTTCATTATAAAATGAAAAAGCTTGAAATATTCGAGTTAATTGGAGTGGGGGTCTCATTTTTTTGTCCTCGCTTCCTCCACATCTTCGTCGCCAGCCGCTTCTCCTTCATCACATACTTCTGACTCAAACCAAAGAAATTTATCATGCCCTGCATGTCTTCTACAAAAATATTTTCCACATTAAGTAATTAAATGCACTCAACACACAGATCTGGCTGAATGGTCCTGCCAAAACCATAATCAATATCAACAACAACAACAACAACAACAACAAAGGAGTGGGGGTGAATCGGTATGCAAATTTTATGAGGTTTGGTTAAGATTAACTGTTGTCAGCACACATAATTCAATTGATTATCTTGAATTTTAAATAGTTTTCCCTTTCAGTAAAAAACTTTTAAATCAGTGAAATTTTTTACATACCTAACATTTAATTTGAATAAATTTTTAATCTTTATTCAAATAGGTAAAAAAAATAATAAAATCAGAATATTAATTCAAATGTTTCAAATTAAAAAAAAAAAAATGTTCAATTTAAGCTCACCTTGCAAACGTTTTAGGTAAATATTGATATAGATTAGAAAAGTCCCATTGTATGTTTCTGTAATTTTAATGGAAAAATTTATTAATTAAGGAGAAGAACACATGGCTGGCCTCAAAAGGAAACTAATTTTGAAACAGCACTTTAACACAGCTGGCGAATATTTGGTCTGAAAAACGCATTCGTTTTATTTCAAAAGTCTTTAATTTACTCTGCTCTTGCTCCCGACACAAATAAAAGCACCATTCCGGGCATCAATAAAAAAAAGAAACGTGTGTAATTCTTTCGTGCAACATTCCGCACGCGAGATGATTTCTTTCTGCTTTCGGTGAAAGTAAGAAAAAAAAGCAAGGTGTGCAAAACGACGAGTCCCATTCATTGTCCGTGGTGAAAATGAAATGAAATTTACGGCCAATCATTATTCTAAATTAAAGTTATTAAAACTGTGTAAATCGCAGTAATTTGTAAAATCAATTTAAGCTTTAAATAAAATTGTTTTTAAATACAAAACTCTCCATAATTGTTGATCAACTTTATGCATCGTACAATTTTCCTTGAAGAAACTTTCAAAATGGAAATGATTCCATAATTTAGTTTTCCTTTTAAATTCTGTGAACCTATATTCAAGATTTTCGCAGGACTAGTGAGGTTTTTTTCTTTTCCACGGCGTTAAATTCGTTTTTATCGATTCCGAAGCTGAACAATTAAAGATCAAGTTTCTCCTTGGGCGGACACAGACGCATAGAGAATCTGGAATAATAATTGGCTGCGAGTTCATTTAAATTAATTGGCGCCGCGTCTCAATCTTTCTCTCGGCAGCAAATTACGAAATTAAACTCAGTCGAGCGCGCCAAACGAAGACAACAAACTGCGAAGTATAATCAAGCGTTAATTAAATTCCTGCAGAGTCGAGAAGAGTCTTTTCAAAGCATCTTTTTCATTCAGATCGAATTGTTATTTTTTTATTTTTAGAATCAAATTTTGAAATTATGATTCGAAACTAAAACCTTTTTCTTCTAGTTAAATTTATTCAAGAGAGGAAAATTTGTTGGGAAATTTTGGTGATTTATATCTTCTTTTCAATCCCACGGCGAATTCAATCGTATGGGAATCGGAGAGCAAAAATGGTTCGCCAATTTTTCTTTTTCCGCATAAATTTCCAACTCAATAAACGGATTGTACTGGATAGAGTCGTTTTTTCTCCAACATTTCACGAGATGAAAGGCTGGAATTGATATTGCGGCAATTTATAACAAAAAATACATAAAATTTATCTTTTAAAGGCTTTCGGCGCCGTAAATAATAGAAAAGAGCTTGAACAGATTTACTGTGACGCTCAAATTGTCTTTCTACAAAGAATTCCAGGAACAAAACGCAGAGTGGCCGAAGAAAAGAGATCTGGCAACGTTCAGTGTCGTGCCGATTAATTAATTCACCGGAAAACTTCGAAATGGAGGGAAAAATGCGGCGAGAAAGGTGGATATCGGGCCTACCTGGAGTGCCTGGCGTCGGCTGCTGTTCGGCCCCTTCGTCGGCTTCGGCAAAAAGTCCTCGGTCGGCTCGTCCGTCGGCGAAAAAGGGCACAAAACACAGAGAAAGAGTCCCATTTCGGCATTTTCGTCCGCACACACGTGTTTTGCACGGTCAGCTGCCTGGGCTCGGCGGCACCTCTTGTTCGCACTCGGGGGCTGATCGCCGCGACAGCTTTCTCGATAATCGAGTGCGGCGATCAGCCTCTCTCTCCCTCCACCCGCGGGCTGCTGCTGGCGCCTGGCGCTATCAAGGACGACACGTGCCGCTGGCCATTTCTTGGAATCGGCGCCTGCAAGACCGAGAAAAATTCCATTTCGATGGATGATCGGACTTGTTCTTGCTCGCAATTCCAAGCCAGTGTCACAGAGCAGCAGAGGAAGGGGGAAAGGAATGTGGAAAGCGCGGAACATAATCAAACTTTGTACTCAATCAAAGTTCAAAGTGCCGAGATTGCCGACTCGCGCGTGTGTGTCGCCGAAACGTTGGTGCCGACGGAAGAGGATTTCGCCGACCTGCCCAGGACTTGCCGAGGATCCGGAAGCGACCTTCAGGGACGGCGCCACCATTCAAGGTAGGACATTTCCGTTTTTTTTATCCAACGCGCCGTGCTCGCATTTATTGCGGAAAATTCCGCGTCTCAAGAGAACGATAATTAGACTAATCAACGAAAATTATCAACTTGCTTTCCCATTTTAGGCGGCTTGATACATTTATTAAATTACTAGGATCGTTTCTAAAATTCAGCTTCAATTTTTTTTCCAAATTAATTTTAAATCAGTTCGGAAACTGAATAAATGAAAGCGAAATTAGTAAATATATCATTGAAAATCGCAATGCAAAGTGCGTATTAATTGCTGGAATTTAAATATTTTTCTCCATTAACTGCTAAAACCGTGGTTCATCGAAAGCCTCGACATTATTCGCATCTTCAGCGGAATCCAATTATTTTATTTGGCCCGTACAAAAACGCCTTTTTTTTTAATTTTCGCCACGCTCGCCAATATTACCTTTCTTGTTCACCTCTTTTGATAATTTTCCTTTCCGGCTAATACTCGGAAATTATTGAAGAACATAAATTGTTTTTGTTTTAAAAAACTTTTCCATGAATTTTCCTCTGCGCTTTTGCTGCAACGCGCGGGCGAAGAAACATTTTCGCGTGATATTTACGAACGAAATGCTCGATTAGTCGATTAATTATTCACGCCGACTTTTCTTCTGCGAAACTTTGCGGACACGGGCAAGTTTTCTGCTCGACTTTTAAAAGATGATTTATTAAAAAGGGCTGCTGGCTTGGAATATTTTTAAAGAGGATTCACCTTTAAAGAAATAAGACCAAGGCTTAACTTAATTATTCGCTTATTTAGATCCACGTTGTTGATTAAAGAAAGAATAAATTATTTCTTCTTTTTTTAGTTTATATTATTAATAAATAGCAATATAATAATATAAACTTTTAAAAATAAACAAACCACTCCTCCCCTTTGTAAAGCAGGCCTCGAGCCACCTGCCAGCTTGTTGAAACCTGTCCCAGGTGGCGTTGATCACGGTCGACAGGGAAATCACCAAATTACCTCATTTTCATACCGAAATTCCAGCAAACCAAAACTTTACATTCAATTTTTATGAAATTTGTTAAATTTAAAAATTTCAAAGTTACGAAATGAAGAGAATTTGAAACGAATTGAATTAAAATGAATTAAGAATTTGTTGAAAACTGTTTACAACCTAAAAAAAGGCCAGGATTCGTCGCGTAAAGAGTGATGGGGTTGTTTTTCATCCTTAAATTGTGCGGTCTGACTCTCACAAGAGCCCATAACTAACATGTGAGTCGCTAATGAATTGAGTGTGAATTAAGTCGTGTGGTGGGGATTGCTGGATGGATAGGGCCTTTGAAGAGCGTCCAAAGGAGGCGCCGCCCTGAAAGAACACCCTGGTATGCTCGCAAATACCACCTTGAGAGGGAATGCGACTGCGCTTTTTATTTTCTTTTTCACGATCTCATTGAAAAGTTGATTTAATAGCGATTTCATTTTATCTCTTGGATTTGAAATTGCAAACTGAAATTTCTTTTGAATTTAAACATTATTTGAAATTTTTTAAACGTTTTAATAATTTATAAAAATTTATAAATGAAATTTACAAAAGAGGAGATAGATAATTTATTAATTTTTGTCAACGTAATTCTGGGAAAGTTTTGGAGTTTCCCTCTCATCTTCAAATGTGGAGCAGAAAAAGCAAATAAACAATTTGCCTGCCGAAGTTAATTTCACGTCGACTTGCAGCGAATCATCAATTTAAACAATCGACTAAATGACTTTGTTTAAAAATTTAGTATTAAAATAATCAATAACTTCTGTACAATTTTTCTTTTTAAATCTCAGAAGTCTTGTTCATTTTTACGAGGAAAAGTTTTTATGCATTTATTGAGGGCGATCCAAAAGGCTAACTTGGCCCAGGCTAAATTAACCTGGCCTGGGCTAATTTGACCCGCCATTCAATTTTGCTGGTAGGCTAAGTTAGCTCTGGGCTAAGTCAAGTTAGCCTGGGCCAGGTTAGGCTTTTGGATCGCCCTCATTATTATTTGAGGGGAGTTTAAGGCATGAATGGCCGCGGCAAATCAATAGCGCGGCTAAAAATATTCTGACAATAAAAACGCGTGGGCTGTTTTTTTTACAAGAGAAACGGTTTGTCACACGCAGATATTGATATCGATCCTTCTCCAATTCGCCATTCATGAAAGAAAAGATTTTTCAACTCTCATTTATCTGAATTTATTCCCAAAATTAAGTAAGAGCGTTTAAATTTGGTTGCAAACGAAATTCATCTTTAAACCTGACAAGCCGAACTTTTTAAGGTCTTGTTTTTATTCACATTTTCAGGAAAATTCAATTAAACACACAAAAGATTTTTTCCAAAGGCGCAATTCAATTTCGCTTGTCACGCCGTGGTTAAAAGTTCTTGGACCGAAATGAGAGGTGCGAGATTTATAATGTTCCATTTTCGACCAGAACAAAAACCTCCATTCTGTTGTTTGCGTTTTTTTAATTGAATTTTTAACGAATAAAAACGGCTTCGCATTCATAATCAAAGCCCCGTCTACTTGTTTTGTAAAAAAATCACTCTGGGCGAAAAAGTAATTAGTAATCTGCATTGTAATGCGAGTTTTTTTTAATTCCTGCAACACGAGCTTTTTTTTTAATCGTGAATTTGTCGCAGTTCAAATTTCATTTAGCGACTTCCAATAAAAATCACCATTTTTATAATAAAAAACAACAAAGTATTTTGAAAATTTAAATCAAATCGATATTCATCCTTTCTTTAAAATGTTAATTCATTAAATTAAAATAAGCATTACAAATTACTTCAAAAATCTTCTTCAATTTGCATGCAGATTTTTTTTTTATCAAATTAACTTGATCTAATTTCGGAATAATTTAAAGAAATCCTGCTGAAAATGAATCAATTTTGGTTGACTCACGTGTGAAGATTGGAGCAAAAAGTGGCAGCGAGAAGAGGGTTGCGTGCGTGTTCTCCGTCGAGGGGTGAAAACGCGACTGAGCAGGGCGAATTGCTTTTGCAGCGACGAGGCAGACCTGCGCGTCCTCCTCCCTTATTTTGGCGCTTTAATTTCCGCCAAATTTGATACAGAATCGTCCTGACCTGCAACTTCTCTTGTCATCCCTCGAAAAAGTCCGAATCTGTGACACGCTCACACTGCATTCTCCGCCCTTTCAACAGCTTTGGAGGAAAAAGAACAAGTGTCAAAGCATATTCAAATTATTCATTCTTTTCATGAGTTTCAAAATTACTTTTTCTTTCACGCTCGATGCTATCAGCAAGAAGACAACTTTTTCTTCAATTTTGAATAATTGGATTGGAAAATTGGTACATTATAATATTTTTTTAAATGTCCTCAGAAAATACAGCGAAAATTTGCAATTATTTCAGCATATAATTTAAATTTGATTTGCTATGAAAAGTGAAAAGTTGTTTCCTTGTTTGGAGCAGAGAAAAAGAATCCTATTTCCAAAGAGAAAATCAATATTCCTCTGTACAAGGGAAATGGCAAAAGTGGCCCCGAGGGAATTGCGAGACAAATTCGATGTGGGATTTGCAGGAAACTATTTTTGGAAATAAATCCAGTGCCAAACCGCACACGATATTTATCACGAATTACAAACGGTTTACATTTCCGGTGGCTCCGATTTTACTTTACCATTGAGACTTCATCAAATTATTTTCATTTTTGACTGTGATTTTTATTTAAATTGACATAAACATTTATTTCAAATTAATTCCGGTCTTGTTTTGCTAAAAGCAATAAATGATAATAAAAATCCTGAGTAATCAAACGAGTACTCAATCAAAAGTGAAAATGCTTTATTTTGAAATCACGTGTTTTATGCAAACACGAAAATCCCCTCGGGCAGATTAAAAAACACATTTCCCATTTTATTTTTATTTTTTACTAACAGAGATAAATCGGAAACTCTCGTGTTTTTAAGCCGATTTCGCTCAATTAAAATTGGCCAATGAATGAAAAATTTGAATGTATAGCGTTGTGTTTTTGCTTTTGTTATAAAAATAATCTCGAGCTTTTGTTTTTGTCCGCGCGTGAAAATGAAGGGCCGAGTGGATTTTTACTTTGGCTCATTAATACAGAATTTTATTCATAAACTTTGCGCGGGTTGCAGATTTGAAAATAATTCGCAACACTTGCAATGTTTGTTTGCAAAGTCTGCGCTGATAAACGAGCAAAATTATCCTCGCGGCTGCAAATTTCCGCCCGTCATATAAATTTTATTACGCACAGCGCCCGACCATAGTGTCACCGTAAATCACACAAGCGCTCCGGCTAAAAGTTTTGATATTCTGGTTGATTGGGCCATTTTTGGCAGCATTTATAATATTATTTTTCACTAAGTTATCGTTGAAAATTAGGTTAAAATCTTGATTTCATAAGATTTTGTCAGGCAGTTTGTATGTAAATATTTGAAAGTGACTTAAGGTGCATTTTCCGGAAAGTCTCAAGTTATTCATTCCTTTATTTTTTACTAATAATTTCCATAAGATCATCCCTAACTTGTTTAATCTGTTTATAAATCAGTCGTGAATTTCTCAAACATTAATTTGCTCTCTCTGGGGGTTTTGCACTCTCCTCTTGGGCCAAAGTGCTAAAATAATCCCTCGTGAGAGAAATCTTGGGCCAATGTTGCTGCTAATGAGGCGTCCTTTTCACTCGACACTTTTCTTCTTCACCTTCTGATACCAAAGAACCTTTTTTGGAGGTTTTTGAGGTTGCCAGAGAGTTTCGAGGCCCTTTGAAAATTCCAGATTATTTCAAGTCTTGTTTCAACTTCAGAACGGGGCAGCTTTTACTTTTGCCCTCAAATGCGCACCAATTTTTGTTTCCGAGGGTACAAAGAAACGAGCATTGGAAAAATATTTACAATTTATTTTATTTTTATTCGGAACGTTCTTTTCCCAAAACCTAGTGTAAAAGTTTGAATGATAATTTCAAGAAGTTTTGGAACGAACAAGTTGAGAAGGTTTTACATCAGGATTCGTTTAAATTCAGGAACAAAATGAAAATGGATCCGCGTATTTTCTTAAAGTTGATTTCAAGCGAGTTGACATCCATAGATATGTCAACTTAGGCATTTTGGAGAGCGTAAATCTACAAATTCTTAATTTAATTTAACCGCACAAATTCTAGTAAATTCAATTCAAATATGTATAAATAAAATTTAAAAACACTCCATTAATTTTATGCTTTTTGGACAGAAATCCATGAAAAAATAAAAATTTCTCTTATAATTAGTAATAAATTTGTTCATTTTCGCTACAGAAATTAATTTCGCTGCAAAAGCAAAGTCTCGAATGTACGCGCTGCGCTGAATTGTCCTTTGAGTATCGCTTGTGCCACATCTCGGCGGGCGAGACAAGGTTGCGTTGCCGCAACGACTTTTTAATTAAGTGTCGCGCGCACATGCACTTGATGCTGATGATGTTGCCCTGCACAAAGAGCACTTTGCTTTCGAGTAAACACGCGCGTGGGTGCAGAAAAGCCACGGCCGACATCTTTCAAACAGATAGAGTGGAAAAATTCATTTGCGCGGAGACAAGCCTGATTTATATTCCGTTCAAAATTAAATAAGATGAATTGAAAGATATTTAATTTACGTTGAAAATCAGAATGAGGAGAAAATTTTGTGTGTTTCAGTTTCAAAAGTTGTTTTGAGACTGATTTATTCTAAAATTGAAACAGTTTCTTATAGCAGAATTTCATTAAAAGTGAAATAAGAATATTTTAATTGCGATTTAATTTTAATTTCTGATAAATATTTTACCTATTTTGAGGAAAACAAATACATTAAAACTGTGAAAATTGCAAGCTTGCACCACCGCATATCATATCACGTGTGTTTTGTGTGCAAGTGAAGGTAAAGCAGAACGTGTGTACGTGTGTTGGAAGCGCGGCTCGCAGGAGGTAATTTCCGCGAAGTTGGATGAATTAGTTGGTGGAAATAATGTCTCCAGCTGTGCGCGCGTTTCCAGATTGACTATTGCCTCCCGCGGCGTGCGTGTGTCACTTCCACGCGCGCCTCCATCTCATCGATCCGAAAAGGACACCAAACTCTAAACTCTCGGTGAAACAAAGTTCCCGATCCAGCAACATTTTGGCAGGGTCAAAATGTAGCGGAAAAATAATAAAATTTATAAATTAAAATCTGGAAATTCATGAGAGATAATTTAAAAACGGTGATAGCTCAGATTCATTTGGAGATAATGAAAAATTTCAGGTACCAAAATGACCGCCTTGATGCCCTCTTTCCAACCATGTGCCATACTCCATTGAAAAAATGCACAAAGGTCGAAGGTCATTGGGGTCAATGACCTAATGTGATATGGTCACCATGTGTGATACGTACTTAGATAGGTCGTGTGAAGAGAAACACTTTTTGTCATTAGATCTGACGAGCTATCTGACTCAGGAATAAAGTTACGGTGGCTCAAATACCCAGAAACTCAGCTCGGAAAACCACATTTTTCGCTCTTTTTATTTTTTTATTAATTTAAAAACGTAAAACATCATCTGATTTATGTACAAATATAGCGTAAAATTTCATGTTCTACAAAATGGCTATCTCAGAATCAAAATAAAATTGGCGGACAACCTTAAATTTTGAGGTCAAAGTCGCGAGGTCACCGGAAGTGACCTCGAACGTTGACCTACCATTTTGCTTTCAACAGCAAAGTTGTAGAGGGTGACGAGACAAATTCAGCCATACCTGGATTTTTGTTCTACGACAACAGGAGGCCGAGTTATGGCCGATTGAAAATTTAAAAAAATTAAATTTGAATTAAGTCCCGTATAATTAGATATTTTTGGGAAAATTATAAATTTTAGAAAACCTCTTGGCAAGGTTAACAAGGTACGAAAATTTACATTACCCTGCCAAAAGGTTGCTGGATTGGGAATGATCTGCTCAATTTTCTAATGGAAAAAAACTCTTTATTAACAATTTTTGTACTCTTCGGAAGGAAATTCCATTTTGGAAATTAATCTACGGCTTCGACGACGATTTGGGCGTCCAAGGGAGGAACGACGTCGCCGTCCTTGAACTTGGCCACTTCGGGGTCGCACTTCTTCAGGCACTCGGTCCTGGTGCGGAAGTTGTTGGCGTTACCGCCGCACCCGCCGTACACAAACTCGTCGCAGTCGCGGCTTGTCTAAAAAAAAATTCAAATTAATCTTAATAGAGAAGAAGAAAAATCAATCAATCAAAAAGAAAAGCGAATATTTCATATCATTGGAAAGTATTTGCATTGAAATGGAGATTATTTACAATTTATTTCATTATTTTATGTGCTCACTTTTTTATTAAAAAAATTCTGCAGTCATTAAAACTTTTCCATAAAAATTTGTCGCAGAGCTTGAACGTTTTTAAAAACGTTGCAATGTTATAATCAAAATTTGGTTATCACTCTCTCAAAAATTGTTGACAGATTGTCAAAAATTGGAAATGATAACAAAAAGTTTCATTAAATTGATTTCAAATTATCAAAAAATTAGCAAATAATATCATAAAATTGCTACATTATTGAAATCATGAAACAAAATGATCTTTAATTGAACAAATTTACACATTTGAAGAAAATATTGATGAATATTTACCAAATAAATGAGAGAAGGATAAATTTGATCCCTTTCTTGTTAATTTGAGAAATGTATGAAAAGAAGATTTCTGGTGGACGTGATTATTTGTTGTCAGTTTTGTTGTGAATGGTGAAAGTGAAAACGTGCGAAAGGAAGATAAGTTTAAATAAAAACCGGGTTGTAGGCGAATCTGTGGAGGGCGGCCAAGCAGCGGCCCTTTTCGGTCGGCTGCCCGCAATCCAAGCCGCGTCTTTCTGCAAAAACACATGATCAAATAGAATATTATTGTCCTTTTTTTATAAATCCTTTTTCTTCAAAATTATCCATCCAAATTGTGAACAATACAAATTGATTTTTAGCTTTTTCCGAAAGAAAATTTTCTTTTTACAAAATGTCTGTAGTTTCCGTTAAAACTTTTGAAGATTCCAATAAACTTTTGATTTGCAACTGAATTTGTACCCCTGACGAGGTGTCGGCAGGCGTGTTCGCACTCGGCGCGCGTCGCAAAAAGGTTTTCGGATCCGCCGCAGCCGCCGTAAATGAATCCCTCGCACTCGCCGCTCGCCGCCCTGAACGTGTACATGGGCAGGTACGCGTCGCACTCGATCAGGGCCCCCTCCTTCATCGGACCCCGCAAACACACCTCCAACGCTAGAAACAAACTCAAAAATTAGAACAAAAAATTCAATTTTAAAAAAAAAATTCACTCACAAGCATTTGACGAAGACGAACCGCCAGAGTCTGGAACTGAGACGATTTTCATTATTTTTCAATAAAAATTCTGAAATACAAATGGGATAAAATTTACTCTGATTAAAATATACCGGTTGATAGAAAATATAAAAATTAAATTTCCAACTATTTGTTTAGGAATTAATTAATAATAACAATTGAAAATTAATTAAAAATGGGCTCTAAGCATTTCACTAGATATTTGAAATTTAGCTGTTTGAATAGTTTCTTCATCAATCTAGGATAGAATGCTCAAATTAAATAAAGCAAATTATAAAAATTAATGCAATTGATAATGAGGGCGATACAAAAGCCTAACCTGGCCCAGGCTAACTTGACTTGGCCCCGGGCTAACTTTGCCCACCAGCAAAATTGAATGGCGGGTTAAATTAGCCCAGGCCAGGTTAATTTAGCCTGGGTCAAGTTAGCCTTTTTTGATCGACGTTGTTTTTGGGCAGAAAATATCAATTTTCAAAAGTATATTTATCACAAGAAATCTATATATGAACAAAATTCATTGTGGATTTCAATTTTTGCGTGCCATTGAAATTCTTCAATATAAAGATAAATTAATTATTTTAAACAATCAATCGCTGGAAAAAAAGGTGAAGACTTCCTGATAGTTAACTTAATAAGTTAAAAATAAACATCTCTCAACCATTCCAATTAAAATCAATTAAATTTCAGGAAATTTGCGATGCGGGAAGTCAAGTTTTGGCCGAGGGCGTGCGTGCAAATTGTCAAGTCGGATTTGTTAATCAGCATAGATAATCTTCTCGTTAGCGAAACGCGGCGAGGAGGGGCAAGGTGAGCCAAAGGTCAACGCACACACAAATGACATCACGAGAGACGTGTTTGGAAAAAAAATTATACCTCCGCGAATTCGTGAACCGGCCAAGCGACAAGCGCGTGGGAATTTCTTTTTGCGTCGCACACAAATTTAATTATAGCAAAAAAAGCAGCCGTGTGATCAAAACCAGCAACTTCCTTTTTTGGTTATAAATTTGAGGGAAAAATAATTAATTTTTAGGCTAGCTTTTTTTAATTGGAAACACTGCTCTTGGCATGTTTCATCCGAGATTTTGATTAAAATCTGGCAGATCAAATGGAACCAAATGGTAGTGGGAAATTTTGAAAATTGCTTCTTTTACAGGGGTTTAAATAAGATTTTTTTTTTTTAAGTGTTTTCTAATATCGAAATATTTTACATTTTGCAAGAGATAATAGAAGAAAAAACTGTATTTGAGGGCCTTAGATGGCCTAAAAATTTGGTAATAAGTGCAACATCGTAGGTCAATGTTCAAGTTCATCAAACCTCAAATCTTAAATTTGCAGCTGAAATTCTTAGAACACAGAATATGAAATATTCAGAATAGAAAATAGCCTAAATGTGCCAAATATAATTGAGAGCAACATAATTATATTATTAAAAAATATGGACAGTATAATATGTTTCATTTTCGTTTTTGGAGTAATCAAAGCCAAATTGTTGAGAGCATTTGAGCTCACTTTTAAATGTATTTAAATGATTAAAAGTAGCTCAAGGGTTTGCTGATTGAAAAAGAGCGAAAGGCGATTCTAACAATCAAAAGCAATGAGCAAACACGTCAGTCGCGCCAAGATCATGAACAAGCACAATTCCACACTGCTTCTTATTAAAGGTCATTTCACTTTTTATCATTGAATTAACAAAATCGCATAATTTTACTGTTTTTTTTTTCTCAATTAAAATGAAGTAAAATAATGCTTTAAGCAGCTTTTAAGTTTTGTATTATTGACGATGAATAAAATTTCAACAAAATCTGCTTTTATTTTCAATAACTATAATTCATGTTATTTTTTTTTTTCAAGAATTTAGTTATCATTTTTTATGAGGTCAAACTTGCACGATGTATTGTTGAAAAACTTACTTGGAGTTGCGGCCGCGGTGCGAACGAGCAGACAAAACAGCAGCAGGGCCGATGAAAGCAAAGATTGCCGAGTCAACATTTTGACGTCGAGTGCGCCTTTTCGCTCCATAAAGAACCTTTAAATCTGCCCCCCCCCCTCTCGTCCCACACTCCAAAGGTGTGACTTCAGTGCCAAAAGGAAAAAAATACCCACTCTGTGCAGCGATATAAACATGGCAAAGGTCGCGACACTTTTTGTTCCAAATAACAAAAAGCATCCAAAAAATTGGCACTCGATTGAAATTTGCGTTTTTATTTTAATTAAAAGTTTCTTTCGTGATTCATGACGTCACTTGAGGTTATTAAAACACAACTCATTGTCAGGAAAAATAAGTATTTTGACAAAATATAATTATAATTTTTTGGTACATGGATATTTTTATAGAAATCTAGTTTGATAACCATTTTCTATATATTAAAAGATTTTATTAAATTTTTTTAGTTTCAATATTATAATTGTGATCCATTCAAATACTTGTGCTCGATTTCAGTACATTCCCCTTTTTTTCTAGAATTGTTTGCCTTAATTCTTCTGAAAAATCTCTGCATTATTTGGCGCAGAGGGAAATGACGATTGAAGAAAAGCAGCTGAATTACTCTAGCGTTTGCTGCAAATCTTTGAAAATAAAACCTGAGCGCGTATAATAAATATTCTCAACTATATAAGTTTTTTAAAGGGTAATCCCCTGCAGCCGTGCGCGCATTGTTGGTCGTGCAGTGCGTATGGAATTTTTTTCCGTCTCTCTCGAATTACGGCTCGGATTTTCTTGTGCGCGCCACAAAGACTTTAATCTCCTTTGTTGTGCAAAACCACTCTCTCAACACGACCTACATCGCATCATCTCTCAAGCCGAAGCTGGAGTTTTTATAAAAAAAAGTTGCACTTTGCCACTGGATCAGCAGACGAAGGATTTTACGAAACTTTTGCATAATTTCGGTGAAAAGATTCGAGATTTTTATTGGAAGGATAATTCCGTGTCGGATGTGCGGAGGAAGTCGTGGTACATGTGGACGGCCCTCTCCTGGGCAAAGGTCTCGACCGAGCCAGGTCGCATCAGTCGCAGGTTGCAGATGGCCGAGGAGGGCGCCAGGTCGCAGAAACGCGTCAGGAAACACGCGGCCATCACGCCCGTCCTGCCGCGACCCATCCGGCAATGCACGCCGACCGCCTACACCACATTTTTTTTTTAATAAAATAATAAAACCCCTATTTTTTTTTCAAATTAAAAAAAAATAATTATCCTAAAACAGTAAAAAAGTTCACAAAATAATGAAATTTTTAAATTTAATAAATTCAAATTGATCAAAATTTATTAAAAAAAAAATCGTTTTAATTGAAAATATTCATTTCAAACAATTCGTAACAAATATTTATAAAAATTTCATAAATTACCAGAAATTTCATTTTTTATGAATTAAAACACAAAATTTTCATTTTAATTAAAAAAATTTCCAAACAAATGGGAAAGTTTTGAAAAAAAAAATGGGGGACCTGATTGACTTTTCTTGCGTTTTCGCAAATGGAGATGAATTGCCGGATTTGCTGGAGCGACGGCGGTTCGAATTCATCCACTTCAATCACGCTCCACTGCAACAGTCGGGCCAAGTCTTGCCGTAGGTCCGAGGGCGCTTCCGAAAGGGTCACCACGTGTCGCACCCCCTCTTGGTTTTGAGCACCAGCTGCTCACTTTTGGCAGCCGTAAGCAAAATCCCATTTTATTTTGAGACGAATTGGCGCGCCAAAAAGGATTTAATTAAAATCGCTAGGGAAACACAAAAATTCATTAAAATTAAAAAAAGAGAAAAACGTGATAAATAAAGCACTTAATCTATTAAAGACTTTAGTTTTATTCAATTTAAATTTTATTAAATTCTCTTGAAAGGCTTCAATTTTTTTAAATATTCAGTTTCTAGAAAATTATATATTTTCATACTGATCATTTATCAAAATACGCAAATACTTAACGTTTCAAAGAATCAAACAATCAATATTATTCCTCCCCCTTCTCTCAACAATTTGCATCCTTCTTACTAAACAAAATCACAAATCACAAATTAGTATTTTACAACAAAGATCATTTAAGTGGTAAATTTTTGCTCATTGTTGCATTCGAAATTGTTTTGAAATCTCAAATATTCTCAACTTCTTCGTCCATATCATTTAGTTTGTATAAAATTTCACATAAAATCAAAGCAAATTGTCTGCATTTGACGGCGAGGACCTGCGGATTGGCGCGCGAGCGCCAGAAGTTGGTGAAGCGGCCGACAGGTGTCGCCAGAAGTCGCGAATTCGCGATTTGCTTTGTCTCTAGACTTTTCCCACGTGAATTTGTCAAAACAACACAACCGCCGACTCATAGATAACGAAGTCTAGAGTGGATTGGCGAGATATTCGCAATGCTGGCCGGTCGAAGACTTTTCCAGTTGATATAAAACGATGCTGCGGGAAAGTCTAGAGTCAAAAAGCTGAGCAACTCCGAACTCCGACCAACACGCCTTTCTCATAGGTACGAATTTTCGTTCACTTTGGAAATTTCAAATTAATCTCTTTTGGGAAAAAATTAACAGATCTTTTGCGATTGATGCCCAGAAATTCAAAGCCCACAAGAAAAGGAAAAATGTCGTCAGGCAACTTTTCTCAAAGTACTCGCTGCGGCAGAGGATATCCTCGCCAGTTTCCAAATACCCACAACAGGATCATTGGAAGTCCTACTGACAGTCCTTCAACCCCTTCTGCGAACCAATCGCGCAGCTACACTGGACAATACGGACACCAAGGTTCTCCAACTTCTCCGTCCTATGCCTCTATCTTCAGGTTCATCTCGATGCCCTTCCCGATGAGGAACGGACTTTTCGACGCAAGTTTTCTAAAAGATTAATTTTTTTTTTAAATTACCAGTTTTCTATTTCAGGTGAATGGGAAAGTACCACACACTGTCCAAGAGAAATGGGAGCTTCTGCAGAGTCTTTCAAACATCCCGAAGATGAAACTTCCAATGACAATGGCCATGGAGACTTTGATCAAGAAGCACACCAGCGGCTTCGGAGCCAACATCAAATTTGACCTTTTGCACGAAACCGTCGGCCAGGTTTGTTAGAATTTTCTATGTGTCTTTCTCTTAAATATAATTGACTCAAATTTTAGCTGCCGAGGGGGTTGGTCCAAAGGTTTGACAGGTTCTTCCACGGGATGATCACATTGGCGCAACAATTGCCTTTCGTCCTGCAAAAGCCTGTGATGCCCTTGGCCGCGGGTCAGAACGCAAGCATCGTGCTGACCAAAAGGGAAATTGCGTGTCTGCTGGCCAACGCCTTCTTCTGCACCTTCCCCTTCCGCGACTTCATCAACAACCCCAACTACCCCCGCTACCCCAACGTCAACTTTGTCTCGTAAGATTTTCTGTGAAAATAAAGGATTTTATTTATTAACAAAAATCCAACTTCAGGTTGTTCCGCAAGAGGGACGGCCGCGCTGACAAGGCCAACGCCGAGAAGCTCAAGTGCCTCTTCGAGTACTTCGAAAAAGCCAACGACTTCCTCAGTATTTTTCTTAATTATTTGTAAATTCCTTTTTGAAAGTAAATTTTGTTTTCAGCCTCTCAGCGTGGCTTGGAAGAGGTCAAATTCCAGAGGGTCTGTCTCGACTCAAAAGCAATTCCCAAATGGGATTCCTCTCACACACCAATGGAGAAGATCTATGTGGTGGACCCGAATGAGAAATTGGAGGAGGCGACTGGATTGCAAGTCGACTTTGCCAACAAGTGAGAATTCAAAAAGTCAATCAAGATTATGAAAACTGTTTGAGATTGAGAATTACTTAACAAATGCAATGATTGACAGTTTGAGCAAACCTAAGCTGAAAATGTGCAGTTTCCCTTTTGGCAGATTAATTTTTATTATGTTAAGTTTTTTATGAGCAGGTTTGTTGCTTAGATTCCTTATCCACGCTTATTCAGTTTTTAGACAAAAAGTCTTAAGAAAATCAAGTTGCTTGTTGTATTGGCCCCTTTTTTATGGTTCAAGCAGAGTCAGTCAAAAGAAAAGAAACTTTGGTATATTTGTAATGAGAAATCTGTTTAAAACAATTTCAACTCTCACTTTGTTTCATAAATTATCTTCTATTCAAAAGATTCCTCAAATTTATCTTGCACTTTTCTTGATTCTTTAGAGCATAACTCTGAAGACTGAAAATAACCTGAAAATGATTAAGCTTGTGTACATTTTAAATTCAATTTCAATTGCTGAAAATAAACCATCTCACAATTTATTTATTAAATTTTAAACTTTTTGATTTTACGAAAAAATTTGTCTACAGGAAAATTGGCGGCGGGGTTATTGGTCGGGGGTGCGTGCAGGAGGAGATCAGGTTCATCACTTGCCCTGAGCTGATCGTGGCGCGGCTGTTCACGGAAGAGCTGCAGGAAAACGAGGCCCTGATCGTGCAGGGCTTTGAGCAGTTCTCGTCCTACGAGGGCTACCAGGAGACCTTCAAACACACCGGCCCTTTCTCCGACCCCAATTATCACAGAAGGACCATGATCGCCATCGACGCCACCGACTACACCAGAGCCCCGGACAAGAGGCAAAAAAAGCCTTTTTACAAAAGCTTAATTCCGGTGGGTTTCGATTCTTAATGCAATGAAATTAATTTAATTTTTCTTTCTCAGTTTGGCAGCTCCAATGATCAGGACAACGGACTTTACCAGTACGAGAAAGAGGCCATCGACCGTGAACTGAACAAGGCCTATGCGGGATTCAAATGCGACTCCTTTGCTCCCGAGGCTCACATTGCCACTGGAAATTGGGGAGGCGGATGCTTCAAAGTATAATTTCTGCATTAAAATTGTTTTTATTAAAATGTGTTGAAAAAACAATTAATTTTCTCAGGGTGATCCAGTGCTAAAGGCCAAAATCCAGCACCTGGCGGCGTCCCAGGCTGGACGGAATCTGCTTTACTACCCCTTCCATGACAACAACTTGAAGAACATGGTGGAGAGTAATGTGACTAAGCAAGTAATGGTTTCCAATGCATACAATGAGCTCCTGAAGTGGGCTAATGAAAAGAAAAAGCACTTGGAGGAAAACTTGAAACGCACTCAAAAGTCACGCTTTTGACTGAGAGCAACAAAATTGATTCCAATTATTTTTAACTAAATTATTAATTTAAGAAGTATTTTTATGAAACTTTTAATAGTCAATTGCTTTACAACAAGTCTTAATACTTTCTGATTCATAAATAGGTTACATTGATAATATTCGGAAGCACAAATGTGTGCCTGAAGGTTCCTCTGTGAAATTAATTAACTGATTAAAAATTAAACAAAACTTTTAAAAGTCAGTTGTCATTGCTGGGGCCAGTTGAATTCTGTGCCGACCAGTTCGAAAAACCTTTTGTTGAGCGCGGAAAAGTGCCTCCTGAGTCTGGCCACGGCCGCAGGGTGGACCTCAGGGTGCTTGAGACCCTTGCGGTCGCCGAGGCAGTGGCCGGGGTCGTCGGGGCCTCTGCGCCAGCACATGAAGCCCTTCTGTCGGCTGAAGAAGAAGTTCTGCTGTGAGATGTGCGGCCGCAGGCCCAGGAAGCGCTCGACCCTGCGCAGCTGGCCTGCAGGGTCGGCGGTCAGGTCGCCGCACTCGACCACCAGGATTTGCGCCCTGGGGAAGACCTCAAGCCACCTTTCCAGGTGGCGCGCGTACGAACTCGTCTTGATGGCCGACCACGCCGTGTTGACACTCTCGAAGGTGCCGTCGCCGTCCTTGAAGGCCAGTCGCTCAAAGGTCAGGTTGTGGCGCTGGTAGCTGCCTCGGGCTCAGGTTAAAGCGAGGCATTTCAAGCGAAAGGGTTTGTACCTCTGGACAAAGTCCGAAATGGCCCTTTCGACCGGCTCCCGAACCGCCAGCACCAGTTTGATGTCCTTGTTGATCTCAAAAATACGTCCTGGCGTGTCCCTGGACACAAAGTAGTTTGGCGACTTCTCGACGACCAGCTGCCCTGGCGCCGCCAATGGCATTTGCGACCTTTAAAGGGTTAGAAAGGTAAAAATTTTTACATCAAATTCCAATTGCTCTCATCCAGAGGATTCAAATGATGTGCTTGAAATTGCATTTGGGCCAAAACTTGGTGGAGAAAATCAAATTTGGAAATATTTCCAAGATGGCGGCCAGCATAAAACTGAAGTTGCTCGTATTTCGATTAATTTTGGACCAAAATTGGCCTTCCAACATAATCTCCAGTCTCGTCCAATCGAGTTTTTTTCAAAATAAGTGGTCGAAAATTTGGTGGAGTAAATCAAATTTGAAAAAATTCAAGATGGTGGCCATCATTGAAATTTAATTGCTCGTCTTTCGGTTAATTTTGAACCAAAAGTGGCCTTCCAACATCATCGGACTCGTCTCTAATTGAGAGCTACTTGAAAATGTGGGTTTTATTTTGACCTGTACCAGTGGAGGCCCCTCGAGTACTGCCTCTCCATGTTGAAGAAGTGGACCTCGAAGGGCGAGATCTCGACGTCGGGGTGGATGTTGATGAACTCGAGCAGCGCCCTGGTGCCGCCCTTCTTCGCCCCGATTATGATGCAGTCGGGCAGTTTGCGGATTTTCTCGCCGCCGCCGAATTCGTTTGCGTAGCGGCGCCGCAAGTTCGGCGCCACCTTCAGGTAGATCTGCAGCAGGGTGAGGAAAACCGTGACGCTTGAAATCAGCACGACCAAAAAAGAGCCGCGGCCGCGAAACATGATATAATGCACGCGTAGCCCAAGAACAAATGCGTGGCCAATGCAAAAAAGGGGGAAAGTGCTGACGCGGTGCAATGCACTTTTAATTGGAAGTTTAAAACAGCTAGAGGACTTAAAATTTTCTGTTGTTTTACGACTGCCTTTGGTATTTTTGCAATAAAAGTAAAACATTAAATCTGAACTTTCCAGCAAAATTTTGAGAAAGTGAGCAAGTTTCTTCCACACAAAAGCCAACAACTTTTTTGTCAAATAATTTAATAAAGACTGTTATAATATATTATTTTTTTTAACCAAGTATTATTATTTTTAATTAAATTTGATGAAATAAAAATTTAACATTAATCTAAAGTTTGTAACTTCTTTTGTGCTAAATAAGTAATGACAACGCACTTCATAAATGAAATAAGTAATTCTTTCCATAAAAAATCAATGAAGTTTCAAATTGAAAGTTTATATTTAATTAAACAGTTGTAAATTCAGACTTTCTTAAGTTATTTTAGTTTCTGCTCATTTCAATTCCTATTCAATTCCTTTGTCACGACTTAAAATTGATTTGAGTGCTGATTACAAAAGTTAAAGCTTCTAAAAATTGTAATAAATTTAATCTAAAGCAAAGCGCGTGAAAAATGTAGATTTTCAATCATGAGCATGGAACGCAATTATCAGTATTAATTTTAAAATGAATTTAATTTTAAAATCAAAAGTATTTTTCCATGAAGTTCCTATTTTTATTTCAATGAATCACGGTCGGATGGTGTCAATTATCCAGTCAAGGTAGCAGGACACGTCAGAAAAAACACTCGGCACCGCCGAAGTGCCGCAGTCGAACGATCCGTAGCTGACGACGCCGGCCAGAAGCGTCGTGTTTCCCATTTCCTGTCAAAATAAATGTTTTTAATTTAATTTTTTTATTCACTTACATTGAAAATTGCAATACTTGAGATCGACTCCTTTATTATTGCATTATCGAAAAATCTTTGGAGAAAAATATAAGAAATTTAAAGAAATTAATAATTTTTTTGGCAATTATCAAATTAATTACAGAAAATCTTTTGATTCAACTAGCAAAGTTCAAATGTTTGTAGGGCAATAAAACCCATAAATAAGCATGTTCTGGAAAAATTTTGATCATAATTAACTTTGAACGTTTCTGCAATTCCATTTTTTAACCCTTAATATTCACATAGCTGGTTAAAAATTTTCCCTGATTTAAACATTTTGTGATTTTAGTTTAATTTTCATTACCTGAAGAAGGGGTCCGCCGCTGTCGCCCATGCAGGCGCTGCCGTCGCTGCTGCCGGCGCACTTTTGGCACCTTTCGCGCACCATGACCCTGTGCTCGTCCCTGCACACCTGCCTGGCCACCCTTTTGACCGCCACCTGACGCAGCTCGTTGCTCCTTGGGCCCTCTGCAGCAACCCTTTCTCAGGTCAAAAAAGTCATGTTTTATTGAAAACACGCACCTGACATGTCGGTCATGCCCCAGCCGGCCACCTTGGCCGTGCCCTCCTCCCGACCCTGGCGACCTTCGTCAGGGTGCAGGCCGCGCAGGCAGATGGGCCGCACGAACATGGTCGCTTTGACCTTGTGCTTGAGCCTGACCAGCGCCAGGTCGTGCGGGAAGCCCTCGATGAAGTCGTAACTGAACTCAGGGTGCACCCTGACCTCGTCCACCTCCACGTCCTGCGGCTCGGCGGCGCACTTGGGCAAGAGGTCGCCGAACACGGACGAGATGTCGTTCAACAGGTCGTCCGGCTCCGCCACCTGGTCGCAGGTGCTCGCCAGGTTCACCTCGCCCAGCCTCGCGCTCACCCTGAGCAAACAAATTTAAAATATATTAAGGAAGTTTTTGAAAATTCACACTCTTGGCATGGGTCATCCGTTTTTTACGTAATTCGGCGTGTATAAAAAAACTGCAATACACGATTCTTTTTCGTTTCCGAGATAATTTGAAAGTAAAAAGGGTTGTTTTTCTGAGCTCTTTTTATGGAACATTAACTTTAAATTTTCTCCTGCTGGATTTACAACAAATTTTTGGTTTCCAGAATGTTTCTGCTGATGCCCCCTTTCCATTGCTGTGTCACACGTTTTGAAATAAAAACCTGGAAGGTCACTGGTAGCCAGGGTCAATGACCCAATATGTGATACAGAAGTTAATGAAAAGAATACATTTTTTATCATCAAACATTTCGTCCTAAATCCGACAGGAGAAAGGTTATTGTGGTTGAAAGTTAAGCTTGATACAAAGTGGTTTTTCTGAATTCCGATTACTTTTGTGAATTTTTTTATTCCTAAACTTACAATTTCATGGATTTTTTTAGCGGTTTAGCGCAATGGGCAGCCGTCAGGATGTACTGATCAGTGATCAGAGACCCGCCACAGCTGAATCTCTGCGTCCCATTATCTGTAATTAAAAAAAATAGAGACAAAATATATAATTATGGCAAGGATAATGGTCACTTGGCATGTATATCAGATTTGTTTTATTTTGAAAGGCCAGAGATACTTTATGTTAGAAATGTACATTTTGTGATAGAACACTTCATGAAATGTTAGATGAAAATAATTTTTTTCGTAAATAAACGTTTCCTGAACAAATGTATATATAAAATTCAAATATTGCACCTTTTTTCGCATTAAATTAGCATTCTATTGTTAACAATGAATTTTTCTATCTCAAAGTATCAAAAATATTATGATCAAATAATGCAGTATTTGAATCAAAATAAATTTAATTTCAATTTAATTTTTTTCTTTAATACTTTCAGATATAGAAATTTAAGATGAAAAGCAATATTAAGAAATAAAACTGACCGCTGAACCTGAGTATGGCGAGCCAGGGCAGTTGACCTGCCTTGACCTCTTCCCCGAAGGCGACCCTGAACTCCAAGGGTTGCTGGGCGCAGCTTTTCTCGAGCAGCCTTCGGTTGAGGTGGCGTCGCTTCTTGTCGGGCCCTGGGGTGGCCAGGGTGGTCGTCTCAGGGTCGTACACCTTGGGGTCGGCGCGGGTGTTGTTGAGGTCATGGTGGACGACCTTCCACGCGGGACAGCAGACGCGTTTGTGTCCGGGACAGCGTGTGCGCAGCAGCAGCTTGGAGGCGGACGCGGGAGAAAAGTGGCCCCCGATGGCGTACCTGAGCCGCAGCGCCGACCCTGTCAGGGAAAACCTTTGGTGACTCGCGTACCCGATTTGCCGCATGCAGTTCCCGAAAGAGTTGCAACGCGTCCCAACCCCACACGAAGAACTGGCACGCTCGCGCTGGTCTGCGATTATTGGAAAATAATCAAATGTAAAAAAAAAGAAATAAAATTAAAAATTAGTTCAAAATTGATTTTTATTAATTGCAATTGTCCGCAAATCAAAAGCATTTTGCCCATATGTCAACAGAAGAATATCATAAAGTGTGCAAACATTAAATTCACTTCCACTTTCGTATGAAATTTTTTAAATTTTTTTCTATATTGTCAAAAGAATCATAAGAATGTTTTATTAATCAAATCGGCAGAGACTTTTATATGCCAGCAATTAAATTAAACGAGCCCAAAAGAAGCAGATAATTTGACAAGAAAAAAAAACTGGAACTCACTCCACTCCAAAATGACGTTTTGGGTCAGCGCCGTGGAAACGAGGAGCAGCAAAGAGGCCGAAGCGAGTTTGCCCTTCATCCTTGACACTTGCTCGGCGCACCAAATAAAGGTTTTTTTTTCAATTCTAAGCGACACCATTTCCTCAAAGTGGCGGGAAACGCGTGGTTTTGGGATTCTGGCCGGAAAACCAACAAGTCAATCTCGCCCGACATTGAACTTGTTGTTTCCGTTGCGGATTTTCAACAATTTAATCAAATTAAATATTAAGAAGTCTTCGAACTCTACGTAATATAGACTTTTCAAGAAAAGCAATATTTTGAAAATAAATCTAATTTTCAGGTTTTTTTTACGATTAAATTATTTCAAAAGTGGAAGTTAAGACAATTCTCACGATTTAACAATTTCTTATGAAACTAACTGGCTTGGATAAATTTGTTTTTAAACTCAAAACTTTAAAAAGCACAATAGCTAGTATAATATATTTTGAAAATTAAATGAATAAATTTACAAACAGTACCAGTACCACTTATAAACTATAATAAATCTATTTAAAAATTAAACAGTAACAATAAATGGATTTTATTTTTTTAATTTTTAAATTTTCTTCATAATTTAGTTTCCGGAAGCTGTTGTACCGTTTTTTCCTACAATTCCTAGTTTTCAACAGTGAAATGTAAACAATTTGATTCAACAATATTGGATTAATGAACAACAATAAGACAACATTAAAAAATCTTTTTTAATTTTTTGTACTAATTTGAGAAATTCTTCTCGGAATAATAATGATAAAAATTGCTCAGCCAAAACCGAAAGGAATTCTAGATGTCGGCGTGCGCGCGCTCGTGTCTGTATAATTAAAAGCAAGAGTGGCTGCTCAGGTGGAGGAAAAAACCTGCTTCGCCGGCGGCTGTTCGGCCGCTCGTTGGCTCGCTCGCTCAGTGCGGCCGTGGCGTCGCAACTCGCAAAACCTCACTTCCTCCTTCTCCGCAGCGCACTTTTCCTCAACAAAAGGGCCTTTTGCGCCCCCGACATGCTGCGCCCCCTCGCCCTTTTCGGCCTCGTCGCCGCCGCCGCAGGTCAGTTTTCCAATTTTCGCCAAAACCAACTCTTTCCAGCGCACCCAGCCTTTTGCCAAACTCGTGATCCAGTTTCTATTTCTCTCTCTTGGCGTGTCTTCATTTATGTAAACGCTAGATGGAGTTTTTTTTTTAAATTTATTTACTTCATTCATTATGAAAAAGCTTTTCATAAAAATTAGAATTATCAGTCCCAATTTTTACTTCAATTAAATAATTGCAGTGCTTTATCTTCTTCGAGTAAACAGGTTTTTTGCGGTAATTAAAGATATTATTTGAAAAATTATAAAAAGTTCATTAATTTTTCGCCTACCATTATTCTTATAAAACTAATTAATAATCACATCTGATTTTCTTAAAATTTACTCTTAAATGCACTTTTTTATCCAAATTTTATTAGAAATCTGAATTGAATCAATTATCGTGTGTAATAGGAATACAGCAATTTTTTAAATTCAACTTTCAATCCGGTATGAATATTTTCCGCAGTTTCCTTCTTTTTTAATACTGTGTATTCAAATTCAGACAATCATCCCTTTTTTTTAGACAAAACTATAAGAAACTGATTTTTACAAGTTAAATTATTGTTTTGCTAATAATTAAATTATAAATTATATTGCTATAAATTTTACATTCTAAAATATGCGTTATAAATTAAATTGAATTTTCCTTGGTCATAAAAAATTCCAATTAATTTTTTTTGCTGAGCCCCATCTCTTGCAAAAGACCGCAAATCCAGTATTATTGTTTTTTGCATCGTCGATGGAATACAAGTGAAATTTCGCAAAGGAGAGTTGGTTTTGCTGTCTCGCAACTGGGCGGGGTCAAGGTTCTCAGTGTGATTGTGTTTTTGCAGCGGCGGTGTCGTGTCCCGAGGGCAGCAGCTGCGCCCTGGCCAAGGAGTGTCGGCGCCGCCTGAACGACGGCGGCGCCACCAACGTCGCCGCGCTGCCCCGCTGCGGCTTCGACGGCAGCTTTCCCCAGTTCTGCTGCCCCTTGACCTCGACCCAGCAGCGACCCACCCTGGCCACCGCCAGGCCCAGCACCCCCGGCACCACCCCAAGAACGACGGCCGCCCCCGCAACCACTGCAACCACCAAAAGACCTGCCCCACCGTGAGTTATCAAAAAGAAAGGTCAAAAGTGAAGATTTTTAATTTTTAATGGCAGAGAAGATGCAAGTTTTAGCCCAAAAACAGATTCAAGTTGTGAATTTTAAAAAAATTTCATTTAATTTAAAATTTTGTGCGTAAAAATTTGAAAATATTTGAGTTTTTTCAATAGAATTTTGAGACAAGGTTAAAATAAACCTCTAAAGGAAATTTGTTTTGAAATTCAACAAATTAAATAACTTGCAGATCAAATTTTGAAAAAAGCGTCACTTCAACCCTTTCCTTTAGTTAAGCAGGTGGACTTTGGCACACAAAAAATGGCCTTCTTTCCTTGAGAATAAGTTGAGTTTCCTTTAATTAATTAATTTTGATATAAAACCAGATAAATTTTAATAATTAATTAAAAACTATTAAAAGCAGCTTTTCTATTCAAATTTTACAAATTTACGTAAGCTCACTAATTTAATCGCTAAAAGAAATGAAATTATGCAAATGAATTGTATGCAAATAGCGTGGCGTTGGCGTCGCAAGGGTTGCCTATCCGCCTCTGATCAAGGGGGGTTCTCGATTTTGGCAGGTCGTCGGCGAGTTCGGCGCTGTTGGGCGCGAAACCAGCGGCGCCGGTGGTGTTCCTGCGCGAGAACGCGACGGACGTGCGCTTCGGCCCTGCCACCCCTCCGCCCACTCCAGCCCCTCCGTCGCCGCCTCTGCTCGCCGGAAATAATTACTCTTCGATTTCCTACCCCGGCGCCAACCAGGTCAACTCGGGTCACGGCGGCCCCGTGACCTTCGAGCAGGCGGAGGTGGTGCGGCCGGGGTCGGCGCGGCCCCCGCCCCGCGACCTGCTGCGCCACCCCAACGTGAAGCTGCTGCCGGTGGAGCGGTGCGGCCGCAACGCTGACGAGAGCACCGAACGCATCCACGCAGGCGCACAACAGGCCTCCCTCGGCGAGTACCCCTGGGTCGCGCAGCTCGGCGAGCTCAGAGGTCAGCAAAAATTAAAAAAAAAAACTTCAATTTTGCTTAGGGTGGATTTCATTGAACAATTTCAAATCAATGGCGAAATTTTTGTTCATAAAAGTTTAAATACAAATATCAAATTCATATTTTTTTTTAATATCTCTTAAATTCCAGCTTAATTTAAGAATTGACCAAAGAAATTAATTAGTTTTTAAAGCACCAGCAGACCGATCTTTTTTTATATTCAATGTATGTAATAGAAATACTCTTTTTGGTTTTAATTTTTCTTGATACTTTGTATTTTCATATTCGTCTAATGATACGATTAAACAGGGTTTTGGGTTTTCTTAAATTTACTTTTTTTATAAATTTAAAGTCTTTAATGATTTTTATTTTTAACTTTTTAAACCAGCTGAAAGATAACTTTTAAAAACATGAAATTTTACAAGAAAATTGATGGAATTTTGGGGTGAAACTTTTTTGTTAAGCTGAAGTGGTTGCAGGGAACAACTTCAGGGTCATGTGCGGCGGGTCGGTCATCAGCAGAAGGTACATCCTGACCGCCGGGCAGTGCATCAGACCGGAGCTGTGAGTTCAATTTTTTCTTCAAAATACAAAACAGAGAAAAGACGTGAAGAAATTTATGTTTTAACAGAAAAAATTAACCAAAATGCAACCTCAATTGTTGATTACATTTGCAATTGTTTATCTCTAATTATATTTTTGCTTTTTTTTAAAATGTATCAATTGTTTTGAATTGAATACTCCGCATGAGGAAAACTCGTTTTTATTGTCTTCTCGTTACTGCGCCTAATGAAGTAATGCGCAGAAGAAATTTATTCCGCGCGTCTTTCAATGACTTTGGTACAAAAAAAGGAATTTTGCTTCCACTGGAGAAGAGCAAAGGAAACGCGTTCAAATTGTGCTTCGCGGTCACTTTACAGTTAATTTATTCTCTTTGTTGCGAGCTGCGGAGAGCGCGCGTCATTTCATTTGATTGATTATTTATTGCGAGTTACAAAATCATAAAGTTCCTATAGACTTGCAAACCAAAACAGAAACAAAATTTGATCTGTTTTTCTAGTCGTACAGTTTTAAATCGAGTTTTTTGTTGATAGATGTCTATAGATTTGGCCTCCAGAATTATAAATTGCTCTCCTCTTTCATAACAATTACCTTTTTTTAATTTATACATTTTTTGTTGTTGAAATAAACAAATTAATGGAGAATTGATCAAATTGGAACCATTTTCAACTTTATTATGGATGTATTTAAAATAAAAAAAGTAAAATTGAAACCTAATTAATATTTTTCACTGATAATGAAAATTGTGAAAAAGGACGCACGTGAGGCTGGGCGAGTACAACACGAACACAGACCCGGACTGTTTCGGGCTGGACGAGTGCGCCGACCTCGTGTCCGTGATCCAGGTGGAGGAGAAAATCAGGCACGAGCGCTACGACAAGCCCTATTCTCAAAACGACGTTGGCCTCATCCGCCTCAAACGTCCCCTCTCGGCCCACTTTTCCTGTGAGCCAAAAAATGTTCCCAAGAAAACAAAAATTAAATTCCATTTTCGCAGCGTACATCAAGCCGGTGTGCATCCCCCTTAAGCCCGAGGTGGACGTCGTCAACGACGTCCACAGGACCAAGCTCATCACCGTCGGCTGGGGTCTCAGCCACTCCGGTGCGAATTTTTAATTAATTTTTTTACATAATTTGAAATATAAATTGTAGTGAGCAAACCGATCCACCAAATCCTGAAAGAGGCGCAGTTGCCGCTGGTAAAAAACAAGGACTGCGGAAATATGCAGGCAAGTTTCTCTTTTTCGCTTTTGAACAAAAATCCACAAAAATCTTTCATGCAAAATAATAATTTAGGCCTTAAGGATCATTTTGATAACCGGAAAATTGGGGGTCACCGTGCAAATTTTTGAACAAATTTAATGGAAGCTGGTTGGAAATGTGTTTTTTTTTCTTCTTGTATACCAGAAAACAAGCTCATTTTTAAACTCTTGGAATTTATTGATTTCTGCTTATTAATATATTGATGGTTACAACTTTGGTTCTCGTATAATGAAAAATTGTCATATATGGCAAATTCCAAATAGCCGAACTTAAACTCTTCGCAAAATAATTTGGGTAAAAGATTTGTTAATTTTCTCGGTGAAAAATGTAAGTTCATGAATCAAGGTATCTTTTCTTGGCTGAGTTTCTAGGCCAAAGGTCATTGACCCTGGCAAAAGGTCAAAATTGAAAGTTTTTCGCCTTGCAATAAGCAACCTGACAAAAAAATCCGAGATAGCCAAATGATGCGCCCAGTAATTATAATTATCAATATTTCAATTTTATTTCAACAAACCGTTTTGAAATATTTTTACCTTATTAATTATTTGTTCTTAAAAATAGCGTATAAATAACTGAAATTGACCTGTTCCGAGGTGTTTAAATTTAGAAAATGAAGCTTATTCTGCCATCAAATTTGAAGCAAAATTTAGTTGGTGTATTGAATTCCACTCTAAATTCAATACAATTTGGTAAAAGTTTCCATCTGCTTTTAATGAAAAAAAATTTACATAGAAGTATTTTTGTATCTTAAAAACATTTTTTTAAACATTAGCAGGCAGAGCCGTTTTAAATCATTGTTGACTTTAAAAAAGCATTTGAAGGAGTGAACTAAAATGAGTTAAATTTAACGAAATGAAGACTCTTTAATGATATTTTCAGTCAAATTAGCAAGTTTTATTCAATTTGCCTTCAACAAATTAGAATTGCAAAAGATTTTAATGGTAAATTGTAAATATTTTCTTAATATTTTTGATGTGCGTCAGGTGCTGGCGCTGCACAAGAACATCGCGGACACGCAGCTGTGCGCGGGTTCGTCCGAGGACAGTTCGACGGCGTGCCAGGGCGACACCGGCGGGCCGTTGATGTTGTTGACGCACGGCTACGGCGGCCTCAGCGACACCGCCGTCTACATGCAGGTCGGCGTCGCCTCGCACGGCCCCGACGAGTGCGGCGTCGCCGCGGCGCCGCCCGCCATCTTCACCAGGGTCTCCTCGTACGCCGAGTGGATCCTCGACCACATCCGCCAGTGACACAATCAAAACTTTAATTTATTCTAATTCGAATGTACAAAAACTGTGAAAAAGTCACTCTCGTATCTCAATCTTTTCACAGCAGCTATAACTTTTTTTCTTTAACATGTAAAACACGAAGCACAATATTAAATGTATACAAATTGTTAATATAGTTGATTAGTTTTCCAATTCCTCGTCGCATTCTTCCCTCAAATCGTCCTTTTCTTCAAATTCCGGCTCGTCGTCCTTTTTCTCTTCCTCCGGCGAAAAACTCTAAAATTTTTTGATTATCTTCTTGAAATTTGATTTTAAAGAATCTGTTAATTACAATGACTCGCTGCTTGCGGAATTCCTGCTGCTTCATCCTGCGCCGGCCCTCGTCAGCCTCCAACATCTTGAACCGCAACCCTTCCTGCAAAAAATTCTATTCAAAATTTGGCAAGTCAAGCAGATTGCAATGTTTTATACATATTTTGTTTTTTGTTCATATTTTGATTATTATTTTTTTAATAAATTCCTTTGAGAAAATAATTTGAAAGATAAAAGTTTCAAACAAAACCGACATTTTGGTAGCAAAAATTGTCCGATTTTTATCAAATTTAGAGTTATTTAGAAAGCTAATTAAATTTCCTGTCAATTGGTGATGATCTCATTTCAGTCCCAGTGATAGAAAAATTAAAACATAAATATTACAATCAAGGCCAGTTTTAAACAAGTGTGACGAATTTCGACTTTCGCGGGAAAATTAGCAATTGTTTGCAATTAATTTTGAATAAATTTAATTTTCATTACTTGATGCTGGCGTTCAAAGAGGGTGGGGATGTGGAGCACCCTGTTCATCATGGTGCCCATGTGGCGCGCGTGTTGGTGTTGGCGCGACCTTTCCTCCTCCCTCCTGGCCTCGGCCCTCAGCGCCAGCTCCCTCCTGGCGCTGACGCTGGCCATGCGGCGCCACGCGGGTCGGCGCCGCACCACCTTGGCCCGCGACCTCACCTCCTCCAGCTGCCGCGCCTCCTCCAGCCGCAGGGCCGCCTCCCTCTCCGCCCGCCGCCTGCTGCACCAACCCTCAATTATAACCCTTTCAACTTTAATGCTCCTTTTCTTAATTTCAATTCATAAAAAAATTTCTAAATTGAAAAGGAAAGAAAATAATAAATTATTTTTAAAAAAAATACCCCCTTTGTTAAAAGAAAGGGTTGAAGAGATGGAAATGAAGCGATCGGGCTTTTCCTCGTTGCAGAAAATTGTTTTTATTCAAAAACAAATGGCTCTACCAGTTTCGGTCACCCAATAAAGATCACCTCCCCCAATCAATCTGTCTTTAGCTAGCTCATTCTTGTATTAGTCAGCGAGCAGCGCGTTTGCTCATGAAATAGGTTGGTACCTGAATTTGTTAGTTTTAAGATTTTTATTTTTATTTTAAAATGTAGTGTTTTTTTCAATTTGCTGATTTTTTGTATTTTTTCTTGCTCATGAAATAGGGTCGCAGACCGTGACCGAAACTGGTAGAGCCATTTGTTTTTGAATAAAAACAATTTTCTGCAACGAGGAAAAGCCCGATCGCTTCATTTCCATGATCATCTCCTCGAGTGTCAACTTCTTCAAACAAAGTTGAAGAGATCTCTTTTTCTGAATTTCAATTTTCACCTAATTTAAGCAGATTATTTTAAATTACATTTCTATAAAAACTTTGCTTTGACTAAAATTATTGAAATATTGAGCATTAATTAATTTTTGCGCCTTCAGTTATTTGAAAAGTCATGTCGTTGATTCCTCAAAAAATATTTCAGATTTGCTACTAAATATAATCAAAATTATACAAGTATTTTAAATACGAATAATACAGCAATTAAACTATTTCAAAACATTCATATTTTGTAATGTTATTTTAAATTTCAATTTCGCTTTTTTTTTAATTCCAAAATGATGTAAAAATTAATTTTCATCAATTTATTTCAAAACTATAAAATAAAGATTGCTGTTGTGTGGGTTGCATCCCTTTTTTTAAATAGGGAATTTATAAAAAAAAAAAATTTAATAAAAGTAAATTAAATTTTTTTTTTTCATTTTGTCTGCTAATTTGAATTGAGTCTTGATAAAGTTCTCGTTAGTTTGAATAAAAAGTATGTGTTTCACCTGGAGGCCTCGATGCGGAGGACGGCGGCCAGGTTGTTCCTGATGGGGGAGGGTCGTCGTGGCAGGGCGGCGGCCGAGGACACCCTGCTGGTGCAGGTGCTGGCGTACGGCGACCTTTTCGTCTCAGCACCGAAGACCGCGGCCGAGCTCTTTAATCAAATTCGGTTAAACGTTCGCAAAGGTAAAAAAAGGACCCGACCGCCCTCGAGGTTCTGCACTCGGCCGGAGGACTCTGCGACCTGCACCTGACCTGCATCGACCTAGGCAACATCGACCGCGCCAGCATCTCCTCAGCTCGGATCTCGCGCCTCATTTTCCTGCAAATTTTTCATAATTTATTTATGATTATTTATTCTTCTTGATCAATGCAGAATTTTTAATTATTTAGAATATTTATCGAGGTTAATGAACATTTTCAATAAAAATAATACCTGCTTAAAATATAATTCCAACAATAACTTTGAAAAAACAAAGTTATTTTTAAAACATTTTCCCTTTCTTGGGAAATCGTTTCTGTGGTTTTCAGATTTCTGAGGGGCTTGAAATACTTTGTTCGCATCAAGATTTTTTAACATGACAAGCTCGTCTAAAAATGTGACTGGCACAAACCTGAGGTAATCTTCCTCCTGGCGCCTGATCTCGGCCTCGATTCCGTAGATCTGCCAGGGCATGGGCGTGGCCCTGAAGACGCTCCTGCCGCTGTCCAAGTCCCTGAGCTCGGGCAGGGACTTCCAGTTCTTGGCCAGGCTTCTCTCGGGCGAAACGTCGAAGCTGAACGGCCTGAGCTGGGCCAGCAGCCGCGCCTTGCTTTTCCGTTTGAGCCGCTCGCGACGCAGCTCCTGCGACATTATAATGACGAATATTCAAAGGTTCCTTACCTTCCTTTATTGTTTTTTCTACTTTTTTTATTAAAAAATTTTCTTTTCTATTTCAACGCAGAAAAATTGGGTTAATTGTAAATATTACAATGAAATAAAATTCAATTGAACTTTGCAATTTGTCTAGATTTTAATTTAATCGATATATAAAAAATAAGTAAAATTAATGTAGCTTTTAATTTTTTTGAAGAATAAATTTCATTGAAACAGAAAATATACATAATTAATTCAACCTTTAATTCATAAAGTCAATAATTAATTTAATTGAAATAGAAAAAGTTTATAAAATTTATTTAATTTTTTATTTTTTAAAGAATAGAATAATTTATAAATATTTAATAATATTAAATTATTCATCTTTTAATTTCTTCGCGAATAAATTTAATTTTAAGTAAAAAATTAGTTGATTCTACTTTAAACTTAATTGAAATAGAAAACGTAACTGGAATAAAAGTTTCGTCTGACCTGCTCAAGCAGTATGGCGTGGTACATGGGCAGGCGCGAGGTCAGCGGCACCTCGTGACCTTTGACCGGCGACGGCGTGCGGCGCCTCGGCGACAGCATCAGGTCGCGCCGCAGCTGCTTCAGGTCGCGCTTTTCCTCCTCCCGCAGGCTGGCTCGGAACTGCGCCTCGCGCCACCCCGCGTTCTTGCAGGCCCGCGACCGATCCTCCTCAGAGTCCGACACCAACGAAGCCTCGCGCGCCCAACCACTTCTGTGCTCAAGAAATTAATGTTGTTCGATTTTCATTCTACTTAATTATTACAGGAAATAAGTGTACAAACTTCACAAATTACACTTCAAAAAAAACTGAAAATTAGTGTTTTTTGTTTAAAGTTTTAATATGAGACGAGATTTTGGCGAACAAGTTTTAAAATGGAAAATTGGGCCAAAATTGTTGACACTTTCAATGGCAGTTTAAAAATGTTTCCATCGAAATTCGGGTTTTTTATTTTGCAATGACATGAGTATTTTAAACGAAATATAATAATAAAGATGATAATATTTAGTTCATTTGATTAAACAGAAATTTAATTTCATATACTCGGAGTTCCAAATTAGATTAAAAGACTTATCTAAACCTCTGCGAATTTCACATTCAAAAATCAAATAAATTTTGGAATAAATAATTAAAGATTTGCAAAAACTAATCTTTATAAGGCGTTAAAAATGATTAAAACTGAACAAACTTGAGTGAGGAAAATTGTGCAAAAAATTAATATTTAAATAAATACATTCGGGATTTCTAAATATGTGAATAATTTTCCACAACTTTATACAAAACGCAATTTCCACGAAATAATTACGTCTTAAAATTATTTATTCATGAATGTTAATCATATTCCAACATCAAACCAAACAATCATTCTAAAAGAAAAAGACTCGGTTTGAAACTGATTCAAAATTTACACACCCAAGAAATTTATAAAAAAGATAATAATATGATTTCTTATTTCCGCTGAAATTTTCAATTAGAAATTGCAATTAATTTCTATATGTAAAAACTTGGAATAACCGATTGATGGCGCCGGAATTGTTTGCCGTTTTTGGCTTTCGTCGGTCCCGCTGCTTCCTGGACCTTTGGGGCGAGGAGAGGGGCGAACTCAGGGTGGAGCTGAAGACGTCCTCCCTGGTGCTGGGCGTGTGGCTGCCCCAGGCCATCTTCGGGCTGCCCGTGCGCCAGCTGCTGGGGGTGGCGGCGCGACTCGCGTTCATCAGGCACTTGCTCCCCTTTTCAATTTTTAAAATTTAATAAAAAAAAAGAACGCGTGTTGGATATAAATTTTGCAAACCTGAATTCCGGATTGCCAGTTGTTGGGGCTGGTCGTCGTCTTGGGCTCGGTCATGGCCGTGACGTAGTTCCTCTGCAGGAAGCGCAGCTCCCTGACCCGCGCGTAAAAGTCCTTGTCGCTCAGGTGGTTCAGGTCGGCGTAGTCGGGGATCGACTCGTAGAATTTGAGCACCGGCGCCACGCTCCCCATTTCAACGCTCATTCTTTTATTTAAATTTAAAAAAAATACAGATAAGAAACTTAAAAAGTTGCATTTACCTTGGCTGATGAAAAAATTTATTCTAATTTTTATCGATTCGTTTAAAAAAGTAATTGTGCCTCGCATTCTGGTTGGAAATAATTGTGGGATAGAAATAACTATTTTAAAAAGCTACGTTTACATACTTTTAGATCATTTTCAGACTTCTTACAGAAATTTATGTTAAAATTTTCATTGGCACAATTGATAAAATGAGGAAACAATGCATTTTTAAATTCTTCATCAGCCTTCATAGAAAATCAGTCTTAATATTTACGGAATAAAATTCAAAATCTGCTTTATTTTATTTCCTTTTGAGAAATTACTTTATTAATAATGTGTATTTCTGTAAATAAACAATTTAAACTGGTACTTTTTTCCAACTGAAACTGGATTTGCATGAATTAATTTGTCACACCTGGCAGTGCTGGGGGGCCGGGGTGGTCTGGCCGAGGAGGCGCGGCTGGCGGAGGAGGTTCGCGACGTGACCTTGGAAGACCTGGAGGGGCCTCTGGGGGGCGAGAAGGGGGCGGAGGGCCGCTCGTAGCCTGGCGAGGGCATCCGCGTGTCAGGGTGCACGGGCACTTTGAGGCACGAGTGGAAGAAACTCGCCCTGCTGCACGCCATTCTTCCGTTGCCACGGACACGTTGGACTCGCCGTCGCCTGCACGGCCAAGCTGCGCCAAATGCAACCCCAAAATCAATACTTCAAAAACCTTAACCACGAAACGGGATGTAAAATGTGAAATATATCTTCAAAGTTGTACTTGAAACAAAAATGGAAAAAGTCATTTGCGATTGATAGTACAATTACGGTTTATATTGTAAAGTAACTCTGCTTGTATTGGGGCTAGAACAACATTCCAGATACCAACATTACCCCCTTGAGGTCCTCTTTTGAACGATGTGTCACACTTTAAGAAAAAATAGTTTTGAGAGCGGTTTTACGGTCAAAGGTCACCAGGGTCAATGACCTTTTGTGGCCTGTTCATAGCATGTAATACGTTTTTAGAGAGATAATTTCAAGGCAATTACTTTTTGTCATCAGATACTTTGAGCTATCATGCTCAGGAAAATAATCACAGAGGCTCGCAAAGAGATTTAACCCAAAAATAGGTTAATAGGCTCAGAAAACCGTGTTTTTTGAGCTTATGATTTTTTTATTAATTTTATTGAAAAACAGCTTCTAGCTTATGTTTCTTCATTACGTAAAATTTCACGCTCTGCACAATGGCTGTTTCAGAATAAAAATAAAATTGGCAGATAACCTTCATTTTAGAGGTCACCGGAAGTGACCTTGAACGTTGACCTAAAATTTTTCTTTCAACAGCAAAGTTGTAGCGGAAAACGAGAGAAATTCAGCTATATCTATATTTTTGTTCTACGGCCACGGGAAGCCGAGATAGAGCCTCTCTAAAATTTCCAAAATCCAAATTTGAGTGTCCATAAAATCAAAAAATTTTGAACTGTATTTTTGAAATTCTCCTGGCAAATTGGCCTTGAATTCGGTCAAGATCGCTTAATCCTACCAAAAGTAAAATTTTTTAGCCGATGTAGCAAATAAATTTAAAATACTAAATTATTTTAATCAATAACAAATGCTTAACTAATTTATGTGCGTAGCTTACAAATTTTTTTAATTTTGCTGTTCTCAATTTATCGATATTAGGAAGGAGACAAAGAAATGTAAAAGTAGTGAATTTTAATTTTCAACTTAACATTTTAAAGTGTTTTTGAAGAGAGAAGCTTCCAAATAAATACAAATTGAGTAAAATTGCTCCTATTAAGACTGTTCAGGACTATTTTTTTTTATATTTTCTTTTTATTACATAGAGTCTTATCAAAAACAAAAAAATACCAATTTTAGGATGTTTATTTTTCATTTAAAGATTTGCATATTTTTCAAACTGCCGCAATATAATATATTTCATAATATTTTATTTAAATCTGCTTATCTGCAACGCCGTTTTAAATTAATAATTAACAATGGTAACTTGAAATACAATTCAGAGAAGTTGAGATCTGGGGGGTGTTGGAAAGAAGCCTTTTAACTAGACGAGACTGTCCCTGAGGTTTTTGAGGTCGAAGGCCTCGGTCTGTCCGTCCTGCGAGTCCGAGTCTGGCGAGAAGACGACCTCGTCGCTATGCTCCTCCTGCTCGAGCTTCTTCTTGTTCTTGGGCGCCTTGGACTCGGACGAGGTGCGCTTCTTGACCAGGCTGGGCAACTTAGGCATGCCCACCTTGATGCCCTTCTTCACCTCGGCGTTCTCCTCGCAAATCGGCTCCAGGTTCTTCCCCTCCGCCTCCTCCTTTTTCTCTTGAATCGGAATGTCGTCTGGAAAATTTGCAAATTTTTTACCAAAAAGCTCAAAAATGCGTCAAAGTTAGTAGGCTAGACTTTGCCCAGGCAGGCCAGTTTGCATTTTATATTTTAATTAGTCCGAAAGATTCCGAAGCGGCGTCAATCGTTCAAATCCGGCTGAAATAAGCTTCAATTTTTTTCACTTCGAATCAATTTGATAATCAAAAATGAGAAAAATGATGTGATTTTTAATCGCAAGCTGCCTGACATCTGGAGGGGTTATGGACAAGGAAATCTATCAGGGAAAATCCTTTGCAGTCTATTTACACAGTGTTCTGTTTGCTCGACTAAAATATTTATCGTAATTCTGATTTCAATCTAAAATGTGAGTGTGATTTTGTTAATTTCGACGGAAAAGCTTCAAAGCTGGCCATGCGGTGTGTCAAACTACTGAGCGCAACGTCTGCAAGTGCTAAATCCCAATGTAATTAGCTTTGATGCGACTACCCTATTGATTGATCAACTTCATCCGAGGACTTAAAGGGTTGAAAAGTCAAAATTTACTATGTTCAAAATTGGAAAGTCCTTGACGAGGCGATTCTAAAGATGTGCTGGAAACCAAATTCGGTTTGAAATTGACCGAGTAGGATGCTTTCGAAGTTTGGTCGCCATCTTGGAAAAAGATGGCGACCGAAGTTGAACAAAAGTAGAGTTCCAGCATATCGTTGGAATCTTCTCAAAGAGCTCTTTCCAAAAATGAAGTTGGATTTGAAATAAAAGGCGGTTGAATTTTTTTACAGAAAAAAGTCCTGCGAATGGTAGCGATCGGTGCACAGTTTTGGTGGAGAAAAAAGTCTTACGCGGTGTTCACTGAACGGGCCCCTTAGCGAGCGACTTCCACAAGGAGCCGATCATTAGCAGGCCCTCGGACAGCCTCCTCGACCCCCTCCCACCGCCCGCCTCGGGCGACAACTCATTTCGGGGCGGCTCAACTCCGCTACTGCGCCGCTCGCTACTTTCGATTGTCCATTCTTGCAACTCCGGCGGCGCCTCAATGTCATCTGGCCAAACAGTGGTGAGTGCCCCGTTAGAACCACCCCCCACCCCCGACTACCCCTCCCGCCCTACTGCGGAAAGTAAGGAGAAAAGCGGTGGCTAGGCTGTCTACCGGCCAAATTCAATCGAACGAAACCGCAAATTGCAAAATCCTACCTGGCAACTTCTTGGTGCGGAACGACGCGTTCGTGATCAGCGACTTGTGCACCGTCGTGGCCGCCGCCGTCCCACTCAGCACCGGACTTATGTTCGCAGACACGGCCGTCTCATTCACCGGAGCTGCAAAACAATTCATTTTAAAAGATTGTTTAAAACAATTTTGATGTTCCAAGATACTAAAAGAAACAAACACTTGAAACTTTAAAAATTATAATTTGAAAGATTTTACAAAAGTGGAATAAATTTTTAGGCAATTAAATTTGATTTATATCAAAGCTAATTAGGTAAACTAAATTAAAGGATTAATCAATGCATTGGTAAAAAGTCTCATTATTTGATAAATAAGTAAAAATTAACAGTTTACTCATTAATTTGTCCTCCTTTTGAATTTGTGTTTTTTTAATTAAATAATTTCCATGTTGGCTTTTGAATGAGGTACCTGCTGAGTGCAGCAAGTTTTTCATGGCGGTTGTGACGAGCAGGACGTCCGGCAGGAGTTCGTGGGACGCTCGGAAGTGGACGTCGTCCAGACTTTGGGTGGCCAGACTCGAAAAGGGGGTGTACCTGTTAAAATCAGTGAATATTGGAACAGAAAAAAGTTCTAAGTTTACAGGGCGTGGTGGATGGCCGTGAGGAGTTCGAGCAGAAACTCGGAGTTGACGGGGATGCGGGGCAGGGTCGGCGGCACCAGGGTCGAGTCGTACGAGGAGCGCTGGTGGGACGACTGCTTGCTGAAGCCCTGCGTGACCAACCTGAGCGGACGGACAGACCGTGAGTGGGGGTTGGAAAAGAGGGGAAATGAGAAAAGGCACCTGGAGACGGCCTTGCAGAGGAACTCGACGGCCGCGTCCGGGATGGTCGAGAGCTGCGAGTTGTAGAGGAAGATGAGGGCCGAGATGACGGACAGTCTGTTCTGGCCGATCAGCTTCTCCTCGGGCTGGTACGGACCCTTCTGCACCAGGTGCGTGTTGCACTCCTCCAGCCTGCGAAGGGCGCTCTCGGTCAAGCTCGCCGGCGCCAAACTCATCGGCTGCAGAAATTCAAAATTTAATTAAGCTTTCGTATCGATTTCATTAAATTTGATAGGAAAAAATGTTTTCAAATGAAAATTGTTAAATAAAATCCTCATAGAATAAGATTTCTATCAAATTTTGGTCCTTTTCTTATGATTCCGAGGAATAATTCAATTTATTAAGAAAAATCATGCCTCGTGGTAAACCGAGGCCTGCGCCAGCGAAGGAATTCTGAAGCTGAAGACGCGCGGCTTTCCGCTTTTGTCGAGCAACTCTTGGTTGTACATGCCCAGAAGCAGCGTCTCCACCGTCGGACACGTCTGCAATCGAGACTTTCAGCAATGTTTGGTTTCAATAAAAAATTCGGTGACCTGTTTATCGCCGTGGGCAACGCAGTTGAGGCAGACGAAGACCAGCGAGGGCAGGAACTGCAGCGTGTAGCTCTGCAGACTCTTGTTCTGGCTCTGGTAAAAACTGTACAGCTGCCCGACCACCAGCTCGATGCTCTGAACGAACAAAGGACAAAGTTAGATTTGAATCGAACTTATTTGATTTTCACTTCGGCGTATTTGATGCGGTCTTCGAGGACCCGGAAAATGGCCGTCGACGTCTCCTCGTTCTCGGACAGGGACTTGGCGAAGGTCGAGAAGTCCTCCTGGCTGGTCCGCTGGCATTCCGACAACCAGCCCTTGATGATCGTCTCCGTGTCCGTGCTCCTCATCTTTCTACTTTGCTCGTCGCTCGGCCTGCGAAAAAATGGGTTTAAATTAAATGAATTTTTGGACTGGATTGGAGCCGCGAAAAGCGTGAAAAGCGAGGAAAACACTCGAGCAAATCGAGGATGAACCAAATCAAATTACCATTCGGGCAATGTCACCAGAATTAAACGCTAAACTGTGTCACAAAACAAAGTATGTCTTTCAAATTTGCTTATTAAAAGGGGCGTGGCCCACCACTCGAGGTTCGTTTTGTTTTGTTCGTGGAGAGGGCGCATGCGCGCCGCACTTTGGTGGGGCTGGGTGGGGCCAAAAGGCGCCGAGTCTCTTCTGGCGCGAAACAGCACGTGCATTGTGTTCACGTTCAATAAAAGGATTAATAGGAAAAGAGTGAGATACAAATTTAAAGAAAATGTATTGCATCCAACAATATAATAGTGAAATGCTGAGTGTAACACAAAAAATATTTGTAGCGTGAAAAATTAAAACTATAAAATAACAGAGTGTGCGTTTTGTTCATATTAATTTACATAATATAATAAAAAAGAAAAATTAAAAAGTATATTGATTCATTTTTTCCCAATATATTTTAAACATTTACATTAATCATTGATTCGCAAATTTGTTTATGTTAATACTTTTTTATGTCGATGCATGATTCCGCTTTTTTTTTGTACAAAATACTTTTTTGCATAGATGGAGAGAAATGGAGAATAAATAAATTATATTCAATAAAAGAAAAAAATCTTCTCAAAAATTGTGAAAAGAAATGTGAAAAAAACAATTAAAACAATTAAAATTAATAATTTGAAAGATAACACTCAAATAATATAAAATTGAAATTACGCGTTTTCAATGAAGAGTCAATATTCTCTGATATCCTCATCAATATTTTATCTTATCAATAAAAAAAGGTTAAGAAGATGGCCTGCAACCCAATTTCACAAGCAATAAAAATTAAAAATATTCAGAAAAACTTGGATTATATTTTGCCCGTGAATTAGTATCGCAACCGCCAACTGATAGTTTCTTGTTGGTGACATGCACAGACTATAAATGTTTAGTTTAGTCTGTGGTAACGCCGGCCAATCTTGTGAATGGCTGCCAGAGTCACGTGATTATTTACCGACTCCTACTTCGAAAGCGAAAGTCTAGTTTGTGGGCTACCCGCTCACACGCGGCTCATAAAAAATCAACTAAAGTCTAGCGTCGAGTGCAAAAGTAGGTCAAGCAGTTGGTCAAGCAACTCTCGGGGAATCAAAATTATCAAAAGTTCCGGTTCTCAAAGCTGGTTGAGACGCGATCGCTGTTCCTTTCGAAACGAATTTGAGGTAGGCTAATATAATATACGCTTCACCATTAATTTAAAATAAACACCCCAAAACAATTTAATGAAATTATCAAACTATACAATGAGCAAACATTAATTGAGAACTTCCCTCACAAAATTAATTTGGATTTTCACAAAAAAATTCTGCTGCCATGGAAATATTTCCTGCAAAATTTTTAAGTAAAATTTAATGCTCTTTTGTTAATTCAATATAAATTCAAATTGTGGTCCAAATTTGTTGATGCCCGCTACCCTAATACACACTACGCCTAATTTTTAGCAAAGGTTTCACATTTATTGCGATGACTTTTTTTATTGAGGCTGTAAAGAATGCTTGTCGTGAAGATTAGATTGGTGGACCGCCTGCCTTTCATCCGAAAGAAATTCGTCCGAAAGTGGCTTTTTGGTCGTCATCCAAAAATTTGTTAGATCAGATAAAAGTTTATTGCTTTAGAAATATAAAATACATCACCAGTATTTTGGTGCTCTTGCTCTTAATCACCCTAGTTGTTTACTAGGGCTGGCTGCCAATTCTCTCTTCAATGTAATTTTTCCCCCAAAATAATATTTGACCTGTTGTGAGAGAATAAACGAATTGAATTGAAACGCCCAAAATATTCTATGCATGTGATCATAATTCCATCCTTTTTTTTGTGAATTTCATCCTCGCTTAAAAGTGACTATTTTTTTCATGAAAAAACATTCAAAATTTAAAATTTTATTCGAATTTTAAACAATTAATGATAAAATTATATAACATTTACATGTTAATGAGGATTTGACGTTTACTATTTTTTTTGTCCAGCAATTCTTGAGTGTTATTTCTCAGGTTGCACCTCTCAGCAGCAAAAGGGAGAACCTTATTATTGTCATTTTTTAATTAATTATTATTAACAAATAGAAAAAGACGTTTTTTATTTTACAGTCAAATTATTGTTAAAAAAAAATTACTAAAAAACGTGAAACTTTTAAATTTCACTGTAAAGTTAAAAATCGGACATCAGTTTTCTCCTTTTATTTAGCTGCTGAGAGCCATCATTTTGCCACTTAAGAAACAGCACTCTATGTTAAGTTTTTAATAGCATTGACTAATTTAAATTTCATAACAACAAATATACTGCTCTGGCGCTTGTTTGAAACTCAATTCAATTTTATTCTAACTTCAATCAAGTCTTATTTTTGTCAAGAGTGTAATCATAAAACATGACATGTGCGAACGTCAAATTTTTGTAAGGGTTGGCAAGTGATATTAAGTGAATTATATGATGATTGCTGATAACTGAAATCAAATTTAATATATTATGTATCGCTGGTTTACTGACATTTTAATTTTGAATGGTTATTTTATGGGATCGAGTATTGTTATATAATTGGATTTTAAAGGTCATTTGTGGTATAAACATGAACCCAATGTAAAATGAAGATATCCGTGAAAAATTTTCAAAAGTGAAATCCTCCAAGAACACAGTTCCTCTAGAATTGTAAGTTACAGCTCTAAAGAAAATCAGATTTTTTTATTTTCTAAACAGAAAAGGTTTGCGCTGCGATTGGTCACTTGGAGCTGAAATCAAGGGAAGGTTTGCTTTTCCGCAGGCGGGTGAGATTCAACTCTGAATAAGATGCCTAATATGGACAACGACGTGCATAAACAAGGTTCGAATAAACTATTTATAACGCTTGTTTGAGAAAAAAGTAGAAATGTTTAAAAAAAATTATAAATTGTAATTCAATTAATTTTCTGCGACATAATTAAAACCAATTCACTCCCGTTTGTTTTAATTCTGCTTAAAAGGAGACAAAAGGAATTAATTAAAAAAATACAAAAAATTATAATAATGAATTATATTTAATAAATTCTAGTGGAACATGAAAGAGTATGAAATTATTTGTGGAACACACAGAACCATTTAGAGTGCCTTTTCCTACTAATTATAAATTTTTGTCATTGTTCTCTTTTCATTTAATCCACTATTATTTATTTTGAATAGACTATCCAAACAAAGAACCGGCGAAATTGGGATATTTTGAAACGGCAGAAGGCGCGCAAGAAAACGCAGACAAGTAATTATTTAAGATTTATATTTTTTAAATAAATGTTTAAAAAATATATGTACCTGAAGCGTGTTCGTGCTGGTCGTGCACTTTGACTTCAAGGAGGGCGAAGACGATTGGCATCGGCGGGGCGATGAGAAGGACGTTGAAAACCTGAGAGTGGCTTTTGAAACGAACAGGAAATGCGGATTCCGCGAGAAGTTGTCGCCGACAAAGAAGGAACTCCTTGATTTGCTCCAAGACGAACAAGAAATTAAACGGCTCTTTGAATCGGACGGTGAGATTTTCTTTTTTTTGTTAAAAAGGTCAAACTTTCTTATATGAAATAATTTGCAGATTTGGAGCCGGATTTGTTCTTTTTGATAATTCTGTCTCACGGAGCTGAAAACGGAATCATTTTCACGGATCGCAGCTCACAAACAAACAAATACGAAACCTTCACCACCAAAGAAGTCTTCGACTCCATCGGAAGTTTGTTTCCAAAATGTCTCAAATTCGCTCTAATTGGGGTATGATTGAAGAATAATCTAATCTAATATGAAACTAATTTGATATTTCGCGAAAGGCGTGCAGAGGAAAACTAGAGGAAAAAATGTTTCATCTCATGAAACCAAAAGATGTAAAAGCTTTTGAGGAAAATAAAAACTCGAGCAGAATTTCCTTTGAGCCAAAGACGCGCAACCTGATCATTATCTATGCGGCCGTTGAAAGTAAAATATTTTTTATTTTTCGTTCCAGTTCAATGAATGTTTGATTTTTTGCATAGCTACGACGGCTAAAAGGCACAAAGATCTCGGCACTTGGATGGTCGAATGTATGTGCGCGCAGCTGAACAAAATGAAGCGAAACGAGGGCATTTTACAATTCTTGACGGGCACGCAGAACAGAGTTCACCAAAATACTATCAATTCATTCATGTCCATCGGTCAGACGCCGGAATTCAAGGTGTTCTCATGTGACAGAAGATTTGTTTTCCATCTGCTTGACACGTGAGATTTTTAGAGTTAAAAGTGGCGATTAATGGACGGTGTTTTAATGCATATTTGGTTTAAATTAATTTTAAAGCGATGAAGCTGCATCTGGTTCTTCAAAAAGAGGAACAGACTCCAAGGGGCGAATGCCGAGAAGGGAGGAAAAGCCGCAGTCTGTGCATTTCACTTGGTGGAATCCAAATTCGAAAACGGTTCTCAGGGAAAGACGCGCCGTCATTTTCCACCAAGGAGCTCAAATTACCGAACCCGTCGCAAAACTGAACTTTGCTCTTATTAACAATCTGGGCTTCGAAACCATTCTGGCAAAATTAGACGCGGCAGGACTTGAACATTATTTCAGCAAGCGGGGTCAGTCGATCTATATCAAAAAGTTGCATAAATTTTCATTCATTGCTTATTTTCAGAAAACGATCCTTGGCTAGAGTACGGATGTTTTGCCGCCTTCATTTTCGCCGACGTCGTAGACGTGGACGGTCAAATGTGCATTCGATTGAGTCAAGATGAGAATAAACCGATCGGCGATTTGATCTACGGATTGCTCGGCCCGAAAAACGACGCCTGGATCGGCAAACCCAAATTATTGTTTCTGCTCGATCAAAAATTGACACCAAAAGACACGGGAGTATTAATATTTTTGAATAATTCCTGCACATTTTTAGGAGAGCATTTAAATATTCATAGCGCGAACAAATACATATTTCACTGCGTGAGCTCATATTTCCAACGTAATTGGCCGGTGCTCCTGTAAAGTGGTACTGCAGAAGGTCCCTATTGAACCCGAGGTACTCGCTTGGGGCTGAGAATTGACACTTATTTGCAAATGATGATCGGCCATGAAATCCTTTTGAAACATTTAATTGTTTATTAATTTATTCTAATGTGAATGTGGCAGATGGCGAGGGGTTAATTTTTATAATTAGCTTTTTTTCACAATAAAGGAATAAGTTTTTGCTTTAATTAATTAAACCTGCTATTTTCTTAATTCAAATTTTAATTATAAAATTCAATTTTCGGACTTTAGCAAGAGGCTTAAGATGTCAATATGAAAGAATTATTCAATATGGATTTAATATATTATGTATGTATATATCGTATATGTATATCTATAATTTATATATCAGCAAAATATGCTAATTGAGCAATAGAAATATTTTAATTATTATTATTTCTGAGTAAAAACTGATATGCAATAGTTTCATAAGCGAGTGGGATCTTTTCAAGAGATTTTGAGCAGAAAAAGAATTTTCCTTATGGACTAAACAATTTAATTCATCGATACTTAGGATAGAAACAAAGATGCATTATTTTTAATGATATGGATTTCTGTTTGAAGATTTCGTTTAAACTCTAATTGTTCTGACTTATTATTGCTTTGATATCATAATATAATTTTTTTACAAGTAAGCACAATTATCCCTCGCAATTTATTTAATTTATGTGAAACTTTGTCTAGCTTTCAAAATACACAGACAGCATCTTTGCTTGGAAAACAGAAACAAAAAAATTAATTTTGACTTTTTGAGAAAACTGGGGATTTTTCATTTTAAAATTAAATTATTTTTATTTAGCGGCACATCATTCATTATAATAAAGAGGACTCTGCAGAATTTATTTAAGTGATACTTACTCTTATCTTCCATTTAAAATTATAAAAAGTAGCAAATTTAATATGAATTTACTCATGCTTGTTTGCATACGAACGCTTCATTTTGACGCCATATATAGCAATTTATTTAAAATTGAATGAATGTAGACTTCTTATATTTCTGCAATAATAGCTGTTGATTACTTCTTAAAGTGTGATGACGATTTATAAAAATTATGACCCTCCTCCCCACAGAAAATATGAGAAAAAGTATAACCGATATAAAACTTCAATCATGATGAGCCACGAAATTTGTGTCTCATTCGGCCAAATATTATTATTATTTTTCTTTTAATATAGGTGAGCTATAGAATCAAAATATAAAAAACTAGTCTCTCCTTTTAATAACCTAAAAAAACCCTTTCTTGTTTAATTAATTTTTTTTCTAGGTTGGACCGACAGAAGCAACACAAACTAAAAATAATTTTCTCGCAGCTACCAATTTCAGTGGTTGGTTTGTGTTCGTCCTTCAAAATACGAGTGCGTTTTTAGTTGAACCTCAAAATCAGACTCGCATTTTAAATAACTCTGTTTAAATTTAGATTTCATTCAGCAATTCATTGCAATCTTTGAGAGTGAAGAGATCAAAGACGAGCAGAGCAGTTTGCAGGAGCTTCTCGAAGACTTGTTGACGAAATCGAGCAACAATCCAGGATCAAAAGAGCCGGACGTGATGGTGGTATCGACTTTGCCCAACTTGCTCAGTTTCCCAGCGCTGGATCGCCAAGTTCTAGAGCCGTGCTTTGACGTCGAAGGGAGATCAGTGGATTTTGACGAGTTTTTGAATCTCGCCAGCACAAATGAAGCTCGCGTTTGGCTGCTGACGTCACCCATGGGGTCTGGAAAGTCAACGATGTTCCGCGAAATCGCTTTCCAACTGCAAAGACGCCTTGACACCAGTTTCAAAGTGTTTCTGGTCGTCCTCGCTGACGCCTTCGGTCTTTTCGCACGAGCCAAAAAGAGCAGAGAAGCAGTATCCCTGGTCAATGTTGTTTCTCACGTGACTGGAAACCGAAACGATGACATCAAAACTTTGATCGAAGCTAATAAAGCCATCTTGATGTTTGACGGCTTTGACAGAGTTCAAGAATACGAGACTCAGGCGCATCAGGTGCTGGCAGAAGCCACGGGAAAAAATTTGCCGGTTTGGATTTCAACGCGTCCACGCGTGGAAGACGCCGTTCTTGCAAAACTGAACCGGCAAATTCAGGTGCGCAAGGCAAAAATTGTGCCTCTAAACGAGTATCAGCAAGTGAAATTTTTCATGCTGATGTCGGGCACAAATGCTGAGAATGAACCAGAGAGAGCCCGCTTGAATAGCCCGCGATTGTCCGCCGAGGTTTCTCGGTGAGTGGCGGATCGTGGCCATCTACCGGTCAACATTGGAACGATCAGAAAGTAAACAAACCGCCTCGTGTTTTTGCTGTCGCCGGAAAGAAGAAAGAAAGCAAATAGACTCACTTTTTATTCGCCGCCGGCCAACTCGTCCCAGTCCCGACCCGAATAAGTCATCAGGTTTGAGTTTAATTGCCCGCTCAAGTCATTTAAACCCATTTTGTCGTTTTCTCTCATCTCCGCCGTCCATGTTTGGATAATCCCCGGAGAAAATGACCATATAAGGCCCGATTTGAGAACTCGCGATCTGATTGGCCGGAACCTTCTGGAAGCGAGTAGAAGCAGACCGATGCGTTCTCTCATTGGCGCTGGGCAGTTGAGCGAGAGAGTTCGTGCTGAGACGCTGAAGGAGCAAGAGCTGCGCGCCGCGAGCTCTTGGCTGCCGACGGGTTTCGGACGAATTTCGGCCTAGATTTGCGAGTTCTCTGGTAGTGTGAATTGTTCCCTGAGTTGGTCTGGTGTTGGTTAGGCGTTTATTTGGTGAGTTTATTGGATTTTTAGTTAATTTTGCCCGGTTTGAGAAGTTACGTCGGCCGCACGTGGTGCTGAACCCCGCCGATTTTTGAGTTGTAAGTCCCGAAATTGTTTAGTTTTGCGTGGAAATTGTCGGAATAATTAGCGGTTGAATTGTTTTCGCCGCTAATTTGCATATTTTTGTCAGATTAGTGGAAGTTGCGAGTTTTGTGTAAACCGGTGAACCGAGCGCGCCCTGTCGGCGGCGGCGGTAACCGAGGCCCGATTCCTCCCATCGAGTTAGTTTGTTTCCCTTCCTCCCTTTGCCGGTAGAGGCGCTGTTGGCCGTTTCAAGTGTAAAGTACCGTGAAGTTAGCAAGTAGAATAAATAGAGGTTCAGTTTAAATTGTAATTCTTTGCGGTTTTCGTTCGTGAGTTGGAGTTTCCCGTGGGATTTAGTTTAAGATTAGGTAGAGTAGAGAGAGAGAAATAGTTTAAGAGAAGAAAAGTAAGAAGTTGAGTGGAGAAGAAGGAAATTGCAGAAAAGAGAGACTGAGAGAATACGATTGAACAAAGGAGGAGACCCGCGTTCAATCAAGTTATTCTCTTAGTTCTGAGTCGTTGGTGGAACAGGCCGTTGCCACGATTCAGAACCTGGGGGCCTGGCCTTGTCGTGCCTCACGTCGTCTGGCGTGACTCCACGGTGTAATCCGGTGTGTTAATTTTTCTTTTTAGTGGAAAGTTGGTTGCGTTTGGAAATTTCTTTTTGGTATTAGTGGAAAGTCTTTGTGAGTGTCCTTGGGGGCCTTGTTAGTGTAGAAAATAGTAACCGCGAGGTGTAGGAAAATTTTGGAGTTTTAGTTTTGAGTGAATTTTTTTTCTTGTAGTATTAGAAAATTGGAAATTGCATTTTGTAAAAATTGTGTGAATTTGCTGTAAATAAAGGAGTAATACAATGGATGTATTTTCTCCAAACCATTTCCCTGTCCCACAATCGACTCCATGTTACCCATATGTCGATAGTTTGCGCTTGAGCGAACCACCCACCCCGTTGCAGAAATGGATCCCTGTGGAACTATCTCATCAATTGATTGCCGAGGAACGTCGCCGACTGGTGGCTCAACAACTACAATGGGTGCAAAACGGTGCCTACTTGGACGGTGGACCTCTTGGTGCCCAAGCAGCTCAGTTTCCTCCTGGTGCCCACGCAGCCCAAATACCTACTGGTGCTCCATTGGTGAACGGTGCCTATCTTGGTGGTGTTGCTCATGGTGCCACAATGGTACCAAACGGTGCTCATTTCCCTGTAATTCCAAGCGGTGCCTACCCTCCCGGAGCAAATGGTGCTCATGCTGCTTCAGTGGTGCACAATGGTGTTCATTATGGTGGACCTCCTGTTGCACAATCAGCCCAAATTCCTCCTGGTGCTCAAATGGTGCACAATGGTGCTCAAATGGTGAACAGTAATCCTCCTGCCGTTTCATTCTTTGTCAACTCAGCTCGTGCTCATAGTGTCCCAATGGTTCCAAATGGTGCTCAGCTTGGCGGAGCAAGTGGTGCTCACCTCCCTTTTCACCTTATAGTGGTGCCCACTCAGTTCCCTTCCCAGCCAATTCTAATAGTGCTCATGCAGCCCACGGCAATCTGTATGCTTATGGCGGGCAGAATGCATATGGTGCTCATGTTACACCAGCCTCCATGGTGAACAACAACCTTCGTCAAACTTTTGGTGCTCAACCGGCGCATGCTTTGGTGCCGCAAACTTTTGGTGCTCAACAGGGGAATATTGCTTTTGGTGCCAGCGGTGCTCAGCCCTCTCCACAGGCCGCTGTAGGTATCCAACCGGTGAATACTGCACACATTCCAGCATCGTCCTCTTGGCTGCACAAAAAGCCACCACATTTCAAAGGTATTGGTGACGTGGTTGACCCAGTGGATTTTTTAGCTCAGTTTGAGACGTATGCTTTGCATCTTCCCGTCTCCATTGACGTTGCTTGCCGGTCCATGATGAAGGTACTTCTGGAGGCTCATGCAGCTCTATGGTTTAAGTCTTTTGAGGTGTACACGCCACCAGGTTATTCCTATGCGACTTTTGCTTCGGCTTTCCGCACGCAATTCTTCCCTCAGAGCCTGCAGTATCCTTTTGATAGTGACGCTTCTTCGTACATTAGCCCTGTTGGTGCTCATAGTGCTCCTGTTGACAATGTTGCCAATTGTGGTATTCCTTTCAACCCAGGTTCGAACAGTGATGCTCATGGTGCACACATTGATCTTCATGCACAAAGAGCGCAGAACACTGTTGGTGTCCATGACCGAGCAGTAACGTCTTCAGAGAGTATTTCTAGTGGTGACCTTTTGACATCAACACAACAAGAACTGGCGAGTCCTGAAGATTTTCCGAAAGGTGTTGCCGAGCTTTCTCAGCACCCACAGGATGGGGGGCCGTTAGCAGCAGTTAGTATAGGTGAGCAGTCAGACGGCAAAGTTTCCAGCTCTTTGGCAGTGAATGAGGATCTTCAGCCTCCACTTCATGACCAACATGTTTCAGATGCTAATCAATTGCTCTCTTTATCCCCTCAACACACCGCCAATGTTCCCAGGTGTGAAACGGAACTGTTTCCAACACCCCAAGCCTATTTCAGGAAGGAAGAGCCCTCCCTGTACCTACAATTGTCCTATTATCAGCTGAACCAGCTGATTAAAAAATTGAACTCCAATCCCCCTAATGATGACTGTGAGCCAGAAAAGGACCCCGAACCTGGAGATGACCCTGTACTGGCGCAGATAGGAAGCATAGATGTGGGACCTGGATCTGACCTTGAAGTCAACCTAGGACTGAGTGACCTGTTTTATGAGCCGGAGACGTGCACAATCATCAACGAGGACCACCAGCTAGCGCTAGAGGATTGTGTGAAGGACGAGATGCTGACCATTGGAACAGAAGCCTCATTACAGCACGACTACACAGAAGTGAGACGTTTTGCGAAGCTAGCAGACGCTGATGCTGGTTCTGGTTTTGGCCTGCTGCCACAAGTGACAACAACTGTACGCGCCAAGGAGCCTGCCCTGCAGAAGACACTCTTCAACACCAGGTGCAACATCTTGGATGAGCCGCATGGACCGGACATCACTCTGAAAGAAGACAAGGCTGATGACAACCAAACTGCTCCATGTGTCCTGAGACAATCGGACACCTACGTGGGATCCAGGGCGGTCAGGCTGCGAAAGTCGTCTGACAGGCGTTCAAGCAGGGCTACCCCTTACATGATTCCTCCCTCAGAACCACCAGATAAGCTGCCCTTGCGCACATTCTGCCTGGCTGACCCGAGATTGGCTGAGTGTCGTCCTTACATTCATCCAAGTCATCATCCACCCGATTCCCTCGCCCTAAGCTCCTTTAGTAAGTTTTTGCCAAATGTTTCTTCGAGACATATGACAAAAACTTGGGGGGCATGAACCAGAGAGAGCCCGCTTGAATAGCCCGCGATTGTCCGCCGAGGTTTCTCGGTGAGTGGCGGATCGTGGCCATCTACCGGTCAACATTGGAACGATCAGAAAGTAAACAAACCGCCTCGTGTTTTTGCTGTCGCCGGAAAGAAGAAAGAAAGCAAATAGACTCACTTTTTATTCGCCGCCGGCCAACTCGTCCCAGTCCCGACCCGAATAAGTCATCAGGTTTGAGTTTAATTGCCCGCTCAAGTCATTTAAACCCATTTTGTCGTTTTCTCTCATCTCCGCCGTCCATGTTTGGATAATCCCCGGAGAAAATGACCATATAAGGCCCGATTTGAGAACTCGCGATCTGATTGGCCGGAACCTTCTGGAAGCGAGTAGAAGCAGACCGATGCGTTCTCTCATTGGCGCTGGGCAGTTGAGCGAGAGAGTTCGTGCTGAGACGCTGAAGGAGCAAGAGCTGCGCGCCGCGAGCTCTTGGCTGCCGACGGGTTTCGGACGAATTTCGGCCTAGATTTGCGAGTTCTCTGGTAGTGTGAATTGTTCCCTGAGTTGGTCTGGTGTTGGTTAGGCGTTTATTTGGTGAGTTTATTGGATTTTTAGTTAATTTTGCCCGGTTTGAGAAGTTACGTCGGCCGCACGTGGTGCTGAACCCCGCCGATTTTTGAGTTGTAAGTCCCGAAATTGTTTAGTTTTGCGTGGAAATTGTCGGAATAATTAGCGGTTGAATTGTTTACGCCGCTAATTTGCATATTTTTGTCAGATTAGTGGAAGTTGCGAGTTTTGTGTAAACCGGTGAACCGAGCGCGCCCTGTCGGCGGCGGCGGTAACCGAGGCCCGATTCCTCCCATCGAGTTAGTTTGTTTCCCTTCCTCCCTTTGCCGGTAGAGGCGCTGTTGGCCGTTTCAAGTGTAAAGTACCGTGAAGTTAGCAAGTAGAATAAATAGAGGTTCAGTTTAAATTGTAATTCTTTGCGGTTTTCGTTCGTGAGTTGGAGTTTCCCGTGGGATTTAGTTTAAGATTAGGTAGAGTAGAGAGAGAGAAATAGTTTAAGAGAAGAAAAGTAAGAAGTTGAGTGGAGAAGAAGGAAATTGCAGAAAAGAGAGACTGAGAGAATACGATTGAACAAAGGAGGAGACCCGCGTTCAATCAAGTTATTCTCTTAGTTCTGAGTCGTTGGTGGAACAGGCCGTTGCCACGATTCAAGAATGATTGCAAAGAGCTAGTTGAAATCTACAGGGAAAAAGGGTTGGCTGAACTCATGGGCAATCCACTTCTTTTGAAAATCATTGTCGAAATTAGTGGCTCTGATACGGAAAACAAACTGAGCTTGTACGAAGTTTACGAAAATATCGTAAAAAAAGCATTGCCTATACTCATGACGGACCTAAACCCAGATGCTTACGATTACAAAGTATTTCTAGATAAAAGTTTCAATGACATGAAAAAATTATCTGCCAATTTTCTCGGCACCGCCATCGACCCCGAAGTCGATGAAGACATTTTGGCGATCTACAATGAACTTCATTTCGTTCATCAATCGTTTACTGATTTCCTTGCAGCCGCGTTCATCTGCGATTGTCTTCCGGATGGAGTCCAGAAGTTTCTAAAATTGAAGAACTCTTCTCCAAGTTGTTAAAGGCCTCGCTTGAATTGGTTTTCTAACTTAAAAGTTATTTATTCAGATTCGAGTCGCCAAAATGGAATCACAATTTGAAAAAAAATATATATTCTTTCTGAAAGATTATATTTTAATTTTGTGAAAATTTAATAAACACGTGTTGGTTTAATACTGAATAATACGCACAGCTATTTTTTCATAAAAAAATATCCCGAAATAAAAGTTTTTACTCATTATTCACCTTTGTAGCATAATTAATATGTTGCTTAAATGAAAATTGAACCTCAATTGCCTTATCTCACGTCAAAGTACAAATTGCATTAGAGATATGACCCTGTCTGTCAAAACATCAAATATGTTACTTGTTATGTTATCTTAAAATAAGATAATAAAAACATCGCACAATTCGTCTTTTCACGTACGTAGATAAAGAGAGCTAGTTTTTTATTCACAATTCAGTCATCATTGCCGCTATTTCCTCATCAGTACATGCAATAAAGTATGATAAGTATACTCTATTTAAATCACGACCAAATACATTTTCCTCACTGCACAGAAGAGAGCGGGTCTAAATGGCCCACTAGATGGGCCGTTTAGAGCCGCTTTTATTGTGTGTATGTGTGTCGAATTTTCAAGATTTCAATTTGATTGCACTTCTTTTTGGTGATTGCGATTCATATTAGTGGAAAAAATATATAAAAAATACAAAGGGCGTTTGAGGAAGATTTTAGATCCACTATTTATCAAGGCCGCTTATGTTCAAAGTCTCTCCCCCCCACCCCAGCCACTTGTAATTCGCATTCCACTCCCATATCTTATCTAACTTTTGGTCTTTCTTCCAGATTCGGTGACAAACAAAATTAGCAGAGCAGACCTTGCTCTCGTAGAGCGAAAGGATATTAATTATTGAAGTGTGAGGAAAAATTTTAATATATTTTGCAATATCAGTCTTCATATATGCCGTAAACAAATCGAAAAAAAAACGGCCAAATTGTAGCAAAATGAATGGCCGTGACGTAACAGCAATGATGGATAACGTGATTAAAAAAGGTTTGATTTCTTTCCATTTCTCGAAAAATAATTTGAAGCATTATTTGTTTCCAATACAGGCAGTCCCTATCCAAATAATGAACCGGCTAAATTGGGATATTTTGAAACGGAAGAAGGCACGCAAGAAAAAGCGGACAAGTAATTTATTTTTTATTTGAATATATTTTCAAAACATGTACCCGAAGCGTGTTGGTGCTGGTCGTGCACTTTGACTTCAAGGAGGGCAAAGACGACTGGCCACGGCCGGGCGACGATAAGGACGTTCAAAACCTGAGGGAGGCTTTTGAAACAAACAGGAAATGCAGATTCCGTGAGAGGTTGTCGCCGACAAGGGAGGACCTCATTGATTTGCTCGAAGACGGACACAAAATTAAAAGGCTCTTCGAATCGGACGGTGAGATTTTCCAAAAAATACCGATCAAATTTTTTATTGGAATAATTGGCAGATTTGGAGCCGGATTTGTTCTTTTTGATAATTCTGTCTCACGGAGCTGAAAACGGAATCATTTTCACGGACACCCTTGATCGCAGCTCACAAACAAACAAATACGAAACCTTCACCACCAAAGAAGTCATCGACTCCATCGGAAATTTGTTTCCAAAATGCCTCAAATTCGTGATCCTTGGAGTAAATATAAAAAATATTATCGCTTGAAAAAAATATGATTTCTGATTTTTTGCCCTCAGCCCTGCAGAGGTCGAACAGAAGATACATTTCTTCACTCCCGATCTAAACTGAAGCTACAAAATAATGTTACGAAAAAACAAAACTTTGGCAGAATTTCCATTGAAACAAAGATACGCAACCTTTTCGTTCTCTATTCCACTGTTGAAAGTAAAATGTTTTTCCAGCTCAATAAATTTGCAATTTACATTTTTATTTTCTTTCTCAACAGCCACAATGTCAAACAGGGATTCCGATTCAGGCACTTGGTTGGTAAAATTTTTGTGCGAGCAGTTGAACGAAATGACGGAAAACGAGAGCGTTTTGAAATTTTTGACAGGAACGCTGAACAGAGTTCACCAAGAAACTGCTGAAAGCTCAAGCGGACAGACGCCGGAATTCCATTTGTTTACTTGTGATAAAAAATTTTGTTTCCTTCCCCTTGATTTGTGAGTTTATTTTCAGACTCTCGAGGATTCATAGAAAATAGATAAATTTTTTTTTGCAGAAGCAATCAGGAGAATTCGATTCACTTTGATTGGTGGAATGAAAAGTCAAACTCCGTTCTTAGGAGAAGACGTGCCATCATATTTCATCAAGGAGACGCAAATAATAAATACATTAAAAATCTAGAAAATGCTTTGGTTAGAAATCTCAGTTTTGAAACTGTTATATCGGACATTAATACGGTAGACCATTACTTGGGCAAACAAGGTAAGGTTTTGAAAATTTAATAAGTGGAAATTATAAAAAATATTGAAATTTTTCAGAAAATGTTTCACGCCCTGTCAACATGGTCGGTGTATTCCTACACGGTGTAGCGCTACCCCTCTTTTACACGCGTGTAGAAGACGTTTAAAAGAGGTATAGCTCTAGCGCGCTAGGTCTGCACGCATAATATGCGGTTTTTACACCTTAAAGATATGCGTATAATATTCGTACAGTAAATACGTGCACTAAATATTTCATTCAAATCAAATTAAAATTCTTATTTCTTTTAATTTAAGTGTTTTATGTACCCGGGTAGCACAAATAAAAATAATTTTTTAGTCCTTTTTTTAAAATTGATTGTTTTAAATTTCAATTTTCAGCAGGTCAAAAAATTCCAACCATATTTACGCCACATTAATCAATCATAAATATTAGTTTTCTCAATTATTACAATAATACCATTATTAATGTTAGTAGTTATAAGATACTTTTGGACTTGGAGGGAAAATCCTGTTTTATATCTTGTTTTAGCTATATTTGGATTTTTTAAGACATTTTCTAGACTTAAAGTATAAACATTCTTATATTTGTTGTTTTTAAAATTTTAATTCAAGTGAAAACTGGTTTAAATATTTAACCTAAAACAAAACGGCATGTATGCAATTTCTTATACATTGCTGCATATAGGTTGCATACTTTTAGGGTGCTTTGAGACATCATAAAATACACCCTTCTGTAAAAATATCAGTTAGGTTTCCAGGGGGTGCTGCAATCGGTTAAATATTTTTAGGTTAGTTACACAGATGGCAGTTTTTAGTTTAGGAAATAATGTGGCCCAACCGTGCCCAACAACAAGAGAAAAATCTGCTGCTCCTTTTGTTGCGAGGGGGTTCATTGAAGCGCATGTATGTGTAAGGGGAGGAAAAAGGTTATTGTGCTAGAGAGAAATCTCCAAGTGACAAACAACCTGGCTCGCGCTTTTCAAGTGTGCCACCGCCAGCTACTAGAAATAAAAACACAAAGCATTTAATTATAAATTAAATTGTATAGCTGTGTGAATTTTGAAAAATTTTCTCAGCTGAAGATATTTATAAAGTTAAAATAACTTACAAACTTTGGCAAAAAAAAAGTATGTAAATATTTTTAGCAAAATATAGTTAATTTTTCGCGTTCTTTGTAAAAATCCTGCACCTATTAATGAGTTTTTATTGGATCTCAAACGGGGCGGCAGAAAAGGACTCGGTTCCGCAGCCAGCAGAGTGCTCGGAGGTTTCCGAGCTCGGAGCGGCTCGGTCAGGCTCGCTGCTGTACAATTCAGCCGCGTTTGCGCTCTTCTTTCGTTTCGGAACTTAGACAAATCTCCCTTTTCGTGGCGGGAATTAGCTTGCAGACCACAAAATAATAAATACGTGCGGAGGAATTTTTGTTTTTTGTTTGTTTTAGGATAGAAATGTTTATTCCAGATACGTTTTGTTATAGCTACTTAAAAATTGGATGATAAATTATAGAATTTTGCTCCGTAATTTAAATATTTTAACTTAGTATTTTGTGATTTAAAAATATATTACAAAATTTAAATAATTAAAAAAATATATAATGAAATAATGCGATTTCAGAAAGAACTGCATGTTGAAAAAACAGAATCAAAAAATTTAAAATATTGTTGAAGTTTAAAAAATTGATAAATTTACAGACATTAAAATGTTAAATTATTAAATTTTTTAATTTAAAAATTTAGTATTTGTTATTTTAAGAACTAAATACTCATCCTACAAAAAATATGTTGAGGAAGAAATCAAAAGCATTAACAAAAAGTCTTAAATAAAGCAAAAATCAAGTCATTATTCCCATTAGCAACATTTCTACGAAAAAATGAAATCCATTATCAAAACGAAGCCTTCAATCTCTCTGCACACTAGCAGCAAGGTATGAGGCGCCTTCAGGAGACACGCAAAACACGCACTCTGCCGAGTTTTTTGTTGCTTCGGTTTAATTATCTCGGTTAATATTGCAATGAGAAATTAGATGGATGAAAATTTTATCAGAAAATGAGTCAGTGCAAAATTTTCCTCAATCAAATTTTGTGCTTCTGTAAATTGAAAGGAGATGTGGCACATTTTGTAATATATTTGTGAATTAAATACATTAAATAACTGAATACATTCTTGAAATTTGAAGGCCTGCTTCCTCAACTAATGGGCAAAAAGTTCTGAATCGCTCATGGCGCCAGTGTTAATAGAAATTGAGATAACAAATTTAAAAGGTGGAAAAACGTGATGATTCTTTTAAATTATCGAGTGAAACTGCAATGCTCCTAACAATCGGACAGACTTCATTTAAACATATTTTAGCTAGAAATTTTGTGGGCCATTGCAAGAAAGTATTTTGGAATGGAAATTTGACCTGGGTCACACCTCTGCCCTGATGACCCCAAAAATAAAATTATTTAAATTTAGCATCTTTGGAAGCGCCTTCTTTCAAGGATTCCAGTGGCGTTGACCAAATTAAATTCCGATTTCTAGAAGTAAAGTTATTGAATTTAAACGATTTAGAATTTTAAAGTGGCGCAGACTGTTTTTACTGTTATGCTGCGAGACAGGCGCGCGCGACAAAGAGCACTATGTGTCTCCCCCCATTGATAGGGTGTTATTATTATTATTGTTACATACATTTCACAGGTGCTTTTCATTCTCTTTCTCTCGAGCTGCTCTTAAACTATTTTTATATTGGTCAAATTTGCATAATTTGATTAAAAATCATGGTTTTTCCCTCACCGCCTATTTAAAAATTTTCATAATTTAACAGTCACATATTTCTGTCTCAAAAAAAAAAACGTACTCGCGCCGTATTGACAGCGCTACTCATTTGGCTTATTAGAGCCGCGATTTAGTAAATGACTCCGCACTTAGGGCGATTGATCTCCTTTGAACTTCTTCCCCTCAAATTTTAAAAATTATGAACGGGCTGGAACTATATGAAAATGATTTCAGATTTAGGATCGGCAAAAAATTGGAGCTCAACAAACTTTGATTGACATTTGTAGCATGATCTGCTCATATTATTACTGTCGTTTATATAAAAAATAAGTTAAAATTTTTATTAAATTTTTAAATGAATTTCTCACATACTATTAATTTTTTATTCTCCTTCATCATTAATTTTTTTTAATTTAATACAACCATCGCGTAACTATTAAAAAAAAAATTGCTAATCCTTCAAAGGACGTATTGTTGCTTATTTAATTTAGTAACGGCACCACGCCTAAGCAAAGGAATTTATTAAATTTTAGTAAAATAATGTAACAAAGAAAATAAAAATTAATTATGAATGATAATAATTATTTAATAAATTCTTAAAAATTATTTTGCTATAATCTGATTGCTAGAACTGAATTCAAAATTTCTTATAAAAACAAATTGTTTTTGCCGATTCCATTCCTGAAATCATTTTTCAAAAATTCCAATCCATTCATAATTTCAAATTTTATTCGAAAAGCAGGGGAAGTCTAGCGTTCCAGGAGCAAAATAATTTACTCATTCGCGGCGCTAATAGTGCCAAATGAGCAGCACGGTCAGGCGCCAGCCAGAACGGTCAGCAGCGCGTTGAGACCCACTGACTAAAATAAAGGTGCCAGGTGTGTAAAGTGCAATGCAAAGTGTAATGTATTGTGCAAAAGGTTTTGACATTGACTTTAAATGGTACATTCTAAAATAAGCACAGTTTTGTTTTTAGCACAGTACTCCAAAAGAATTTAAAATAAAAATAGAAAAAATAAATCAATTTAATAAATAAAATAAAAAAATGAATAATATAGAAACAGCGAGCGAGCAAGCAGGCGACCAAACTCTCGTGAAATATGTTCTTGTTTGTTTGGGAGAAAAAGCATCAGTCGTTGAAAAATACCCTTTGAAATCTCTCCCTCCTCGCTTGCAGGCCGATTGTTTGCTCCGCTTGCTCGCGGCCACCGTGTCCTACAATGGGGATGTAAAATTTTGGAGTTGCTGTATCAAAGAGGGGGTGGAAAAGGTTCTTCCTGGCAGTTGCCAAGTGGTCAACTATAGCAAAACCGCACAGAGCAGCGCATCACGCAGCAGCAGCAGCACAAACAAACCAACAACACACTTGTGAGGACGTTCAAGAAATCACTGCGTGTTTTTTGAGCTCATCAAATGGAATTTTAATTTCAAAGGTAATTAATACTTTTCGTTCTACATATATATCTGCCTTTATCTACTTTATTGAAATCTCAAGATTCAGATATATAGCCTTACAGACTCGTTTCTGTATGTTAAATAATTATGTTTTCTCTTTATATGAAATTTAATTCAAATTCAATGCTTTCAATTTTGCTTACGATTAAATTTCAGTTTTAGGCTATAAGTTTTACTGTTTATTTTTGAGGCGAAACTGTTGAGTTTTGATTTATTGTTGAATATTGTCAAAATTAATTTAAAAAAAAATATTTGTGAATAAAGCAGCGCGCATAGCTTTCATTAGTAAATTATTTATTTTTGTCTTTTTTGTCTAACTTTTTTCATATATAAATTTTTGCATCAAATCAATATATTTTCCAATATTCACAAAATCTAATTCCAAAAAAGTAACCAATCGGCACTTAATTAGCAATAACAATTTTATTCTTGAATTTATTAAGAATGTGCCTCCTTCAACTCCGGCACACCAGCGCATCCCCTCGATGGCGGAGATTCCTTAAACTTTTTCAAGCATCCTAGATCCTACCTACCCTATGCTCCGCCCTCGCAGTATTGCCTACCCTGACTTCTAACTTGCTGCTGCTCTATTTTTGAGCGTCGGCAAAAACAGTGCGGCAAATAGCTTTAGAATTTACGAGTATAATTAAAAGAGAAAAAGAAAAGTAGACTAAAACAGTTGTAATTTGAATATAACTTTTAGATAATTATGTTATTTGAAAAAAATTTAAAGAATAAATTATCTGACAAAAATGGCCTTAAACTAATCTTTTTAAATGTTTTCAGATCAAGAAATATGGACGATGAGCTGCGTACCATTATTCTCGTCAGAGTTAAATGGACAACAAATATATCTGAGGTAAAAGAATATTAAAAAATGTCAATAAACACATTGGCAATATAAATAACTATTAATTGTGGATTGCGGTTTAGTAAATCTAATATCTGTTAATTTAGTTCAAAGAAAATGTTGAAATTTAAAAAAAAAAAATAAAAATTAAGTTATTTGTGAATTTGATATGAGTAAATTTAAAAGTGATGAATGGAGAGAGAAAAAGGGAATTTATTAATTAATTACTTTTAACTATACTCAAATTAAATTAAAAGCTTCCGCAATGAAACACGGATTTAAAAAAAATAATATATTGACAATATTCAAATTTTGCACTCTTTAATAAGATTTTTTTTTCATTATAGAGAAACAGCAAGATTGCAATGGTGATGCCACTGAAATAGACATACTTGCCAACAGCCAGTCAGCGCCAAGGCAGAGCAGAAAAATGAAGACGGGGCAATAAGAAGATATACAATTCTGAAAACTCTATAACGAAGACAATTTTGAAAATTATTTTATTGACTTCCATAATTTAAGTGATGTTCAATCAGATACTATTTGAACCTCCAAAGTGAGCACGCTATTCATGAAAAAATTGTCATGATCTGGCCTAGCCGTCGCTTTTTTAATGACGCTTGAGCTTCTTTTGAACTAATTAATATTTTTAATTTTCCCTTCAAAAAAGAGAGGAAGGAATGATATACCATTCATTAAATGTGTGCTGCTGGTTTTGTTTAATTTATGAACTCTTTTTTTTGGGGGGGCTTAAATTAAATAGTGTATTCCTTTATTATGCAGTCTTCCACTTAGTTATTTGTAGGTAATGTAATACTTAAAAAAATCTTTTAATTCAAAAATGTTGTATTCGGTACTGCTTTAGTTACTAAAAATAAAAGTAGTATCGTACCTGATTTAGTGGGGATAATTTAAGAAATCTCTGTACTTTTTGCATGGAGTTAATGGAAAATATAGTGTTAAAAATATCTCAAATTTATATTGCAAAAATTTTAATTAACCATCTAACTCTTTAATTTGTTCTTCGATCTTCGATGTATTTTGTTCTTTAATGGTATGGAACTGTTTATGTTAAATTACTTTCTGTGTTAATACTTGGAAATTTTTGTGATATATGGAATTTACGTGAGAGCTATTTAAATAAAACGAATATTGCTATAAATTTGACTTTCAATGATAATTACGAAAATACCTGCTGAAATAATTAATAGAAATATAAAAAGAACGCGAAAATATAAAGAGGTATAAAAGCCGCATAAAAAGCGTTTAGCGTACACGGTGTAGGCCTATGCGCATATTACACGTATATTAGACGGACATTTTAGACGTGTAATATACGTCTATACACCATCTAGGCTATACCAAAATTATGCGTATAATATACGTATAATATGCCGAAAATACACGACTCATGCGCACAGGGCGGTACAAGTATGGCTGTTTTTCTGCATTCTTTTTTGCTGAGATCAGAGAGATGGAAGGCCAAATTTGCATAAGTGTGGGTGAAAAAGAGCGAAGGACGCTCGGCGAGTTAACTCACGGACTACTCGGCGTGCAAAATGATGACTGGATTGGAAAACCGAAGCTTCTGTTTCTAATCGATCAAAACTGCGTGGCAACTGATCAACAACCGACGGTATAAGCGGTTTTTTTCTAATTTTTATTTTATTAAAAAAGAGGCGGAAAAATTGTGGGCAAAATCAATATATTGGCGTTTCAAAATCCAGTTCTGGCACTTCCTCATGTGACCTGCCCCATCGCTGCAAACAATAAAAAAGTGAGATTGTTAACTGCGGATTTTGTTGATTCTGACTAGGGTCGCAGGAGGCCGTGAAAGTAAATGAATAATTAATGAAAAGTGAATGAAATTTTGATAAATAAAGCAAGGCACTTTCATTGAAATTTTTAAATTTTCACGTACACTTGAGAGCTAAGAGAAGTACTATTTGAAAATCTAATTTTTTAGAATTAAAATGTTAATAGCAATTTAAGTTTTAGTCCAAGACAAGCTCTTTCTTTTTGAAATAAATAAAATGGGAATTTTTTATATATATTATTTAAGTAAAGAAATAAATATAGAATTCATGAGGGCGATCCAAAAGCCTAACCTGGCCTAGGTTAAGTTAACTTAGCCCCGGGCTAACATAGCCCTCCAGCAAAATTCAATGGCGGGTTAAAGTATCCCGGGCCAGGCTAATTTAGCCTGGGCCAAGTTAGCCTTTTGGATCGCCCTCAATATTTTTATACAAGGGAATATTTTAAAAGATTTTTCCAATCGATTATCCATTCGTTCAATTAGTCTATAAATAAATTTGAAACAAAATTCTCAGCCGTTAACAAAAAGTAGCTAAAAGATCAAAGTCAAAGACTTTTAGCGCAGTTTTTAAAAACAAGGACTTGTCCGAGTATTTCGAATGTAATTTCTTGCCAGCCGGGCTTTTAAAAGATAACGTTTAGTCATGGACTGATGAATTAATGTTAAATCGAGTAGCAATGACAGAAAAAAATTTAAACTTAATCCATGTTTTAGAGAAAGAATTTGTAGATTTTATTAAAATGCCAAAAAGAAAGAGCAAGTTTTTGGCTACAACTTGCCTAAAAGCAGCATTTTAAAATCTTGGTTAATTGTCCGTGAAAATTAAAATGATCTCAAATCTCATCTGCGCTGATTGGATCTAATCTTGATTTTAACCACGCTGTTCGTTTTTCCGCCCGTTCTTGTGCAAAAATTAATAACAAAATCCAAATTTGACGAAAAGCAACCCTAAAATATCCTTTTTTGACCATAATATTAATACTTAGACAAGAAGAATAACGCCACGGATTAAAAGTCAGAGAGTTCTCGGAGCAACTAATCACAATGGTTGGTTTGTTGTCGTTCTTCGAAATAGAAGCTCACGTGCGTAATTCAGATTGAAACAAAAAGAAATAAAAAACTTATTTCATTTTTATTTTTAGATTTTCTTGAGCAATTCATCAAAGTCTTCGAGAATCAAAAACTCAAAGACAAGCAGAGCAGTTTGCAGGAACTTGTAGGAGAATTGCTGACGACATCAAATGACGATTCAGGAAACACAGTGACGATAGTTTCTACCTTAGCGCACTTGCTCAGTTTCCCAGACCTGGAGCAAAACTTCTTCCACCCACATTTCGAATTGGATGGAAATACGGAGAGGTTTGAATCTATAATCAGCCGAGCCAGATTCATCTATAGAACTAGCATGTGGTTGCTGACGTCTGCCCCGGGATCTGGGAAGACGACTATGTTCCGGGAAATCTTATTTAGAATGCAAAGAGCCGTAAACAGCGATGTAAAGGTTTATCTAATTTTCCTCGTCCGCGTCTCCCACCTTTTCCATGCAGCCAAAAGTAAGAGACAGACAGAACCGTCCCTTGCTTCTATCGTTGCCCACGTGAGCGGCAACCTAGAAGAAGACATTCAAAATCTAATCGACACTAAGAAGATTGTTTTGATGTTTGATGGCTTTGATGAAATTAGCAAAAATTACGGAGCTGAAGTGCTGAAGATATTTGCTGAAGCTTTGAAACAGGAAGTGACAATCTGGGTTTCCACGAGACAACATGAAGAAGATGCTATTCTTCAACATGTGGACCAAAAAGTAGATATAAGAAGGATTAAAATCTGCCCATTAAGCGATACTGAGCAAATAAGATTTTTGATGATTTTGTCCCAAAAATCTTTTCATGATTGTAAGCTAAAGATTAAATTATACGAAAGAAATGGTCACGAGGACGTACTAAAAAGCCCGCTCCATCTAAAAATGATCGCGGAACTTGACGATTCTGCTGTAATAGAAAAATTCGACTTGTACGATATTTACGAAAACGTTGTGGATCAACAATTGCGCCTTACACTGACATTGTTCAAAGAAGGCACACTTGCGTACGAAAAAGCTCGTGATTCTATATTCAAGGACCTGAAGGGGATTTCTGCTGATTTTCTTAGCACCGGCACCACTGCAACCAAATTAAAAAATATCAACAATGGACTTGCAACAATCACCAATGGACATGTCCGATTCGTACATCAAACGTTTGCGGAATTTTTCGCAGCCACATACTTCATTGATTGTCTTTTTGATGACCTTGAAATGCCTTTTGATATATTTAGAGACGAATTCCGTGGAGTCCGCAAGTTCGTTGATCTGAGAATTTCAATTGAAAAGCAATCTTCGAAGGTGTTCGCTGTGCTGGAAAAACATTTGAATGAGACTCTAACAAGACAAATTCTTTTCAAAATCATTTGGGACGAACGACTCGGTGCATTTTCGTATGCTAGTTCCAGACTTGTTTCTCTTGTTGAGAGCAGTAAGCTAAATTTTATGTACTCGGATATTGACTACATCATGGAAAAAGCCAGCGAATATAGTGAAATATTTGCGGTGGAAATATTAGAAAAAGGTGCCTTTTCAAAGTTTAAATGGCCGGAAGATACCGCTGCAAAAATGCTGATTAATGCAATTGAAAAAAATTTTGCCAGTCTCCTTTTAAAATTAGAGGAGAAAGTTGAAAATCTGAAACTCTTAGCGCAGCGAGATAAAAAAAGACTGTACAAAGCAGTTCGTTTAGGAATTAAGTGGAATAATCATGAGGTGTTAAAGCTGGTGCTAGAAAAAGAGTACACCGAACATACTGAAGAATTTATGGGCGCGCATCTGGAACTTGCCGTCCGTCATTGTAGCGCCGAGTGCGTTGAGCATCTGATAGACCACGGTGCTCACACTACCGACCTATATGAATTTCAAGATTTAGACCAATATACAGCGAGTGCTCTCCTGAAGACCAAAGAAGAGACGCTTCCGAAGTTAGCGGCAGAAATTTTTACCGTTGCCCTTGAAAGCAAAAATGTTGAAGCAGCTATGGCTGTGCATGACAGATTCGTCAACAATAAAATGGCAGACTTTGACATCAGCAACAGAGCCTTGTATGAAGTAATTCAGTGGAATAGATATCCCGAGGAAGTGGAAGTTCTGTGCCGCTGGCTGGTGGAACGTTGCGGCTTCGACATATATGATCACGCCGCCATGGGGTGCAATGCTCTTCACTGTGCAGCCCAATACGGGCATCATGGTTTAGTGAAATACTTCCTTGAAAAAGATCCGAATCTGATCGAATCAATGACCGAATCGCAATGTGATGTTTTGTGCCACACCATATTTGGATTTAAAGGCTCTAAAGATTTCTATCCACCAGATTTTGAATTCATTGAGGAAATAATTATCTGCCCTGGAATCCAGCAAATCATATCTGTTCTTGATACACTGCACACTTATAATTCGGAGATGATCAAACGCAAAAGTGATGGTGACAAAACTTTGCTTCACATGGTATTGGAAAGATTTCATTTCGAAAGATTCGAAATTTGCAAATGGCTAATAGAAAATGGAGTTGATGTGGAAGCTGCTGACGATCGCGGATGGAATGCATTCCACTACTTCACCAGGGCGAACATGGCCGAGAATGACGACCGAGGGAAAAGGGATTTGAATATGATAATAAGCTTGTTAAGCGAGACCATCCCCGAGTGTGTTAAACAAAGAACCAAGAAAGGAGAAACGGTGCTGCACTTTGCTGCTAAAAGCAATCACATAGGTGTGACCGACTTTGAATGGCTAGCTAGCCAGCAGGGCCTGGAATTAGGAGATGTGGACCACAGAGGATGGAATGTTCTTCATTTTGCAATGCACGATACGGACATGGCAGGATGGTTTTGCAATGAGAGTGAAGAGAAGATGCGTTTCATCCTTGAAACTCAGCCAAGCCTGCTTCAATCGGTGACCGAGAGTGGCGAGAAAATTATGCATTTTATTGCCAACAATAAGGATCACCACGGGAGGACTCTGAAATATATGAAGTTCGTGCATAATCTTGATAAAGAACTCGTCAGTCAAAAAACGGCAAGCAATAAAACGGTGCTGCATTATGCGGCGGGAAGTGGCAACATGAAGTTGTGTCAATGGCTTCTTGATGAGGTTGGCCTCGAGGTGGATGCGGTGGACGACGAGAGCTGCAATGTTATACACCACGCTGCAGTCCATTCGAACGTGGATCTTCAACTCTTAAAATATTTGCACGAGAAAAATCCGCAACTGATCCACAAGAGAACAAACAGACACCAAACAGTCTTGCATTTGGTAGCGCGAAATGAAAAGCTAAGTGTGTGTCAGTGGCTCGTGGACGAAATAGGCCTTGCAGTGGACGCATTGGACGCTGAGCGCTGGAACGCTGTGCACTACGCTTCTTACAATACCACTTACCGGCTTGATTTCATCAAATACTTCCATGAGAAAAATCCGGATGTGATAAGGCAGAAGACGAAGAAAAACCAAACGATGCTGCACTTAGCTGCGGAACGTGGCAACTTGCAGGTATGCGAGTGGCTCTCGGAGGAAATAGGCCTTGAGGTGGATGCCGAGGACGACGATGGCTGGAACGTGATGCACTTCGATACATATAACACCAGCTACGATCTCCGTTTAATCAAATATTTACACCGGAAAAATCCACATCTCGTAAAAAAGAAGACCAACAGAAACCAAACAGTGCTGCTTTTAGCTGTGAAAAACGACTTATTGGAGAAATGCAAATGGCTCGTGGAAGAAGCGGGTGCTGAGGTAGACGCCGTGGACGACGAGGGCTGGAACGTCTTCCATTATGCCGCTTCTTATATCCATGATTCAAAAACTGGGAAATTAAGTGCTGTTGAAATGTTTGAATATTTGCTTCTGAATAGCCCTAGTTGTCTTCTTAAGAAGAAGACAAATAGAAATGAAACCGCGCTGCATCTTGTGGCCAAAAACGAGAGCGGGCTGAGACCGAAAGAAAGATACGAGTGGCTCGTCAGTGCCGGCGTTGATGCCTCAGAGCTAGATGTAGACGGAAAAACTGCAATGCAAGTGGCAAGCCAACATTTTATTAGCAGATACAACAATATTTGTTTCAATAAAAATGAATGGTATAATTAATCTGTGCTATCCAATTTAAGAAAAATATTTAAATGGTTTTTTAGTTCAAACGTAAATATTAATAAGTAAATTTAAGATCCGTTCTGATTCGGTCCATGAAAAATAGCAGCTTAAGTTTGTATTTTTTTTTTTCAATTAAAACAATTGATTAATTGTTTTATTGCCATTTTTTTCTTTTTAACTTTATCAAATTTATACCAGAAGGAAAAGTGTTTGAATGCTGATCATAAAAATTAATTATTAATCTAGCATTCAAATAATTTTTTATCTGGCCGATTGTTACATTTTTAATTTCTTATGATGATGGTTTCAATCTGTCGTGAAATTTTTATTGCTATGAATTTTGCTCCTAAAAATAAAGAAAAGGAAAGTTTGTGCACCTGTTTAATTTTTATATTAATAAATAATTTAGAAATAATAATACCTTTTTACTTTGAAATTTTTTTCTTTTAAAAAACGATATACCATATAATTTCATCAAGTATGAAAACAGATTTTCTGTTGATTAATTATCAATTTTATAAACAATTTAATTAATATTCCTCATTTATTTCATTTCATATTGTTCCGCACTTCATTTCACTTAACAGATAATAGTTGAAGATAGGCAACCGGCTGGACATAGATGTCACGCGGGTTGCGTGCTTTGTAAAATTCAGCTTGTTTTCTGAAAGTTGGAACGGTTGAATTTGTCAAGAAAATTTAAAATATTTATTCTTTATTCATCAAAAATTAAAAAGAAAAAAGAAAAAGATGAAATATAAAATGGAAAGGAAATGGTAACGTTTATGCGGCAAACAAAAGTTGCTAAAACGTGAAGTGTCAAGAGAAGTCAGTGCCATGTTAATTTGCAAGCAATATGTAATTTAAACAAATATTATAGTTCTATACTTTCAGAATTTTTTCTTTTGTTTATTTATTTCAATTATCAATATTCATTGCACTATAAACAAAATCGTATTATTAGTAATTTCATATTTTGCTAATGATATGTATCATTAATAAAATTTGAGAACTTGTTTCTTTATAGTTAAATTGGAAATATTTCAATTTCTGTTTGATCAAAGCAACCACTAATTCAAGGGATAAAATGAAAATTGATAGCGAAACGGCCGCGAAGAATCACGAATTACAGTTTTGAAGCAATTATTAAATTCATTTTCTTCTCCTCGATTTACAATGCAAGCAAAAAAATCAGCGTCTCAGCAGAATCAAAGTTGCAAAGGCGAGGAGGAGCGTCAGGGTGGAGGAGGAGAGGAGGGGGGCAGAGCCTTTCAGGACGAGACCTTCGTCCTTGGCCGCCGTGTAGGTTCGTCTGTAGTCGTCAAAGAGCTCATGTTTTCCGCCGTTCCTCACGCTCAGCACGTGTCTCTGCAGACCGCTCAGGTGCGGCCACTCAGGCACACCCTCCAGAGGAATCGACGAAGGATTCCTGTAGCAAAAAAAGGAAGCATTGAATAATATGAACTTAATTTCAGTTATTTAAAAGAAGTATTTTGGCAGTTTGTTGGAAAACTTTTTGAGGCCAAAATTATTATAAATTTATACTCCCTTAGAAGAATGTCCTGATTTTGTCTGATTGAAAAAACTGACCCTGAGATAATGAAGTTGGTGAAGATCTGGACCATGAGTTTGGCGATTTTGGTGTCCTCGTCGTTGAGTTTTCTGCCCTCGCGAGGGTACAGGTAGATGAGCTCGTCCGAGTGCGTGATGCCTCCAGGGATGGGCACGCTGGTGGGCGTGTCGTCGTGCAGGGTGTGCTCGCCGTGGTAGTCGAAGGTCAAAAGGTACGTGTTGGCCTTGGAGGCGTGCGAGTGCGCCTGCGCGAACGATGGCGCCTTGTGCGACAACGTCCCCGTCACCTTTTCAATTTTTCCATCAAATTAATTTTGTAATTATTGTTTTAATTGGAACTTGCGTCGATCAGCGAGGGCGTCATGCGGCTGAAGTTGCCCACGTCGGCCTCGTCCATATACTTGGACATGAGCGAATCGGAAAACACCCCCGTGAAGTCATCCACCCCTGCACAAAATTAAAAAATATCTGCTTTAGCTCTTGCGTTTGAGATAAATTTGAATAAAGTTTCCTTAATTGATGTCAAAATCAGGGTTCAGGGTAAAATTTTTTTCAAGAAATCTTAAATAATTGTCAAATTTTTACGTTTCTGTAAAAATATTGATTTGCATACCCAAGACCCTGAGGAAGTCGAGCAGCACGTCCTCCCTGAGGTAGGTGTCGTTGTTGTGGAGGCCGTTGGGCAGCAGGAAAGACTGGTACATCACTGCAAAAATTAATGTGATTTTTTTATTTAATTGAATATTTAAGAAGGACTGACGGTCGAGGTCAAAGATGCCCTCGTGCTTGACGACGGTGACGAGGGCGGGCATGGCGTTGAAGGCGCCCGCCCTGAACACCTCCACGGGGTCCCTGTCCACCACCCTTTCGCCCACGCCCACCTCCTGGATCACGGGCATCGAGTTCTTCATGCCCAGGTCGCCGCTCGCGTAAACTTTCAACTGCAGACAAAATTTTCATTCATTATAATCAATTTCTGTGAGATTTTAATCATTTTATATTTATATTGTGCGAATCGCTGATTTTATGAATTTTTTTTATCATTTAACAAATCAGTAATAAAAGGCAAAATTGTAGATGAAGGCATTCCTTGTCATTGAATATTCGAATATTTTTATTATAATTGATTTTAATTTAAAATGGCTTTTTGAATAGCATGTAAATTATCTTACATTATAAGATAATTTTAAAAGAAATATAAATAATTTACTAAAATAATTAATAAAATTGCAATTGCAGATTTAAAAAGTTTAATATTATAATTTAATTTAATCTGACCGCATAGGCGATGTAGGCGTTGGTGATTTGGGCGACCGACTTGGACCTGAGGCAGGCGAGGAGGACGGCGGCGGGGCCGGGGCTGCAGTTGGCCTCGAGGGCGAGGTCGGAGGCCGGCTTGGTGGAGCGCGACCTGTCGAGGGCCCAGAAGGCGAGGGCGGGGCCGCTCTGGGGCAGCACGCGGTGGAAAAGGGGGGCGGCGCGCGCGTTCAGCATCAGCAGGCTGGTGCTGGCGCCGCCGGCGCTGTTGCCGCCCACGGTGACCTTGCCGGGGTCGCCGCCGAACGCCGCCACGTGGTCCCTGACCCACTCCAGCGCCAGCACCAGGTCCATCAGACCCGCGTTGCCCGGCGCCTCGCTCGTCCCCAAGCTCAGGAACCCTGAAATTTCCACAGAAAGCAACAGGATTAAAAAAAATTAATTGATTTTGATGATAATTGATAATTATTGTTTACATTAACTTCAATTTGTAGATGTCAATTCAAAAAAAGACAGCAATAAAAGGAATTGGGATAACCGAAATTTTTAAATTTGACTTACTTTCTTGTATTTCTCTATTTTAAAAATGTATCTTATGGGAAAAGGTCCAGTGAATTTATTTTCAGTGAGGAAAACCTTGGGAAATCACAATAAATATGTCTCAATAGATGGTTAAAAATTACAATAAATGAATTTTTCTGGGTTTTTTCATGGACTATTCGATTTACTTAAAAAGAAGCAAAAAATTGTATACCTAGAGGGCCAAGGCGGTACTGGGGCACGACGAGGACGATGTCCTTCTCGAGCAGGAATCCCGGCTTGAGCGACGACGACATGCCCGAGAGGAAGGAGCCGCCGTGGATCGCAACGAAAACCGGCCGCAGCTCCGAACTGCCAATCTGCAAACAACATAAACTGGTTTCACAAAAGGACGCAACCCGCGAGACATCCCTGCCAAGCAGGTTGCATAGTTCGTTTCAAAATCGATACAAAATTTACGAGATCAATATATATTATGAGTAGTTTTTAAAATTCAATTATAAAGATTTAATTTGTAAATTTTAATTATAAAATTACTTCAATATGGCTGTGAAATTGTTGTAAAATATAATTTGATCTCATATTTTACCATTTGAGCAGTTTAATTAATTTTAATTTAAGTGAATTTAGGAGAAAAAGAAGAAAACACAATTATTTTCAACAGCGAAGAGTGCCTTGTAACATACATCAAATTATAATTAAAAGACGGCACTCATTTTTAGAACAAAAAGTTTGTATCAATTTCAAGAAACTATTAGGACAATCGCAAGCATAACTTGTACCAGGCTAATTTAAATTTCTTTCAGCGAAATATAATAAAATTATCTCAATTCAAATCAAAAAATGAAAAAATTAACTGGTTCTTATTGATTGCTATAAATAAATTTTAGTTTGTTTGTTTTGCTTTGAAAGGAATCTAAAAAATTAAATTCTGAATGTCTCATATCAGTGTGAAAACCTCCAAAATTTTTTTTAAATGACCTAATCAATCATAAAATTAAGGATATAATCTCAATTATTGTACTTGTTATTTAACCTTGCAATATACGCTATCTTTTTTTAGGAATTTTTATCAGAGATTTTAATCCGATTTAATCTGCTTTGGGCCGTTCGTACCTTCTTGGTGTAGACGTCGAGGGTGAGGCAGTCCTCAGGGTCGGCGGAGGCCCTTCGTGGCAGGGTGTCTTCGTCGTGGCTGAGGAACTGGCCGTACAGGGGGGCGACGGCGGCGCTCACGCCCGGCTGCGGACACGCCTGTCCGTACAAAGTCGCGTCCCGCGTCCCCAACCACCCCGAGAACTTCTCAGGGTACTTATCAAAGCGTCAGGGTCATTAATTCACATTTTTGGCAGTAACTTTGAGAAAAAAAAACTTGACAGAAAAGGTTCTTTTCAATGCAAAAGGATTAAAAACATCAAATTTTAATGAAAATTAATTGTTAATTAATAATTAAATTTATTCTGAAAAAGTGGACGTTATTAAATTTTTACAGGTAAGATATTTCACGTCTGTGTTTTTCTTAAAAAACAAAGATTGATAAAAATAAATTTGAAAACTGAAAATTCTCACTTTAGAATTGGGAATTAAATTATTACAAATCCGAGCAGAAAATGAATTACAGACCTTGAAGCGTCTGGCGCCGCTGGGCGCGACGGCGTAGGGCACGGCCCTGAACTCGAAGACCTTCTGCTGCGTCCACTGCGTCAGGGTGGTGGTGCCCTTGAGCCTGCCGAGCCCCGGCACGTCCACCTCGGTGGCCCTGGCCAGGGCAAGCACGGCGCCGATCAGCAAAAACCTCGTCCGCAGCATCGTCGGCGCAACAATGACGCCGTCGCCGCAGCCACTTTTATTGCTCAACCTAATCCGGCCAACAGGGCGCTCCTTAATCCTTTCAAGATAACACGACCCACTGATAATTGCAATAAAAACTCTCCTTTGGAAATTTTATTGACATCAAACAATGATCACGATTAAACAACTAGAGAATTCTTCAAGAAGACAAATTCAAACATGAAAATGAAAAACGTGCAGTGCAGAAATATTAATCGAGTAACTAATTTTATTAGAACTGAAATAATTAATAAATATCAATGCATTGATACAAAATTTACTCTAGATGTTGCTTGGTAGAAATTATTTTTATAATCTTATCAAAACAGTGCTTTGTATCGAAAAGAAAAACTAGTAATATAAATGCAGTGGATTATGATATGCATCCATTTTATTTTCTATTTTTAATAACATCTGTCTTAACTATTTTAAAACTTATTTTGTAGATACGGAGGCGGTTCGAGCAATGATTTAATTATATTTTCACAATTTTATTCACGAATGGGCGCAAAATATACGAGCGAAGCAAGAATCTCAGCTTGCGTTTCGTATAATTAAGTGTTAAAGCAGCTCAAAGCTTATTTTCTGGATATTAAAGAGCTTTGATTATATTTCACAATTAATCCTTAAATCAAGGATCGGTGAAAATGAAGAGCAAAGCGTTTCGAGAAATTCAGGAGAGAAAAAATCTTGCGTGCGTCGATTTTTGGTTTATAGGGATTTTCAAGAGCGCTTTAATATTTATGCCCCGCCACTTTCTTTAAACCTGAATTTCCCCTTAAAGAAGCTCCTTTTTTGGTTACCAGAGAAGTTAAACAAAGGATTTGCAGTAAAATTACTGGCAGGAATTTTCGTTTGATAGCAAACGAGACTGACTTTATTTGCGCCAGACGCCTCAATCATTGATGGAATCACGCTTTAATTGAACGATGAAAAACACCGTAAAGCAGCTTTGTTCGAGAAAAACTGTGATATTTTTCAATAAGGATAAATGTTAATCAAAATCAATATTGATCTTGTAAGAAGTATGAGATCGAATTATTGTTTGCAGAAATTCACTTTATTTTTTTGTATTGTAATTTCTGCGTGTTGCTTTTCAAAACCTTTTCCTTTATTTAAAAAAAGACAAAATTGAGTGGCGCCTTCTGCGCCACGAAAAGGGCACAGGCCGACAAGACCTTGTCTTGGCCTGACCCAAGAAAAAGAATTCAAGCACAGGCCATGGAATATTGAAAATATTGCCTAAAACTCGTTTATTCCCAATCGCTCGGTACTTCGGACTTGTTTGCTGACCGCGCTTGGGGTCAATAAAAGCTTCACAGACCGAACACGCCACTCGACGACGGACCAATCGCCTCCCAGCTTTGGCAAATAAAATCATCTAAATTTTCAAATATTTTAGACGGAGCGATTCATTTAATCATTATCTTTCTGTCTTCAATGGTGCGTTGTATTTCTTATTGAGTTACGTTAAATTTTTGAGACGCGAGAAACGAGTTTTGAACGCATTAAAAATTAATCCAAAATTAAACTATAATTGCAAGTAAGTGTCCAGATGAGATCGAAGATGAAAACGATCGGATGGATTTGGCTGCTCACTCTCTGCAGTTCGTTTCATTTTGGACATGCCATTGTGAGTCAGTTCATTTATTTCATACCTCAGAATTTGTTGGAAATTCGGTAAAATTAAATTTTTTTGGATACATTTAGATGTCAGAGAAAAAAAATCATTGAAACAATGATTTAATGCATATTTTATTCACACTAAATTAATATCAATTATAATTACTACGTAAAAAAATCTAGTTCTTTGTTTAAAAAAATTGTAACAGAAAAAATGATCAAAAAATTAGTGAAAAAAAATACACAAATTTTTAATTTTGATTGGGTTTATTTTATTTTATCTTCGTACAAATTATTTTGCTTGTTTGTGAAATTAATGAGGTTGGATTTTTAATTAATTTTCAAGAGGCTGGACTCTGATGAGAGCAAGAATGACGGAGAGAACAAAACTGTGTTTCCTGCACCTGGTAAGAGAGAGAATGAAATTTGAATGATTAAAATGTGGTTTATTATCTCGAGCTCCTTTAATTGCTGAAATCGTCATCAAATCAAAAACAATTTCAATTTGAAAAAACTATTTCCAGTGTTTTCTTTCGTCGAAGAAAATTTGAGCTTCGAGGGGTGCGGCGTGTGGGAGGAGGGCGTGAAGAACAAGTCTGCGATCCCCCCGTGGCGAGTTTTCGTCGGCGAAAGTCAATTCAGCAGCTGCGAAGGCATAGTTTTGTCGGAGCGAACCATCTTGACGGGTATAATTATGTCAATTCAATAAGATGCTTTCATGGCAGCCCAATTGTATATTAGAATCTTTTCAATCCTAGATGCAAAATAAACAATCCTGGTTCAAGCGACCAAAGAATTGCAAAAAAACTCCAACAATTGACTTTGGTTGCCTAATTTACAAATCCTTGGTCGCCTCACTACGGCCCTAATTTTTATTTAGTTTTTATTTTATTTTTTTTATTTTGCATCCAATAATATCGATTGAAAAGATGCAATCATTCTTAGATAGGGCTGCAAACAAGACACAACCAATTTATTCACGCTCTGATTTTGACTCTCTGCAGACAATTGCTATGGTGAGATCCGCGAATTGAGAAATAGCGAGAAGGAAGTCGGAATCTTCGGCGCAAAATGCGTCGACTCGGCCAATTGCAGCTATGGCGTGACGTTGCTGCACCAAAAGGTCGAAGAGCAGCCTCATTTTATTCATTTGATTGCTTTAATTTCCCTTAATGAGCCCAGGTGGTCGACGCCAAGCTCGTTTGGATTGGTGAAAAGCAGGTCACTGTGTGGACGGTCGAGGGCAGGCTGCGTTTCGGGCCGGGTCTGCAGCCTGCGTGTCTGTGGAACGGCGACAACCGCCACGACCAGTCGCATCACTTTTATTACTCGCATTACGTGGTACGTATTTAGCCTTTTCCATAATTTGACGGGGCGAGAGGAAACGCGTGGGTTTTATTTTTAGTGTAATTCATTTCATTCATCAATGCAAACTAAAAAATAATATTTGGTGAAAATTTATTTAATTTCGGCAGAGTCAACTGATCTCAACCATATTCTAGGACATTAAAGACCAGGAGGCTTTCAAAAATATTAAGTTTTATCCCATTATCTCGAAATTTAAGAGATTTTACAGGAAAATCTAATTTGGATTTTGGAAAATTTGAAAATACTCAACTTCCCATAATTGTGAGACAAAAACCCAGATATGGCTTAATTCCTCTTGTTGCCCTTTACAACATATTGCTGATGAGTGCAAAATCGTATCGGTCAAATTAAGTTTTTAGGTCTCTTTCTTTGACCTCAAAATTGAAGTTTATTTGGATTCTGAAATTGCCATTTTGTAGAGCGTGAAATTTTACGTTACACAAGACAATGAATCAGATGGCGTTTTTCGTAAAATAATTAAAAAGTATATAGAGTAAAAAAAGAGGTTTTCCGATGAAATTTTCAGGAAAAACATCTTTCAGTCTCTTTGACTTTTTCCCTGAGCAAGATAATGTAAAGTATAATTATTCCTTTAAAAAGAACTTTCAGAAGACCGGATTGACGGCGGTGGATCTTTTCTTGCCCACAGAAAATTGTTACAGACAAATTATGAAAGGCGTGCGCCACGTCATTATATCCCGCGGCATCTTTCTATGCGTTTCAGACGGTAAGTCTTGAACTTACTTTTTAGTAAATTTACGTTCAAACTCGTTATTGAAAATTAGATTTTATTCACATCTTCCATTATTATAAAAACATTTGATCGGAAATTTAATTCGAGGCAACGTATATTGTCACTGTCGAGGAAAATTTTGATATGTGCATTTATTATCTATTGAAAGGCAAAATTGCTTGTTTGTGGTTGCAGCACGGCCTCATGTTCCGGTTTACTTGTTCGTTAGGCTCGGAGGTCGCTTCTTTTTACGCGCCTTTTATACGTTTACCCACAAAGACGTGGATATGTTGATCGACTTGATGCCGACCACCAGGCAAATCGTGTCTGCGTCCGTCGACATGGCGTTGATGCCCGAAACCCCCGAGCTTCCCAAGCGGATCGGTTTGCCATTTATTTCAGACAAAAGTTGTTTCGTAAAACTGTGACTTTTGACCTCGGCATGCAGATTTCGGCGAGAGCTTTGCCGACTGCGGGCGCCAAGCGAGTCACGAGGACCGATTTCCATGGCACGCGAATCTCGTCCTCCGAACTGACTCGGGCAACGTCACCAACTTTTGCTCGGCGACGCTCATTTCCAACAAGACCCTCATCACTGGTAAATCACTCTAGATTTTCCTATACTGAAAATTTTTCCCACATTCCAAAAAAGAAATTATTATTGATCTATTTATTATAAATTAAATTATTATAATTAAATTAATTCCTGCGCTTATTCGCCATAAAACCGAGACACAGTTCAACGGAAAGATTGATGATGAAATGCTCTTTAAGTCTCTTTAAGAAATGCGGTAAAAAGAATTAATATTTCTAGATAAAGTTAACACTGACTGATGTCCAAAGCTAGTTTTGTCTTCTTAAATTATAAAATTGTAATTCTAACAAAATTAGTGAATTTGTCATATTTTGCGGCCTATATTTCCATAGCCAATTTTTTTTTTTTTTTTTTTTGAGAAATTTTGTTCAACTTAATTTAGCAAATCTTTCTCCTCTAGGTGATCAGCGTCAAATAACATATAAAAAATCCCTCTTCTTTTAATTGTTTCAACTTTTTCAAAATCAGTATTAGTCAGATATATGGCCAAATTATTTCAATGTTTAAATCAAATAATAGCTTGTGCGTAGTTTCAATGGATATCTGTTCTCAAAATGTTATTAACCAATTAATAAAGTTCCCATTCTTCTCTCAGTGAGCATTTCAAAACCCCATGGTTGAAAAATAAACTGCGCAACTCTATCATTTTCAGTCCCATCTAAAAGCTAAATCTAGGCGGTCACCCAACCATATTAACAAATTTTCACATTTCCCAAGTTTTAGCGCAAATTTTCAAGTCACTGTAATTTTCTGTAGTCAGCGGAATTTATTAATTAATATTTTAAACTTTTTCTGCAGCGGCGTACTGTATTTTCAACGAAACAGATCTGCAAGTCGTGCTTGGGACGTCAAATGAGAACAAGGAAACGCAACAAACGTTTAAGGTACAAATTAAGTGCATATTTTACAAGCGAACGAGACTTATTTTATATTTTATTTGTATTAAAGCAAACAAAAATTTAAGAAAAACATTTTTTTTATCATTTTATATAAGGGACTTTATTTATTTACAATTAGATATTTTTCTGAATTGTGCTTAATTTAAAACAGTTGTGTCAAAGAAAACTCAAATTAATTGATAATTTTGGTGAATTGAACTAATAAAAGAAAATTAATCGCAGGTTTCCAAGGTGGTTGTGCACCACGACACGGGCAGGGCTGACTTCAAGGACGCGATTGGATTGATCGTTTTGCAGGAGGAGGTGCAAATCGGCGACTCGGTGCGGCCGATCTGTCTGTGGAACTCGGACTACAACCTCGGCAAGATCGCCAACGAAACGGGCAAAGTTGTCTCATAATTTTATATTTGTTTCAAATTCACGATCGCATTATCGCAGGTTTTCGGCTGGGGTTTCGCGGCGTCCAACCTGACCAAGTCCCTGCAAAGGGTCGACTTGACGGTGGCTTCGCACCAGCAGTGTTTCCAGAGCGCCAAGCTGTTTTTCGCCGCCAACCTGCGACCCGGCAAAAACTTTTGCGCGTTTCCTCCAAATCCTCGTCAGTTTCCCTTCTTTTGTTGGAGGTAAAAATGATATTTTTTTGTTTTTTTAGAAAGCGCGTTTTCAGGAGGCCTCGGCGGCGGATTTCATCTGAGAGAACAAACTTCGGGGCTGCACTTTTTACGCGGCGTGGTCAGCTCGGCTCGAGGCAGGGTGGGCACCGACCCCTTCCAACACATCCTCTTCACCGACGTCACCGACCACCTGCACTGGATCGTCGAAAACGCACCGGAAATAATTCAAGTTCCTGCCAAAACGTGATTTTTTCGGATGCTAATTTTGGCTTTTTATTTCATTCCTCTAAAGGCTCTGTAACACAATTTTGGATAAATTTATCAGGAGAAACTCTAAAATAAACTGCACTGATCCACTGATTTGGTAAAAAAAGGTGGAAACTTTGTATTAGAGAAAGGTGTCGAAGAGGACGAGGACGGCGAGGAAGTTGGCGCCCATGATCTGATCGTCGCGCAGCAACCGCAGCAATTCTCTCAATCGACGCACCGGATAAACGATCCGTCATGCTGCTCAAATTGTATTAACAATGTTTAATTTTTAAAACCTTTAATTTCTTATTTTTTATTTTTATATTTAAGTCAAGCGGCACACTTAATATTCTCATCAATTTTTTAAGAAAAAAATTACACTGAATAAAAAATTAACTTTATCCTTAAAAAAAATGATGGTAATTTCTTTTCAATTTTCCACTCTTTCAGCACGAATATGTTGTAAATATTGAGAAAAACGTGCCCTCCGCTCAAAATAAGATCTAATGTACAATAAACGCAATGAAACAAATGAAATGTGAATAATGTGGGGTTTGAAACAAATGAAAAACTAAATAAACAGCCGCTCAAAAGCAGCGTTTAAAGGCATTTTAAAGCTTAGCCTGGCCTTCTTAAAACAAAACTGCGATAAAACGCCACGTTTTTCACTGCTTTTTAAAGTTTGGGTACAGCCAAAGTCACACCTAGGATTAAAGGCAAGTTAAGACGTAAAATTAAAAAAATGTAAATATCTAAATAACTGCCGCTCAAACGCCGCGTTTAGAGGCATTTTAAAGCTTAGCCTGGCCTTCTTAAAACAAAACTGCGATAAAACGCCTCGTTTTTCACTGCTTTTTAAAGTTTGGGTACTGCCAAAGTCACACCTAGGATTAAAGACAAGTTAAGACGTAAAATTAAAAAAAAGTAAATATCTAAATAACTGCCGCTCAAACGCCGCGTTTAGAGGCATTTTTAAGCTTAGCCTGGCCTTCTTAAAACAAAACTGCGATAAAACGCCACGTTTTTCACTGCTTTTTAAAGTTTGGGTACAGCCAAAGTCACACCTAGGATTAAAGGCAAGTTAAGACGTAAAATTAAAAAAATGTAAATATCTAAATAACTGCCGCTCAAACGCCGCGTTTAGAGGCATTTTAAAGCTTAGCCTGGCCTTCTTAAAACAAAACTGCGATAAAACGCCTCGTTTTTCACTGCTTTTTAAAGTTTGGGTACTGCCAAAGTCACACCTAGGATTAAAGACAAGTTAAGACGTAAAATTAAAAAAAAGTAAATATCTAAATAACTGCCGCTCAAACGCCGCGTTTAGAGGCATTTTAAAGCTTAGCCTGGCCTTCTTAAAACAAAACTGCGATAAAACGCCACGTTTTTCACTGCTTTTTTAAGTTTGGGTACTGCCAAAGTCACACCTAGGATTAAAGGCAAGTTAAGACGTAAAATTAAAAAATGTAAATATCTAAATAACTGCCGCTCAAACGCCGCGTTTAGAGGCATTTTAAAGCTTAGCCTGGCCTTCTTAATACAAAACTGCAATGAAACGCCAAATTTTTCACTGTTTTAAGTTGGGGTACTGCGAAAGTCACACATAGGATTAAAGGTTGACTATTTGTAAAAAATTGGGCATACCTGTATGTCTCAAGGTAGAGCTTACCTCTCTGACACGTGAGACGACGGTTCCGGTAGTCCTTTAAATAATTTTCAAAAAACTGGTCAATTGCCGACTAAAGTTAGCTCTAACTCTTGGGATGACGTATGATTTGAGTTTTTCCTACGTGTGTCTTGTCGTCCCCATTGGTCCTTCATATCATTTGCACAAAATTATCAGGGCAAAGTATGCAACGACATGTATATCTGATCTCTGATGGATAAAGCTAATAAATCTTTGAGCAGTTTAGACGATGGCGGCCTTTTCTTGTCGATTCTCAAATTATATAATAGTAACACTGTGGCAGTTTTATTGCAAATTTTAAGCAATCTCGCCTTGCTGATCAAAGAAAATGGCACCGAGTCACTGAAAAATTTTGTTTTGCGTCGGTCAGTGGTAATTTTTTTTAAATGCACGTCTTTCTTTCATGGCAATTTAGACGATGGCAGCCTTTCCTCGTGGATTCTCAAATTTTACAGTAACTCTCTGGCAGTTTTATTGCAAATTTTAAGCAAATACGCCTGGCTGATCAAAGAAATCAATGGTCGGAAAGTCCCGCTTTTCTCGGAAAACGTGGACCTTTATTTAACACAAAAAATTGCCTGCTGACGATGAAACATGAATTATTAACTGCGAAAAGCTGAAATTATGCTTTCTTAAGCGAAAATTGTTTACATGTGTGAAAGGGTGAAAGTTAAAATTTAAAATTGTTTTTAAATAGAATATCATTTTTAATAGACATTGAAAATTATTTTGCCCATGAATGATCAAGGGAACGTTCGTGCCGCGGAAAACTGTCCGATCTCTGCCTGTCGCGACTGTACCAACAGTACAATTGTCTGATCGAATATTCCCCAAATTTTACAAGATGACGAAGTAAAATCCACTTTATTAACCACGCCTCAAGTAAAGTCATGTAATAATGAAAGAAAATGATTGGGCATTAAATCTCTGGAAGGTCATTATACATTTTAAAGCGGATTCTATTCCAAAAATAAATTAAATGACATTATTTTATAGATTTTAATACTCTGGGCAAGAAAATCATCTGTTTACCTGTTTCTGATAATGTTTCTTGAATCAGCTAATTTCAGGCCACTGATTTGGTCACATCATGGCCCTTACAGAACGATTGTACCCAAAAAGCTGCTAGGAAAATGTTTTTTCCATGTTTTTATCCCCATAATTTATAGAAATGGACAAAAAGTGGGAAAAATAATCAACTAATTGAGAAAAACATTTATAACTTGCTGGAGGGGTAGATTTTGACATCGTAACAAGGAAATTTTTCCATACTTGCTATTTTCTGGAAAATTTCCCATTTTCACAGGGGGTCAACGTTTTAGTCTATATCTTGATTTTTATGGGAGCAAACGGAAAAAATTATAGCAATTGTGAAAGCTGATAAAATTTTCTATTATTTGCCTGTGGGTAGCAAATTTCCGGAAAAGTGAGGTTGAAGATAGCTTTATTTTTCCTAGTAAGTATGCAACCCTCAACAACATTTTGAGCAGATTTTGAGATAGCTTAAATGTAGCTTGGTTATTTGGCAAGACGCTCCTAAAATTTCAAAACTTTTTCTCCAGCCGTATTTTTACAATCGGTGATTTTCCCAACCTTTGAAATTTGAAAAATTTAAAACCATTTCAGAAAGGCATCATTCGACTTGTCACATCAAGAAGATGTCAGAAATCAATTTTTATCAAAATCGGATCACTTTTCGAAAATTTAGAGCAATTTTTTAATATTTTTGGGCGTATAGCAGAACAGTATACTTTTAGGGGATGTGCTATGCAGGGCACTTGGCTTATTGCTTTTTATTTAGTTGTGAACATTTTTCCGACTAATGTGATGCATTTATTAGAAGGTGGACAAGTGTTTCAAAAGTAAAAGAAATTTTCGCAAGTCGACTTCAGACAATTTTACCAGTCGCGACCGAAAGAGATGGGACAATTTTCCGCGGCACGAACGATTTGCATTTTTTTTGTACCAAAAAAACCGCAATAAATGAAGTGAATATTTTACTTATTTTTATATCCTTGTTGCTTTATTGATTTCTTCACTTTTCAGCCCCTTAATATTTGAGTGTCGTGGAAGTGATGTAAAAAATTCCTGTAAGAATGGTTTATTTATTTTAAAATTTATTCATATATATAAATTTGATCCAACGATAAAACTGTTTTATTGGAGGAGGGTGTAGAGGAGGGCGAGGGCGGCGAGGAGGAGCGGCGAGGCGAGGGTGGCGGCGGCGGCGCCCCGGATCTGCTCGTCGCGCGCCACCGTGAACGTTTTCCTGAAGTCCTTCTTCAGGGTGGCCTCGTGACGGAAACTCATGAAGTTGCTCGCGTCGCGCGTGAACGTTTCCCACTTGGGCAGCGCCGGCGCTTCTCTCGACGCGGCACCGCTCGGCGTCGGATCACTTCAAAAACAAACACACTTTTAATTTTCACAAGTCCATACTCGATATTATTGAACCACCAAGTTAAGCTTTGAAGTTGCTTACCCGTTGATGATGAAGTTGGTGTAGGCGGCGACGAATCGTTTGGCGATGTCCGTCTCGTAGGTGCTCAGCTGGAACTCGGATTTGGGGAACAAGTAGATCGTGTCGTCGCCGTGCGTGATTCCTTTTTCGTTTCAATTTTGTTATAAATGTGTTTTTATTTTTATGCATTTGAAAAAAACAAACCTCCGACGACGGGGACGGACACGTTGGAGGTCTGCAGCAGGGAGAAGGTGCCGTAAAAGTCCCACGCGTACAGAAACACGTCGACGCCCCTCAGGGAGAGCAGGTCCGCCTGCCGGTACCAGGGGCTCTTGATGAACTCGGAGCCCAGCATCTGAAATTGCACAAATTCGACTATAAATTTATACCTTTCTTGCTGATTTATTAAATTTACAAGACAAAATTAAAGTTTTCAAATGCCTTTTATAATTACAAATTAAATCACTTTATTCAATTTATTTCCATTGATTTTATTAATAAATTAACTATTTCTGCATTGTGCGATGATATCGATGATATGAAACAAATTAGGGAATAAATAATATTTGAAATTTTCTAACAAATGAAGCGGTTTTTTTTTAGTTTTCAAAATCTGTTTTAAAATATGTACCCAAATTTGAGCAGGCAATTTTGAGAATTCTCAAAATTTCTTTAGATGTTCATCTGTATACACTGAAAGGAATCGGCCTGCCAAATTTTTTAAATTTTCTAAATTGAAATGCAAAACTCACGTCGACGAGGCCTTCGGTCATCTTGGTGAAGTCACCAAGGTCGGCCTGGTTCAAGTAGCGCCGCGTCACCGCGTCCACAAACGTCTGCGAGTTTTCCTTCACGTCTGTGAATAATTTTTCATTTTCAACGGAATTCATAAGAATTAACACAGAACTGACGGTAGGCGTTGAGGATGACGGTGACGAATTGGTTCTTGAGGAAGTCCTCGTCCTCCAGAAGGCCGTTCGGCACCAGGAACGTCTCGTACGCGTCTGCAATTTGCCACTTTTCATTTCGTTTTTGCTCCCTTTGTTTTGCTGCAAAACTCACAGTCGAGCACGAAGATGCCCTCGTGCTTGTTGACGCCGGCGAGCAGCGGCCGCGCCTCGTACGTGTCGTTGGCCAGGGTGACCCTGGGGCTTTCGACCAGCACCTTGGGGTACTCGCCCGCGGGGTTCTGGATCACGGGCATCGCGCCACCGGTGCCCATCTGCCCGTTCTTTCGTTGTTCCGCCTTCAAATTGTAATTAACTTTACGTAATTTATGTATTTTTTTTATCAATCATCTTTCAAAAAAGCACCTTCTACAGGTATTAATTTCCTAAAGACAATTCTTTAGTTACACTTCTTTTTTTCAGTAAATCGTTTTCAATTTAATTCAATTATTATTATTTAACTAGTTACGAATTTAATATATCAATGAACAGTTCTAATTGGCGCCAAAATTCACGAATATCTGAATAATATTCAAGATTTAACAATTGATTTTCTTCTTCTCCTGCTAATCAACAACTCAACTTATTGAGAGCAATGAGGGCGCCAAACTTAGCTGGCCCCAGGTTAATTTAAACCTCCCTAAAATTTGATTAAACGAATTAAATTAGTCTGGAACAAGGTGTTCTTTTAATATGATGTTCTATAGTGTACCAAAACGTGAACAGAGCAAACTTTTCAACGTTTAAACTTTGTATCAAATCACGCATAAACATACTTTTAAATTAAATTGTTTTATACTTCCACAAGACATTTACAACTCAATTTGCGAAATGGATAAGAACTATTTTGAAATAAACCATGCAAAGGCACAAAGGGGAGTGGAAAAATTTTAGAAATTATCAAATAATATCTCGTCACCTTGAACAGGCACGTTGAAGGAATTTGATTTTTGAACCAATTTTTTTTTTTATAAAAGCAAGATTTAATTTGAATCATATTATTATTTCAACCCTTCCTCCTGATTAAGAGGGTAGATTTAAATTCAATATGTCAAGTACCCCTTATTGATTTAATTATATGTACATAATCTAAGTTGGATAAAAAATGATTGATAAGGTTCCACAAGTTTCTTCGCGAAATTGAGTCTGGTTTTGAACAAAAGCCTTAAAAAAGTGGGAAAAATTGACGTAGCTGTTGTTTATTATAATTTTTTTTCTCCAATCTCATTTTGCGACAAGCGAGACCAATGTATTAAAAATTGTCGAATTTTAATAACACTATTCAGAAAATTGTGCTTTTTGACGCTGAAAATTAGCAAAATTGTTGAGATCTCTTTTGAAAGCTAAATAAATTTCCTGTTGACAAGTGATGGTTTCATTTATATGTTGAACCGAGATTGACTGCAAAAATTGCTTTTGAATATAAAAGTGCTTTGAGTAGGTTGACTTCTGTATAAAGAGCATGGAAAGGAAACTGACCGCGTACTGGAGGTAGGCGAGGATGAGGGCGTCGGGGCTCTTGGCGCGGAGACACTCGGCCACCTGGGCCGGGGCGGCGGCCGCGCAGCCCGCGAGGGCGGCCACGGCCTCGCTGTCCTTGACGCCGACGGTCTCGTCGACGGCCCAGAGGCCGAGGGCCGAGCCACTCTGGCTGACCACCCTGTGAAAGAGGCCGTCGGCCGCCGGGCTGAGCATGAGCAGACTGGCGCTGGCCGCGCCGGCGCTGAAGCCGCCCACGGTGACCTTGGCAGGGTCGCCGCCGAACGCCGCGATGTTGTCCCTGACCCACTCGAGCGCCATCACCTGGTCCATCAGACCCGCGTTGCCCGGCGCCTCCGCGTCGTCCAAGTACGTGAAGCCTAAAAGAATTTTTTTTTATTCACACAAATTCAGGAATAAATCAGTCAGGGTCAAACCGAGCGGGCCGAGGCGGTACTGGATGGACACCAGGATCAGGTCGTGCTGCAAAAGGTAGCCAGGTCGGTTCACCGCCGACGAGCCCCACAACCAGAAGCCGCCGTGGATGTAAACCAGCACCGGCAACTTCGCCCCAGGCTCCGTCTATCAGCAATTCAAAAATTTCAAAATTTAATTTTTTTCCTAAAAACAAAAAAAACATTTTTCTCTATAAAACAAAAAAAAGTTTCAAAATCAAATTTTTCCATAGGAGAGTAAAAAAATTAAGACTGCTGAACTTGTTATTCTAACAAGTAAGGTTATTGAGATGCATTGAGATGAAACACCCCGATTTTGATGAAAGTTGGTATGCAACTTGCACTACCCTTGGGTGTTCTGGAATGGCTATCAAAAGTTGCCCAATTTCACAGGGGTTGGTAGTTTCCATTCAAACGCATGTCAAAAACGATGAAATGTAGGCAACAAAAGCGTCCTCTGTGTATATATTTTGCATACTTTCGATTTCTCCAGTGTAATTCAAATAACATGGAGTTTAAATGGCAAAACTTGAACAAGGGAAATTGGGCAAAAATTAATGGCCTTTCTGGGGTACCAATGGGTAGTAAAAGTTGTACACCAATTTTCATCAAAATCGGGGTGTCTCATCTCAATACCATTACTTGTAAGAAACAATGAGGGCGATCCAAAAGGCTAACTTGGCCCAGGCTAAATTAACCTGGCCCAGGCTAATTTAACCCGCCATTCAATTTTGCTGGTGGGCTAAGTTAGCCCGGGGCTAAGTCAAGTTAGCCTGGGCCAGGTTAGGCTTTTGGATCGCCCTCAATAATAATATAACAATTTTCCATTCTGTTAGTTAAAATAATACTGAGGGCGATCCAAAAGCCTAACCTGGCCCAGGCTAACTTGACTTAGCCCAGAGCTAACTTAGCCTACCAGCAAAATTGAATGGCGGGTCAAATTAGCCCAGGCCAGGTTAATTTAGCCTGGGCCAAGTTAGCCTTTTGGATCGCCCTCATTAATTTCATCTTGGATGTTTTTAACTTCTATATAAGAATAAGGCCAAAAAATTGTATCCCATTCAACTATAATTTAAGCTAAAAAGAGAGTTTTATAAAAATCCAAGGTTCGCGTATTAGAGAATTTCGATTGTTGCCGAGCGCTCTGATTGGGTGCAATTTTACTTGCACCCAATCAGAGAGCTCAAACAACAATCGAAAAAATTTTCAATTGTTCTGATGCGCGAACCTTGTAAAAATCGTTGAAATTTTGTTGGCTTTTATGCAAAAATATTTGTCTTCTTAATTGAATTTTAAGAGGAAACTGTAAAAAACTTATCTGGAATGCAACATATTAAGATAAAATTTGCAGGACAATAAAAAAAATCAATCAAAATCTGAGGAGAACAAAAACTGGGAATGCTTTATCTTGCAAGGTACGAAATCTGTTTTTATCTCGCAATCGATCACTTTCGTTGTCAAACCACTCAAGGTCCTTTTTCTTTGATAAAAACCTCAACATCTTTAAAAATTTATTATTTAAAAATAAAAAAAATTAAATTAAGTGTACGTACGGTTGGGGTGTAGACGTCGAGGGTGAGGCAGTCCTCGGGGTCTGTGGCGAGGGCGGCGGCCCTGCTCTGCTGGTAGAGGGCGTCGGGGTCAGGGGTCATGAAGGAGGCGAGCGGCCCCAGCCGCGACCACGACGGCTGCGGACACGCCTGTCCGAACTGCGTCGCGTCCAGAACGCCGATCCACGCGTCCATTTTCACAGGAGCCTTAACCAGTTTTTATTTAGTCATTTCTCCTCAAATTAAATTTAAGAACAGAAGCAGTTTTTGCATTGTATTTTTTTTTTTTTTTTAATTTCATTTAAATGGTGATTTTTAAAAACACGCAAATATTGTTGAAAGAAATTTGATCTGTTTGAAGTGACCCAGCACAAAGCCCTTGGAATATTTCAAAAAGAGAAAATTGAAACCTTACATTTCAGGCAAAATCACAAAACTTTAGCATCAAAATCGTCTCTTCACAAAAGATTGAATTGAAATTTTCTAAATACTTAGGAATCAAAATGTCATCCATTGCTTGTAGGTTTTTTTACGACGTTTGTTCGAACCTTGAACCTGTTGACGCCTGAGGGTGGTTTCGCGTAGGGGATGCCCCTGTACTCGTACACGGTCCTCTGACTCCACGCGGTGGTTGAGGTGGTGCCCTCGACCGACCCCAGCCCGGGGATGTTCACCTGGGCGGCCGAAGCGGCTGCCGCGGCGGCCAAAACCAAGATCAGCACGTGCAGACGAGCGGCCATTGCAACGACACTGTGCAAGCTCGGCCGCGCCGCCCGCGCTTTTACCCTTGGCTTATCTCCCAAGGTGCGCGCGCGGCCCAAGTGGGAAGTGCGAGAACATTATAAATAATTTTTTTAACCTCACAAATAAACAAAACATAGATTGGACCAAAAAATGTGGAAAAACTGAAATATTCGAATAAGTAAAATTTTCATAAAAACCAATAAAAAAAAGTTTAGTTTATAAATTTTAACTTTAATTTATGTAAAAGTTTTCATTGTTTGTAATTTGCCGCGAAATGAAAAGGTGTGAATAAATCTATTAATCTGAGCCGTAAATTACATTTTGTTCGTGAAGAAAAGGTTTTATGCTGCAGTTCCCTTTCTTCAATTTGATTTTTCATAAAATGGTTGTCAAAAGAGTCTGCAGAGAGGTAGTTTGAATTTACATGAATTATTACAAAATGCAATTGTAACAGGAAATTTTTATTATATTGATTGCATATAAAAATCTCTGTTCTCAAGATTTGTAAATATTTCTCTTGAAAAAAAAGACTTTTTTAGCACGGCCCATGCAATCTTGACAGCTCTGGCGTTCTAACAATTAAAACGAGATTAAGATAAAAATCAAATCATGCCGAAGTAATTGTTGATCAAGTTGGAGGTTAAATGTGAATAAGAAAATCATTGATAATGCGAATTGATATTTGGTTTATTTTCGCTTTTACGATAACAAAACGACGTGTCCACTTAACAAAGACAATCATGGGTCCGAAAAATCTGAAGTTTTCAAAACGTCGTCAATTCATATTTCTCTTCGTTTCAACAAATAAAAACAGAATAAAATCCAGGAGTGTGTGTGAGAGAAGAAGAGCGATCCTGCCGCCACTGGAACTATCCAACTTAGGTTCACAATCTCAATTAATTATATCACAGTAGCAAGGTCGGGTGTCCATCTCAGCAGCTGCTTAACTTAAATATTATTGTCACTCTCGGTGGAGGCGAATGTCTCTGATGGTTTGGCACTGCGGCTTAGTCCTGCTGGGTCCAGCCCTGCTGAAAGCACACGGGTCAGTCTCGGCGTGTCCGAGCAAAGCGATCAAGCAAAGCGGGCCAAACCATTTTCAAATCAAACTCTAAACAAAAGCTCTTATTTCTTTGCCACCACAAACCCGCGCCTCAGGCCGCGCCTTTCACCTTGAACTTTTCGTCTAAGGTGCCTGGGACCTGCCGAAACCAAAAAACCAGACTTCAGACATACAATTCTCTCTGCCTCCTCAGACGATGTTTCACAAATGAGTCCGCAGCGATTTTCAACATGTTTTCTTGAATTTTGATTCATTTTAAACCAAATTTTAAAGTCTTTGTCTGACACATTTCGAAAAGTCAATTCCAATGATACGTAACAAGGGCCGTATCAGACCAAAAATTTGTGTAATTGAGGCCACCAGGACCAAAATGAGGGCAACTCTGTCAATTTTCATCCAAAAGTCATTTTTTGGGCAACTTCAGATTTGCCTTGCAAAAGTCTATCAAATTCTGCAGTAATTTGGAATCGGAATTTTTGAATGTTCGGTTCCTTTAAAAGCGCGCATTTTTATTTTTGTTGAAAAACGCCGAGGCTGAAGCGATGGAACGAGTGATGGACGAAACCGAGAAGCCCAATGAAGAATTAATGAATTTGAAAAGCATGCGCAGCGCCGATTGACAGCAGGGTCAGGTCAAAGGGTCAAGTACCTGGGGCTTGGGGCGGTGCGTGTCGACGGCCTCGATGGGCAGCTTGACCAATTCCATGCGGCAGCCGTACGCCACCGGCGTCAACTTGATGACCGTGTGCAGCGGCACCTCCAGGTACGGCAGCTCGTCTGAAATAAAAAACGTTATAATTATTTACGAAAACCTTGGCGGGCGAGGAATTAGTCACGCGCGTCAACAGAGACAAGGAAAGCAGCAATCCGGCGCCCAGGATGATGACACGAGGCCCAAAACACAAACAAAAGCTCAACCAAAAAATTTAAGTGGATTTCAAGAGACTTTTTTCGTTAAATGACATATATTTCAAAAAGCTGTCAATTGATAATTTAATGAATTAAAAATCTGTTCTAATTCTAATTCAAAAAGCATCTGCATAATTGAATGCAATAAAATTAGAAAAGCATTTATAAAACAAATTCAAGTTTTGAGGCCGCAGTTTTTCAATTGTCATTTTTGCATAAATTGTGACAATTTAAGGAAGACTCAAAATGCTGTTGAAATCCACTTTTCCATGCTTTTCGGGGTCAATGGGGGTCAAGGCAGAGGGGATCGAGTTTGAAAAGTACCGAGCGCGTCGGGCACGCCTTCGTGATCATCCTGGTTGCAGTTTCCGTTGCGCCGGTCGAGTTCTGCAAAAGATTCGCTTTGCTTTCTCTGTTTGGTCAGCTTTTTGTGAAATTTTGCTTAAGTATTGGGGACTGACCGGAGGACTTGTCGGTGAAGTAGGCGAGCAGGCAGCGGATGACGGCCTGGTGGCTGACCACAAGCACGTTGCCCTGCCGCTCGAGCTCCATGATGACCGGCTCGAGCCGCGCCACCAGGTCCTCGTAGCTCTCGCCCCGCGGGTACCGGTACGTGAACTTGTTCTGGTCGCGCGCCGCAAAGTCCTCAGGGTACTTGAGCGCGATCTCCTCGTACGTCATCTCCTCGCAGATGCCCTGTTCAAATCACAAACATTCGTACAAATTAGACAAACAGCCTTAAAGGGCCCTTCCACTCTCGCATATTGACACCTTTCAAGTTAATGCACAGGTCATGGATTGCTTAAAAAAACTAGGTGAAAATTTGATGGATTGATATTGAGGGGAAAAACTGAAAAATCAAAAACTTTCCTGGAAAACGCAAATAAAGTTTTTACTTTAAAACTGAATTGAGTTCTATTTGAGATACAGAAATGCAACTAAAACCAATTTTTTTTAACCGCTTCTTCAACTGAGAGGTCAAATAATTTCAAAGTCAAAGGTCTCAAGGTCTCACATACAAAAACATTCTAACAAAAACTTTCAATTTGGCAAAAAAAAAAAAAATACTAATGTAGTCCTAAACTGAAGAAACAACATATTTAAAATTCAGAACAGCATCTCAAAACTTATAATAAATAAAAAACAAAAACATTCACATTTTGCCACATTATTTTAAGAAATTTAAAAAAAAATTCTAAATGTATCGTCAGAAAATAAATAAAATCACCCATATCACATGCGTACTTTTTTTCAAATAGACCCCAAGATATGCAATTTTTTAGTATCAACTACTGTTACCGTTTGTCAAGGAAAGTTTTTTCTTTTCCAAATTTTTGTGCCCCAAATTATATTTTTTAACTAACTTTTATGTAAAGAAATCCAACTTTTGGCTTTAAAGATGTCAATTACAATTTAAAATTCATCAAACCCGGAGGACATTTCTAAGACGATTTAACCTTTTCTTTGGGGAAAAATTGAAAACTCTCCAAATTTTAACTTTGAAAAATGGTAGTGCATTTAGACTCTGAATCATCTTTGTGACACATCACTGAAATTGTCTTTGCAATTGCGGAATCAAAATTGAGAAATTCCACAATAATAGGTAAATTTCTAAAATTGCAATTGGAATAAAAAACTTGCATAATTTTGATTGGAATGAAATTAAATATACAAAGAACTGACAGCGTCAATTTCGTTGAGGGCTTTCCAGCGTTCCTGGGGCGCGGGGATGCCAGCCACGGTCTGGATGGTGCGCTTGAGCCACGAGGTCCACACGCGCAGGTGGGGGATGTTCTGCGAGCAGATGAACTGCGACAGGGCGTTGGCGTACTGCCGGCCGCGCGCAGACAGGTCCGAGTCTCCGCCGATACGGCCCTCCAGGTTCTGCTCGCTCTCCCCGTGCTAAGCAGCATAATTATATTAGTCAGGAAAGATATAAACCGCGAGAAAAGGACTGACCCTGGTCAGGTAGATGGTCCTGGGCACGATGTGGATGTTCATCAGGTAGTAGACAATCCTGCTCTGGATGTGGCCCTCGTGCTTGTGCACCACCACCTTCTCACCTGCAATAAATTCATTTTTATATTAAAGGGGTTAAACATTTCATTGGTCTTTACGAAGATTCTGATTCATTATTTCAAGACGATTCTAACAATGTGCGGATATCAAATTTCCAATCAAAATTAGCATAGATACCGATGAATTACGTTTGGCGGCCATTATTGTTAATACGGCGACTGCTTTTTGTTTAAAGTTAGCATTTCTACGTCGATTTGAGCTCAAATTGGGTCTTTTGTCTTGTCACATATTTTTGAAATTGATTTTGCTAGATCTATTTGGAATATGGGTTCAAAAAAGTGTTTCTATACTTTCAGAACAGAATTGATAGAAGTGTAGGGCGGCCGAAGACTACTAAAAATTTTAGTTTAAAATAGTCCTTGTGACAAATCGTTGGAATTGTCTTCAACAGCACTATCCATAGCTGAAAGAAATTGCTTTGGAAGGACTGAAAGTAGGGGTTGCAAACCTGTGTTGTAGATCTTCATGAAGCTGAGGTCGGCCTCGAGCGCCTCCTCGAGGGGCTCGTACTTTTCCTTGTAGTGCTCGATGCGCAGCAGGAAGTCGTTGAGCACCGCCTCGGCGTTCATGTTGCGGTAGTCGGGGCTGCTGACCTTGACCTCCATGATGTTCTGCTCGATCAGGGTCGGGTCGTCGCACACCGACTCGACGAAGAACAACTTGAAGCCCATTTTCTCCACCACGATGTTGTGGATGAGCTGGCGCCGGTCGCGCGTCGAGTTGGTCGCGTCGAAAACCTGAAATTTGAATCTTTCAAATTTTGATTAAGAAGAAGAAACTTGTGGAGACTGACCGCGACCTCGCCGCCGTTCTCGAGCCACGCGCACACGTCATTGAGGGCGTCCAGGGCGCACTGCGTCCGGATCGCCATCGCCTCTTTGTTGTCCGGACGGAAAAACTCGTGGCTCTTGTACGCGCTCGTCGCGTGTCGCCGGTACTCGCCCAAGTTGAAAACTAAACAAAATTTAACTTTACTAACGAAATATTAAGATCATAATTGAAACTTAATTTTTTTAAAAAAATTGTCTTTGGTTCTTAATTAGCCAAAAACTTAAAATGGGATCGAATGATTTTTTGTGAAAATTTTACATAAGCAAGCCAGTATAATTTAAAATGCGTGTTTATAAAAAAAAATTATGCGTCGTGCTTCAATTTTTTATTATCAAAATGATCCTTATGGTCTTAAATATTAGTTTTTTTAATGTGGTTTCATCCTCTACAAATCAAGGCATTGAAGAGCGATTTCCATTAAGTTAACTGTGACAAGAACAAAGGGAATGATTTTGAAGGTGAGCGGATTCGAAGGTTTGCCCTTTTGGGGAGGTGCAGGCGTACCTTTGGTGTTGATGCCGATCCAGTTGAGGTAGCGCGACAGCTTCTTGGAGATGTAGGTTTTGCCCCTGGCCGGCAGCCCCACCATCGCGATCACGTGCGGGCTGTTCACGTAGTTGGCCCGCTCGCCTGCAAAACAAAACCAACACTTTCTCACTTTGATTCGAAGCAATGATAATTCTAAAATTAGCTGCGACCAGTGCATTATGCAGAGCGCCCATTGTTATGCTCAACGCAAAGTGCAGCCGTTTCAATTTCAATTCCAACCGCCGCTGTCAAAAACACTCTGACACAAATAAAACTGGATTTTTTCTGATAATGGAATTATTATTAAAACAAAAACAGACAATTTTCTATAAAATTCTTGTTTGCAAATATTTAAATATAAAAATTTATTACAAATATTTTGAAGAAATGCATGAATATATATTTATAAAAAAGAAATCAACTTTTTAAACTTTTAAAAGAAAGCGTCGAAAGAGCGCCTTTGCTTAATGAATCGGATGAATTTATTTGAAGAGTCGAAACGAGCGCTAAATAATATTTTGGTCGGAAGTGGGTCGGGGTCGACGGCCGGTGTCGTTGCGGCGGGGTTAAGGAATAGTTGGCGCGGCGCCACGGGTCGATCGGTGGCGCCCCCGGCGGCCTCACCTTGGCAGAGGTCGCAGCCGCACCTTTCGCCAAACCAAAGATAAGCTTTTTATCTTTTGATTCCTCCGCGCGTCTCGAGATCGAAAAGGACAAAATCTAGTTTGAATGAAGCAGGTTTGGGCGAATAATAATTATTATTAATGGTTTCTTTTGCTCTCACCGATGCGCACGGAGACCTTCCGCTGGAACTGCGAGTTTCTGCGCAACATGTCGTCGGCGGCCGGCCCAACAATCGACGCCTCCAACAATGCAGCGAACGCGAGTTTGTTTGTTTATACGTGCGCGCGGGTGGCGAGTCGCGACTGACACCGAGAGCAAGAAAGGCGGCGACGCGGACCCCCTCCCTCCCTCCCCGACCCGCGTTCGCCAACCCCCTCTCCTCTGAAATTATCATCTTTCAATTTAGGTGTCCGATGCCAACATGCGAATGAGTGCGTTCCTTTTCCGAAATCGAATCGAGACTTGGTTTCGCTTCTACTAATTTTTGATGAATATAAAAACGAGAGCCTAACTTGATGATTATTTGAAAGGAAAATTTTTCCATGTCAATGAATATTTAACTTTTAAAATTAATTAATAATAATCTACTTTTCAAGCCAAAACCATCAGAACCGCTTCCCAATTTACTGAAACATAATTTCATAATTAAGACAATTATTACTTGTGAATACTTAATAAAACTTCATTCTGCAAAATTTCTGAAGTTAAATTTTCTCTCCTCCACACAGAGACTCAATTTTGCCTCTCAATGAAGAGCAATAAAAGCAACGTGTTCACATAACTTGACGGATGAAATGAAACTTCGTCCTTCAATGAAAGTTGTTTTGATGACGACACTTTTGTTATTTGCATCGGCGGCTCGAATTTCCAAGCCCATGGGTCTCAATGAAGCAACTCAAGTGTTTGTTTTATTTCTTTCTATGGCTCATTCGCTCACATTTAAATCAACAATAAAAAGTCAAATGTTAACCTGAATTTCGGAAACAAAATTTAAAAACGCATCTCTGAGATGCGTTTTTCTAGTCTGGGATTTTTGAAATCCACGACTCAATGTTCTTCAGGACTGAGATTTTTGAAATCGTTGACTCTTTACAGAAGTGAGGACTAAGTGTTATAGTTTTTAATCATAGGGGATTATTTAGAAGAAAAGTTCTAAAAATGTCAATGAAAAAGTTTGTGCTACCGGGTTTGGAATGGAAAAGAATTACCGATTTAAAAACAAAGAAGATAAATTATAAACGAGCAAGCAATCGCCTAGATTGTCTTTAACGCTATAGCACATTTTTTTTATAGAAATTGTTCATTTCACGTCTATTTCTCTAAACGAAAATTTCGCCATTTTCAAAATTAAGTGTGTGCTATCATGATTTTGGGAAAACTGCTGATTTTGCTATAAAAAAGAGATCGCAAAAGCACACTAGCGACCCAGAAACCCCTCCAAAACGTGATAGCACACGATTTTTAATAACAAAGTTCAGCTCTTCAGGTCTATATAGTCCTTTATTTACTCTAAACTTAATAAAAAAGTTTGTGCTATCATGTTTAGGAGAATCTAAATTTATTCAAGATTGATATTGCTATTTCAACCTTGAATTTATCTTGTGCTGTTTCTCCTAACATGATAGCACACACTTTTTTGTTTTAGTTTCTAATCATAGGGGACTATTTAGACGAAATGTCAATGAAAAAGTTTGTGCTACCAGGTTTGGAAAAAAATTGCCGATTTAAAAACAAAGAAGATAAATTATAAACAAGCAAGAAATCGCCTTGATTTTCCTTAACGCTATAGCACAAAGATAAACCTGAATTTCGGAAACAAAATTTAAAAACGCATCCCTGAGATGCGTTTTTCTGGTCTGGAATTTTTGAAATCCACGACTCTGTGTTCTTCAGGACTGAGATTTTTGAAATCGTTGAAGTGAGGACTAAAATATTTTAAATCAACAATAAAAAGTCAAAGATAAACCTGAATTTCGGAAACAAAATTTGAAAACGCATCTCTGAGATTTTTTAATTTACATTGGAAAACACAGCGAACCGAATAAATTGTATACAAAAATCAACGAATAATTGAATAAAATCAACTCACCCAGAAAAACGGATTTTCAAAGTCCAGGTCTATTGCCCCAACATCATAAAAGTTTGAAGCAATCATTAAAGAAAAATAACGCTCAAAGGTCATTGGAGAAACTTCTAAGAATTTTGAAAAAGGAAGTAGAAATTGTGTGCAAAGAAGAAAGCATAAAATTGCTTGAAAATTTTTCCGATTTTTTTTTTAATGCAGGCTGAGGCCGGGGCCCGTGGAACCTTTCGCCCCCAACACCCTTATTGCCGCCACTGATCAACATAAAAAATATACATCTTGATCTTATGGTAAAAGCGTAAAAGGTTGAGAAGTCATAATTTCAGTGTAGATTTCACGAGCTCCTTGATAATAAACCGCAACAATCTCACGACAAGTTAATTTTATTTAACTTGAAAATTTAAATCTCTCTTGTAGAGCTAAATTCTGTTTAGATATGACAGGAAAGCTTTGAATGATCTACAGGAAATTAAATTTTTTGAATGATTACATTAAAGAGATCAAAAAGTTTTTTAATTAAAAAAATTTATACAAATTCCTCCGGATTGAAATGAATATAAATTTAAACAGAATAAAAAATTGACATGATCATAATCAAGTTATTTGGTCAAATTAAATTGCAAAATAATTCTAGGCATTCTAGCTTGGCATAAATAACACGTTTTAGAAATTGTGCCTTGCGTTTTAATTAAAAAATACCAAAAATTTTCTCTATAAAAAAGATTTAATCGCAATCAGCCAAATTCATTGAAGATTGTTTTCCGTCTATTTAAAGAAACGTGGAAGATGACTGGGGGTTATGCCGTCGGCGAGGCATCGGTGTGGAACGGGCGAGTCTAACTTGCACGCGCTTCACTTATTCCTCGACAGAGGAGGTCCGGCCTGGCCTGCCTAACTTTTCATTTTAATTGACTTGGCTCTCGTTTTAAATGCCAGCAGTTTTCCGAAAAAAGCACAAAAGCTCGGCACGACGAAAGGAATTCGAGCAAAATAGTAGAAATTAAATTGATTCAATGGAAAATGAAATTACCGTGGCCGACGTTGCTGATTCTGCGAAGCCACGGATTGCGCTCGTCGTCCATGGCGTTGATCACGCGACTGCAGGCCAAAGACCGACCAAACAAACAAACGACCTCTTCCGTTACTTTTGCCCCGCAGACCAAAACCGCAGCCAATCAAATGCAATTAAATTCGCGCAGTCGCCTTTTTTCTTGTTAAAAAAAAAATTTCTTCCTCTTCAGTTAAATTTTGGTTTTGAAAAAGCAAAAAGAGATTTTCGTCGCAGTTGAATTGCAAAAATTGTTGAGGGGGCGTGGCGTAGGTTCACGTGAAGAGCACGCGGCGGCCGCGACTCGCTCTCGACCTTGGCCGCCGCAAACTCGGCCCATCGCCAACTCCCAGATCGGCGCCGCACCAACGCGCGATCCCAACGCACTTTGTTTTGCTGCTCGACTCACTTTACCGACTTTTAACACAGACAAAGAAGAAACTTTAATACTTGCCACTTTTGACAAAAATACCAAATTTAACTAATTTTTTTTAAGTTTAAATTTGAAATTTTCAGATAAACGCATTTTTTTTACCTTTGTAATTATTTTAACCTGGATAATTTTTGAAGATTCACTCTTAGTTTTCAGTTTTTAAACCTATAAACTTATTTGAGCAGCAAATTATTAAAAAAAAAAAAAAAAAAAAAACGCTTCAACGCTCAGAAAAATCACAAAATTTTATTCATTTTATGTATTTTAAATTTGCATGTTTTTATTCAATTAAATTTTTAACACTCAAGCGCAATTACTATAAAGTTTTTGTTTCAAATGGACAAAGTAACTAAAATTTACGCAGCAATCTCTACTTTTTATACGTTTTTGAATAAATAAATAAAAAGACCTTTTTGACGAGAAGAAATAATACTTGAATGCCAAAAAATACGACAAACGATTCATTGTGAAAAATAGAAAAGAAAAGTTATGCAATTCGCTCTGATTTGGAGTTTATTTGATTAGATTCGACCTTGGCCTTGCGCACGCGGCAAGGTCACCCCAATCCCCACTTCTCGCGCGTACGTCCCTCAATGTGATCCATTTTTTCATCTCGCTTTTTTTTCGTTTGGCTGCATCGATTTTTTTTTTAACTTTATGCGATTTTCCTTGTTATCGATGGCCATGAAATTGAATATGTTAGAAGTTTCCCATATTTAGGAATTTATTTCCAGAGGTCAGGTAGAGATTTCACTGAACATATAGAACAGAGAAATGAAAAAGCACTTACTGCAATGAATATGTACGGAGATTTGCGAAAATTGTCTATTGATTGTGCGAAAAAATTGTTTGATTTGAAATTTGCTCCGATGGCCTCTTACGGCATTGAAGTGATCTGGCAATATTTAAGAGAGAGTGATTTTGAAAAATTAGAAAAAGTGAAATCTCGCTATTTTAAGAAAGTTATGGGAGTTTCGAAATATAACAAGAACACCTATGTGTACAAACTAGTTGACGAGAAATTATTTGTAAATGACTTAAAAGAAAAATACGATCTCCCGGAGACTGAAAATTATTTAAAGTTCCTTGAGAGTTATAATTCTGAACATGACATTAGATTTAATGTTAACTTTAATGTCACACCGGCAATGAGAAATGATGTATGGAAACAACCCTTATTTGATAAACGCCATGTTTTTTGTCGATATGCCATGCACGGTTTTCACAACCAAATCTGTAGCAATAGTTCCGAGCGACAGCAGTGCTTCGATGAAAGTGATTCCTGCGTGTGTTTGCTATGCGGTGAGAAATGCACCCAGTACCACCTGGCCGAGTGCAAAAATCGCATCCTTAGTATTAATGACTATTCAAAAATGAAGTGAAAGACTTTGAATTTATTTTGTCGCGCACCACATTGAAAATTGTTTTGTAAAATTTTTTAAGTTAAGTTGAAGTTGTACTCAAATGAGTTTCAAATAAAAGAATATATGCGATTTTCCTTGTGCTGTTGAGCGACCTTGGCAATCACGGCCGCGTAGGAAAAATAAATAATTGAAAACAAACACCTGCGATTTATTTGCGCCGCGCTCGAGCAGTTATACGCGCCTCCCTTATTTGTCGCATTATTTCTTATATGGAAAAAATCAAAACATTAAATTACACTTTATTTTCAGATTCACAAGTTCTGCGTGTAAACTGAATTGATTTGAGAAAACAAAATCAAAAGATGAAATATTTATTAATTTAAAAACATTTGTTTACTAAAAAGTTACAAAATTAAATTAAATTTTTATCGGCTCTTAATAAAGAACAATCTAGAAAATTTACAATTTTTCTGCTCAATATCACGTTTGTGCTTTTAAAATTTCTGCATTTTTGTCTCTCTTTGAATTATTTTATTATTAATTAAAAAGCAAAAATAACGTCACTATTGCTTTTCATCAACCGTAAAAATAACTTTGATTTGCTTGAAAATTGATTTACGTAACATAAACGCCGATTAAGATGAGTTTTGGTGACACATTTTTGGATGGTGTGACTAAATATTTTCACTATTTTTTGTTTTATTTGAACAAACTTGACGTCAGAGGCGATTGTTTGAGTTCGGATCGCGCGCGACAAACAAAGTAAGAACCAAAATCGTTAAGATTTGCTATCTTTTGATCCCCGAGCGCGGCCAAACCCACTTATTATGCAAAAAGCACGTGTGTGTGTTGCACGCGCTCTGCACTTAATTACGCACACCCCTTTCACGTGCACATCCGAAATCGACTGCGAGGAAAGCACAATTTCATTTTGCTCCTTTGCAATAAAATAAGGCTAACCAAATTTTGGCACCTTCAACAAGAAAATAATTAGCTTATATTGAATTTTTTTTAAACATTTGTGGTTTTTTGGTATTTAAAGGAGCTTCAATGATTGAGCAAAACTAAAAAATTGCTTCGTCAAAAATAAAACAACGCAAAAACCAACATGAGTTAAAAATTAAAAATAAAAATTAAATTCTGTCTTAACATTAATTTCCTCTTCTCAGAGGGCGCGATCAATTTTATCAGAAAATCGCTTTGATGCAAAAAAAATCCACCAAATAACATAATTATTCAGAATAAATATATAAAAAATTTAACAAACCTGAGAAAAAATATATTTTTGTAATTTTTTTTAACTAACAAATAATTTAAAACAGAATAAATATATTTATTTTTGTATCGTTACCAAAAATATTTGCAATTTTTGCATAAATTATTTACGATTAGAAATGAATAATTTTCGAATTTAATAATTATTTGTGGAGGAATCGACCTGGTTTATTTGCGGTTGATCCGACCAAGTCTTGATTAATCAGAGATGGACGCTTGGCCTTGGGCTCGAAGACCCGCACTGAAAAATAATTCTTTTCTAATTACGCGACCGCGATCGCCATTGCAACGTGTGTCACTCTTGAAAAGGGAAGCCTCGCTCGTAAAAAAAAAATACACGAGGATTTTTTCTCTTTCAAGGAAAAAGAATTTAACAAGAAGAAATTGCTTCCAGGAAAATTGCTTTTTCCTCGAAATTTAGGGACGAATTTCGTCACTTTTGGGAATCCGGAAACCGGATTTTTTGGTAATCCCAAATCTGCGGGGGATGAATTCGATCGGGGGGTGGGAGGGGGTTGGATCGATGTTCGGCGGTACGGCCGACGAGACCCTTTTGCGCTCTGCCCTGGGAAGGGTGCGAGACCCTGAGCCGGATTCGTACTCACCCCTGACGGGGAAGGGTTTGGTCTGGATGGTGATGTCGGCGGCGCCGTTAGCGTGCGGCGCCGCGCCGTTCCTCCTGTTCTCCGGCGCCATGACCTGCGGCGGCGCCACCTGCAGCATCGACTGCGTCCGTGAGCGACCGACCGATCCTCCGTGTCCGTCCGACGACAGACGCACCGATCACTGCGGACACGGACCTGCCGTGTCTGAGTCTCGACTGGGCCGACCGACCGACCTCAGGTGCTGCTGCGCGAGATTCGCACGAAACGAGTCGCGCCGGCCGGCCAATCAGCGCCCGCCTCCGGCCGCACCCGCGCCCTCATTGGTCCCGACGCAAAACGGCCGCTGAAGTGCGAATTCTTTCAAAACTTTTGGGACATGAAGAGAATCGTTCAATCGATTGCTCTTTAATTTAAGTTGCTTATCAGAGAAACGCAATTAAAATGACGGACACGCGTGCGAATCAAGTCAGGTTTTATTAATATCGCACAACAAAACGTAATTTGCAGAACACTCTTAGATAAGAACAGCTTTGTCCCCCACTTTGACTTGGAACGTTGTTTCAATTACACCCGAGGAAATAGACAAAAATCGAAGATCACAGACATTCAGTTGGAGTCGTTGGCGTCCGGGGGCGCCGAAAAACGCTGCAGCCGCCGCCTCCGCACCTCCTCTTGCTCCGAACTCGGCTCCGTCGCACTCGACCTGCGCACCAAGAAAATAAAATTATTTTTCATATCCTTCAAGTGAGGAGAGAACGTACGTGGTTTGGTCCGCTGACGTGCTGGGAGGAGAAGTGGGAGTTGCGGGGGTGGCAGGGGCGGCTTCAGTCTGCTCGGCCTCGGGGGCGCTTGCCTCTCCACTAGCCGGGCTGCTGAAATTGTACCAAACGATTATTGCATAAGACTGACAATTGATTTTCGCACATGGAAATTTCACAACCGAGAAATGGCTTCAAAACATTTCAATCAATCACTTCTTTTGGCTTCAATTGCAAGGGAATGAAAGCCAAATCTGCAATATAAATTTGTTCCATTTCAGAAGTTTAAATTTATGAAAAAAAAAAACATTTAAATTTAAATATTCTTTTTAATTTGCAATAATATATCTCGGAGGTGTGGAAAAGTAAATTAAGATACGATTCTTAAAATTTTTATCAAATTGAAAGCCAAATCAGAATTATTATTCAACTATTTTCACAAAAAAAAAAAAATCAAGATTTTTGATGGAACCAACCTTGCGGGGGCGGTAGGAGGGTAGTTTGGGGGCGTGGCAGCGGCAACCTGAGTAGCCATGAGGGAGGCGCAGTCGAGGAGGAGGGCGACCTGGCGCAGGGCGTGGATGCGCGCCTCGACGGCCTCTCTGGTCACGCCCTCGAGCCGCCTCAACTCCTCTTCGCTCAACCCGCCGAGGTCGCGCGGGGGCACCGGGGGCGGCACCACTGCAAGCAAAATCAGGTCAGCTGGAAAAGTGGGGCAAAGGTACTCACTGAAGGGCAGCATGGGGAAGCGGAGGTACATCAGCGGGTTGCCGGCCGAGGGGGCTTGGCCACCGGCCGCCTGGCTTGTGCTCGGGCCTGTGCGGAAAAAAAATTCAATCTCAGGTGAAAAGAAAGGTCGATTGCGTACCTGCGGTGGGTGGGGGCTGCTGCTGGGGTGGGGGCGGCACCGGGAAGGGCGGGGGCGGCCACATGTTGTTTCCGGCGGCGGCCGCCGCCGCGGCCATCATCACGAAGGGGTTCATCGGCGGGGGCAGCGCGCCGGGAGCGGCGGCAGGGGCCCCCGGGGGTGGCGCGGCCGCCGCATTGTTGTTGGCCTGCTGCTGTTGCTGCTGGTGGGGGGCGACTGGGGGCGTCTGCAGGATGTTGAGGCGGCACGTCGGACACGTCTGCTGCCGCTGGAACCACGAGCGCAGACACGACGTGTGGAAGATGTGGTTGCACGGCAGCTTTTTGGACGCTGAAATTTTCCATTAGTTTTGCTTCAAAATTCAAAACAGTCACATTATGAGACCTGATTAATTTTTTGTACGTATTAATTTATAAACTATTATAAAATACTAGTGTGTAAGATATCTATTTTAATTTATTATTACTATATATATAATTTTAACTTTTAACTGGTAATAATGGAATATTTTTAAATAAAAATAAGCTAATATACCGATGTAAATTTAATTTTTTGTTAAATTAGTTGAGAATTGATTGATTATAAGATTTTGTTGATAATGTTCATTTTAACTATAGGAAAATTACAATAATAGAAAAAACGTTATAATAATGAGCTAAAATGTATAACTCTTTTGAATGACCATTCCTTTTTTATAAACTGAGAATCCAAATTTCAGACCTTTTCAAGGAAAAAGATAAAAAAGCTAGTTCCTCTAATTTCTTGATGCCAAAAACCAACTAGTTTTAAAACTTCATTCCCAAAAATAAATTCCTCTGCAAGATTTATAACAAAAGTGCTTTCCTCACCAGTGACCATTTCCTCCCTGCAAATGATGCAGACGTTGTCCGCAGCAGACAGTTCCTCAGGAGTGGCGTCAGGATACAGGGTGTTCATGTTCCTGATGGCCCTTCTGGACAGGATTACGTCGTTGAACGCCTTGTTGAAGGCCCTACGGGAATCAATGAACATTTCATTTTAAACATTGCTTGAGAGGAATTTTATATATATTTATCATTTGCATTAAATATTGATCTTGACTTATCCTTGAAATTACTGTTGACCTTTTAACTCTTGAAGAATAGATGCATTACTTTAAAAACCAAGTAACCAACAAATACAAGAAGTCATTCAAATTGATTGAAATGTAACATTCGGAAGAGACTGACCTCATGGTGTAGTACATGGGTCTGAAGGCAAACAGGGGCAGCGTGTAGATGCGCACCATGATGGCAACAAAGGTGACGTAGAGCACAACCTTGACGAAACCTGCCGAGTCGAACAAGTTTAAAAAGAAGTGTTTTGCGCTAGGGGTGGGGACGCACCCATGGCGAGCTCAGTGTAGAGCAGAAAGACGGCCTTGTTTTCCCATGGGTTGTCACTCTGCAGGTCAACGGCGTGTAGCACGTACTTGATGCCGATGTTGCAGATGATGGTGAGCAGGATGGCGTACTCAAAGCCAAACACCAGCTGCACCGACGCCCCCTTGGTCACCGTCGACTGGTACGCGTGACCGACGAACAGGTAGTCCAGGTACCCCAGCACACTCAGAAGGGCTGAAACAACCCCCAGCTCATTCTCACACACCCTTGCCAAGAGACAAAACAACTCACAGATGACTCGGATGTGGAACAGCCACGAAATGACCGGACTCCTTTCCATCTGAAATCGCCATTCCAATTTATAAAAGTTCATTTCCATTCGAATTTGACTAACAAAGTCGACTCTGTCCTCGGCAAGCCAGTGGAAGGACTTGAGGAAGAGCAGCACCGTGAACAGCGCCACAAACTTGGGGCTGAAGTCGTCCCTGAAGACCGTGAAGGCTAGGCAGGTCTCAGTCACCGCGTACCACGACCTTTCCATCAGGTGCTGCCGAAATTAGAAAAAAAGTATGTAAATTTCCAACTCTTCATTTTCAAATTAATATCAAACCTCAAACTCGGCCGCCCTGAGCTGGCCGAAGAAGACCTTGCGCATCAGCTTGCCCATGAGGATGACCATGACGAAGGCCTGGATGTACATGACCTGAAAAGGCAAAGGTTTTTAGAGTTTGTTCGTCATACATTTTTGGGGGATGACTGTGCAGAATTCGCGGCACTACTCACGGCCATGCAGGGGTTGGACTTGGTGATGTAGACCACCGAGGGGTAGAACTGCTTCTTTTGGTAGAAGGCGTTGCCGATGACGGCCGCCGTCAGGGTGATGCTCAGCAGGGTGACGCCCGCGGCCCTCATCTTACTTGGATCTTTTTTGCTCCGCGCGAATTCGAACTCTGCGTGCTTTAGAAACTCGCTTCAGCCGCCCACCATCTTAGGGCACCACCATTCTGCGTCCTTGGACAGGGTGCGGGCAAACGGAAGAGTCGACCTTCGACCAGTCGGTTGTTTTCAAAACAGCAGAACAATAAAAAAATTCGCCGAATTCGCGACGAAGGGTGCATACATGGCAGCCAGCCGGACACGCCCCTCCCCCTTGAGGTGGTGCGCGCTCATTGGCTCGCACACGTCACGTGACCACAACACTGCCGCCGATTCAAATTCGCGCACCAAGGCGTTGCGATCCGAAAGAATTCACCTTTTGGATGTAAAAAAAACTATTAAAATGAGGATTGTTTTATGAGAATTGGTAATTTATTGAGTTGGCGTGGTGGGGGGCCAACCGCGAAACAATCCCTCGCACAAATACAAACAAAAACATGAGAGATGGCCAGCCAGGGTCCTGCTTTTCTGCTGCCGCTTCTTCTGGGGGTGAGTGGAGATGTGAGTAATAAAAAATAATGCGTCTTTCTCAAAGGAATTAAAGCGCTCAAAGGGCGCTGCGATCACATTTGCGTGCGGACGCGGTCGTCCGACTGTCCGTCCGTCTAGTAGAGCGACTCGGTGTTGGATGAGCGCGGCCGCTTGATCTTCTCCAGGTTCTTTGTCACAATGTCGTGCAGGGTCGAGTACCTGTTGCGCACCTCGCACAGCACCAGCATCAGACTCAAGTACTCCTTCTCGTCCAGCTCCTCCACCGCCCGACGGTAGTCCTCAATGTGCGGGTATTTGGCCACCTAAATTAAAAAATAAATATTATGTCAAAATATTAGCTTTTACTCTTAACTTGGAAAATTCTAAAGAAAAAATGACGGATTTGATTTGTCTGACTTTCGAACAATCTTTCCTGCTAGATATTTTAATCAAATTGTTTATTAGATGAATTTGCCGCACCTTTGAGACGATTTTGCCCCTGGTGAGAAAGTAGCGGGAAATCTGGTCATAGAAGGCAGCGGCCTCAGACTCTACAGACTGGATTTCGGCCAGGGTGTCCTCCTGGATGGACACGCCAAAGTTGTTTCCGTCTTCAATCTTTGGAATCAGGAACGACACCCACATCTTCAGCTGCAATTTGGCCGTTTAAGTAACAAAATGGAGGTAAATCCTGAGTAGGACGAACCACATTGGAATCCTCGACGAGCTGCCGGACGTGCGGCTTGACCTGGAAGACCAGGTTGCAGAGGTGCTTGTTGCAGGGCACGGCCCCGTTGGTCAGGGCCATCACCTTGGTGCCCGTGATTTCTTCCAGCTTCGAGTCAGCCTTCCACCGCTTGTTCACGGGCTCAGAGTGGCTGCGGCAAAATAATTTAGAAAAAAATTTATTTTGGTGTGAAAATTTAAAACCTGTTTAGCTGGACCGGTTCTGGGACAGGAATATTGAGCGATTCGTGCACCTCCTCCAGGTTCTTCCTGTTGAAGTCGCTCGTCTTCAAAAGCTCATCCAAGACCACGATTTTCCGAGGAAACTCCTTCAGCACGAGCTCCTCGGCCTTCAATCAAGAACAAAAGACAATTCAGAAAAATATCTTTATTTAAATCTATTTCAAAAATGACTATGAATTTTTTTCATTCCCAGAAGATCCGTGAGGCCAAATCAAAGATAAGAAATGGATCAGTACCTGTTTCTTGACGCGCTCTTTGTATTCCAGAACCTGAAATTAAATTCGTCAAAAGTTTAATTCGGGTGAAATTTTGAAAATCTCTGGGAGAGGAAAAAGATGGACGATATTTTTAGTATTTTGCAGTGCGTCAAACTTTTGGCCGCGTTTTGCGTGATTGTTTTGCTAATCAACAAGCGAAGTGGCACTTTGAAAAGAATCGTTTCGAAACGCGCACTTGCATTCGAATTGCGCCGTTGCCTCGAAACGAGAGCAACGATCGTGCCGGGGCGCTTTGTTTACCATCCGAAAAACTCCTTTTTCGCTCGCATTCCCCTCAAATTTTGCTCATTCCGCACTCGGATGACCGCAAGGGACCTCAGAGGTCACGTCCCGTCCGATTGTGGTCGACGAGGGACGCGTGTCCGCGGCAAGCGAGTCCGAAACGCGAGCAAAAACAAAGCGAAACGTGCGAGGAGATCGAGAGACTCGGTCTGTCTGCCAGTTTTCAGGGCCGACCTTGGCGAGCAAATTATACCTTTTTCGCGTCTGAGTCGGCCATCGCAAGGGTTCGCTTCCTTAGTTTACTAAACTCTGAGATAGAATCACAAAAAGCAGTCGGTCGAGTGCGTCGCCCTGCGAGAGACACTTCTTCAACGACAGATCAGATTTTCACTCCTCCCCGTCCGAAAAACGTGCGCAAACCTGGCGCAAACGTGCCCACGAGGGGAGGGAAGGAACTCGAATCAAAACAACCAGCACCGAAAACTAAAACCTTCATTCGTTTGGCGAAACGCTTTTTCTTTGCTAAAATAATACTAAATTTAATTATTAAGCTTCTTAAAACAAATATCCTTAAATTTATATAGAAATTAAGACGTTTGTTAAATGACAAAAAATCAGATTCTGGTTTGAATAAAAAAGGCGGGAAACCCAAAAGGCGGCAAAAATCACTCTGCCTGCAAATTCAATAAGCAACAAAGGCGTCAACAGACATTGCCTTCCATTATTTCCAATTGTTGCGATTTGTTCTTAAAAGTTATCTTTAGTTCCAATTGTAATTTAAAATGAAATTCTTCATGGAGAAAGAGGTGGCGGAGCACAGCCGGTCGAGCGACCTTTGGCTGGTGGTCTTCGGCAGGGTGCTGGACGTGACCCCGCTGGTGCACGCGGTGGGGCCGGACGCCGAGGAGATGAGACCGATCCTCAGATTCGCCGGCCAGGATGTCAGCCACTGGTTCGACCCTCACACCCAAGAGGTGTCCGATTGATTTTTTTCCTTATTCCTGCGATACGCCCCCCTTTTTCATTTTTCAAATAGTTCTTGAGGTACACAGACGTGGCAAGCGGACAGCGGCTGCCGTTCGATCTGCACGGCGTGCCTCCCCACGTGTTGGACGACACCATGGAACCCGTCTGGTGGCGGGATGAGCGACTTCAGGTCGGTCAAGTCACCAAAAAACAGAGGACAATCCGTATCATCAACACCCTCACTGGCAAAACCACTAATATTGACGTAATTTTTAATTTAAATAACTAGAATTAATAATTAAAAATAAAAAATTGAATTAGAATTTTAGCCTAGATCCTTGTGACGCGCATTATTAAGCACTAACATACATAAATTAAGAAAATAGGCTTTGTTGTTTATCAAAAATATGCCCATTTCTTCTTTTGAATGATTTTTTTTTGTAATTGCTTGCAAAAATTTTGTGAATAATTTCCAGTGCTGCGCCGAAGACACCTGCGAGGAGATCAAACGGCGGTACGAGGCCCTGGGCCTGATTGTGTCAGGGTACGCGTGGATCTGTAGCCTGAGTGGCCAGGAGCTGGACCCTGACAAGATCCTGGAGGAAAACGGCATCATCGACGAGAGCGACCTTTTTGAGCGTCTCTGCTTGCCCGTCGACCTGCACACCCCCTCCATTCTCCTGGTGTACAGGGACACTCTGACACCGCCTCTGCCTCTGCAACTGGACCCTGACCTTGACCTCTGTTGTGACATTCAGTGAAAAAAACCCAGCCAGTTCGAAACTAACCGATGCATTTAATTACAATAAAAAAATAAATCAGGGGTCAATCTTGTGGGAGGCCTTGACGAATCTCTTGGGTCGGAATTTCCTCTTCACCCTGAAAGTTGACAAGTTTAGTTTTTTCCAAAGAAATCAGCAAGTTCAAAATGACTTTCTTTTAGAAAAATTTCCATAAATTAAAAATGAATAACCCGTCTTAATTTTCTGTGACTAGTTTCTTTTTTTAACAATAATTAATTTCTTACTTTTGTCTGACACGGGTCTCAATGACATTCCTCTTTTGCATGCTTTTGAAGCGGTCAGCGAGGATGCTGCCCTCGGCCTTAAGTTGGCGGACGTTGCCCTTGATGTCCTTGGGCAGGTTAAAGTCGAGCTCGGCCGCCTCAAAGTTGTAGTTGGCCATCTTCTTGGGCTGCAACTCCTTCTTGGCCAGCGCCTGCAACTTGAGGACCTTGTTGCGCGCCATCTCCTCCGTCTCTGCCCGCATCTCCTCCTCCACCTTCTTCAGTCTGCAAAACCAAAGTCAGATTTTTAAGGTTCAAATCGAAACACGTACGCACCTGTCAATGTCAGAAATTTTCTTCTTCTCCATCTTTTCGGAGAACCGGCGCAGTTGGTCCTCCCTGGCCGTCTGCAGCCGCTTGCGCTTCTGCAGGGTCTTCTTTTTGTTGATCACCGGCGGGTTGAGCGCTTTGTACTCCGAGTCGAACACCTCGTCGTCCACCACCTCCTCTCCAGGCACAGGCAGACCCTGCGCCAACTCCTTCAACTTCTCCTCCTGCAATCCGTTCACAAATTTAGTCGTACTTTAAAAAAGGACAATAAAACAATTCACAACTTCTAATTTAAGAAACAAAAGCAATGCAAATAAATTAAAATAGCGTAAATCAAAATTAAATAAATCAAAAATATCAACTACATAAAAAAGATCTAAATTAAATTACATTAAAATGAAACAATTTACAAATTAAGTTGAAATTAAATACAAAAATTTGATGAAAGTTAAGTAAATGAAAAAGATTAAAATGAATAAAAATTAAAAGAAACCACTATTAAATGAATTTTAAGGAAATTAAATTAAATTTGACAAGAATCAATTAAACCAATGAAAATGAAATGGAATAAAATTAAAGTAACTTAAAAAAAAATCAAAAAAATTTCAAATTATTGATGAAGGAAATCAAAAAATAAAAATTGATAGAAATGAAACTGTATAAACTAATAAAGTGAAAATTAATGAAGCAAAATGAAACTTTTTTTTTTTTTCTTCTTATGCCGAAGTGGTGATTGTTAAGTCATTCTTCTTTCTAGCTATCCAATACAAGTGGGCTTCTTTTTCTATCCTGCTCCAATGGTCAGGTATCGCGTCTAGATCTTCTTTGAGTTTAGGGCACCTAAAGAGGTGCTCCTTGTCTTGCTTTTCTAATCTACAAAGTTTGCATGTTGCTGGCTCTTTTACGATGTTAAAACAATTTAGGTGGTGCTGCAGGACATCATGTCCAGTATTTAGTCTGAAGTTTGCTGTCGAGACTTTGCAAAATGAAACTATAGAAATCATATGAATTTCAAAAACAATCCGACTTAAGAGAAAACTTAAATAATTATCAAGCTAATCTTGACATCGACCACCAGTTATTAAAAGTCGCAAACAAGAATTGACACCTCAAATCAATAAATCATTGAACAGCTTTAGCGTACTTCTGTGGGGATCTGGCTCCTTTTGCAGAACATCTTGGTGGTGACCCTTTCGAGGTGCTTCTCCTTCTTGAGCAGCGCCGTCTCATGATGGACGACCTGCTGCAGCAAGTCCTGATGGTCCTCCAGCGAAGGGTTGTACGATTCGCCTGCAATCCGAATTTCACAGACCTGCACTAAGAAAACTGCGGATTTGTTTACCAGGGTGGGGGGCTTCGATGGCCGGCAGTTTCGAGTTCCTGACCCTGGAGAAGCGCGACCTGACGCCCACCTTCTTGTGCACATTCTCGATGGTGTGCACCAGCGTCTTGGGCGCCAACCACTGCTCGTCAATCGGCAGCTTCACCGATCCATCTGCAATCGAAATTCAATTTTAAATTTCACCTTTGGAAGGTATTTGAAGGACTTGCATTCGTCGCCCCAGACGTCGAGGGCGGCGGGAGCTGCGAGGTCCCTTCCGAGGGGCTTGTTGGCCGAGTAGGCAGCCGAGTCCTCCAGCGACTGCGCCTCCTTCTTGAGCCGCTTGGCCGTGTTCTGCAGACGGCGCACCCTGGCGATGCCCTTACCCTCGCCAGGCAGCCGCACCTTGTTCCTGAGCAGAAAATCAGGGTCAATTTATCATAAACCCGCAAGGGTAAGATCGAGATGGAACCTTTTGATGACCGGGTCCTGGACGGCCGAGTCGTTCTCGAGGGCCGCGAAGCAGCGCAGGGGCTTCTGGCGCGCCCTGTCCTTCCTGCTCAGGTACGCGGCCACGTCCCTGATCTTCCTGGCCTTGGTGTCGATCGTGAAGAGCTGCGCGTCCGGCTTGCTCGACACCGGACCCCTGAAGAGAAAAACAAACACACGTGTCAGAATAAAAAGGGTCTCAGGTCTCACTCAGGGCGGGGACGCACCCCTGGATCTGCTCGGTGCGCTGCGCCTCGAGGAAGTCCTCGACATCCTGCACGTCCGACTTGCTGCGCCACGAACTCTTGCTCTTCTTCGACACGCGTTTCTTCCGCGCCGAACTCACTTTTGCGGCCATGCTTGTGTCTTTTGCCTTGCCTTGCCTTGCTGGATCGAAAAGTCCAAAAAGAAAAGAGTTTGGCGATGATATTGCGAGGGTGGATGCGATCAGGGCTTAACATCAATACCAGAAGTGACGTCACAACGCTTTTTCTTCAATGAGGTCACTTCCAGCTGTTGAAATTCGGTGCCTCCTCTTATCTACTCTCCTTTCAAGCACCATCAAACGTAAACACATGGCCCATGTGGCGACGGTGCTGCTCCAAGCGGCCGTACGAAAAGTTACCAAAGTGAATGAGCGAATCCAGGCAAATGCAAAAAAGCATAATCATGCGAATTGCGAACAAAATTACTTTTAATTCAGTTCATTTTAATACAATTTCCATCATATTTTTGTAAGTGTATTTCACTGCATTTCGATTTAATTTGTATATCACTATTATCACTTTAGTTTAATTTAACACAGTTGTATTGTTTCTTTTTATTTATTACCTTATTTATTTCATTGTATTTTTCAATTATTATTATAATATTATTTTCTTTTTCGTTAAATTAAATTCATTTATTTCCATGTTTATTAAATGTAATTTAAGGTAATTTTATTTAATAGCATTGAGTGTAAAGTTTTGTTTTAATTTCTATGTTCTTCATTAATATAGTTTAAATTATCAATTCATTTAACTAAAATTTTTGATTCAATTTAATTGGGTTTCGTTTAATATATTGTTATTTATTTCCTGCATTTACTTTATTTCATATTATGATATTATTCTTTTTTTATTTTATTCAATTTTGTGCTTTGGCAAATTTTACCGTTGTACCCTAGGACCCTAAATTATCCGAGCCTTATTTAATTGATTTAAATAATTTCTATGAATTAACTTGATTAAAAATCTTTTATTTCATACAAAAATCGACAAAAATATTATTTTATCAGTGACTGAAGAATTTTTGTATAATTTATACACAGTAAATGATATATTTATTTAATTTCGGTTAATTTTTTTCCAATTAAAGTCATAATTCTTTGTAGGTTCCCTCATGAAAACTTTTATTTTATTTTCGGCTTGTAAATATTAATATACTAAAATTTTTGAGCACCAATGTAATTTCATAAATTAAATACTTTAAAAAGGAACAAAATTTTATTTTAATTTATGAAATGAAAATAAATAGAAGCTGCCACGATGGTTATAATAAAATTTAATTCAAATAAATACAGATAACAAAGTTTATATGTTGTGAAAGCACAATGATGGCATCAAATTAGAAAAAGTTGACATGAAATGAAATAGAAGTCAATATTTGAAGAAATTTAATAAAAATAAAATAATGTATTTGAATCGTTAGTTTTATTTTATTTAAGTAATTGTCTAATGTCTGTGGAGAACTATTGAAAAAAAGTTTTTCAACTTATTAGAATGCTGATGGTGTTGAGAGTTATTTTTATTTCCTGCAATTGAATGCAGAAAATGCAATAAGAATGTAAACCATTGAAAAAGCTTTGACAATTGAGAACTCTGCATGGCAAAAGTTCGATCCTTAATAGTGAGAAAGACTGCAGTGTGCAGGGTCGAGACACGTTCCGAAGCTTCAATTTTATTTTCATTGCGCCTTTACAATAAGTTGCATTGTTCGGTGCGCTGGTGAAGTGGCGGCACAAAATGTGTCAGAGCGTTTGCAATGCATTCATCGCTTGGTTTCCCCCCAGAGAGCAGATTAAGCAGCAAAAGGAGAAAAGAAGAAGCCTTTTCGCTGTGAAATTATATAGTTTTGCTCGGCCACGGACAGTTCCACTCGCGCTTCCTTTGGCACCGCAACGACAAAACGCGACTTCCAGAGCCACGCAATTCCTCCAAGCATTCAAAACTTAAGTGAGTTTTTCATAATTATCATTTAATTCTTCAGCAGTTTCAGCACTAATTAGACAAATTCATTGTCAAACTTCAAACATTTGCAAACGCTATTCTTCTCCAATGGATTTAATTACCGTTTATGATTTTAATTGTTCTTGAATCTTTGAGAATATAAAATGGATAAAATGAGCGTGAATATTTGTAGGACTTAAAATAAATAAAAATAACTAAATCAGAAAAAGAAATTCAAATACGAATCAAACTCAATTAATTATAATTAACAGGCCAGCTCCAGGATTTTTATATTTTTTTCCGTTTTGAATGTGGATCGGTAAATTAATCAGCGCTTTTATAAAAATTGGCAAATAAAAATCAAATTTTGAAAGTAAAGACCATATTTGCAAAAATGATATAGAATCAAACTGACGGGCTTTACATTAATTCGAGTCTGAAAAATACATTTTCAAATTCCTTACTTTTTTTTCTAATTAAAGCCATGTTTTCAGCCAGATAGATAATTTCAGTTTGCTTTGGAAAAAATTGTGAATATTGTGAAATTTTGAAGATCAATTTGGCTGTATTGAAACCATTGTGATGGTCAATCGATCGTCGTGATATTGTATAATTTTTTTTGAAATATCAGAAATATTAAAATTTTCAAAACTCCACTGCAGCTCTATGCACCAAGAAAATCATTATTTTTTTTCTTTCCTGCAAATAAATATATGCATAAAATGTGCAGAAAATTGGCATTATCAACGTCAGTAATTTACTCCATTTTTGTAATTTATTTGGAGTTAATTAAAATCATTGATATTTTAACCCTTAATTAAATTTTTAATACTGTTTTTTTTTTTGTCTTTGACAGAGCGGCGAAGGACAAGAGAGCACCTGACCTTCCTCAAGAGCCGTCCGTGGATGGCGCGCACGTGTCAGTGGTAGGGGTGGGTTTTATTGATTGGGGTGCGAGCGAGATGCGGCGCGGGGGTGGCGGCGGCGGCGAGAGGGGGTCAGCTGAGCAGGAGGCGGACGTGTGGACGGAAGCGGCCGCGTTCTACCCGTGGGAGTGGCAGCGGGGCGCTCAGGGTGCACACCCTGCCGACGACCTTCGCCTCACCACCCCCTCGCACCTCTCCCTCTTCAGGCCGCTCTCGTCGCTCCTTTTCTCCTTCCGCCGCCGCCGCAAACTTTCCGACGACGACCCAGCCATGGGCAACCTCCAGGTCAGTTTTGCTCCTTTATTCTTACTAAGCACGTGCGTTGACCTTTGACCTGCGCGCAGGGTTCCGCCAAGGGCAAGCCGGCCAAGGCCGACAGTCCGGGCCGCTCCAGGAGCAAATTGTTCCTAGGCCAGAGAGCAAAGTCGCCGGCCAAGCTGCAGCAAAAACTTCAGGCAGGACAACAACAAACGCCATCCACGCCAACACCGCGCCAGGTATGCAGTCGCAGTCGATTTTATTCAACCCCAAAATACTTTCCCCCATTTAAATCTATTGCATATTTTTCTCCATTAAATGTTTCAAAGTTTTTGGGGAAAAAGTTAGAAAATTTATTGATCTTTAACAATTTATAAGAATTTTAATTAAAAATTAACACTGCAAATTGTGTGTCATAGCAATTTTGCGTCTAAATTTATGATTCACAATATTATTTATTTGATCACAATTGAGATTAAAATTGGAAGAGTGAAAACGCGTGGTTATAGTGTTAATTACAATTTGTTTCCTTATTATTCCTTTGATTAACTGAATCTCTGGATTTATAATATCATATTACACAGTTTCAAAAGCTTGAACAAAAAATTCTAATTTTAAATAAATGGCAAATTTAGTATTTAAAAATTTACCATTACAATACTAAATGTAATATGCGAAAATGCTTTAAAATTTATTTCAAAGTGTATTTCAAAGCAAATAACTCATTCTTTCAATTTTGTATGGAAAATCGATGGTGGCACGTTTATTTATCAAAATTTACTAGCAGAAAGAAATTAATAAAAATTTAATAAATAAATTAATATTTTATTATATATTTTTGGTAAAAATGTCCTTCTAATTAAGAGAACTTTCAATTGCAATTTAATTTGAAAATTCATACATAAATTTCTGTAAATTGAGAGTAAATGAAAATGTGAAAATGAGGAGTGAATCATTGGAATTGAAACTTTGACTGAGAAAACAATTTGTGTTGACACAATAAAATGTTTGAGGGGAGGGTTTGCTTATCTTATCATGCAATTGTTGCGCGGAAATTTGTTCTTACTTGTTTTTCTCGTCTGTTGAGCTTTCGAGGGTGGATGTGAATTATTTTTTTTGGGCAGGTGGAAGAATTGGCGCCGCCGCCGCCGCCGGAGGTGAGCGCGGCGCCATCTGGGGGCGGATGCGAGGAGGAGGCGGGGGCCGTGGAGGGGGCGGCCGACGACTCGAGCGGCTCCTCGTCGCTTTTGTTCACGGACCCGCTGAGCTCGCCGGTGGCCGCGGCGGCCACGCTCGCCACGCCCCTCCAGGCGGCCGCCGGCCACTCGTGCGCCAGCAGCTACCACTCCAACATGCTCGAGGAACAGGGTCAGGGTTCCTTGCAGGGTCAGGGCCCCACTCAGGGTCAGCCGCAGGACGACGACCTGCTCGCCGAGATCCTGCTGGCCGCCGAGGCCACGCCGGCGGCCAACAAGGCCTTCACCGTGGTGCGCCACAAGAAGGTCGAACTGGCGCCCCTGGCCGCCGCCGACCCTGAGAACGGCCACGTTTCGCCCCTTCCAGGTACACACGCTCAATTATTTTGGAGGAAAACAACCAAAATTTTGTTGCATGCAGAGTTTGTCCGCAACCTGAAATACGAAGGTCGATTTCACGCCAGGTGCAAGTCGCGTATGTAAATACAAAAGAATTGACTGCCAATATTTATTTTATTTAATTATTCATCTGATCAAGCAACACTTTATTTTGGTTCATTTCCCTGAGGGCGGAGGAGGCGTGACCGATTCCGTCCAAAGGTGACCTTTCTTACCTGCACCGATCTTGGGAATAAATAAAAAACATCAGTGGGGCGAACCCGCGCTCAAGCGTGTAACCCTTTTCCTGTTCATTGCGCGCACACTCTGATATCATACAATTTAATTTAAACTCGCTCGTCTCCTCAAAGTTTCATATATTTCCATTGATATTTAATTTTATTTAATTTCGTATTAATTATGCTAATTTATTTATTTATAATATTATTAGACTTCCTCTCTATTATAATTTCTGTAAAATTTAATTTGTATTTTATTTTACTTTCATATTTATGACGATTTATGGTATCTTCAATATAATTTAAGATCGACTTTATTAAATTTTAATTAAATTGTATATGAAATTAACTTTTAATTCATTACAATTTAATTTCATTAGTCATTACATCTAATTCAACTTCTTTTACATCTATTAATATAATTTTTTAATTTTTATTGATTAATTTCTTTAGTTTATTATTTACAAACCGAATTTGCTTTTTGATAGAGAGAGAGAACCAAAATAATAAAGAAGCGTTTTTGTCTCTTTGATCGTCTGACCCGTGGGAAAAGTTCCCACAGAGAAAACGCGGCGACCTGCAAACTTATATTTATTTATCTTTGTTTTTTTCTCGCACCGCCAAGGAGACCAATTCGAGGGTCCGCAATCCCCCTTTTTCAAATCAACATTTTCATTCTTTGGATAATCGACTTCCCTTTTAAAAATTAAAAAAAAAAAAAAAAAAAAAATGGTGCTTGTTTTTCTGCAAGGAAATCAAATTTAATCAAATCTTTCACTAGAAATTTAGAGTTAAACGTCTTGCGTAAGTAAAAATAAAGATAAATATTTTATTCATCAGTTCAGCTTATCCTGTATTTTAAATAATATTTTCAAATTTTTTATAGCTCATATAATAATTTGTTAGCAAGATTTTTTTTTATTTTGTTTACAAATTTGAATCTATGCTTCTGACCATTTGTGCAGTCGTAAGAAAATTTCCAAAAGAATGCAACAAATTTTCTATTTTGCACTCAATTAATTCAATTTTTAATTTCTTTAACTGACATTATTGAAATATCGAAACAATAGTGATATTAATTTTCGCAGGAGGGAGGGAGGGAGGGTTTGGTTGCGATTGAAAGTCGAGGTTTCGGGTTTCATTGTTGGTCTCACGCTTGCAGTCGCTCGCTCGCTCGTTGTTGCCTGCGAGCCTGTTGGAAACTTTTTGAATCAACTTTGGGGATGTTTGCAGGGGGCGAAGAGGGGGCGGCGCCGCCGCTGCGGCGCCTCGTGTCCACGTCGGATGTGCCCGCCGAGAGCAACGTCCTGCGCAAGGTGGCCAGCCTGACCCTGGACAGGGCCACCGTCGACCAGAAGGTCAACCGGCCCAAGAACGTCCCGCAGAAGCTCGAATACCAGATCTACGAAAAGTTTGAAGGTGAATTTCTTAAGTTTTTCCAGGTCTTTTGGCGTCGGTGGGATAAATTAGTTGTCAATCACAATTTGTTCGGTGCCAGTGGGAGGAGAAGAATTATGATCACGCGTTGTCTCACAATTCATTCTCGTATTTGCTCCAATAAGAAAATATTTATTCTGCGTCAAGGCAATTCGATTCCTGCTCTTGCCGAAGTGAGTGAATTTTTAAAGTTTTTTTTTCAGGGCATTTCCATGGTGCCTTAGGAGGAATTTGTTTCAGGAAACCAATCATTCTGAGCTTTAAATGTTAAAGGTCTTCAAATAAGGATTTTCTCATCAAAATTTTTAAAATTTGTAGACATTTTGACTTTAAAAATGTATAAATCTGTAACGATGAATGTGATAAAAATCACACTTAACTTCTTCGCTAAATTTTTTAAGCTGAACATGTGGATTAAAAAGGTCAAGATCACTTTTTAGTTTTTTTTTTAAATTTCAAAATTTTTGGGATGATGATCCCTTTTGATTTTATTTAGGTATAGGAATAAATGTAGCTAAAGTAGTTTCACGTAATGTATGTAGTTTTCTTAAGAGTTTAATTTTGTTAGCTCTCAAATCGCGTCCGGGTGCAAAAGCTATACCAGAGGTGAACTGTAACAAGAGCCACATTTTTTTTTAATATTGAAGAATCCCAAGGAAAAATTTGAGCTGGAATTGTTGTTACTTCAGTTTATTTTTTTCAATAAAAGATTTAAATTGACGGGTCTTTTTCAGGTTTTTTAATTTTTTAAACAATTTGTAGGATAAACCTGAAAATTTCGACTCTGAAATATCCATATAAAATAAAATTACTCAAGATACATTTTTCCAACACTTGCAAAAATAGAACATCATCCCCGAAATTGGATTTTTTTTTACTAATAATTAATCAAATTGCCTAAAAGTGACCTTGACCTTTGACCTACAACTTTGGCGGCCATAGTAAAGTTATTTGTCAAAAATTGAGTCTAACGGTGATATTTTTTTAACTCTAGCATTTGAGGTTTCAGATTTGTACACGTTTCATTCTTTCAAAATATTAATAAAAAAAAGGGAATTAGTCGAAATTTTAAAATTTTGGTATACAATAATTTTAAAAAGCCCACAAAATTATTATGTTAAACTGAAATGATTGTCTTCCTACAATAAATTCCTCCTCTCTAGTGGAAATGGCCCTTTAAATTTGATAATTAATGGAGCACTTCAATCAAGACTTCGAACCGTTTCTTCGACGCGTCGTCAGATCAAGTTTCAAAGAAAAAAAAATGTGTATTTTCGCAGGACAAATGCTGATCAACTGGTTCCTGACGGCGTTCGGCGAGGAGCACTACCTGCGGCTGCTGCTGACCCCGCAGGACCTGCGCATCCTCGTCGCCCAGTTCGCCACCCACATGCTTGCCGCCGGGGTCATCAAGCAGATTGTCGACAAGGACGCGCCCCTCGAGGCCCTCTTCAGGGTATGTAAAAAATACAATTCTCAATCGCTTCACATTTAAATTTGCACAATTGAGTTCATCAGAGTTTTTTTGCAAAAAAAAAAATATGAAAACGAATTAAAAGTGAATGTTCATTAATTTCTTTGATCAAATTTTTATTAATTAATCAATTTTGAAAAGCAAAAGTGTGTTTTCAAATCCAACAAATTTGCTATTATTTGCTGAATAATGGCCACTTTTAGTTTCTTTATTTTAAAATTTAATTGTTTGTACCAAATTAAAGTTCCGTCAGAACATGTTAAATTGCTCCTGTTTGCTTTAACTATTTTCAATTGGTGACCTAACAAGAAGAAAAGAAACTTTATAAATTTGAATATAAGTAAATGCATAACTTACAAAAACCGTCGAGGTACAAAATAGAAATCTGCCATTTCTTTTTTAGTTAGAAAAGTGTTTTCTTTTTTGTCAGCCGGACCTGATGTACTACTGGGCGCACTCGGAGACGCCGGCCAACCTGCCGTGCACGCCTGGCCGCCTGCCGAGCGCCGCGTGGCCGCCAGCCCTGCCAGACGTGCAGGCGCTGCAGCCGCTGGCCGCCGCCAAGCCCGGCGCCAGGTATTCCGAGGCCGGTTCGTATCCATTCACTTTTTTCCTCTTAATTTGGACTAACAATTTGTGTGTTTGTTGTGGTGCTGGTGGTGTTTGGTCAGACTTGAGTGGGGGTGCAGGGGTGGCCTCGGCCCTTCTAGCCCCGTCGGCCTCCTCGGCGTCCGTGCCAGCCACGCCGGTCGCCGACCTCCTCCCCAAAGGCCCAGGTAAATCCGCCCCCAGAACCCCTTTAATCAGGTCGACGTTCTTGCTCCTAAATTTATTTCTTTGTCCTACAAACCTAAAGTAATAAAAAAGTGTCCTGAATTTGCCACTTCAAAGTTCCTGTATAAAAAAATGTCCTGAAAAGCTATGAAATGAAGAGCAATGTGGGTCTGACCTTTAATCAAAACAATGTTTACCTGAAAACCCTCGTTATTAAATGTAATTTTGTCAGGTGTTGGTTTGCATCAAACGCTTTTGATCTGTGGCTAAATTATGAACATCAATTTGTGGTGGGAGAACTAATACTTTTCGTTTGTGGTGCCCAATTTTGTAAGGTCAATATTTTTCTTGAAAGCGTAAAAGATTTAGAGGCATAAATTTCCAGTTTTTGGCCCTCGGAATTAAAATTTGTGTTTTTCTAAATGGTAAAAATTTGTCGGGGGCCGCAGAATTCCAGCAGGTGGTGATGGGTTTGAAGCGCGAGCACAAGGAGAGTCTGGAGCGGCTGACGCGCAGCCAGGAAGTTTCCACCTTCAACCTGCGCGGCGAACACGCCGAGAAACTCGCCCTGACCGAGGAAAAGGTGCTCAGGTTGGAGCAGCAGGTCGCCGCCCTGCAGCAGGAGGTCGAGCGCTACAAGACCCTGGCCGACATTCAGGTTCGTCTACAATATTAATCTCTGAAAGTTTTTAAGTTAAAATATGTAACCTTTTCCTTAAACACAAGGGCGAATCAAAACAACATTTTTAAATCATATTTTCGTCTCACGTCAGAAGAATCAATAAAAGTAGTTCAATTTTAGAAAGAAAAATAAAATAATTTGAAAATTTAAATTTTTAAATATTTTGAACATAAATTATAAAAAATTTAATTTTCAAAAAAACCCTTAAATTTAATTGAGCTGATTTAAAATTTCCTCTCTCTTTTCCGGTGCAGCAACTGACCAAGAGCGTCCAGGCAGACTTTGAGTCTCCAACTGGCGAGGGGGCGGCATTTGTGCCGGGGGCGGCGAGCCCAACTAGTCCCGCGGCTCAGTCCCCCGTCCCAGCACCAGAACCGCCTCCGCCGCCTCCTCCGCCGCCTCCTCCGCCGCCTCCTCCGCCGCCTCCTCCGCCGCCACCGGCACAATTCCAAGCGCCTCCGCCACCTCCCCTTCCAGCGCCTCCTCCTCCGCCTCCACCGCCTCCGGGTGGAATGGGTCCGCCGCCGCCTCCAATGCCTTCTGCTGGGGGCCCTGTGCCACCCCCGCTGCCTGGCTCGGGGCCTCCGCCGCCCCCGCTGCCCGAAGGCGCTGCAGCAGGTCTGCCTCCGTCTCTGCCGCCTCCGCCCCCGGGCGGATGGGCCTCCAACCAAGCAAGTAAGCCTAAATTTTTAATTAATTATGAACATAAAAATTATATGGCAAATAATTGGAGATGAACGCGTAATTTACTACAAAATTAATTATACATATATGTTAAAATCAGTTTTTCGTGTAGGTCATGAGCGATATTTTATGTCTCTGTACTTCTACGAATTTATTTATTTATTTTTTTTTTTTTTTGTTAATGAGAAAATTAAAATTTGTATTGAAATTTCGTGAATAGTTTTGGGTCAGTTAAGAATGGAACTAATTAAGTAAATGTGTACAATTAAATAGGAGGAAAACATGTCATTTCTTCCAAAAGCAATTAATTAAATTCAAATTATTTGGTTAAAATTGTTCTGCTTGAAAACTTATCTAAACTTTTGCTTTCAAATCAATATTGGGGAGCATAATTTCCAACCCACTTTGATAAAATTTCGAGAAATCAGAGGCGCAATATTTTAATTCTAGTCTTTCCCTGTTCGAATCTTAAAGTGTCGTCGCCTGGACGTGTTGTGGGTAAGTGGAGCTGTCACTGTGGCTTTGGACGTTGTTCACTTTAATTGGCAGCTTTTTTATACTCTGAAAGAAGAGCAAATATATTTTCTTATTTTCTCGCCTTTTCCGCTTTTGCTCTCGATTTTTTTTAGATCAAAATTTGTGACGTTTCAATTGTTTTTGCAAAAAGCGCTGCGGAAGGCGCCGGTGAACCCGCCGATCCCGATGAAGCCTCTCTACTGGACCAGGATCATTGTGCCCGACGGCCCTGCCGCCTCCGTGGCCCCCGCAGAGGCCGCCTCACCCCCTCCCTCGCCCACCTCTGAGGGCGCAAAGTCGCCGTGAGTCAAAATTGAACTTTGGTGAAAATCTTTGTAAAAACTTTTGCTCAGGACGGCGCTGTGGGCGCAGCTCGAGGAGGCCAACATCGAGAGCCTAAACGAGTTCACCGACCTCTTCTCCCGGCAAATCGTCGAACGCAAGCCGGCCAAGAAGAAGCCCGAGAGACCCACAAAGACTGAGGTTATCAATTTTTTTAACTTGATTATTTGAAATATTTTTTTGCAAATATATGCATTATATTACATTTCCCTCCTTCTGATTTTTAATTTCACGTTTATTTTATTTTAATTGCAGGCGATCAAGATTTTGGACGGGAAGCGGTCCCAGAGGGTGGGGATTTTGTCCTCGAGTCTGCACCTCGACTTTCCTGAGATCGAAAACGGTGAGTTTTATTTACAAATAAAAAATTTGACTAAAAGTTTTCCGCAGCAATCTACCACTTTGACACTTCGATCGTGAGTCTGGAGGCCTTGCAGCAGATCTACGAAGTGGTGAGATTTTTTTTAATTGAAAAATGATTTTTATGGATTGGAATTGAAGAGGGCGACGGACGACGAGCTCGAGATGATTCGGGATCACGTGAAAAGCAAACCGGACGTTCCTTTAGACAAGCCTGAACAGTAACATAAAAAATAAAAAGAAATCTTCAGTCAATGCTCTAATATTTTTACAAATGCAGATTCCTGTTTGAGTTGTCTGAGATTCCGAACTTTGCGGACAGAATTTCTTGCTTCATGTTCCAAAACGAGTTTGACAACGCCATTGCCAACCTCAGCAGCAAACTCAGCAACATTTCCTCCACCTGTGAGGTAAACTTTTCTTCCAAATTAATTTCTATATTAAAAACAAGGTAAAAATACTATGGGAAAACAATTCTTTTGCACACTCTTTGATAAAATAAAATAAAGATTGCTTTACGCCTTGATACTTAATACATTAATGAATTTTTAAATTATATGAAATAATTAATAATAATTATTGTTCATTGACTGGAAAGTATAAACAATTTGAATTAAAGTAACAAAAAATTGCAGGTAATGATGACGTCTGAGAGTCTGCAGTCGGTGCTGAGCATAATTCTGGCCTTGGGCAACTACATGAACGGGGGCAACCGGGCGCGGGGCCAGGCGGACGGCTTCGGCCTCGAGATCCTGCCCAAGCTGCGCGACGTCAAGAGCAGGGACAACAGCATCACCCTCCTCCACTACATCGTCCGCATCTACATGAAGGCAAACAAATTCAAATTCAAAAGATTTTTTTTGTAATTCCGTGATTTGCAGAGGCAGGAGTCGAGCAAGTTACTGGAGCTGGGGGTGCCGACGCCCGAGCCGGGGGACGTTGACAGGGCGGGCCAGGTCGACTTTGACGATGTTGACCTCGAGCTGAAGCGCCTCAGCAGGGAGCTCGACGGTGCGTGTCCGTCCCTCTTGACGTAAATCTTGAATTCATTTGCTTTTTTGCCTCAGTTTGCCAGCGCAAGTCGGACAGGGTGGTTGCCGAGTCCTCCGAGGAACACCTGCAGCCCTTCAAGGAGAAGATGCAGTCCTTCCTCGACAAAGGTTCAACCTTATAATTTTAATTTTTTCTCAAAACTTTAAACTTTTGCCAAATTGCAGCAAGGAAGCAGTGGTCGGATGAAAACGACGCGCTCACCGAAGCAAAGCTTAAGTAAAAATGAATTTAATTTGGATGAAAAAATTAAATGTGATTTTGGCAGGTTTGCGCAGGTGATGAAGTTCTACCAGTTTGTGCCGAAGGGCGTGAAGGTGCAGGAGGCGTCACCCAAGGACTTCTTCGTGCTGTGGTCGCCCTTCTGCAAGGACTTCAAGGACATCTGGAAGCGCGAGCAGCACAAGATGCTCAAGCAGAAGGTGCAGGAGGCCAAGCGGCGCCAGGAGGACAAGGTCAACAAGGTGCAGAAGATGAAGAAGGGCGAGGGCGGCCTGGTATGCTCATTTCTGATCAAATTTTAAACTTTATTTTAACCATAAATTCCCTTTTGCAGAAAGCAAAGCTGATGAAGCGCGGCCTCAAGTCGGCAGACCACCACTGACCTCGTTGCCTTAATTAAATATATTAAGTTATTGAAAATTCTTTTAATTCCCACCGCGGACTATATTTTTGCGTAGAAAACATATCATTGTGATCAATTCTCTCTGTTTCTCATTTTAATTCATCTTTGAGGAGGAAGGAAAATACAATTGTTTTTTTGTACTGATTAAATTGTAATCTTGCACAATAATTTGCATTCTCATAGTTTGTAGCAGAATTAAGTTAAATATTTACAAATTAGGCAAACCCATCATGAGTGAGAGACAAACACAGATCTTTGTGTAAAAGTGATTGAATAAAAGATATTCTATAATTATAAACGCAGTACTTTTAATATTCATTCCCATTAATTTTTTTTGTCTGATGAGTTTAATTTTTATATAATTTTAATAAGCCATAAAAAGTAGGCATTTTTAAGAACAGCAAAATTGTTCAATCAAGCAAAGCGAGAATCATCTTTTGAAGTTTTTGTGATTTTTGGTAAAGAGTCGTTTTAATACACCTGCGAGCGCATTTAATGGATGCGCGCGCGACTAACAATAAAGAGAGGGGGCGTTTCAACTGCAGTGATTGCCAGATTCTCCTCTGGTGCAGCTGCAGCTTACCTGTTGGGATCTTTAAATCGAGCCACATCAGTCAGTTCAGTTTCCAAGTCCCGTGTTTTGATCCCGACTCAGGTCTTTTGAGAGGAGATTGGATTGAACACAAATTAACAACATTATGCACCAACAAACAAAAATAATGGGCGGCGCCGTGATGGAAGCTCCAATTATGGGGTGAGTCTTACACAGTTTTTGGTTTTATTTATAATATCGCAGCGGCGCATGAACTTAAAATTATCTGCACGAATAAATTGCACGTGCATAGTTAATAAACTTATTTGAATTATATTAAAAGGCGAAAGTTAATTAAAATAATGAAACCAGGCTCAACCTAGGCATATGGTCGAAAAAATAAAATGACCAAATTTCTTATTTATTTTTTATATTTACCATTTGGACCCTTCTTAAATAATGCCAGCAGGTGTCTCCTTAAAAAGAGTCATTTTTTTATGCGTCGTTTTTATGCCTGGTTTTAATTTTAATTAATTTTGGGCATTCGTTTTCAATATTTTATTTATATCATAAGTGTGTTTATTATTTTGAGTATGATTGGTATTTTTTATACATTAAAATTATCAATTTCTACTTCTTAAATTGTATAATTAAGAAATTTCAAATTCTCAAGCAAGATTTTGTTTCGGCTAATCAATTTCCGGCACTCGTGTGACATAATCACTAAAATTTTAGGTATTTTATTATAAAGAACAAATCTATATTTTCGTTTACGAATATGCGACGCAATTTTATTTCATATTTTATTAGGGAGAAATTAATCAGAATTAAAATAAAACATTATTTTTTATATTATGCTGCGCTGAAATATTGGTAGTATTGGCCCAGGTCCATTTCGCAAATGGCTGCGTCGTCTTCGACAAAGAATCCTGCGCCGACCAACTCCAGATCGACGGAATTGGCGAATTTCTGCAGTTCAACGAGCAGTTGGCGTTTCTGCGTGTTGGAGCGGTGCAGCAGCTGGAACTTCCAGACGGTGTAGGGACTCAAGGGCACGTCGCCGTAGGCCACCTTTTCGAAAACGGTGTTGCGGCAGACGGAGGCGCCGCGTTCCGTGTTCTCGTAGCAGATCCTGATGTTGAGGGGGTCGCTGCCGATGACGTAGTACGTGTCGCCGCACCGGTAGTGACTCTCGCCCAGGTGCACCATCTCGATCTGGAAGTGGGTCAGCAGCTCGTGGACGGCGCGGGTCACCGCGGGGTCAGCCGACGTCACGTTGAGCAGCAGCGTCTTGAATTTGGCCGCGTTCTTCACCCCAGGCCCTAGGACGGACGCGACCAGGGTCACTTGCTCGCCCCTCAGCAGCTGCCCGATTTGAGCCGAGAACTTGGAGTTTGGCCACGTAAAGAAGGGCCTGCTCGAGGTGTACTTGGAGTTGAACTCGGCCAGCACCACGCTCTTGTCATTTGCGTTCGAAATCGTGTCCTGCATCTCGTTCAGGTCGTCGATGATCAGTTGCAGAGCGTCCTGAAGAATCTTGGCTTTCTCCTCGAGTAACAGGTTGGGTGTTTTCTTCAGCTGGGTAACGGCGTACTGAAGAATGCCGGTTTTGGATCCGCCGAACGGAAACACCGATTGTTGGTAGGCAGTGAAGATGTACAGGAACTTTCGGAACACTTCGTTAGCTTCGAGCTCGGCTGCCAAAGCTTGATGGTCCGTGCACTGTCGCGGCTGCTCGGTTCGAGAGCAATCGCCGCCGTGAATGCGCCCGAGGAAGCCCTTCAGCTGCACTCTGTACTCAAGCTCGCTCAGCTTATCGTAGGCGTCGATCAGAAGGGACATGTACTCTTCCATGTGCACAAAAGCAATGCCGATCCCGTAGTCACTTTCGTCGACAAAACCCTTGGTGAACTCGTTGATCAGTGCTATAAATTTGCGGGCGTATTTCTTAACGTCTACCTTGCGAAACTGCAGCATCACTGCGTCGTCGTCTTTCAGGCCAGACTGTATATCATTAAACGTCCCGAGCATGTCATTCAGCATAGGCATAAATTGGTCGTTGAGCGATTGTTCATAGCGGTTCATTTCTTGAATCGCCTCTTTGTTTGATTCAATTACATTTGCAATCCGTTTTAAGTTCGCCGTATCATTAGCATATGCTATTGCCATGTCGATTACCGCACCAGAAGCCACAGCAAACTGCTTGGCAGTGTTCAAGTTCTTGTTGATATTTTTCATTTTATCGATTCTCTCTTTGGAGCCGTTTTCCATCTCCGTTTTATCAATTTTTGATTGAAGTTTGTTTCTGGCCATGTCAATAACTGCCGGAATATTATCGAAGGCGAATTTTAAATTCTTATGCAAAGCAGAAACATTGTGTGCTTTGTACTCGAAGACCATTTTTTTCACAGTTTCCCGCTGTTCTTCGTCATTAAAGATTATTAGCCCAACGTTTTGCTCAGTCTCAATAATCTCCTCTAAAGCTTTGATTTGTTCTTTTTGTCTAAATCGTTCATCCCGCTTTTTCTGTTCTTTATATTTTGATATGACGCTCATAGCATTTTTCAGACTGATCGGCCTATTCGGAGCGGCAGCTTTCAGATCCATATTTCTTGTTTTTGAGAGAGCTTTGCCCGCTTCGTTCACGGCTGAAGCAGCAATCGCAGCAGGTGGATAGAACGCACCAGCGATCTGTCCCACCACATTCAAAACGCCGCAAAATATTTTCACTTTCATGGCTTTCTTCACTTCTTTCTTATGAGCATACAGATTTTCAATGTTGGCTTCATACTCGGCGTGGAAATCTTCTATTCTTTGCAGCAATTTTTTAAAATTTGCATCGATTTCTCCTTGAATTTCAACCACTTCTTTCTTGTGCTTTTTTTCAATCATTTCGCCAGCTTTTTCGATTTCCTTGCGAGCATCCTGAATCTCCTTATCGACAGAATTGAAAACTAAAATCTCCGTCAGTGATTCCTTTACTTTAGACAATTTTTTTTGTAAATGCGCAGCTGTAGATGGCAAATGTATGATTTGATGGCCTATGGAAAAGGTCTGCAAGTAGCTCAACCGGCTGATGAACAGCAAGTCAACGGCTTTCAGCCTCCAGGGGTCACAAGTGCTGCACATTGTCATAAACATTTTGAATGAGCGATACAATGTAAAATACACTGCTTCAACGTTGCCAATTTTATTACTTTCTTGTAAATATGTATCCAGGCGTTCCAGAAATTTTGTGTATATCTCGATATTGAGCATACTGATGATAACATTGTCAGTTACAAGGTACTCCAAAAATGCATGTGATTCGCATTCCCCATCAACGGATCTAGTTGTCGTGACTGCAAAGGAACAATATTCATCGATCAGGCGGAAGATGTCATATTCAGGGTCTTGTTTGTACGCATTATGAAGTATAGAATGCTTTTTTCCTTGCTTGCCAACACGGGCTTCGGGAGTTTTATCAGAAGATAACCCGTGCTCTTCCATAGAGCATCTTAAATTCAAAAATTTATCTAAATATATCATGAACCAAAAATTTGAATTAATTCGTATTTCATTGGATGTGCAAAAATATTTCCTATAGGCGTGACTATTCACAGCTTTACCAGCAGCGCCTGCTTTTCCAGCTAATGAGACGAGTCCATCTGTGCGAATTATTTTCACTGATTCAATAGAAGTCCTGTTTTTAACGATGAATGACTGAGGACCTGCTTTGGCACTGAAGCCTCCATCACCACCATCACCACCATTCGTTGGAATGCCACGAGCAACATTCAAGACCTTTATGAACGCTCCAACTCTGTTCTGGTCATCTTTTAAATACATCAGATCGTAATTGTCCACTCCAGCGCTTAACACCTTTGTTCTTATATCTTGCCAGCGACCTTGCAATCCGTATAATTCGCTGATAGTAGGAAGAATCGGAGTGAAGCCATCTCCACCATCCTGGCCGCGACTCCCAGATCCTCCGGCAGAATGAATCTTGAGAAGTTGAGGATTGACAATGTTCAGTGATGCTATTGTAAGCTTTCCTGAACTGTAACCGTTTCTTCCATTTGCTCCATGTAAATTTCGCGCTGCTTTTGTCCGTTCGTGAGCGAGACCGTCCTCACCTTTCATGTAAATTTTTTTCTCACCGTTCACTATTTCAATTGAAGGGCTCGCAATTGTCAGGTGATTATTTAGAACCAAAACATCGAAATCTATGAACACCTTTTTGGTGGCTATCAATGCGATTTCCTGAATGCTGTCTTTAAGTTGTAGTTGGTCAGAAAAATGACTGAGAACCAAGTACTCGCCTGTGATAGTGGCCACTCCCGACACCAACTTCATGCTGGTTTTTCTACCAAACAGATTGGAGACAAGTCTGTTCAATTTTTTAATAATTTCCTCGGTAGCGCTAATATTGGAGGCGGCGAGGGCCGTGCGATTGCTAAAGCCACGGCTACCTAGCGATATTTTCCAGAGGTCAAAGCTTTCTTTATTTATGATCATTTCCCCTGCCATTGCTTGCACCGTGTACGTATCGAATTCGGCAATAAATCTTTTGCAAAAATTGTGAAAATCGCGACTCTGTTCAAAATGAAACAGTATTTCATTTTTCGCTCCAAACATATTTTCAACTTGTCCTTCTAAATGCCCAACACTTTTTCCGATTACCTCGAAAAGGAAATGCATTTTGTAGATTTGGAAAATTATATCTTGGAATAAATCGCGGTCAATCGGCATTGACTGGAAGAAATACTCGAGGTCTTCGACGTGCTTAACTCTTGTGAGATGTTCGATAATGGTTTTGCAATAACTGACAATTAAGTCCAAGTTCTTCTCATACGGCTGCTCATTCATTTTTGAGTCCAGAATCTTGCTTATTTCTTTTCGAAAATCGTTATAAAGCGAGGTGACTTTGCGAGTGGTGTCCGTCAAAAGATGCTCATTGATGTAAATGACCGTTGTCGGAGCGACAGCAACGCTGAATTCACCTTGGAACGGCAAAGAGAAATTCAGCTTTTTGAAGAGAAGATTCCTGTTCAAAATGTAATTCCGATTCATCGGCGCCGATTTCCAGGGACTACCGAGTTCTTCAGGTCGACGGAAGAGTCCAAAATAGTTACCTTCCAACAGGTAATCAGTTAGCTTAATTTGAAGCTCGAGTTCCTCTATTTTCTTGGAATCGTCAGCTGAAAGGGCATTGCTCTGCTCATCTAGAAGAAAATCTCTGGTGTCTCTGATGAATACGCTTAATGTCTCTAACAAAACTGCGTCACTTTTCCTAGGTCTATCGATTTTGGTGGCGATCAATCCAATAGCCCCTTGGAACGAGTCAATGTTGCTTCCTATCAAATGAACCAAATGCTTTAAGATATTTGAAAAACCTGAGCGATAATTGTTAAGCTGAAGGTTGCCGTAGTTTTCCACAATGATTATCTTCAACCTCCTTGCCGAGTTCAGAAGTCTTCTGTTCAGAAAAGAAGCGACGAAATCTAATGTCGCGCTGCGAGTGTCTTCAAAACCAGCACAGTCGATCATAAGCACTCCACTCTCAAGGTCTTTGTCGATGTTTGGATAGAAAGTTTTGGACGCGTGACTTTTCTCGCTACCTATTTTTACGTCTTTGTCAGTCAGAATAAAATCAGACTGTTTGTTTAGCACCACTGTCATGGACTCATCCTTCCGAATAAACTTAGAGAGTGAGCTTTTGCCACTTCCGGTTCCTCCGACAAGCACAATATAGTCTTGCTCGCCCTTAACATTCGTCTCCAGCATTCCTTCCTGAAATCATAATTTTTTTTCTCATTCCAATGCCAATCATGCCAATGCTGATTTTATTAGAGCGAAACCGCAGTGCATATATGCTATAGGCTTTTGTATTGGCCTCTGAATTTTAAATTAAATTTTTTTACAATATATATTATTCATTAACTGCATAAACACAGAATTGAAACTAATTTTGGCCATATTTGTAGTTGCGACCAGTGATTGAGATTTGATTCCAAATATTATTAACTTATTAATATTAAACCATGTTCAAAACGGCACCAAACAACGACTTAACATTACACATAATTTTTTAAAACTAGCTGCCCAGAGCATTAAAAAAGTAAAAATATTTCCGGAAATGAGTGATGATTTTAGGCATTGATAGTTTTGTTTTTTAGGAAATTTAGGCCTCCTAACTATAAGAATAATTCCATGGATCTATGGATTTTATAACTTTGTTTATAAATCTTTTACGCGCACCCCTGGTCACATTATGATTAAGTTTAAATATTAAAATTTTCAGATTTTTATCAAATAAAAATCAACTTACTCTTAAGAGAGTATCAATATCTGCTGAGGGAATCGTCGCGGTTGTTGTGCATAGGAGGAGGGAGCCCAAAAAGCTCCACTGCTGAAGCAATAACTGCAACATAAAAAAGTCCTTTATATTTAGTAGAGAGGAAGATAAAAATTAATAGATAAAAATATCCAATAAATAGTTAAAAGAGATTGCCTTCTGCAAAAATTGGTTCCGGTTCAGGCCGATAAGACACTTTGTCTTGGCCTGACCCAAAAAATTCAGTATACATACTACTAAAATATAGAAATAATTTGATTTGATTTAGTAAGGTTTTTATTAGTCATAGACTATTATATATACACTTGAACATACACTCATGTTAACGTCCAGTAAATTTTTCTCGGAAAAAACGTCACTATTTGTTCATTGCACTGTTTCATAGCATACACTAGATATGGATTTCAAATATTTAACACATTCATTTTTAAACATTTTAATATCTGTTATACTTTTCAATGTATCTGGTAAATCATTGTAAGCTAATAATCCACTATGGAAAAGCGATTTCACACCAAATTCACTTGAGACTTTGTTCACATAAAGATCCTCTTTATTTTTTGTATCATAATTGTGAACATTACTTACATATTGCGCATTATTCATCAAATAATTTGGGAGGTCCCCTTTCATAATTTTCTTTACCATAACAAGAACGTTCAATTTAAGTTTTTGTTCGACATCAAGCCAGTCACTTTTCTGCAGTAAAAAAGATTTGCTTGTGCGTCTTTTACAACTTAAAATATGTCTCATTGCTGTATTTTGAAGCTTTTGCAACTTATTTAAATTTTCGCCACTCATTTTCCAAAACACCGTTGAGCAATAGTCAAAATGAGGAGCAACGATACAATTATACAATAGCTTCTTGGTGCTCCTTGACAATTTTTTTCTAAGTCTCCCAAGGAACATTATTGTCTTTCCTGCTTTTTTAATTACATATGGAACATGTTCATCAAATTTCAGACAGCAATCAATCATTACACGAAGGTATTTGAACACTTCCACTCGTTTTAGTTCATGACTCTCTACTTCAATCGGATTATTTTCAATACTCTGCTGCATTTTGGTTATCTTATATTTCGACTTCGCAATAACCATGAATTTCGACTTCTCGATATTTAATTTCACCATAAACATTTTCAGCCAAGGTGACACAATTTTTAGCTCTTTGTTCATAATTGCGGCAGCTTTTCCGTAAGAGTCCGCCGAGACTGAAAGCATTGTGTCATCCGCAAATATTTTGGCATGTACATCCTTTAATTGGCTTGGTAGATCATTAATATACAATATAAAAAGTAGAGGTCCAAGGACAGAACCCTGCGGCACTCCTATTTCTACATCAATCTTATTTGAAGATTTGTCATTCATATATACATATTGTTTCCTTTCACTTAAAAAACTATTTAGAAGTTTCACACTGCTCTCGGCAAATCCATATTTCACAAGCTTTTGAATCAATTTATCCCAATCAATGGTTTCAAACGCCCGTTTAAAATCTAAGAAAACAGCTATTGTAATTTTATCTTCCTCTGCCGTTTTCCTCCACTATCCCAGAATATATTGGATGGCTGATTCACATGAGTGATTCACGAAAACCTGATTGCATATCATACAAAATAGATTTCTCGTCAAGATATTTCACAGTTTGTTTTTGAAGAACAATCTCTAGTACTTTTTCAAACAAGGGCAGAATATTAATGGGTCTGAAATCCTGCGCTTCTTTTGCGTTTTTAATTTTAGGAATAGGTACCACCATTGATACTTTCCACTCTACTGGATAGGTGCCTTCCCTTATTATAGAATTTATGACATCCAAATAACACTCCTTAATAATGTCAAAAACACTCAAAATTACATTTAAATTGGTGTTGTTTGGCACAGTATTCGCTTTTAAATTTTTTACAATTTTCACAAGTTCTTCCATTTGAATTTCTCTAAATGAGAAGGTACGATCAAGTTGTGGAATTTGAGAAAAGCAACCCCTTTTCACTTTCATCCACATCACTTATCGACCTTACAACTGGCTGCAAACTTTCCTTAAAAAAATTATTAAAATTATTTTCTATGGAATCGTTTAAACAGCTTCCACATCCTTAATTTCCTTTCTAGCCTCATTTTTTTCATCTACAAATCGTTTTAAGGTTTTCCACATTAACTTTGGGTCATGCTTAGACCCATCTTCCATCTATATTCTATATTTAAATTCTAATTTTGATTAAAATGTTCTTAAGGTCATACGACGCCTCTTTTTTGCCTTAATTATTAACTGTGGAAAATGTATTAATTTGACCCAAAGTTTTAATAGAAACAAGTACATAGTTGAAGTGCTGCCTTTCCCGGAAAGTGTCAATTTTTTAAGGGGTTTGCGTTTCGTTTAATATCTTGGTTTCCGTTCCTTGTAAAAAGTAAGCCCTGTGGTACATATAATGAATGCTGATTTAATTTACAATCTTGCCCATACAAAAGTTTCTCATTCAGGATTTAAGAATCCAGAATTCAGGGTAAAAAATTAAAATGACATTCCCCTACAGGTATGCAAAAAAAATCATAACCTGAGCCAAACTGTTCAGACACTAATGCGTATCAATTTCAAGTGGAAACTATTTTTCCTCCTTTTTTAAAATTTTTCAAATGCGTGAAAATCAGAAAATTTGGTGAATTGATAACCTTTTTTTATTCTTTAGCTTAAAAAGAGCTTGTGTACCAAATATCATCTAAATCTCATCAGTTAAGACTAAGTTTAGACAAAGTTATTGCCATTTTTCAAAATCATTTTTCTACAATCTTCACAAAAAATATCAATATCCATCTTTGGACTAATTTTTTTAATTGAAATCAAGCCGCGGAAAAAACATTACCACATACCATCAAAAAATCCATTAGAACTCGTCAACGTTCGCCCAATAAATCTTGTGTTGAATGAATTAAGTGATGATTAATTGATGAAAATAAAAAAATAAAAACAAACACCCAAATAACTTTAAGCAAAACATCTGAAATTTTGACGCGCGTGCCCGAATCATCGAGGGCCGAGTGCTGCGAGGCGACAATAGCCCCCGCCTCCAGCCACCCCCCGGTCCGAAGTGTGTTCGGCCAGCGCGCTTTTTCCTTCAGGGTCGTCAAGCCACCGACCCTCAAAGACTGCCCAACCAGCAATTTTCCCTCCCTTTGCAAACAGCATTTGTGGCAGCAATTTTGAAATGTCGTGATAGTTTTTTTTTCGACAATGTGAGTGCACGCGGTGGCCGTTCTCTTATTGATGTCGGGCGTTTTAGCAGACCTCTGCTAGTTGTGATTTGTGATACCCTTTCTGCTCATTTTTTTCCAATTCAATTTTTTTCATGTATGGCTCGAGTAGAATAAATAATAATAATAATTTTGTGCACTCAAATATAGGTTTCATTGAAAATTGAAGCCTACAATATTTAAGGGAAGTGGAGTTCCTGATTTTTTTGACAGTATCGACGCAAAGCTGAGATTGCTGCCAATTAAGAACGGTCTTAATTGAAAATTTAATCTGAAATCTGAATAAGGCGATGACGTCTACCAAATAATAAGCGCCAAGCGATCTTACAATTAGTCGCCAGAATTTTAGCAGAGAATCAATGACGTAAAAAATTACAGTGTCCGATCGAATATTTTTTACACAATTATAAAATAGAAGAGATACCACTGCTTTTAGATCTGATCATGCATAAATTTATAAAAAAAAAAGGAAGAATTATTATAATTTAAACTATATAATATTTTGTATGCCAAACTTCTGCAAATTCTTTTGCAATTTTAAGGAACTAAAGGTAATAAAATTTTTTTGCGGAAAGATTAGAAATAAAATACATGAGAGGGCAAGGCCACATTGGTCTCATATGAATTTAATAGAATGAATTGCCCTCAAAAAATCAATTAGTTTATCTCATTAGTCCCATTACATACATGTATAATATGGTAAGACAAAGATCAAACATTTTTTTTTTCAAAGAAAAGGAAACGATTAATCGCCCTTCATGAAAACTAAAAGGTATTAAAATCGGCTCTTACGTGGAAGGGACTTGAAATGTGCATAAAACAACCATAAATCAAAAGTATAAGTTTAACCAATGAACCAAAATTTCGGGCAAATTGTAAACTTTTGCAAAGTATATCACCTCCTTGAATTAAATAACATAACATTTGTTATTATTTGTGCATACACTCCATGACGCGCTGACATATGTATGGCTCATCTTATTTTTCAGCATTTAGAAAGATGAGAAAATTTAGAAAAATAACAATTATGGATTTTTTCTTGGGTTTACGTGAGAATAAATAAATTTTGGCCTTAAGAAAAATAAACTATAATCTCACCATGAGGACAATTTTGTTGATGGCTCTCTTCAATCAGTCTGCAATGGTCGGTGGCCACAGAAGTATTGGGTGCTGAGTGGGAGCTAGGCCAATTTAAGTTCACTTTTCGCGAGCGATCTTGCAGCGCGCAGAATCCATGCGAGGAAAGATTTCATGTTTATTTGTAGTGGAAGCGTCTTAAAACGTATACACCTTTATAGATAGGGATGATTTTATTTATAAAAAAAATTGCTAAATTTTATATTTTGATGTACTAGAATTTTATGTATATGTGTAATTTTCAATGAATCTAAATAAGTGTACCTTTTGAAAAAAACAATGACTTCCTCGATATGAAACCTTATTCTGCAACCCGGCCCGATTGATCACACAAGAAACTGATGGTATAGTTTTTGCTAAAATCCACACCTTCTCAATTGCGTTAAAAAAAGTATATGCAATATTTTAAAGAACAGTGCAAATATGATGGATCAACATTCCTTCTTGCGATATTTGGACACAAAAAAGTTGAAGGCAATTTGTGAAAATGTATTCAAACTCAAGAAATTTATTTTCATTTAAAAAGTTTTTGTAACAAAGGCAAATTGCAAACAATAATGATTAAAAGCATTTTTAGTGCTGCTGGACGTTTTTTGTATTTGTTTGTAACAGTTGTGTCAAAACATTACTTCAACGACAATAGATTGACACATATTTCTGAAGAAAATGCATTATAATTATTTTCCTCTAAATAGCATTTTGATTTTGTAGCGAATTGGAAACAATTTTTCCAAAATAAAAGGGCGTGAGTTTATAGGCACATAAGCGAACAAATGAAATTATGGTGCCAAAAGTCTATTGATCAATTCATGAATCTACTCTTGATCCATATTATATTGAGGGCGAACCAAATTGCTAACCTTGCACAGTCTTACCAGGCCACTATGTAAATTTAGTCAGTGCGAATTTTAAAACTGCTCGAAGAATTTACATATATTCGTGTTTAATTTTCCTCCCTGAAATAATTTACAAAAACGTTTGACAAACCTTAATTTAATTATTGATAGTGGCAACAAAAAAATAATTGTTATTCTGCGATTTTAATTTAATTTATTTGTCTGGGCCCCGCTAAAAAGTCATCTTAGCAAAAATAATATTGCCATAAAAATCAAGAATGACTTAGATTTTTCACCCCCCAAAAAACAGTGGTTCTAGCTGCACGCCATAACATTTCCTAAAAAGAATCACCTAGTAGGTTTTTATATCATATTTCAAAAAAATTTTATATCTCATTTTCGCATCCTAATTAATGTTTTCCTCGTGGTGGCATTGAACCAGCCGCCGCGACCTGTCTGCCCTTTTTATCATTATTGTAAAAAAAAAACGGGGAATATACTCCGCGTGAATTTTCGTCAGCCAAACGACTTGTCAACATTTCAGCAATTTTGAGAGTTAAAAACATGTTGCACAATAAATATTTATTACATCCGGCTTATTTCATTAAAATTATCACTGCTGCGTTAGTTATTCAAGACATTTTCCTTGTTTTTATTTTTATTTCTTCATCAATATATTGATCATTCTAATTAATTACTCTTGATATGTTTTCCTTGTTTTTCTTTTCATTAAAATCATTAAATTTATCAGGGATAAATTTCGTTGTAAAATTTTCCTTATTTGTCACTTCAATTGAAAAACATGCATGAGAACTGTGCGTGCTACAAAATAAAAAAAAATTATTCTAGACTCAGAAAAAATTGATTAAAAGCCGTGTTTTGTGCGCGTGTAACCCTGCGTCTGTTAATGTTTTTTTATTTGTATCTGCGTTTCCGATGTTTTTTTTCGTTGTTTTAACTCACAAATTATATTAAAAATTATACATTAAACGTTAAATTTTTGAGGTCACGTTGGACACACCGCGGATACATCTTTGGAGGTAAAGCAACGTCGAGTGCAGGAAATGCAGGGACGCATTATTACTAATGAGGGCGATCCAAAAGGCTAACTTGGCCCAGGCTAAATTAACCTGGCCTGGGCTAATTTAACCCGCCATTCAATTTTGCTGGTGGGCTAAATTAGCCCGGGGCTAAGTCAAGCTAGCCTGGGCCAGGTTAGGCTTTTGGATCGCCCTCAATATCTACGTGCAGGTTTTCCCTTGGCAATTGACACAAACAAAACTTGTAGAACTTTGGTATTATTTTTAGATTTCAAGTCCATTTCGCGTCCCTGCTAGGATATTTTTAATAGACCGTTGCAATCCTCAGATGAGCTTTACTGCGTGCAAAAGTGAGCCAGATAGACCCAGATCTTCTGGGCCTGTTTATTTTGTGTGTTCACCCTTTCTCATTTTTTTTTTCAGTGATGACAACATTGCCAATTTTTTTCATCTTAAAACGTTTTGTTTTATTGCTTGACCAAAACTATATGTGCAGCTTTTGTTACGAGAGAAACAAAATCATGTATTCGGAAACACGACTTAAACTTATGCTGTTTGTCTTTTTTTAGTCGTTGGAGGATAAAAAGAGGTCGCAATATTAATGAGTGCGGAGGGCAGCGTTACAAAAAAATATTTTGCCACCACTCTTGTTTGCGTCAAATCCGAGTATATAAAGATGAGACGAAAATTACCAAATCCAGATTCATTGAAGCGGCAGCTCTCAGGAGTGAGACTAGTCCAATATCTCTCTCCCCGACTTCGGTATTCAAGGTATAAAAAACTCCTTTTGTATTTCGGTAAAAGCTGACTTGTAATTTTTAAAAATGGTTCCAAATATTTTTTTTTTACCTCTTATATATTTAGTTATTTCAAAAATCGCGCTATTTACCCACAATTTTTGTTGCCTTATTCTGAATTAGACACCCCAGGTTAATTTGACCTGGGCCAGGTGAGCCGTTTAGATCGCACTCTCATTAACAATAATGGGGGACATTCACTAGAGATATCCTCCCGGGATAACCATGTTATAAGTATAGCTAGCATGGGAGGATATCTGTGGTGAATGTCCCCCAATATTACTGAGCAGTTTAAAGTTTTCAATTTCTGATTTTCACTAATCAATTATCTCAATCATATTGCCATCATAGGTGCTTGTAATAGTTTTGGGAGATTTTTCTGCTGGTTAGAACGCTGGCGGAACTTTGCTTTAAGAGGCCGAATTTTTCCGATGCTTGTAAGTGGAATAAAAAATTAATTTCTATTTCCACTTCAGAATTAAGCAACCACCATGTTGCTTGTTTCGGTTTATACTTTGCTGAGTTTGGCGGCGTGCGTCCCAACATCTTTCGCCGACGACGAAACTTGCCAGATGAGCACGCGACTGGTCAAAAATCAGCTTACAAAAACCAGCGAATGCGGGTTTGTATTTGAAATTCTCAAACTATTCGTGATCGTAATAGTGAAATAAAAATCCATCTTTCAAAGGGAAAGGATCGAGTCTTGGGGAAAGAAAGTTGACGATACGGTGAGTAAAATATTTTATAAAAGTTTTGGTCCCTTCTCGGCTCCGCTAAATTTTTGCTTTTCCATAAAACTTAGTATATTTTTTTCCACGTAAACGACCCTTGTACTCACTTTGAAAATTTTCCTCCTGAAATTCAGTATTCTAGTTAGACCAATCACTGAAAAAGGCACATTATTGCCTTTATTATAACGCATTAAGTGTTACAAATTTTTTTATTGCTGTCAAAATTATTTTCATTAAATTTTGTCCGTAATTAAAAGCATTGAATTTCAGTTTGTGAGAATGGCAACGGAGATTGAAAAGTTGGCCTCAATCGTCAGGGACACAAGAGAAAAACAATACCAGATTGCCAGAACGGTGAGATTTAAAATTGTCGCCGCTTTTTATTTTTTAACTATCCAAAATCTACGCAGGTGCAATACACGGCATGTCAAAAAGCGAGTAAGTTCCAATTGATTGGAATGTAATTTTTTAGCAAATAAGTTGCGTAAATTTCAGATTCGGTTTACGAGTTGACTGCAGTTGGGGGCAAGAGGTACCACTTCCACTACAAAGCAGTGAGTGTTTGTCTCTCAAAACCTGCACATTATGATTTTCATTTCGCGAAACAATGATGTGACAATTTTTACAGATGACTTGGCAAAGAGCCAAGGAATTTTGCGAGGACAAAGGAATGATCATGGCCACACCGAAAACGCAGTCGGAACTTTCGGCGCTGCACCGAACCGCTTCATATCATGCAAGTGACAGTAAGAAGTGTCACCATGTTTCGTTGAACCTTTTAAAAAAAATCTGGATTTGGCAGAATGGTGGTGGACTTCTGCGACAGACGAAATGCACAACCGGCCTGGTGAGTTCTACTGGGCTGACGGAACTCGGCTCTACCACAGTGACGATTTGTGGCACAGTTCAAATAATGAGCCCGATTCATACAAGAAGGGCGTTGATGTGTGCGCAGAGTTTTCCCCTAAAACGGCGGCCAAGCTTGAAGACGCTCTTTGCTCTGATGAAGATTATGTCGTCTGCGAGGTGCCCCCCGTTTGTCTCTAATTCATGTCTTTTAAATTATCTGCAGCAATTGATAATCATGTAATTGATAAAAATGCAATATCAATTAAAAGAAGCATCAAAGTTTAAAATAAAAATAATTTCAGGAAAATAACAATTTTGGAAAGTTTTTAATTTTTCCACTCAGTCTGAAAAATGATAACCTGCACTTGAATTTCCGCTCTTGGAATTTTAATTAAAGCCCAATGCATTTGCGTATGATAATGAATAAAACAGTGCAGGGGCATCGTCGTCATTATTGCTGAGGATTAGGAGAATGAGTATGAGCTTTTATTACAGTTTTTACGCGGGAAAAGAATTTAAAAAAAGTACGCATAAATTATTTATATTTCTCGTCATTTTTGATTAATTGTTGAAAATTTATTTATTATTAATTAAAGTGGTTTAACGTTGAATTAGAAGATCTGAACTTGTTCAAAAGCCTTCGAAATAAATTTTGAGCCTTCAATAATAATAATATTGCAAAAATTGATATTAATATTTTAATATTAATTTTAATTACTTATTATATATTAAACAAAAAGCGCCAATACAAAAGTTACATGTGAGAATTATTTGTCGTTAATTAATTAATTATAAAATTTTTGAGTTCAATTTGAACAAAAATGAATTAAATCTCTCCCATTTAATGACTTGGTTTGATGTCATGAGTTTAATTAAACATAAACTGGAAATATAAAATTAAATAAAATAATAATAACAATTTATTGGAGCGCTGGATGTTGGAGCGCGGGCGTCTGGGCAGGGTCGTTGCTGCCCCCTGGCGAGCGGCGAGCGGACACTCACCTGGGTGACGTCACGAGGGAGGGAGAGACTCGCACGGACCTGCCTGCAGCAGTTAATTTCAGACAATTCAGTCACAACAGGCGCGGAGCAGAGTGAGTTTGCGTCGCGTTCGCTGGGAATATGCGCTGGTGAATGCGCGAAATGCGGTTGTTGGTGGCCGCGGTGTTGTTGTTGTTGTGCTGGTCGACGTCCCTGTCGGCGGCCGAGGAGGAGGAGCTGCAGGGCGGCGTGGTGACGGGCACGCAGCGGCTCGAGCGGGGCCCGTACCTGGTGCGCGGCGACCTGGTGGTGGCTGAGAAGGGCCACCTCGTCCTCGGGCCCGGCGTCACCCTCAGGTTCTACCCCCGCACCGGAATCACCGTCCACGGAATCCTCTCCGCCCAGGTAAACAAAATTCCACCTGATTGTTTTCACGCCCTGGCAAAGGTTGCGGCGTTGCCACGCCTCCCCTCTCGCGCTCCACCACTCCTGCCGGGGCGAATACCTTCGGCCGGCTCGGAAACTTGGCAACCCGCGCGGGGTGTTTCGACTTCCGCCCTCCGAACCAAATTCCGATACGTCCCAATGCAAATCGAACCTTCGGCAAAATAATAACAATAAAATTGTCTTCATTGCTCTGCTAAAGGAAAGAAAGTTTTCAATCGTTTGATTCAAGTTCATTTTAAGTTGTAAACACAATTTGAATATCGTGAGAAAATTCAATGTTAATTTATGTCCGTAGATATTGCCCTGAATAATTTGAAAAATATTCAGCAATAATAAAAAGAAGAATCAATTGAACAAAGTTTAAATTTTAGTTGGAATTCATGTTTGATATGTTTGAATTTATTTAAAATTTTCTTTTGCAACTCTTTTGGCGTTGAACCTAAATTAATGTAATTCATCTAAAAATATAAATTAAAATCCTGCTTATTTTTATTGACATGTTTCCAATTCTTACATCAAAATTCGGAACAAAGGAAAAGTTGCAGTTTTGATGTTTTTGAAGATTTGACTACAATTTTTGCAATTCTGTTAAAAATTGTGTCATTTTGCGATTTGCAACTTTTGCAACAAGTGTCGGTTGGCCTTGGGATGACCGTTCGACCGTTGGTAGGTGCGAGGGTGCGGCCGCGCGACACCTGTTGCCAAATCCACTTGATCCACTTTTTATTCTTTGCTCGCTAATTGGCCGCGACCAAAATCTCTTTTCTTGGCCAACAAAAGAAATTAAAGGAAAGCAAGAATGAAAAGCCGGTTTTCAAACGTTTTTTTTTTCTTTGAAACAAATTTCACTCGGAGCTCATCCTGCGGAGGTTTTTCAACTCGCGGCGGTCTTGGGGGAAATGGGGGGGGGGGGCAGAGGCGGGCAGGCACTGTTAGAAATGCACGCTTCGCCGAGGAATAATTGGCGTCGGCCGAGCACCGACCAGAACCACAAGAGTTTAATGCAACGAGACGCGTGCTTTTTTCACTTAACTCCGAGTGTGAAGAAATGAAGAGAGCCGAAAAATCCATTGCTCGGAAATTCAGATCCGCCAACAAGACTTGCAGAAATGAATGAAAATAATAATTTTTTGATTATTATTTCCCTTTGCAATGAGTGCAGATTAAAATATTAACCCTGTTCAAGTTTCTTTCTAATTAAAAAATAATAGTTACGAAATAAAAAATTTTAAAATTCCTTTGAAAAATCGCTTTGCAAACTGAAACGGTTTTCCTTCGATTGAAGCGTTGATTGGGATCGCGCGTGCCGGGTCGGAGACAGGGTCAGCGCAGGTCAAGTGGCGGTGACCTTGGCCCACTGCTCGCCCCTTTCCTTGCGCAACTCCTCAAACGAAATCAATTTACGAATCGATTCATTCAATGCAATTACTCGCAATTGTCAAGTTTTCCCGTGTAATATTTTTTTAATTTACATTTGTTATTTGTTTTCTGTCGTTTTGAATTAATTTAAAAATATCACTTTCTCAGATATATTTTAATAATTTGAAAAGAAAACTGGCGCGTATTGAAAGAAGTGCTCATTTCATTTTTCTTTTTATCTCGCGTGGCTGGCTCGGGGATTTTGTTTTCGTCGCGTGCAGCTCGAGTGACGTCATCACGCGGTGCATCCACTTGCGCGCGACAAAAAATGCACTTTGAACGTGACGATAAAAAAAATTCCCTTCAAAAGAATATCTTCTTTCAATTTGCTTTCGATCGGAAATTCGTCGCGCTGATTTTCCTCGGTTGAAAAAAGTGACTCATCCTTTGCCTTTCTCCTCAGACTTGGCGAAAGTAAACGTTTGACCCGCGGCGGCCCTCCTCGAAAACTCGCTTCCGCCGATCGTTAAGGCAGGTTGCAAAAATCAGAGCTGAAACAGCATGGCATGTGAATAAGTTAAGAATTTTAATTTGATTTTAACTTAAAAAAGAAAAATCATTTAAACTTATAACGTAAATTTTTAATGGTGTATGCAAAAATGTTTCCTTTTCAAAAAAAGACACTTACTTTTATAAATGAATCCAAAAAAACGCAAAATATTTTCCTTTTGTTCGTTTAATTCTGATTTTAATATAAGAATATCTGTTTACAAAAGAAACTAGTTGGAAATGAAAGTAAATTGGAATTATTTGAAGACGTCATCAATCGAAGGAGAAAAAGTAATTATTGTAACTCCCGTTCTTCAGATTGAAAGCAATGATTTCACCTAAACTTTTGTTTTAATTCAGAGTTTGGCCCAATTAAATGCGATCAAAGTGTTTCTGAGCAGCCGAGATAAGGAAAGCAATGTTTGCTGTGGATGCGTCAAGGCGCAGGTGCTTCACCAAACATTGATAACAAAAATATCTCGCTTTTGATAAGAGACAAGTGAGCAATCGAGGGACACGCCCACCTCCATTAATCAACTCTTTCCATTTCAATTTTCCTTTGACTTCGGCGACGAGACTAATACTCATGTTGAAATTGGAGAAGAAAATTTCCGTGTCTCTACGAAAATGATTCATATTCGTTCACATCACTGACAATAAAAGTGACTGCGTGGGAAATGGGCAGGGGGAGTCAAATGAGGGGTTCACGTGTCACTTTCGTTTCCGGCGACAATCGATTTTCCGCCACCGAATTCCACAATTTTCACCTTCGCTTGGCTAAAAACTAGAACTCATTTTGATTAAGCAGACTTATATTACGCAAAGTTTTTAATAATATTTTTTTAAAGGATATGTAAAGGTTAATTTAAGTGGATTTGTTTGATTTTAGTTGGGTAATTTTGATGAAATTTTTACCAGACAAACTTTTAGAAAAAGGTATTTAAAATGTTAATTTTGCGAGCAGTTGAGTTCAATCTAAGGTCAAATAAAAACTACTTCTTAAAAGAAATCATGTGTGTGAACAAAAATTGACATCTAAAAAAGCGATTGTGGCCAAATTTTGACTGATTAATTCCATTGACTGGCGCGTCGTTTTGCTAACAATGGAGTTGTTGTGAATGAATGGGCGAGCGAGTTGCTGCGATTTTCGATTTGCAGAGGAATTAAGGATCCGACTTTTGACCTCAATCGAGACAAGTCGCCGCCTCTGTTCTCGAGCACGCGACTTTTGTTTTCAAAACACTGCTCCGCTCGCAGCCTGCTTTTTCCAAACAACACGCAGGGCTTTGAAAAGTTTTCAAAGCGAATCGTCGGAGGAAGAAACGGTTTTCGCACAAAAACCGTAAATTAAAACAATGCGCGTGCGAGTTTCTTGTTCTGAGCAGGAAGTTGAAATTATGAATTTGTTTGTTGCAGGGCACGGCCGAGCGGAAGGTGGTGCTGACGACGGCCGAGGACGTCGTCCGGCCGCTGCCCCGCGCCCCCCTGCGCCTCGTCGACGGCCCCTCGCCCCTCGCAGGACGACTCCAGGTGCTGCACAACCAAAAATGGCGCTCCCTCTGCACCAACTCCAGAAAGTATGCAAATTTATCCTCCTTTTTCATTTATTTTAGAATTTCAGTCCATTTACTTTTTTTAAGGTGAGGTTTTCTTGAACACAGTTTCAGCGAAATCATGCAAAAGAAAACTCATTTAAATATTTAATTTTTTTATTTAATTTATTAAAATTCATTTAAATTTGACATAATTTCATTTGATATAATATTTTCCCCTTTAATTTAATTGCACTTCAGTAAGTTTTGTTTCAATTTTTTCAATATTATTTCTTTCATTTTTTTAAATTTAAAAATATTTTATTGCTTTTCATTTCAAGTGTTATAATTAATGTTTATTGTTAAGTCTAAAGTCTAATTTCAATTCGATTCTCCTCATTGTTAAATTATACATAACTCAATATTATTATTTCATTTCAATTCACTCAAATTCATTTAATATGATATAGTTTAATTTTATTCTATTCATCAAATCTTTGTATTTCATAATTTACTTAACTTGCATAGCATTTTTTTAAAACTAGTCTGAATGATTAAATTTGCTTTTGATACATTTAATTTACTTTACTTTGATTCCACTTAATTTTATTAAATCCAATTTGCATTCACATAATTCAATTTCATTTAAATTAATTCTATGTAATTTTATTTAGTTTCAGTTAATTAAATGTATGAATTACATTTAATTTCATTACTTTTATAGATTGAGTTAAACTTAATTTTAATATAATTTCATGTGACTTAAATCTATTTGATTTTTCCATTTAAATTGATGTGATTTGATTTGGTTAAATTCATTTTTTTTTTACATAAAATAAATTTTCCATTTAATTTGTCTTTCAATTTGATTGAATCAATTTTAATAAATGCGGTTCTTTAAAATGATTTTGAATAATTATAATCAGCGTTCAAGCTATTATTTAATTCTGCTTTTAAGATGCAGGCAATTTTTATTAATTACTGTTAATTGACTAAAAACACTTTTTATCTGAGTCACAACATATAATTGTGACAAAACATTGGCGCTTGTTCTTCTTGGAATTGTGTTATAAAAAAATTCATATAATTGCCTCGGGTCACCAGGGTGAATCACCTAATGCGGCCTGATTCATGTTCCATTTATGATAAATAAGGGGAAAGTTAAAGCCACGTGAATCACTTTTTGCAACTATAGAAATTCTGTCTGAAAGAGAAGCGTGGGGTATTTACGCTGATAAAATTGTTTGATTTAAGACGTTTCCTCTCTCATCTATGATTTATGAAAATTTGTATGATGACTTGGTGAGCTGATTTTGTTTAACAACTTGATTGGGGTTTGACGAAATTATCTTTTCAATCAAGCCAATTTTTTAACAATTAAATTGGACAATTTTAGTTTTCAAAAATTCATTTCTCCCAATTTGTTCCATTTTACATGTTCTCTTGGAAATCTAAAACAATTATCACAATTGTATAAAAAAAATTTTCAGCAAAAGCCGCTCTGAAAAAAAACTTTTTTTTCATATATATAATTATGTAAAGGAGAGTTGAAAAAGTATATTTTTGGCGTGCTCCACAATAATGTCAATTGCGTGTCCTTTATAAATAAAACTTGAGTTGACATTGTGTGAAAGGTCACTGAGCCCAAGCAAGATTCGCGATTATTCTTCAAACAAATTAAAACATTTTCGTCTGATTGTTGTTTTCGCAGCTGGACTTTGACGGACGTGGACGTGGCGTGTCGGCAGATGGGCTTCGACGGGGGCCGGTGGTGGGCGTGGCTCGACCGGCAGCCGGGGCTGCCGCAGCCCCGGCTGCTGCTTGAAGCCCCCAACTGCGGCCCCGCCCACGACGCCCTGCAAAACTGCCCCAACTGGCCCAGCAGACAAATGGGCGCCGGAGTTTGTGGTAATAATTTTTTTAATTATCATCACGGCGTTAATTGGGGAGTCGGGACCCAATTTTTGTTCGTCTTTGTAGCGGTAAAAGCGCCGCTTTTCTCGTTCGAATCAAGTTGTCACTTCCTGACGAAGATTGTTTCGAACAGGTGGCTCGTTTTTTTGCAGCAACGGCAACCAAGCGTTTCCCAGGCCGGGGGATTCCTCTCCTCCGAGTCACGCGCCGCCACCCACACTTCTCTGCACGCCCCGCAATATAAACATTTACACAATGAAATATTAATTATTGCGGTTTTTCGTCTCCGGCTCCCGTTTAAACGTACATTAAACTTGGATTAAAACCGTATTTTGAGTGATAATCAAATGTCTAACTTGAATGTTGCAATCGTTTTTGTTAAAACAGATTCCGTCCAATTTCAAAAGTACTTTTTATGTTTTATTCTTTTGTAATAAATAAAATGAAAACTAATTGAAAATGTGGGATCGCTGATGACTAACATTCAGATAGTGCGTCGAACAACATTCTCATTTTTTTTAACTTAAAGTGGAAAACTAATAACGCAATTTTGAAATTCACCATACCATTTTATAGTAATTAGAATGGCAATTTTTTCCTACACCTTCAGAAAAATCGAAAAGGTGGTTCATTTTGAAAATTCGACGCGAAGTAAAAATTTGTCTGCAAGTGACCTTAAACTTGTCCGTACACGTTTGGTCACCATTGAAAAGTATTCGGGGGTTTCAAAATTGGTCTTGAAAAGTCTTTTTCAAATACATATCACAAACAGAAAGATTAAACTTTTGAGTTAACTGTTTTAGGAATAAAACAACTGTAATATATGGAAAGCAATTTGAAGAATTTAGTTATTTCGGGGGGGGGGGGGGGGTTACTTATGGGTAGGCGGTTTTCATTGATAAAATTATCGACTTTTATGTATTTCGACTGACAATTTTTAACGCCCTCGTATGGAATCAATCCTAAGTATTTTCCTATTTTCTCCAAATTTTTATTCGCCGTCTAATTAATTGTCAAGAGGCTTAATGATATAAAAATACAAGTTTGACCAGTCATAAAATATTTGATCAATAATGATCAGCCTGCCGAGGCAATAATTACAAATTCTGATTACTGAAGAGTTTAAAATTTTCTAATTATAGTTTAGATGTAAAAATAGTCCTTGCATGTTGATGAATTTGTTGTTGCTGTTGCAGACTACCACCCTGACCTGGGGCTGGAGTGTTTGGGGCGGGTGTCGGGGGGCCGGGCGGCGCAGCACTGGCGCGGGGTGAGTTTCGAGGGTGCGCGGCACCAGCGCGTGTTGGCGCACGGCAACACCCTGTACGCGAGCGTGTCCCTGTCCGAGCTGCGCCACACCGAGCTGCGGCACGCCGGCGTCGCCGCCGACGGCGCCCTCGTCGCCGCCCTCCAGGTCGCCGGTGTGCCCCCCAAGATGCACGCCCTCACCGTCACCAACGCCGCCTTCCACGGCCTCAACGTCACCAGGCCTCAGGCTCCCGTCGCCATCACCGACTCAACCTTCGCCAACAACGCAGGTGAATTTTTTGCAATTATTCCAAATTTTGGCAAAATTCCTCTTTGCGACAACCAAAATTGTGAATAGAGTAGAATTTTTATTTCATATAATTGTCAACGCATTGACAACTTTTGAAATATGTTATTTCACATAATTCTAGAAGTCAATTTACACATTTTTTTTTTTTACTCAAAATAGCATATTAAAAACTCATTCATATCTTAGAATTGGTATTTGTGTACAATTTCTCTTATTTCATAAAGAATATATTTTTAATTATTCTTATGCTCACTTAATATTCTAGCTATCATTACTATTGGATTTTGGTGAAGAATATCTAAGTGAGCATCAATCTCAACACAGTGTTATTGAATTTTTCAATTTTTTTCGGACTTCTGCTGTAGGAAATTTCAGTCTTTCTCGCAATTTCTTTGGTTGCTTTACCAAAAGTTTCATACATTCCAATGCATGTCAAGATTTTGTCTGGTGAAGAGTGGCCTGCAAGTTTCTAGAACACAGTTGCTCAGCCATCGTTTTAATTAGGTTTTAACTACACGCTTTTGAGCAACTAAAACTTTAAAATTTATGCGATGATGCTCCCCATGATCACAATTGAATGTAATATTTGTCTAAGAATTTAACTTGAGCTTATTTGTCTGATTAAAACCACTTTGAACCTCGCTCACTTTTGGCGAATTTGATATGCTTGAAATGGAATAAAGTGACATTTGACCTGATTCGACCCACCCTCGTTAGCCAGCCGAGTGCGCAAGGGATTAGTCAAGGCGTAGGTTGTTTTGTCACTTCCGTTGGCAACGTTGCCAAACTCTCCATTCACTCTGCTTCCCATTTGTCATTTCCATTCCACCGCTGACAAAGCAGCACAATTTTACAACGTTTCATTTAGTTACATACATTTTTTGCTCTCATTAAAAAACATTACTCGATTTAAAACATTAAATCTAAAGGAGTCAATTTAAATCAAATTTGCATGAATTGGTACTAAAAATAGCACAATGCAATGCTAAAAATTATTTACTATTTTTTATTTTATTAGCTAAAAGTGTCAATTTTCAATTGTGCCAATCCATCAAGGGACGCTATTTCTTATTCCTTCTAAGGATATGAAAAAATTAGCTCAATCCGCAAGATATGGATTTTGGAAAGAATTTTTATTTTTAATTTAAAAAGTAATGCCCTAATTGTATTGAATTTAATGTGGAAAAATTAATTATTTTGAAAACGGGAATATAAATCTGTTTTGAAGATAAGAATGAAAATTTCCAATTAAAAGTTGATATTTGAACATTTTAATTCGTTTTCCTAGCATTGTTTTTCTCACTCGGTTTCTAACTTTTTCTTTGGAAAAAAATTTAAAATGGAAACTGGAATTTAAAGAAGAAAAAATTTTAGAAAAAATTATTTACACTGTGTTGGTTGATTAATTAATTGGGTTGCAATTTTAAGTTTTGTAAAATGGGATTTTGTTAAAATGTGCATGTTTTGGAATAAAAATTGCAGGTTTCGGGGTGTACGTGAATAGCTCGACGGGGCTGGTGCACATGGTGGGGAGCGTGGTGACGGGGAACGGGGCGGACGGGGTGCGCTACGTGCACCATGACGAGGTGCCCGACCGCAAGGTCATCGACGGCGCCGACGTCTTCGACTTCTGCACGTTTCCCATCACCAACAGCCAGACGTTCCCGATCCCCATCTTCGCCGAGCAGGGCAAGTACAACCCCGTCGACAAGGACTGCAACAAGGCGAGTTTCGCACCCTCGAGTGGCGACAGGTCCTGATTTTGTTTCTTTTTTATTCCTTAGTACTTCTTCACCAAGGAGGGCCAGGTGTTGACGCTCAGGTTCCTCTCGGTGGAGACTGAGCGCAACGAGAGCGCCACCGTCGAGGTGTTCGACGGCACCAGTGCCGCCGACCGCTTGTTGGCCAGGTACGTCGTCCGCAACGGCACCTTCGCGCAGAGCGTCACCTCCACCAGGAACAACGTCTTCATCCGCTTCAAGGCCCAGCCGCGCACGCACACCCTCGTCTACATGCAACTCATCTCCGGACACAGTGAGATAATTTTACCTTTAAATTGAGGATTTTCTTTCGAGCCAGAAACAGGCCAGAAATGTCAAGATTTAATTTTTTTTTTATTTTTTTATTTTTTTTTAGGGTCAGGCCAAGACAAAGTCTTGTCGGCCTGTGCCCTTTATTGGTGGTACAGAAGGCACCACCCACCCAATTAATTTTTTTTTTAACTTAATAATTGAACTTAAAATAATTGGCCGAGCTATGATTTTGAGTGTGGGCCAAATTTTTTCCAGCTGAAATTTATCTTTTGAAATTTGTTTAATGTAGTGTGGGATTTGTTGCCACAGAAAACTTGAAATACACTTTGCACTTATTGTTAAAAGTAGAACGTGAAACTTCCAACCAATTTAAAAATAGTGCAACCATAGTATAAGCTTTGAAAATAATTTCATTTTTAAAACTCCAAACTCTTTTTTGAAGGTTGAAAATCGGTTAAAATTCTTACACCACCTTAAGAATTGTAAGAGGTGAATTTCTTACCGTGCAACATTTATTTATAAAGAAGCATTTTTAAATTTTGATAAACAATTTCCTAATCTCAAATTTTGTGAAACTGATTTATTGAATTTTGTGCTTTCGCGTGAACAGAAAAGTCGTTTGACCTGAACCTGACGGAGTGCGTGGTGGTGGACAACAACGGGCGGGGCGTGGGCGTGGAGAATCTGCGGAGCGGCGTGCACGTGCACAACAGCTCCGTTTCAAGCAACGGCCACGTGGCGGGCGTGCACGTGGCAAGCGGCGTGGGCGACGTGAACGTGACGGACAGCCGCGTCGCCTTCAACGTCGGCGACGGCGTCAACGTGACGCACTCGGGCGGCAGCGTCAACGTGACACGGTGCGTGGTCAGCAGCAACCAAGGTCACGGGGTCGCCGTGCACCTCAACGAGACCGAGGGCCTGGTGGCGTTCGTGCACGAGGCCATCGTCACGCACTCGGTCCTCTTCAGGAACCTCGAGGCCGCCGTCCTCGTCGGCAACTTCTGCACGCCCGCCCTCGTCAACGTCTCCGCCAACTGGTTCAACGACAGCGCCCGCGTTGCCCTCGACATCCGCACCTGCTGGCGCCCCCTCCACAAGTCCCACTTCGTCACTCTCCAGGTAACATTAATCTGAAAACCCTTGTCACCATCGGATAGCATTTGCCAAGACGATTCCAACGATGTGTCACGAAGACCAATTTCAGTAAAAACTGACAAAGATGCATTTGAAACATCCAAATAGCCGCCATTTTTAAGAAGATGGCCGTCAATTGAAAATTTCACATGGTTGATTCAATTTTGGTCCTTTTGCTAAAATATTTACACAATCATCATCCTCTTGACCAATTTTACCAGGATTGTATCTGAGGAATATTTTGATTACCTCTCCTTTAAAGGCCCAGTTTATTTTTAATAGCAAACTTAACTTTTTTTAGTGAATTTTAAATTTTTCTCCGACATAATCTGTTCAGGAAGACCATTAAAATCATTTTGAATCTTGATTCATGTGCAAACCCTCTTTTGCCAATCTTGGAAAGGTTCTCATTTTTTCAAGATGGCGGCCGTTGCCAAAACTTGGATAACTTTGTAAATTTTGGTCAAAGACTAGCCTTGCGACCTGTCGTTGAACTCGTCTTGACGAAGTCTATCCGTATTTGACGTGACCTTTTGACCTTGGAGGACGAGTTTTGACGTGCGAAATTTTCAGGTTGGACACAACAAATTTGCGTCAAACCGGCTGGGGCTGCGGATGGCGCCGGCGGTGAACGTGCGCGGCAAGATCGAGCACAACTGGTTCGCGCAGCACACGTTCGGGGCGCTGCAGATCCACAACGGGCCGTGGGAGGAGCTCGAGGTGCTGCCGACGGAGCTGCTGGTGCAGGCCAACGAGTTCTCGGAGAACTCTGGCGTGTTCGTGGTGCAGCTGGGCCTGTCCCCGTACGGAGAGGCGCAGCACCTGCTCTTCACGCGCAACTTTGTGCGCGACAACGCGGTCGCCGAGCCCTTCGAGAGTCTGGCGCCGCGCAGCAGGGTCGCCGCCGCCGTCGTCGTCGCCTCGGCCAACGTCCACGTCTTCCGCAACATCCTCCAAAACCACGCCTCCGAGTACGAGATCGGCTCGCGCCTCCTCGACCAGAGCCAGACCATCAACTGCACCTACAACTGGCTCGGATATGCCAACGAGAGGACCATTTACGACAGGTCAGTCCGAAGATTTTCAATTCTATCTCTTGACAAAACCTGGCATTTTGAACGCCATGTTGCATGACTCTAGAGTTTCAACTGAGGGGTTGTTTCTTGATTCAGTTAAAGTTTGTTTCTAATGAGCTTTTGATATAAAGGAGTTTGGAATTGTTTTCATCAAAATAGCAAAAAGTTTTATTCTCCCATTTCGTACAGCTTTTGAAAACTTCAGAAGAAGATCAAAAGTGGTTTGAAACGTAATCAACTTCAGAAAAGTTCATTATTATAATCAGAAATGAGTAGAACTGCTACTAAAAGCTAATGAGGGCGATCCAAAAGCCTAACCTGGCCCAGGCTAACTTGACTTAGCCCCGGGCTAACTTAGCCCACCAGCAAAATTGAATGGCGGGTTAAATTAGCCCGGGCCAGGTTAATTTAGCCTGGGCCAAGTTAGCCTTTTGGATCGCCCTCAATAAATTTTGATATTCATAATAGAATCATGGGTCTTCATAGAAGATTAAATTATTTCCTCACAATTTAAATTTCAATGAACAACCATTTTTCAAAAAACGATGCTCCTTTAATCAAATATCAGGTAGTAATTTGGTAAAATTGATGGCATTTTGGTAGAAAATTTACAACCTATACTGATATTATGTAAGGACACTAATTTTTTTTAATGCAAACTTCAGTTCTTATCGGTTTTTATTTCTATTTTTTATTGATTTTCTATGAAAATGTGTTTTGTAGGCTGTTCCACCGGAAGGACCGGTTCGACCTGGCGCAGATCGAGTACATTCCGTACCTGCTGCACAGCAGCAACCCTTCGGCGAACACGATCATCAGCCAGCCGACGTTCGTGGCGGCGTTTTCGGAGGAGGGTGAGGTGGGGGGCGAGGTGGACGGGCAGGAGACACTGCGCGCGGGCGAGTACCTGGTGACGCGCGACGTGAGCGTGCGCGTCGGCGGCCGCCTCACCCTGCAGGCCGGCGTCACCCTGCGCTTCCGCCCCTCCGTCGGCATCATGGTCGCCGGCAAGCTGGAGGCGCGCGGCCGCGCCCCCAACGACATCCTCCTCACCCTCGAGCGCGAGGAGCCCCTGAACGACACCTCCGCCGTCCCCGTCAGGCTCCTCGGCGGACGCACCGACCGCGAGGGCCGCCTCCAGCTCAAAGTCAACGAAACGTGAGTTTTGAATTTCGTTTTCGCCCCCAAATACCAACATTTTAATAATCTTGTAATTTCTTTTCAATAATTCAATATTAAACAATTCTCTTTTGTGTGTTCTAGAAAAGTTTTTTGGCAGGTTTTTTTACCAACTTTTGACATGGGCTTGGATAAAAATTGGCAGGGGCTTTTATAGAGATATTAAGTTGCAAAGGATTTGGAAATATTCTCAAAATTGCGCGCAAAGATAGAATTTTTTTAAAAGGAGATTTTGAAAATTCAAAATATCTTGGTTTTTGTTAGAAATTCGTTAAAAAGCTGTTGGAATTGATACGACTTACAACTTTGCCGCAGTGCCCAAGGTTGCAGGTCAAAGTTCGAGGTCACTTTTGCCAGCATGAATTTTTAAATTTGCTGCCGAAATATAAATTTCAAGTTTCAGAATAGCCTTAAGTTTGGTATGTTAGTAAGGAAGAACGTATGAAAAATTGGTGATGGAAGCTTTTTTCTTTTTTAAATTATTCAGGGTCGAAGGGTAAAAAACGTGGTTTTTCAAACAGAAATCCAAGATACTTTTGATTAAAAAAAAAACCCCTAAAACAATTTACAACTTTGAGGCCCTTTAAATTGGGTTATTTTATGAATTTGTCAAAATCCTTTGTAACTTCATTTTTATACACTTCAAGGAATCATTCAAATTTGTTTACCCTTCCTAAACAAGGTCAAAATAAAACTGCCCATTAAATTCACTGATGTAGGTTTAAACCTAGGTAGAACTTAATTTAACTGAATCTATTTCATTACTTTCATGATAAAATTGGAGTAAAAACATGGAATGTGTTTTGTGAACTAAAATTTGGAATGTTTTGCTTTGGTCAGGTGGGGCACGGTTTGCAACTACAACTGGAACATGCGCGCGGCCGAGGTGGCGTGTCACCAGCTGGGCCTGGTGCTGAACCCTGACGACTGGTTTTTGGAGCGCGCGGACATGCCCGAGGCGGGCACGGCCGAGCCGATCGTGTTGGCCAACGTGCAGTGCTTGGAGGACGACCTTGACGTGACCGCGTGCAGGGCCGAGGGCCTCGCCGACTTTGAGAACTCGTGCAGCCACGAAAACGACGTCGGCCTGCGCTGCTACCTGCCCTCGTGGGCCGGAATGCGCTTCGGCGTCCTCGCCGAACGCTCCGACCTCCAGTTCATCACCATCGAGAAGGCCGGTCAGTGTCTCCCCGTCTCAAAAATAACTCTAAATTAGCTGCATTGAGATACATTTTCTGGGGGTTTTCCTAGTCAAAAAGTACCTTAAAAAGGTAGCGTTTATTATTATTTGCACTTGATGCACAAGCGTGAGACCAATTTAATTAGCTTTCAAAAACTTTTACCAAGCTAAATGGGGCAATTTTTGGTGCCAAAAATATCAAATGTTTGGACGATGGTCAATTTTTTTATTGGTTTTTTTGGTGTAAAGCTTTCGTGGAAAAAATTTTTGAGAAAAAAATTTGAATTCAAGACCAGTAGAGAATCAATTTTTTTTTCTAAATAATTTTATTCTAAATTTTAAGGGGAAAAAGTTATAAAAGTAAAAAGTCTGAAAAAAATAAGGTTTTCTGCACTATAGGTTAAAATCATGTGCCTGGAATGCTCAAAATCACCAAGGATGAATTGTGGCTGTTGAAATTTGAAAAACACTAAATGATAATTTTGCACGTACAAAAATTCAGTTCAAAGCTGAATTTAAACTGTCAAGAGAAAATGTCTACATTGGCACGATTCATCCTTGTACAAGGGCAACACCTTGGATGATTTTCTCTCTTGAGGTTAACTTTGTAGAAAAAACCTCATTTTTCAACCTTTAATTTTTTATATCTTTTGTCGCTTTGGATTTAGAAGAAATTTTTCTAGACGTAAAGTATGTAGAATAAAATTATCTACAACTTTTGTCCGCAATATATTTCTCTAAAATGATTTTCCTAAGAGCTGGAGATATAAAACCAATAAAATTGACTTTTGTTCAAACAAATGAAATTTTTGGAGCCAAAAAGTGTCTGAATCAGGAAAACGATGAGGTTATTAAAATTCCTATCAATTGGCGTTGGCCTCATGTTTGTACGAAGAATAGAAAGATTACTACAAAAAATAAAACAATACATCACCTTTCAAAGGTACTTTTTTTATCTAAGAAGGGTAGCGTCATTTGAAAGCCTCGGATAATCTCAGAAAATGTACTTCATTGGCAAAACCTTCAATTTCTTCCCAGTCGAAACCTTTAATTCTTTTGGAGTTTAACTTGGTTGTGCAGGTTTGCTGGACTACTCGACGTCGCGCTTCAAGCCGGCCCTGCAGATGGACCTGGCGCGGCACGCGCTGCACTCGGTGCGCGTCGTGGACAACATGCACGACGGGCTGGGCGTGGTGTACTCGGACCTGTACTCGGCGGACGCGGCCAACACGGTGACCGACTCGGAGTTCAGCGGCAACGCGGGCAGCGGCGTCTCGCTCAGGCAACTCGGCCTCACCCTGAGCGGCTGCACCGTCGAGCGCAACGCCGCCGCCGGCGTCGCCCACGACCCCGAGCTGCCCCACAAGCAGCAGCGCGAACTTGCCGGCTGGTTCAAGCCACCCAAGGACAACGCCTACACGCCCTACAGGTCAGTAACTTATTCCTCCAAGACCCTTTGCGCAACTTAAAATGCACCAGTCGTTAAAATAGATCACGTTTTAAGAGAGACAAACTTTCGTGGATTTAAACTTTAAGATTTTATCATGATACTATTTCTGGGACGTAAATAAAATGACAGAAAAGGTGTAAGTATTTTGCCTTTTTGGACAATTTGACATATTGGGAATCATCGTCACTTTGGATAATCAAAATTTATAATCTAAGAGGGTTGAAAAACGTGGATTTTGAACAATTTTCAAATTTCGGAACTTACTTTGGTGACCTTTTTAAAAGCGATCAGACTAAAAGAAATGGTTTTTCAATTGTTCAACTCTGATAAAATCTGCTTTTTTCAATCCATTCATTGTTGCTTTTAAATTTTTGGCCTAAATCCCGTAAAAGAATTCCAAACTTTGCCACCCTTTGAAGAAGCGTTCATGCTTGAATATTAGCCTAAATAGTTGAACGTTGCCATTGTTATTGAATTTGCAACTTTTTGTTGACAGACCGATCGTGTTGCCGGAGAGCGCGGAGGAGATCGTGCTGCAGAACGAGGAGAGCAAGTACGTGATGACGTCGCGCGTGGCCGGGGGCGCCGAGAAGGGGGTGCGGGTGCACGTGCGGTGCACGCCGGGGTACGTGGTGGGGGTGCAGCTGCTGAACCCGATCCACAACCGCAGCACGGAGACGCTGCTGGTGGTGGACGCGCCGATGGATCGCGCCGACGCGCACGCGTGGGACCTGCGCAGGGACCTGAGCGTCTTCCCCACCGCCAGCAGCTCGTACGGCGTCGTCCTCGACTACAAGAGCGGCGCCGACGCGCTCGGCGGCGCCGTCCTGCTGCTTTCGGCCATCGTCGCGCCCACCCAGAACGTGCCCAACAGGTTTGTACCCTGACGAATGTGTCAAGAAAACTCTCTGACTCGAATCTTTGCAGGATCGTGCGCGGCAAGGTGCCCACCCTGGAGGTGCGCAACTCCAAGATCAGGCACAACCGCAAGGGCGTCGCCGCGCGCTTCTACAACCGCTACCTCAACGACGTGGGCGACCTGTACCTGCGCAAGGCCAACCAGACCATCAAGCTGCTCAACTGCGACATTTCGCACAACCTGGAGGAGGCCATCTTTGTCTACGCGCCCCACTGGGACGTCCACTCCTCTAACATCTCAGAGGTTGGAAAACGTTTTTTATAAAGAATTAAATTGCAAATTTTCCACAAAACTTTTCAACACATCAAAACAAAAATCAAAATATACTGCTCACCAATTTTAAGTTTGTTGCTTTCCTTGTCTATCAATTGTTGAATTGACCTTTAAAGACTAAAGTGATTGGGAAACATGCAAACTGATTGATTTGCTTTCATCATCCCCTAAACAACGGGGAGAAGGTTCAATTTAAATTAAATATTGCAGTTTTTAAACCTAACTTACGTAATTCACCAGTTGTATAATTCAATAACATTGGTTCTTATGACAGACCTATCTTAGAATTATTGACTGTATCGTTTCAATCCCAGGGTTTGTGATGCTAGATGCAAATTTAAAATAAAAAATACGCGTTGGAAAAACTCAAAATTGGTCCAGGTTGAAGTCAGGTGATCGAATATTTGTAAATTAGGCAACCAAATCCAATTCTTGGAGTTTCTGCAATTCTTTGGTCGCCTGACAACCAATCTTGATTTTTCCAACTCCAGTATTTTTTATTTTGCATCTAGTATTACATATCTTAGGATTGAAAAGATAAAGTCATTCCAAGATTGGGCTGTCCTAAGAACCAATGTTATTTAGTTATATGATAAGGCGTTAACTTCAATCATCAATTTTTCCTTTGATGTTTTTGGAGTGACATTATTAGAAATAATTCAAATATTTTTATTTTGAGACTTAATTATTTCTTATGTTATAATCTGTGCTATGAAAAATTAATTTTTTTTTCCAAAAGTATGAAAATGTGATTCATTTTAAAAATATATGGGATTTTAATGAGATCGGAATATTTTCAACATCATTATTTTGAAGTCTCGTTACCAATTTTCAATTTGAACCTTCGACTTTTATTTAATTATTATATCCATAAATTCAACAGTATTGAAAAAATGTCCATTTGCGTTTCTTGAGAATAAAAATGACTAAGGTAGAAATTTCAAACAGGCACAATTAAAAAAAAGCTTATTTATCTTGTCATTTAAATTAAGGATACAATGAGGGTGATCCAAAAGGCTAACTTGGCCCAGGCTAAATTAACCTGGTCCGGGCTAATTAAATCCGCCATTCAATTTTGCTGGTGGGCGAAGTTAGCCCAGGGCTAAGTCAAGTTAGCCTGGGCCAGGTTAGGCTTTTGGATCGCCTTCATTATTTTTACTAAATTGTTGATTGTTATGATAGATCAAGTTCATGATAAACGGGAGTCTGATCACGGACAACGGGCGCGGCATCACGCAGTTCAGCCGCGACCTGCGCAGCTCGAACAACCTGTTCCACTGGGTGCTGCAGGACAACACGGTGGAGCGGAATGCGGGCGGCGGATTCCACGTGTCACTGCCGTACGTGTGGCAGTACGACGAGAACTTCACGCACTCGCTCTTCTTGGACAACAACACGTTCCGCAACAACCGCGACTTCCGCTTCGTGGTCGACGGCCACTTCGCGCACTTCAACCTGACCAACAATCGGTTCGTGGACAACGCGTGCAAGAGCGGCCTGGTGTCGGTGCGCGGTATGGAGAAGCAGATGCGCCTCGAGGCCAACGAGATCCGCAACAACGTGGGCAAGTTCATGGTCGAGTTCCGCGTCGACAGCCAGTCCGAGATCCTCGGCGAGGTCGACGCCCTCTTCCGCTTCAACCGCGTCCAGGGCAACCGCGCCGGCCTCTCGCGCCGCCTCCAGAAGTTCACTGACCCCACCTTCACGCTTGGCTTCAATGGCATCCAGAAGGTCAAGGTCAACAGGAACCTCTTCGGCGACAACCAACTCGACTACGAACTGCTCGCCGGCATCAAGACCGCCAAGATCGACAACAAGGTTTGTTTTGTTTTCATCTCGTCACTTCAAAGAATCAAAAGTGGAGTTCTAAGAAATTTTCAAAGCTATAATAATTATATATTACTGTATATTCAGGGTCATTTTGACACTCGGAATTTTTTGCTGCTCTTACAGAAGCAAAATAATTTGTGGTTTTTTTTATTTTTTATTTATTTTTTTTTTATTGAAGAAATTCAAATATAGTAAAACTTTCATAACTCTACATATATCAGAGCTAGAAGAAAAGTCCAGAAATTAAAATGACCCCCTTGATCTCCTCTTTCAATCGATATCACACTTATTGTTAATGAAATAATTGTGATTAAGTCAAGGGTTATCGGTCTTTAAGGTCCAAGAATATGGTTAAGATTGATTGACCCTGCCAATCAAAAATCTTTCGCCGTGCTATGTAGTCTGGTGTTCTAAATTCTGAAGGTTTCTTTGACGGAATTCCAGCGTAGAAATCTCCTCAAGCTTTGAAATCTCCTTTGATTGCAGGTGAACGTGGCCGAAAACTGGTGGGGCACGGCCGAGCTGGGCAAGATCAAGGAGCGGATCTTCGACTTCGACGACTGGAACAACCACGCGGTGGCCGAGTTCCGGCCGTACCTTCTGGAGAACGACCATCAGGGTTCTCTGTCGTCGCCGTGGGAAGCGCCGACGGCCGCGGCGGCCTTGGCCGACCACCTTGGCGGCCGCCTTACCAAGTCGATAACCCTGAGCTTCAGGACGCGGCCTTACCTGGTCAAGTCGGACGTGACGGTGATGCCAGGGGTCACCCTTACCATCGCCCCGGGCTGCGTGCTCGAGTTCGCGCCCAACGTGGGCATCCTGGTGCTGGGCGTGCTCAGGGCTCAGGGTCGTCGCGACCAGGAGATCGTGATGCGGCCGCAGACGCCCTCCCAAGGGTAAGCAGCCGTCCGAAAGGGTAATTCTTAGTAATCGTGGGTGTGACGCAGGGAGCAGGCGGCGCGGGAGGCGAAGGAGTACTTTGTGGCGCGGCCCTCGGACTCGATCCGGCTGTGCACAGGGCCGAGTTGCGCGGGCAACGCGAGCGAGGGCTTCCTCGAGTACTTCAACCGGACGACGCTGCAGTGGGTGCCCGTGTGCGACTCGCGCTTCACCGAGCGCAACGCCGAGGTCGTTTGCCGCGAGCTCGGCTTCGACCCGCTCAACGTCCACTCGCACCACGGCCCCAGGGTCGAGTTCCACTCCAACTCGCTCACCAGGATTTGGTCCTGGCCCGAACCCCTCCAGTGCTCAGGTGAGTGACCCTTTTATTTCAAATTCGAGGAAATTGTTCTCATTTGCAACAGGCGACGAGCCGCGGCTGGAAGACTGTCCGGTGCGTCTGAACGGACAGCTGTACGGACACCGGCACGAGTGCGCGTGGAACAGCGAGTTCGTCTTCATCCACTGCGGCCGGCGCAACCTGCAGCCAGGTCTCAACTACTGGGGCGGCGTCAGGTAACGATCCCTCTTGAACACCAACTCCTTTCAAAACTACATACTTTTTATATATCCTGCGAAGGTTCGCGTTTCCGGACTTTGAGTACAACTTGTACGAGCACCGCATCCACGACTCAGTGACGCACGAGACTACCAAGAAGGAGGAGTCGGTTCTCGAGTTTGTCAACATCACGGGGGCGGGGGTGTTGCACGGAGAGAAGGCCCCCGCCGTGCAGAGCATCGTCCGCTCACCGCGCCTCTCGCACCTCAACCTCAACCAGAGCGCCTCGCACGGCATCAGCCTCGTGTCCCCCACGGAAACCATGAGAATGCGCTTCATGAGGTAACAGTTTATATTGGCAACTTTTGGGTTTAAAATTAGGGGAAAAGGATTGATTCGTCAACTTGCCTCAAGTTTGTCGAGTGCGCCACGAAGCATGCAACCAAATCCAGCCAATCTATCGTTTGATGATTGGAAAATACTAAAAATGATGTGATATCCTGTTAATCACTTTTGATATCGCAAAGTTCTCAGTAATATTTTATGCTTATAACAATCAATTTTTAAGATGTCTAGGTCTAGGAATCAAATGCACATAAAAAAACTTCAACCTCTTTTCTGGAACTTCATTAACCTCTGAAAAGGTTTTTTATTTCAACAGGTCTTTTAAGAATTTTTTTATTACTGCTGTTGATGAGAATTTTAATATTTTGGTTTCATGCAAATTGATTGCTAAATCTCTAGAAAAAATTATCCCAATAAATCAAATAAATCAGAAGAAGAAGAAGGCAGAAAAATGAGAATATTTACCAATTTCCAATGTTTGGGCAAAACTTTGGCGCTGGAAAAGTAGAAATTATTTGCATACTGAAAACATATCAACCCGCAATAGATCAACTCTGATCATTTGTTGGAATCCCACAGAAGAATATTTTGTTAATGTGAAATTTGTTTGATTTCAGAATCGTGGACTCGCTGGGTGTGGGGATGTCGGTGGTGTCGCTGACGGGGGAGGGTCGCGAGAGCGCGGAGAGTTCGTTCGCGCCGCTGAAGGAGGTGCCGCTGTCATACGGACTGTTCAGCATGATCGACATGTGCGACTCGCAGAAGGAGGTGGTGATCGAGGAGCGGGTGTTGCTGTACTACAAGTACGACAACAACCCGGTCAACTGCGTCAAGATTCTGACGAGCGTGTACCGCGCCAAGCCTTTCGGCTTCCGCCTGCTGCAGTTCAACCTGTTCAACTCGACGGGCAAGCCGGGCCGGCCGGACAGCATCTCGCTGTTCGACGGCGACATCTACAACGTCAGCACCACCCTGCTGGCTGAGATCACGGTGGGCGGGGCCAACGAGAAGCGGCTCTTCCGCACGCGCGGCCCCTCGCTCAGTGTCAAGGTGTTCGCGAACGGCGCCAGCGCCGTGCACGGCTTCGTCGCCGAGGTCGTCACGCTGCCCATCTCGGCCATCGGCTTTGACCGTGACACCCAGCACAACGTTTCCTACTCGGTGTTCAGGGACAACCGCCAAGGCGCCCTCCACTACGCCACCGCCGGCGAGGTCAACCCGGTCGTCACCCTCGAGTGGTCCCAGTTCGACCGCAACTGCCTTAAGCTCTACGGAAACTTCACCACCTGCAAGGCCGCCGTCGCCATTGACGTGCAGAACACGCAGAACGTCTACTTCAGGGTGAGCAAATCAGAATTGATTGCTTTCACGGGACACTCATATTTAGATTTTTGAAAATTTAAAAATGCTTTTTCAGCGTCCCGTGTGGTCTTAGAACAAAAATCAGGGTAACGTTGAACTCGTCTTGTCAGCCTCTTCAACTTTGCTGTTGATTACAAAATCTTAGCCCTCGAGTCAAGATCGTTTTAGGTGGCCTTTGACCTAAAATTTATTTCAAGCGCACTAAGAGAGCGATTCCTCCACTCCCAAAGCTGTCGAATATTTCTCGACAACGATGGATAACTTTTAATGCGTTCTTGAAACTCGGAAGGGGCCAGAGATAATGAAAAAAAATTGCTGGTTTGTTGATTCCAATTAATTTGGCCACGCTACAAACAATTGAATTTTTGCCTAAAAGTAAAAGAAAATTGTATTTGATTCATTTGGCTGTCAAATTTTTCTCAGCAAGGTTAGATGCCATTTTATGCGTTCTTGAAACTCGGAAGGGGTCAGAGATATTAAAAAAAAATCTGGTTTGTTGAATCCTTTTAATTTGGCCACACTAGAAACAATTTAATTTTGTACCTACCCTTAAATATAAGCAAATTTTATTTCATTCATTTAGCTGTCGAATTTTTCTCGGCTCGGGCAGATGACATTTTATGCGTTCTGAATAATAAATATCCATAATAATAATTTCAAAGATTAAAATTTTCAATTCGCATTGACTCACTTTTGCTCTTTTAATACCTTTAGAGGTTGACGTGGCTTTTTTTTGCTAATAATTTGTGGTTTGCAGAACAACCTGGTGCGGTTCAACCAGGGCGGTCTGTCAATCCGGGCGGACTCGCGGGGGTCGGCGACCTCGCTCAAGGGCTTCGTGCACAACAACCTGTTCGCGGACAACGAGAACCGGCCGACGATCTACGTGGAGGGTCGGCAGAGCAGCCCCTACCAGGAGGTCACCATCTACCGCAACTACTTCACCAGGAGCAGCGTGCCCTACGACAACGTCATCATCCTCAAGCAGGTCGTCTCCAACTTCACCTTCAACTACCTGCACAACAACCTGGGCAGGCACATTCTCGAGGTGTCCGGCTTCGAGAAGGTGCGCCTCCCCATCTACCAGACCACCTCCCACAACGGCTTCTACGAGTGAGTTCCTTCAATTTTAAGTCTCTCCCTGTTTTTCAAGTTTATTTTAAATCATGTTGATTGCCCGATGCAATCAAAACCAGGTTTTGAAAGAAAAGGTTATTTCAACTTTTAAATTTTAAAACTTGTTCTCTTTGAACAGAAACTACGCGATCGACTTGGAGTCGCGCGGCACTATCATCGCGGGCACCGCAGGCCAGCATTACGTGGACAACATTCTGCTGAACCCCGCCAACGACTACGAAATCGTCACAGTCAACCGATCCCTGTAAGTTTCTCTCCTTAAACTTTGTCTTTTTTCAAAAACCAGCCCCAAGACTAACTCATTTTATTCAAACGAAATTCTAACTTTCCATGACTCGCGGCCGACAGGGCGGGCATCAACAGGTAAGCTGGAAGCCCTTTGTCCTGTGCTGCTTCTAGTGTGCTTTTGTCTTGTTGTTGTTTTTTTTTTCACCGCGCCCGAGGGGGGCTGAACTTGGGCCTCCCTCAGCCTTTTTTGACGCACCGCTCGCCCTCTCAGTGTCCGCGTGCTTTTGCCAAATTTGAAATGGAATCGAGGTTGAGATTTGAATTGTGATTCGCAGCAGCCTGGACGTGTGGAAGACGCCGATCGACGCGCAGCACAACTGGTGGGGCTACAACAACTCGCTGGCCGTGATGAGCCGCATCAAGGACCGGCGCGACGACCTCGACCTGCTCGAGGTCGACTTTGAGCCCTTCCACATGTCCAACCGCACCATCCTCAGCGGCAAGTGTCCCCCCGGCTGGACCCTGGTCGCCGACACCTGCTACATTTACATCGGCGCGCCCATGACCTTCGCCGAGGCCAAGGACTTCTGCAGGGTCAGTTTCCCATTTGCTATAATTTCTTTTTACTCAATTTACTCGGTTCTTTCCCGTTTATTTTCTAATTAAGGCGATTCTTTTGATGTTAACAACATTTGAAATGAAACATTGGATTGATAATTTTCCAGATTTTATCAGGGTTGAACTATTGCGGGTTCAAGTATGAAAAACCATTTCTTTTTGCCTTCTTCAAATAGCGCTAAAGTATCTGAAAATTGGTAAAAAAAAAAAAAACTTTCACCCTCTCAGGCTCTTAACTTACGATTAACTAAAGTGTCGATGAATATTTTAGTCAGATTTTGTTTCCCAAGATCTCAAAGTATCAAAAAAAAAGTAAAAAACCTTTTCCTTTTCTGGAATTTTTAAATAGCCTGTTAACACAATAAAAAAACTATTAATTTTGAGGTTGAGAAAACGTCAGAAGAGGTTTTCTTGCTGTTAAGGATACTTTGACATCTTGGGAATCGAAAGCTTTCTACAATTATTTTCTTCAAATTATTTTTACTTAGCGTGTGTTTTTCTGTTCTAATTAGAGTAGTGTCTGTGTGTTGTAAAGCGTAAAGCAGTTGCGGAGTTTCCATTATAAGAGGTTTTAGTTTTACGCGATTTTACTGAAACTGTGCTAGAAAAACGTGGCTTTAAATAATGGAATAGATGAATAAATACCAAATAGTTCAAAAAAATCAACAACTTAATTAAATCCCGGAAAATCAAGGAAAACAGAGCAACGTAACTGGCCTGGATTTGATATCGCCCAATTCCAAAATATACTGCCCCTTCGGAACTTCAAAGAGGGTTGAAAAACATGGATTTTTTTTTATCAATTTTTGATCTTCCATCCTTTCTTAAAAAGCAATGGGGCTAAAATAAATTAATCATTTGCAATCCATTGTTGCATTTCAATTTTTGTCAAAAATTCCTTGACAGAATCACCTGTTGTTCGAACTGATGAAGACTCATTTGCCCTTTTTTAGTCGGACAACGCAACAATGCCATACGTGATGGGAAATTACTACGCGCTGTACCAGTTCCTGCGGCACCAGCAGCAGCACTACATGTACTACGACCGCGTGTGGGTGCAGCACCTGAACCGCATCAACCGCTGCACCGCCTTCACGTACCAGACCATCGAGGAGGACCACTGCGATCAGCTGCTGCCCTTCCTCTGCGAAATCGGTCTGTTTTTCCGCTTTTCAAATTTTTTGTATTGACGTTTTTGTCCCGAAGACCCAAAGGTATTCATCGACCCGTACGCGTGGACGCAGGACGTGGTGGCGATGGCGGTGGTCGGCTCCATCGGGCTGCTGCTCGTGCTGGTGCTGCTGATCGCCGCGCTTTGGTACACAAAGTCCAAGCGGCGCCACGTCGAACGCCTCGAGCGCCGCAACTCGATCCGCGCCTCCATGCACTCCCTCCGCTCCATCAACTCCTCCCACGGATTCGCAGAGCTCGGATACAGACGTGCAGCGGTCAGTCCTAATTATTTAAACCAACAATTCATTTACTGTCTCATTTTGGATGTAATTTAATCTAGATAACAAATACCAAGATTTCCATTTTATTGTCTTCAACGATTTAGCTTTTAAATGCAACAACCTTTGTACGGCACTTTCTATTTAATTTTGGTCCAGAGTATATATTTTAACAATAATTGGCAATTTGGTCAAATTAACAAAATGATTGGAAGCAAAGTTAAATCTTCGAGTCTTCGATAGGTTAAATTAATTGCCTGATTTGGATGATTTTAGGCGCAGGCGCGTTCGACGTCAACGCTGGCAACGAACGTGCGCGAGTACAAGCGGATGAACGGGAGCGTAGACTCGATGGACAAGTCGCAGCTGAACGAGTCGTCGGTGGAGGGGGCGGACACGCACTCGTACGACATCTACGAGGCGCACAACCCGCACGCGTTCAACGTGTACGCGGAGGAGGGGAAGCAGGCGCCCTTCCCCTCCACCCAGGGCGGGCCGTCGGCCTTTGACCTCGCCTTCCGCAACGAGGGCTTCAAGGACAACTCCACCTTTGCCTCGCGCGACCCCCTCCACCCCTCTGTCAGCTACCGCGCCTCCCCCTCCGACTATGACGACTCCACCCTCCCCTGCGGCGGCCGCTCCTTCTACCCTGAGCAGAACAGGGAGCTTGACGAAACGGTCAGTTTACCAAAACCAAGAATTTAGAGGATTTGATATTCGGAAGTAGAAAATTGGCTGTTTTATATTTTAAATGTTCATCCTTGTTCATGAGGCAAATAAAATTTTCTGCATCACTTAATTAATTGATTCGGGTGTGATTTTCAGGTGAGCGAGTTCCAGAGCGAACTGCGCGGCGAGTCGTACACCCCGTCAACACTGCCTGACCCGCCCTTCTACCCGAGCCACTCGTCGCCTGACCCGTACTACTACAACGGCCACGACGACTTCCCCGAGCGGCCCAAGAGCCACGTGCTGCTTGAGACAGACCTGGACTCGCAGGCGGCGCCGTCGATGGCACCGCCGCTGGCGCCGCCCCGCTCCAAGAGCGAGGCGCTGCTGGAGACGACCTTTGACTTCCAGCCCTTGCAGCCGGCGACGCAGGGCGACTTCCTCAGCAGGGCGGCGCGCAGCAAGAGCCAGCCCCTGGAGACGGCCATGTGATCAAGACTGACCCTCTCTTGTGATGACCACGCCCCCCACTTGTTATTCCGACAAACCGTGCATCAAAGATCTCTCTGTTTCGCGACAGTATTATTTTTTATCTACACCGTCTTTGCCAGACGTATTTTTGATAATATACATGTACATACCTTCGCAATCACATTTTCTAATAAAATCTAGCGTTTTATTAAATTTTTAATTACGGCCTTTGCTTTTCAATAACACCTCATGCCATTGCTTCTTCTAATTCTAGCAAAGAATACAATTGTTTTCATCATAGAGAAGAAACACTTTAATTTCAATTGCAATTTCTTGAGGCTTGATTTAAAGAATTGCATTTGGGGTGAAAACCGTAATTTATTTTGCCACCTTTTTATATTAATCTTCGTTGATTATTTCGCGTAAACAAATATTCTTTTATTATTTGAATTATTCGTGTGAAAGAATTGCAAAGTTATGCAACCGGCAGCACACGTGCGTTGCGCCGGTTGCATTTCGCTGAAAGGCAGGCGTTCCAAAGGAGACTTCAATGCACGCAATAGCATAGAAACCAAAGTAACAACTCCGTTGCCATGGCGACGGTGACTATTGTCGTTTCCCTTAGCAAACGAAACCGTTGCTGCCAAATTCTGTTACACAACAAGTCGATTGTTGCTTTCAAATATAAAGCGGCGACAATTGGAATTCGCGTCAGACGTTGTAAGAATGCAGCCAAAGAAGGTTGAAAACAAAGTGAGCTGCATCGCCGAGTGGCCAATTTCGACGGCCGCCTTAAAAAACTGGATGACCTGCAGGCCGTCGAGAAGTTGAGCTCAGGATGCTGCGGCAGGTAAGGCTAAAAAATTCATAATTTTTGCAATTGTAATCTCGGGCTAATAATTGATTAAATTTGAAAATTTGCCAGTTCATAATTTGAACTGTCGTAGAAAGAATTCTCAAATAAAGGCTGCGAATTTAAATTTGTTGATGATTAACGTATCGAAATTTGAGAATTTCCAATTATAAGTCGTTGTAAAATTTGAATTTGATGAAAATTCTTGTTAAGAATTTTAAAGTTCCTGTTTGAAAATTTTCAAATTTAGGGCAAGTTCACACTGAAAATGTGAGAATTTTTCCAATTAAGATTTTTTTAAATTCTTATGAGGATATTAAGTTTTCCTTAATGAGCGTTTTAATTAAAGGAAGTATTTTTCCAGAAGTGAAGGTTGGGGGTTGACAAATTAATTGTTGTAACGGTTTTTCAGGCATTTTTAAAAAATAAGTTAAGAATTTTGAACTTTTTTAATTTGTGAATATTTGAATGTTTGAGGAAAGAATTCTTCACTTAAAGTTGTGAATTTAAAGTTGTTGATGATTAACGGGCTTAAAATTGAGAATTTTCAATCAAATTCGTTGGAATATTAAAATTTGATTAAATTATTATGACGAATATTGGAGTCCCTGTTCGTGAAATTTTGAATTAAGGGCCAAGTTCACACTGAAATTTATTCCAGAATTTTTTTTTCTTTTTCGAAAAATCACAGTGTGGGAACGTTTAAAAATAAGTTTAAAAAAGAACCGAACAATCGCTTCATGAATGTTTTGGGTATTTTTGAAAAATTCTTATTTAGAAACTTGATTATATTAAGATTTCACTGATGAACATTTTTAAAATGCAAGTATTTTTGCAGAAATGAAGATCATGTGATGGAAATATATTTTTGTAACGGTTTTTTATGCATTTTTTAAAAAATTCTTTTCTGCAGGAAATATAAATTTGTTTAATTGCAAATTGTATTAGAAAGGTATGAGGAAAGAATACTTTACTTAAAGCTGCGAATTTTAAGTTTTTGATGATAAACGTTCACATATAAGTAGATGACATAATTTAGTTTATATGAAAATTTAAATTTCTAAAAAATTCGTATGAGAATATTGAAATGTGTACCTGATTGTAAAATTTAAATCCTGTGGTTAGTAAAACGAAAAGGATTTTGAGGGATTTTTGGAGTGGAATTTTCCTTTGTCAAGGATTAACAAAGATTTTTTTATCGGAGCGTGTTTATTGAAAACTGGAAAGAATTCTTCACGTGGAAATTTGAAGAATTAACAAAAATAAATGAAAATAATTTTAAACAAACTGAATTATTTATGCGCTTTAGGAAAATTCTGCTTTTGAAATTTGAGAATCAATTTCATTGTTGAAAATTTTAAAATCTATGTTTTGTTGATGAAATGAAAAATGAGTGTTGAAAATTGTTTGTTGTAAATGTTTTTTTGAGTATTTTTTAAACATTGTTTTCCAGAAATTTGAAATTGTTGAAACGGGCCGCCCTGGCTGACAAATTATAGAGCCGCGGCAATGGATTGGTGATCTACTATGCCAAGGTGAGTTGCTTCATGTATGAACAAATTTTGCATCCCAATATAAAAAAAGAGAATTTTTAAGAACAAAAAAATTAAAGAAATTCTTTGAAAACATTTTTGGTCGTTTGGAAAACTTTTTGTGAATTATTTAAGAGCAAAAAATATCTTTTACTGCAATTTAAGAGTGCCAACTAGAGAAAGGTTTAACCTTTATTCACTACAAACGTATGATGAAAAGTTGGCAAACATCAATTGTGCACTCTGGATTTCTTTCCAGGAGAGAGCAATGCGACGCACCCCAGCCTTTATATAAATAAAATAAAAATCGTGTCTAAGAATAAGGACGGCGAGGTCGCCCTGTCGCGCCTTAATTTTGTTTGAATAATAAACTTGCGCTTTCGTCTGTTTTCCTCGTCTATCAGGATTTGTCAGTTTATGTCGCACATGATTACTCTTCCTCTCATTGTCAGGCAAATTAAATGCCTGAAAAGATGATGTCAAAGTTTTTAAGAAACCGATCAAGATAAATATTAGTTTGAATCAGAAAAAATGCCAAAGCGCATAAGGGATGCGCACTGGTCTGATTTAAGTTCAATTATGACATATATATTATAATATTAAAAAAATGAATAAATTAAATTCCAACATTGTGTTTAAAACAGACAACTTTTTGTACCAACAACTTTTTTTATCGTGAATTAATGATATTTAATTAAAATTTTCAACACTAGTTAGCTAATAAAAATATTAGGCTTTGATTCCTGCATTTTTTTTTTTAAATCATCGAGCAATGGTGTTGATAGCAATAAGTCGTTTTTCAAAGCAGACGATTTTACTTTGCCAACCTTTCAAATTTAAAACTGAACATATGTTAAACACAATATATATTATTAATTTTGTAATTTATCAATAAACATGGTTTTTATTTGTTGGTCCACTCGTTGGCTTGTTACTTGTAAAAAAATACCCCGCTTGTTTAGCAGCAGGCGGCGTTTGTTCCGAGACAGAGCGCCAGACAAGCTGTCCTTCAAACTGGCTTTTGCCAAAGTAGCGCGCTCAATAAATCCTGTATAGCAGATAATCAAAATAAAAAATTCAACTAAAATTTATTATTAAATTCGTTTTTGTAAATGCTAATCTTCAGGTTGAAAATTATTTTTTTATTAAAAGTAAACACTCTTTTCAGTCCTTTTATCCTCCTGCGAAATGATAAGCAAGTCAAGTCCGGTTGTAGAACGGTCTACAAAGTTATGAAGCTACTTGAATTAAATGTGCTACGACCAAAGTAACAAATTTTTGGTTGCACTAGACGCAAACACGGCGGCGTTTCGTGAAGCAGGACAACAAAATCGACCTGCAGACGCTGCCCCCTCGACAGCGGCCAACGAAGAGAGTCCCCCAGACCGTTATGACCGGGAACTGCGCGATGACGAGCACGGTGAATTTCATCCTTGCCCCGCTCGTCCATTATCGCGTACGTTGACTCGCTTTTTATGAGCTGCGGTATTTATTGCATGTATGTATTTCAGAACACTCGGGCTTTGAAGAACTTGACCTCCGACGCGACCGACAAAGACATCTATCTGCGAGATGCTTGACCACTTCCGTCGGAACAGAGGCAAAATCTCCCTTCAGTCGGAGAGGGCCCGAGTTCGAGCAGTTCTCAGACTGTGAGTAATTTTCACAACGATAAGTCACAATATTTACAACTCTTGTACGCAGCAAACCCAAGGTCGAGAAGAAAAGCCGCTCGACCGGTGTTTCCAACGTGGAGGTCTGGGTGAGGGAACTGAGGGACGTCTTCCGGATCCGCACTGTCAGGGCAAGCAAGGGCGTGTTTCTGACCTGCGGCAGGTCTCGCCCCCTGCCAAACACCGGCAACCTGACCCTGGCCGACTTCGTGCGGATCACGGACCCCACCACCAGCCAGACGGTCAGGCACTATTGCACCTCGGTATTATTTACATCGTAATGTTTTTCAATGCTAATTTATGTCATAAAAAATAGTGCCGGACCGTCAAGGCCGTCAGGCTGGTCCTCGTTCTAGCCAGCGACGCTCTAGTCATCGAGAGCACGGCTGCCGAGCGATTCGGCATGCGGCTGACGAGGAGCGACCCCTCCGAGCTGCTGGAAGACCTTCCGCAGAAGGTGCGCATCGCCGGCAAGTCGTGGCGCCTGTGCACGACATGTAAGTGCTATTTTGTCACACACGCGCAAAATTAGTTATTAATTAACGCATTTCAGACTGCGGCATCCACGGCAGAGGCCTGTGCCACCAGTTTGTGCTGCACAGGCGTCAGGACGGCCAGGTGGCGATGACTTGCGACTCGGACCCCACCATCCGCAGCTGCACCTTTGCCAAGTACGACGAGGAGGGCTACGTTCCCAAGAAAGTGGCCTTCGACATTTCCTACGCTCAGGACATCCAAGTGGACGAAAAAGGTACCATTTTTTTTATGTACAACCATTATCCCTCCATAATAAGTGTCCCACTGACGAGCCCTCCTCTACATCAAATGCAACACTTTGAATTTCATGTTTCAGGTCGAGGGCCGCGAGGCGAACGCCCTGAGCAGCAGGTCCGAGTCCAGGCGGCACAAAGCGGAGTCCCCGACGAACGTCGCCGCCAAAATATCCAGCGCGGACACCGAGACGTAGCGTCGGGGAACATGCAGGAGGAGGTGGCCACCGAGCTGGAGCTTGATTTTTGGCAATACAGCAACGAGTTGGCAGAACAGACGCAGCGGCAGAAGCAAAACGCGTCGCAGTACCTGGAGGGCGAGTTGGACGACACGGCCGCCAGCGAAGAGCGCGCCAGTGCCGCCGCCAAGCCCCGCCGCCGACCCGACCCTAAGCGTCAACACCTCCAGCAGCAAGACATTCTCCTGGTTAGTCTCATCTCGAAGCGAAGCGTGCTATATGAAATTAAATTCCAATCATAAAATAAATAAATTGAAATAAATTATGTATCAATCTGCGGTTCGAATGATGAAAAGAAAGGTAATTTTAAAACTTAAAATGCGACCTGTGACAATTTCAACAAAATCATCCTGCATTTTAAAAACTAAAAATATTAAGACAAAACAATAATTTGAGTGTTCAAGAAACGAAATGAACAAACAGTGAAATTTTTTGCCTATAATATAAAAAATTAAAATATTTTGCACTTGTACGCGCTGCAAATGGAGCACTCTCGAGGCGGAGGAGACGTACTTTAACGTAGAGAACGAGCGGCTGATCGGCGAGCACCGATTTGTGCAGTCGGAGCAGGCCCTGCGCGCCATGCAGGAGGCCTTTGAGTGGCAACGTGCCGATGCCGAACTGCGCCTCAGCGAGGCCCACAGACGCCCTGCAGGCCTCGGCCAGGGTGCGCCTGGTGGGACAGCCGAAGGCGGCCGCGGACCGTCAGGTCGCCACCCTGACCAGCAGTTGCGAGAACACGCGGTGCCAACTGGAGCACCTGAGGCAGGGAGACGCCGCTGAGTAGGCGCTAAGAATAAATTATTACTGAAAAAATTCCATTTCAACGAGTTTATTCGCAGATACATGAACGAACCTTTCCATGTACAATTTAAATTGAATTTGGCACTTATGCTTAAAACTAAATCAACCCTGCCAGGGTAAATGCCCTATTGAGCGTTTCCTTCACTTATAATCAAAGAGATAAAATATTGTCGCGCGTTCTAAGTAATAATCAAGTCTTGCCTCGGAATTAAAAGTTGTCTGGTCTGTGAAGTCAGTCTGCAGCTTTGATTTTGCCCTCAAACTTCTCGACGATGTTAAGGGTGACGAGGACGACGGCGGCGGCGGCCCAGAGTAACACCGCGCCCACCCAGCAGGGTCCTCGGAAGGGCGAGGCGAAGGCGCGGCTCTCGGAGGACGAGACTCCAAGCAGCCTTTGCGAGTGCGAGCGCGCGCACCACACGAGCAGCGCGGGGATGACGTACTGCACCCCCGCCCCCGCGTACGTCCCAGTCACGCCCACCAGCACCGACAGGTCCATCGTCATGAACGCTACCCCCAGCGGAGGCAGCACCGCCACCAGTGCCAACACGCCTGCAAATCGAAAGCAATTTTAGTAATTTGTCAAGGTACAATTTTCTTTACATCAACAGGAAGCAGAAGTAAACAGGGTCCTTAAATAAGTACGCAAACCTTTGACCTGCAATTCCGTTCCCTAGTCAAGAGGAAGGGCGTCTCATTGAAAACTACTTTAGAAAAGATGAGCTATTTTTTATAACGAGAAATTATTAAAATTTTTAACAAACTTGTAAATCTGAAGCCGGTTTAAAACTCGACAGCTTTGGGAATTCCTCTGAAGTATTTCCCTCCAACCTGTCATCAAAATCTGACAACGCCAAGCCAAAGGGTGGATGCCTATTTATTTATAGAACAGGGCCCACAAATATTTTGTAACTTACTTTTGCCTTCCAAAACGTAAATATTGGAAATCGAGTTTGGAAATTCAGGGCGAAAATAAAAAGTTACCTTTGAAGGGGCCGTTGGCGAGGGCGGGTGGCGCGAGGGCGCGCAGGTTGGAGCGCAGGGTGACGGCGACGACGGGGAAGGTGGTGCTCAGGGTGAGCACGGGAAAGAGGGCGAGGAAGTAGCCAAGGGGCTGGCCGGGCCGCCAGAAGACCAGGGTGTACAGGTCCTCGAGGTGGGCGAACGCGAACACCCCTGTCAGCGCCAGCAGCAGGTAGAAGGCGGCCACGAGGACGTAGTCCAGGCACAGCCACCGCTGCAGCCGCGCCTTGTCCGAAATTGGCGTCAGCAGCCCTGTCGAAAAAATGTTTTAAGAAAAGGTTTTTCAAAGGTAAGATGACAGGCAGGGACAACCGACCTTGAAGACCTCAATGGCCTTGCGAGGAGGTTTTCATAAATGTGTAGTTCCACCCCATTGCCTCAAAATTTATGGCTTTAAAGGGACACTCTAATTTGGATTTTGGAACAAATTAAAAAGGTTCCATGGTCACTGAACAAATATCGGGTGACCTCAAGACCTTTGACCTCAAATTTGAAGGTTATCCCTCCAATTATATTTCAATTCTAAAATAGCCATTTTGTAGAGAGTAAAATGTAACGTTGATGGGAAAATAAACCAGATAGCGTGTCTTTATACAATTAATAAAAAAAAAATGTGCTAATGGTTTATTTGGGTCATTTTTTAGTAAAATATATTTGAGCCTCTGCAACTTTTTCCCTGAGCAAGATAGTCCAAAGTATCTCATTACAAAGAGAAATTGCCTTGAAATTACCAATCTAAAACATATTACACGTTTTGACCAGGTCAAAAAAGGTCATTTGCCCCGGTGACCTTAGACCTTACCACAGTTGATTTTTTCATCAAGTGTGACACAGTGATGGACAGAGGACACTGAGGCGGTCATTAAGGTACCCAGAATTCTGCTTTAGCTCCAACAAAAGTTGATTTATTTAAAAAAATATGCAAATGTTCACGTGAAATAATTAAAAATGTTGATTTCTCAACTTTTGCTAGAGCCACTTTTAATTTCTAAATGAATTAAAAATCGAGGGTTGGTACCTGGGAGGGAGTGGTGGCACATGAAGGAGTAGACGCAGGCGCCGAAAAGCGCGGGCACGCCGGCGAGGGCGGCCGCGGGCGGGTGGTTCTGGGGGCCGTCGGCCACCAGGCGGCTGCTGGCGAGGCCGATCATGGTGCCGAAGGCCGTCCAGCGCACGGCCGAGGTGGCCATCTGCAGGTACTTGGTCTTCTGCACGTTGAAGAAGGCGAACGGCCCGACCAGCAGCAAGAACGCGCCCAGCAAACTCCGATACACCAACATCCGGCTCGCCGTCCGCCACCCCCCGCTCTCCGCCTCCCCCTCTTCTCCCTCCACAGGCCAGCAAGCCGCCCACTCGGGCACGCTCGTGTTAACGCTGCCATTCACCACGTTCAGGGTGCTGCAAAATCATAAAAAAGCAAATTATTTCTTTTTACACCAAGAAAGAAATCAATTGTACTTGAAAATCTATTTATGGAAATTGTATAAATTATATAGTATAATTTTGTGCACAATATTGTTTCTCAGCCTTTCTTTATCATGCAATCAATACAAATGTCAGGCTCTCAACTTAAAAAAAAAATGACCTTTTAAACGCCACCAAACCTAGTGAAACCATTGTTGTAATGTAATGATTTAGCTGATTTAGCTAACATAATAACTTTATGATTTAAAAAGGGTTCCTTTATAAAATGGAAAATATAGGATATATTCCATTTTTTTTTATTAATTAATCTTATTTTGACTAAGAGCTTTTTTCGAAAAATAAAAATTTCCTATTTAATAAATTAAGTTGTTTAAGTAAATTTCCGTACCAAATGACGTCAGTCATGGATTTGCAGATGGCGGCGGCGTAGATGGCCAGGTCTCCGTACAAATAGACAACGATGCACAGGTAGAAGAGGACGCGGCCCCCTGTTGGGAAAGCAAAAGTGAAAAGCAAAGTTCAGGTTGAGCGGGGAACTCACACTTGCTGAAGAACAGGCTGGCCATCTCACCCTGAGGACAAACAAAGGTCAACCTTGCTTAATGGTCAGTTGCGCAGACACTTACCAGTTCGACCTTCTGCTCGAGGCAGAAGTAGGCGAGGGAGGTGTGGCCGTCCCGCTGCTCCACCAGAGGCTCGTCCTCCTCCGCAGGCTGCTCCTCGCCCTGAGCATCGTCCTGGGCGGGGGAGGCCCTGGCCTGCAGCTTGTCCCACTTGAGCACCGCGTTTGCCGCCGCCATGCTTTCCACCACGAACGTCACCGTCACAAAACTGTAGAGAAATTTTTTCATCAAAATGCAACTTGCACTTTTAGGCAAAATGGGACCTCATGAAGGCGAGCAGGAGGACGAGCGCGACGCCAACGGCCCAGCCCGCCCTGTTGAACACCGAGGGCAGCGTCAGGGCGCCCGTGCCCACGATCAGGTTGAAAATGTACACCAGGCCCGTCTGCAACCAACAATTTTAGTCTGCATAACTCTGCCTTATAAAACTTTTCGTTCTCACCCCGGTCGAGTACTTCTGCTCGGACGCCGCGGGCATTTTGGCTTCTTCCAATTCCGAAAGCGACTTCAATTCACTCGTACGCCCCTCGTCCGTCGTGACTCATTCGCGGCTCGTCATGTGACCTTTGCAGGCACAACTCGACAAGGTCAAATATTGACGCGCATCCAATATTCGGTCGATCGCTGAAACAAATAAACACAACAAATTCGTCAACTCTGCAGCATGATGCATAATTTTACGATTAATTTAAATTATACATAAATTCATGCTTTTGCACACAAATAATGAACTGCAACGATTCTCTGAAGAAAAAACAATTACGAATATTGTTATTTCGACGAAAATTCTCAGCCTTTGGTGGCGTATTTTCACTTCAAAGCGCCCAATTAAAAATTTTTGAATGTTGATTTTTTATTTGACTTATGTATTTTTTGTTTTTTGTTTACGTTTACATCGTGTGGAGTCTACACAAGGGAGTTAACAGTAAATGCCCTTTTTGGGAAACTGGTACTGCAAATAGTACGTTTAATGGCCAAAAATTGATAAAAATCAGACAAATCCCTACTTTTGCTGAAATAAAGCCGATAGTACAAGTCTATTTATGCAAAAATTCGAATAATTGCACTGAATCTTCTCTGCTCCTTTACATTACATTACGGTTGGAAGGAGTACAAAGGAGACAAGTACTCCGACTGATCTGGCTTAAAGCAAGTCAAGTTTTTTCATGTAATTGATAAAGAGAGTTAATTAGTTGCAAATTAAAAACGTTTTTGTATCAAGCTGTAGATTTTTCAACTCATCTATCCGAGATGGACAATCGAGAACTCGTCTCCCGAATGAACCCCCTTTTGAAAAGAGTGACAGCAAAAGGGGCGTGTCTCTGTCGATGCGAGATGTAAACACTGCAAATCTCCAAGACAATTTTCAATTTTTACGTAACGTACCCTTTCTGAAGTTTTGGTCGCGGCGGAGGGATTTTATGTCCGTCCGTGCGATTCGGAGGCTCGAGTTGAAGTGATTTTGGCCAAAGCGACACCGAGCATGGGAATTTGCACGTCGTGCTGTCGTCCGAGCGACTCGACGCAAAACCTTGTCACGCCGGACCCCGTAAGTATTCTTATTCAATTCTCCTTCTCGAGTCTCGTGACGCAACTTGAGTTATAATTTCAATGAAATAATCGGCCGGTGTGTTGCGTGACCGTTCTGCAAATTGAGTCTGCTCAATAAACAACAATAATAATAAAAAATGTGATGACTTTGCAGGAGGTGAGGCGGCAGCAGGTGCTGGAGGCGGCCGAGCGGAGGCGGCTCGAGCAGGAGAGCAGGGGCGTCAAGGACGTGGACAAGGTGAAGAGGGCGCAGCAGCGCAAGGAGGAGACGGAGAGGCGGCAGGAGGAGGCGGAACGGGCCAGCGGCCACGGCGGCGGCCTCAAGGTAAAAGTCACCATAACTAATGACCTGCTCAATTAAATCTGACTTCTCTTTCAGTGGCAGGTCGACTGAGCCCCAAAACCTGACAAGGAAATAAATGTGGTGCTTCGCGTGTCCTTCGCATTCGACCTTTGAAAGAAAATCTTCTCAAAGCATTTGCAATCAAATATCTTCAGATAATCTATTTATCGAGTGGAATTTGCATCATGTAATTTAAATTCAAATGTGTGTCTCAAGTCTTCTTTTTGCTGGCAGTTTTTAAAATGTTTTGTAATTGAATAATTCACATCTTTTTTAATTTCGGAAAAAGAGCGATTATTTTTGCTAAAATCTACTGAAGCCAAATTATATTTTCTACCCGTTTTGATCACTTTGCTTTGCGTTACTTCTAAGAACTCCTTATTTACATAGTTAAATCAAGTCCCCACAACAATAGAAACAGATTTTGGCGATTTTTGGAAGACATTTAGAAATTTGAATCACCATTGTTGTAAATATTTGATTTGACTATGTCAACAAGGAGTCCTTAATTGCATGAACTGATGTGGAAATTCTATGTATACTGTTTGTGTTTGTTACTGTAACATTCAAGACTTAGCTTGTTTCCTCTCTATAAAAATGAAAAAAAAACCGGAGACTGATTTGAATATTTCTATTTAAATTGAAAAATATTTCAGAGGTGGTTAATTTAATTTAGGAACTTGCAAAATTTCAAATCTTGTTTAATTTTTGTAGTTAAAATTCAAGCTGAAATCAGCATACCATTATTAATCACAGGAAATATTACTACTTGTACACCTTACAAGTAATTTGTTAATACAAATTTACAATTAGCAAAATTAATTAAATAAAGATAGTCACAAATCAGGTAAACACTAAAAATTAGCCAGAGTAAAATAGTAAATGGTGGTTTATTTATCTAAAAAGGATGCGCACAGAGCAAATGACAAGTGTAATTGCAAGAAAAGTGGAGCAAGGTGAGCAATTAGCTACCCGCTGCCGTGGAATAATTACGCAAATCTCTTTGGGATCCGCAGCTTTTCTTTCGCGTTCGCACCAAATTAGAATTTCATCCGCGCGCGCGTTTTGTTGCAAAAGCCGCGCTGAGAGAGAGCCGCTGGGAATTCTCCCAGCTTCCCTCGCTGCTCTTCTGACTCTTCTCGAGAGAAAGCTTTTTACAAACTCGTGAAATTCGCGCCACGACCCTCTTGCGATTCCTGCTCTCGATTTCGTGACATTGTGTTATTTTAATTTCCCCCCAATAATTACATATTGCGTAAATATTTACGTGTCTTCTTCAAAATATATTTGCTAGATTTCATTTCCTTAAAAAGTCGAGATTTATAAAATGGAACATCAATATCAAGACTGCAGATTATTTTCATAAAAATTGTTAAAAGTATTTTTTTCTGCGAGTTTTGACTACGTAATGATTAATGATTTTGAAAAATAAGTAAAAAGTAGAAACTTTTGTATTTCAACATTTTTCTATATAAAACCTTTTGTGTGCATTCATAATTATAAAAACTATAACCTACAAACTTAATAACAGTATATTAGTCGGCCATAAAAAAGCAAATTTATTTAGCCTTCCAACAGGAAACTAATTAAAAAATTTAATCTACATAAATAGGCACTTTTATTCATATTTTGCGCGACTTAGGAGTTCTAGTAATGATAATTCTGGCAAGCAAAATAAAAGTATCAAACTGGCAATTAATTCTTTTTGCTGCCCACGAGTATTCCCATTGAAAGTCTTGAAATATTTGCTCTTTTTTGCAAGTAGCTCAATTAAAAGAAAAAAACGCGGAGGGCCGGAATGGTACATGTATTTCCAGTCTAATTGTATTTATAAAAATCCTCTTTGCTTATAAATATTGCATATAATATCATTCTTTTTTTTTATTAAAGCTAATAATTTAAAAATGAGTATCAAATTTTGTTGGAACACTAAATTGTGAGTCTTGCAATTTGTATTTTTGCGTGTCGGTGGCAAACGTGCTGCGGGATTTGCGGGCGAAACGGAAACTGGCGTTGGAGGGGGGGGGGGGTCTGTGCTTTGGTGGCCCCTCGCTCGGCGTATGTCTCTTAGTCTTCAGTTTCAGTTTCAGTCGGTGTGCGGAGCTGCGGACGCGCCTCTCGTGCTGCCAGCGGGACATGTGATATTAGCGAGGACACACACGGACGGACGATGAGGCCGACGGCCATGTGGTGCGGCCTGGCCGCTCTCCTCAGCCTCGCGCTCCCGCAACACGCACGCAACGCGCCCAAATCACAGGTCCTTTTTTTGAGGAAACATTTTTTGCATAATTATTAAATTATGTAAATTAAGATGAATGTAAAAGTTGATTTTAAAAAGGGTGATTATTTCCACATCATTTTTTCTTTTAAATTCAACTGATTATTTTTTTTTAAATATCTTTTTGCTTCTAAATTGAAAGTTCTTTCCAATGGTTTCTAAAAATACTTTGGCTCCCACAAAGCTTGAGTTCGATTCATCTCTGGTCATGATTTTTGTGAGTTTCTGGCTAGAAATGCGAGATTTGCATAAAGTGGCACGGAAGATTGAAGTGGCCGCCGCGGGGACATTATTTTTTAGGTCGAAGACCCTGTCCGCGGCCGGCCGGGCGGCGCGCACGCAATTTTTCCGAATGGCTCTTGCGCCTGTTTACAAAATAAATCTCCCTTTCTCTGGCGTATTTATTTTTATTCGCGCGGCGTGAATTGGATCGGTCGAACGGACGAACGGCGCGAATCGCAGCTTCCGACAACCGCGGCCGACCGACGCCAATCGCGATTTCGCGCCTCCTTCCGCAGTTCCCATGTCCATTTGCCTCAATTTTATAAAATTACTTCTTACTCTGGACAGAAACGAAATAGCATAGCTGGATTACTTTTTGTTAATAATGCTCTGCGATGCGTTCATAATTCTTTTGTAATCTAAAGTTATATAAAGTAATTAAAATATAAAACAAGTCCTATAAATTTATTGGTTGAATTGGTTCCGCCAAGAGTCAAATACTTGGCTTAGTTATAGACAGTAGACTGCATAATCGTAATGAAAATTTGCCTTTTTTTATAACTTTGTTTTTGATTGGTCTTTCGTGGTTTCTCTCAAATGTTATGGTCTTCCCGATGAAATATGAAATAACAAATTCGAAAAGGCAATTAACATAATTATAATCAAAGAGAAATTATAAATGTGCATGTTTTTCTAACAAAATTAAATCAATTCTTTCCCCTCATTGAGTCAATTTCTTTCATTTTGCTTGTAAAATGCAAGTACTTATGGTTATTTGAAGATTTTACTTTGGACATCTAAAAGCATTATTAAGCAGAAGACTAAATTTGCAAGTGTTAAAAGTGGAAATCGGAAATAAATAAGGCAAATATTTGGCTCTTTCAACTTGCATACCGTTTTTAATAAGATTAAAAAAATTGAAACACCATTTTTCTTTACAAAAAGCTAGCATATATAAAATATTTCATAAATATAATATTAATTTAATTTATTATTAAATTATTTACAAACAGCGGAGCACAATTCAAAATTAGCGTACTTTCCATAGCGAATTTACGCTTTTCTTTTGAAGTGAAAAGCTTGAAACATTGTTAACATGGATAAAAAAATCTCATTTTAACTTTACTGGGATAAAATCTCACCAAGGAAAAGTGCATAGTCTTTAGTCTTTCCCAGAATTTGTTCAAGTTTTAGAAATATAAAATGTACAAGTTGAGGAAATTTGCAGCGACTCATTCATTGCAAACGAGCAAAACCGTTTTTTTTTTAATGGAACTCTTAGTGTGGTGCGGGATGAATTAGGAAAATCGCGGTTTCAATTGAAGCGAATAGACTTGGGGATAGGAGAAGCCGCGCCGGTCGTTTGGCCGGCCGGATGAGATCACACAAAACTAGGCCTGCGTGCGGTCTGCAGCCAGGCCAATTAATTGCCAAAACTCGTCTCTGGCCATTCATCTTCCGCTGCGCCACAAAAAACTGAAACGAAAATTGGCGAGGCCAAAAAGTTTTCAAATTTCGCTCGATTAAAGCCGCACTTCAATTTGAAAATGACACTCTTGCAGATGTTCTTTTTTCTCGCGAGGGTCGGTCGAGCAAACGAATTAAAGAATCGGTCGAGGCGGCGGTCGAGCTGCAAATTAAATAATGCGCGCTCTAATTCGCTCTCTCGGCTTATCACAATCGCGCTGCATTAAAAAAAAAGCAACAACAACAAAACTAACTCGCCACGTGGCTCTCTCCTCTTTATCTCGCGCGTTTCGAGTGTTGCGTGCGCTTAAGTGCTCGCAAAAATAGAATTCGCATTGTTGAGACCCACACCCGCGCCAACAGTGAAAGTCATATTTCATTTAGGCGCGCGCGTGTCAAAAAGAGCAATTGTTTCCCAAATTAACTAAAGCGAATTGCAAATTTCTTCAATTTAATTAAAAATAAAAAGAGCAAATTTGCTTTTAGCTTTATAAGTGCACTTAAACAACGATTTTTTTATTAAGTTATTTGGATATTGGATGCATGTAACTCATCAATATGGCCAAAAATATTATGAAAATATTCCTAATTTTCATTACGCATGCATTATGAAAATTACTTACTACATTTCAGTCATTATTCAAAGATAATTTTTAACCATCCACTTTGCTGATTAAAAAATCTTGAAAATTTTAACATTGAAGTGATCTTTAGGCAATCGCAGATTTTGTTCAGGTTGCACATTTTCAAGGGACAGAAAATTTTACTTTTTAGCCTTTCGCCAGAGTCAATGTACTTGATCTAGAGACTTTGTCACCACCGAAAAAGGATGCCTTCAACCTCTCGCCGAGAAATTTAAATAATATTTGTCCAAATTAATGTGACAGCAGTTTATGTAAATACTTAAATATCCCGGCAGCTGAATTGTAATTTGATGAAAGACAAAAATTTTCAGTACTAGAGTTTTTAAGGAGGATTATGCTGCTGTCAGGTGGTTTTATCTTCTTCTACAAATTGAAACACGAATAAATTGTCTGCCGTTCACTTTGGTCCTTCACGAGCTCCCAGCTGCAGATGAAATTGCAACAAGTCATTGTTTTTCAGAAGCGGCGGAGCGTGGAAATTACACATTTTTTTCAGTCTATCTCGCAGCTAGAAGCAAAAGTTTTAATTTGGCTTGATGTGTCTGCGTGCAGTTTCAGAAATTGATATCTGGGCGCGGAATCAAAACTACGAACGGGAGCAAAATAATTCGGCCGTGCGTTTTCGCACTCGCGCACACAAACAAGAGCTAACTTTTGATTCTCGCTTTAATTCGTTCCAAATATGCATACGCGCACGCTTTTAGATTTTCCAAAACGATTGAATTAAAAAATGAAACTATAATTTCCGTGGTAGCCTTGAATTATAAGGATGAAATTTGGAACCGAATGCGGCGCTGCATGAGGCCAGAACAGACAATTACAATTGGTCTCGGTGCGCGCTAATTATACGTGCAGCCTTGGCCAGAAAAACAGGTATCGGCCGCGGACAAACAACAAAAGAGTTTCATTCAGGCCAACACGTTTCACAAAACTTTTCACTTTTTCAGAAACTTTGATTATATTTGAAACTGTACTTGGACAATTTAGTCGTGCTGTCAGGAGCATAAAAAGTAGGCGGTTTTATTTGTTGTTCCGCGCCGAGGTGCACGCAAATGAACACGGCGGGTTCAAAGAACGCGCTCAAAATGCAATTGTCTGCGCTCGAGTGCCGCTCGCAATTCCCAACCAGGGAAAACTTCTCGTTAATTTCATGCAGGGAACTGCAGATCAAAAATGACATGGGTCAATAATATCACCCATCCATGGCATCCATAGGCCACCACCCCCATTAATAGGTTAAGAATTCCCAAATTAGTTTCAAATTTTTTTACAATTTTTTCTCCAAAAAATAAAAAAAATCAGTTGATTGTATTTTTTCTGTTTGCGACACACATTGGAAAAAAAGAAACCACCATTTTTAAATTAAATTTGCAACGTCCGACAACTTTTCACAACAATGACCAAAATCGTAGTTCAACAGTCATGGCCTTGGCAAATTTTATTGAATTTGCTTCATATTAAAGGAAAAAATGTAGCCCGTCTACTTATGATTTGATATTGGTATTGGTAAATATCAGAAGTGAAATATATTTCATTTTTTGGAAAATATAGAAACGAATAAAAAAATTAAAAATATATTTTTAATGCCGATTGGTACCGTAAGGCATAGTTTGCAAAAACCAAATAAACGTTATTTAGGGCGATCCAAAAGCCTAACCTGCGGCCCAGGCTAACTTGACGTAGCCCCGGGCTAACTTAGCCCACCAGCAAAATTGAATGGCAGGTTAAATTAGCCCAGGCCAGATTAATTTAGCCGCAGGGCCAAAATTGCCTTTTGGATCGCCCTTATTATTTATTCTAGTTTCATTTAAATAAAAAATTGCACACTTGTGAAATTCAATATTTCGAATCTAAATTAGATTTGCTACATTTTTCCTTTTACCTAAAAAAAATTGAGGTATTGCAAGGGATGCTCTTTCAGAAACTTTACTCAAAATTTAGCTATGATAAGTGACCTTGCACTCGATTTTGGTGTTTTTTTTTTGAAAAACTAAATTGTAAAAATTTGGGTCATTTTTCGATTTTCAAAAGCCTCAATGTAAAATTGATATATTCTCATTTTGTTCCCTTTTCATGAGCTGATTGTGAGTGTTTTTTTCGCAGGTGACAGAGCAAAACCTGCGGCACCTGCTGACGACCCATGAGTGGCGCGACCTCTTCGGACCCGACGAGCAGCTCTTCAGGAACGACGGTACACCTTCTTTTTCCTTTAGCAACTGGACACTTTTGGACGGATGCTTTTGTTTGCCTGATTCGGACGTCACGACTTGATTGGCTTTTAATGCTGGAGAGAGTTTATTTGTAAAGTGCGCAAACGATGCATCTCTAATTCGCTTTTGATTCTCTCAAATTGTTTGGCAGCTGTTGTCCCGTTTTGGAATCGAGAAAATGCAAAATTGGCCTTCCGCAAACGAAGCGTGACTCGTCGGCGCTTTTTTTTCTCTCGTCACGAAAAGCTGCAGGAACTGACCGCGCTCAACGCACACGTGGGAGCGAAAAACTCTCTCGCAATTCCCATTTGAATCTCGCTCGTTTTCTTTTCTCACGCCACGACTCGCGGCTGACAATGATAATTTGTTTGTTCAGGGAGCGGACGAGACTGCGTAACGGATCGGCACGCGCCTAATTAATGGATGGGCCGCTCTCTCATTAATTTAAGCATCCGCCCTGTCAATTTGCAGACAATCGTCTCCGCCGCCCAAAACGCCCAAAACCTTTCTTCAAGTTTTGTGCAACCAAAGCTTTTCCACTCGAATTTTTCACCATTGATCATTTAATATAAAACATTCCAAAATTATTTAATCAAGAGTACGACAAGTGAAAAAAAAAACTACTAATTTTATTTCTTAAATCAAATATAACCATTCAAAACAATTCCTTTTGTTATTAACTCTATGTTTAATTATGCAAATTAATTAATGAAAACAATTTCTAAAACAAATTAAATTACAGTGAGTTTCTTTTCCCCTTTCTCAGTCCGCACGATTTGTTCCCCTGACTTTTTGTACATTATAAATGTACAAAGTCGGTGTGAATTCTACAAGTTGTGTGAATTCCTATTGATTTTTGTTTCAGAGGCTGAGTTCGTGCGTCGCGTGAGCGTGGTGTGGCCGCGCGAGTCGCGGCGCCGCCGTCGGCGCCGCAGCAAGTCGGTGCCGGCCAAGAGCGTGCGACTCATTTTCGCCAACAACACCGTCCAACCACTCACGCTGCATCTCGACCACTTGCCACCCTCCAGCAGTAAGTTCGCATTTAAATTGTTCAATGTCCTTTGCTTTTTTGCACGTGTCAATATTGTTCTCCATGCCAAATTTTTTTTTTCAAAATTGATAAAATTAATTGGTGAATTTAAATAAAAAAATTTAATAGTGAACGGATAAATATATAAACTTGAATATAATTTAAAATCAAATTTCCTTTGTACCACTTTTTATATTTGTCATGACATGATTTGAATACTTGAAAAATCAATTTTTTCCATGCCTCTTTGCAAAATTTGTTGTAAATTTATGATGAATGCGTTAAATTTAATTTGTTTCGAATTATATTTTTTTAGTTGAAGCTTATTAATGTTTTCTTGTTTTAGATTTTAATAATAATTTATTATTAAAAGTGAAATTCAAAAGTACCTATTAGATTAATAATAAAAAAAATATGGTAGTTTTAGTGAGCTTATGTTTTGTTATCCCGCTGGTTTTCCATGTAGTTTACAATGATTTATTACACACGAGACGTGTTATATTGTTTAAAATAGAGGTGGATGCGTTAGTTTAAATCCAATTGAATAAAATTGTGCAAATTTGGTCATTAAATTTTAAAATTATGATTGCTTTCCATTTTTGCAGTTTTGAGAAATTTTTATTGCTGGTTTTAAAGGAATTGCATATACCGAGTAGTGATTAATTTACATTCATTATGGAGTTGATAATACTACTTAGTTAATTTGTCAATATTTGTTTCTTTTTGAAAGAATGAAAACAATATGTAACGCACACATGAATAATTTTAATGTAAAAAGAGGTTTTTAATATTGTTTGTTATTGTTTCAAAAAATTTAAAAAATTTATTGAATTCCGTGTACGCGTTTGAATGAAGTTATAACGTTTGATTTTTGGTAAGGCGTGGCGGACGAGGGTCTGCTGGTGTTGTCGCGATTTGCCAACTCGACGGCGCAGCTGCCGGACTGGACGGTGCGGCGCGAGGAGCAGTGCCTGATGCGCGGCGCCGCCACGCAGCCACCCGCTGGCGCCGGCCAGGCCGCCGTCTCGCTCTGCGGCGCCGTCATTGTGAGTCCTTTTTAAATAAAAAATGAATTTATTTTTAGCAATTTTTTTCAGAGGGGGCTGGTGGCGCGCGAGCACGAGTTTCTGGTGATCAGCCCTCTGCCGAGCCGCCTGCGGCGCCGCGCTTCCGCACGCGGCGCCCTCCGGGACACGCCCCACGTGCTCGTCAGGGGTCATGCGCCCCCCGCCTCCCTCCACGACTTTGAATGCGCCGCCGAGAGGGCGCTCGACCGCCGCAAACGAAACCTCAACCAATTCTTCAGGGTGAGTTTTTCCATCAAATTGCACTTTCCTCCAACATCAAACAGCCAGTTTCATTAAGGCCAATTTGGATTGGAAAAAAGTATTTTAGAAAAATCCCATATAAAACAATATAACAAAAATTCACTTCTCCCAGGACTTAAAATTTTCTCACTACATCACCTTGAGACTGACATCTATAAACCAATGTAGATTAAAGTTACCAATTATCAGAATTAATCTAATAATTCTAGCAAATCTTTCTGGCCGTTTCATTAACTAAGTTTTGAATAGATAATTTTATTCTTTGTAAAATTAATTAGATCCTTTTTGTCCCTGCGTTTTTTTTTTCTTTTAGTAGTAGAGAAGTGGTTGGGCGGGGAGGAGCGATCGTTGCAGAGCCGAAAGTAGAAATTGATAAAGTAGGAGTGCTAAATAGAATACATTAGTCGTAAATTGAGCAGTAAACAAGACATCAAACCGCCTGCCGGAGGACACTAATGGCCCGGCTCACCCGATTTCTATCGTAAAGTCATCAATTTATCGAGCCAAGCAGCTGTCATTCAGCCAACACACAAACATATACGGGCGACGCCTCTGCAAATAAAAAAGTCGTGCAATAATATTGGTTGGAGAATTCGATTCGATCGCTGCCTTTGTTACGCCAGGTGCAATTAAAACGCACTTGCTGGGGGCGGCCGTGACACCTTCTCACGAGATTGGTTGCAGAAAGATATATAATCGCGCGCAGCCTAATTAGCATAACAATGCAGATGCTGGGGAGCCGCGCAGGATCCCTCGCTCGCGATTGTTAGCAACTTGCGGATGTTTCGTCACGCGAGAAAGTGCGAATTTATTTAGAAGAAGAAAAAAGCTAAAATTTGAGCGACAAAGGTGACATTCGTTTTAGCCTTGGAGGCGACACAGGAAGCACATTTTGTGCACTCGATAATTGCACCCACGCCGAGCGCGCAAATTTTATTTTCAAAACGATCGCGAACAACAATGGGCAATTAGCGCGGCCTTTCAAATGACGCTTGGTACTTAGAACTGATAAATTTACCCATTCTTTGCAGCGCTTTCAGGATAAAATAAAATATTATTTAGCACTTTTTTTCAAATTTGTTTCCTTAAAATCTGTACATTTTTTTCTTCTCCAATTCAACGTAACATCGCGAAAAAGTACACTGTAATAAAACAGTTGAATCATGCATGGTTTAAACAAAAATTCTTACAATTAGTAAATTCGGATTTTCACTACCTCATATATATGTTTCCCGTATCACATCAAGTTGGCTCGAATTGTTTATACAAGTCTTTTATGCTGTTGTTCAATGCAATATCCCAATCCTTGTATAGGGAAATACAAATTATTGCCGATTAATTTGGCTCTTACGCGTTATTTCTTGCTCGCAACCAATGGGGGCCCGATGCAACAATGAAATCAATTTTCATTGTTTGAGGGCCAATCTTTAACTTTAAACTTTAAACCTGGTACCGCTTCTGATTGGCTAATAACACATTTCATTGTTGCATCGAGCCCCCATTGCTCGCAACTTGGGGAAAATGATTTAAAAGTATTTTTAGTGCTTTTTTTAAGTTTTATTTTTTATTCAGACCTTATTTCTGGCAAAATTTAAAAAACTATTTAGAGGAATCGTGATGAACGAGAAGTGATTTTAAATCAGTTTTGAGGTGAAGCAGCAGATTTTTTTATTACAAATTACCAATGTCAATTGATATATGGAAGACCGCTTTATTTCAGAATTCGCTCAAAAATTTTGTGCTTTTTCAATGTTGTTAATATTAACTTTCAAATATGATATTTTTGTAATTTTTTTTAAATTGATGACTTGCAAAAAGTGTCATTAGGTTTCTACAATAAAAGAAGCCGCAATGACGACAATAATAACAGTTGAGATTTTTGCTTTGATTTTGAATAAATAAAATTGTTTTTGTTTCAGCAGCCGCGGACGGGGACTCGGGTGGGCGGGTCGCGGGGGTGGTGGAGGCCTTCGGCGGCGGCGGCTGCTTCGGGGCGGCGGCGAAGCGGGCGCGGGGTGCTTCATCAGGGGCCGCTGTTTGTCGAGCTGGCCGTGTTCGTCGACCGCGACCTCTTCCGCCACATGGCCGTCAACTTCCCGCGCGACACTGAGCGCGAGGTCACGCGCGTCGTCCTCGCCATGGTCAACGCCGTAAGCAATTTTGCATTAGTTCGAATCAACTTTTGACCGGTATATGTGTCACAACATGGAAATTGATTTTCTTTTTATACAGAATACTTTTGTCAATTTAGGGAAAGTTGTAAAAAGTTTATGAATGGCGCAGGTGCAGCTGCTGTACCAGGACGCGTCGCTGGGTCGGGCGGTGACGTTCGTGCTGAAGCGGCTCGAGGTTTTGCACGCGGAGCCGGCGGGACTGACGCGCTCGCATGACATCGACCGCTTCCTCTCGAGCTTCTGCAAGTGGCAGCGCCTTGAGAACCCACCCCTCGACGCCGACCCTCTCCACTGGGACCACGCCGTCCTCCTCACCGGCCTCGACCTCTACGTCCAGCTCGGCGCTCCCGCCAACAGCAAGACTCCAGCAAAACTCTCCTCACAGGTCGTCGGTGCGTCCGAACTTTCCAATTCTTGTACACAAATTTACTTTTTTTACCCTGAAAATGAAACGGCTCGCCAACCTTTATTTTCTTCCTAAAACTCACCCCTGAATCAACGGAGGGAGCTGAAGCCATTTTTTTTTTAAATTGCAATCTTATAGAACTGTATTTTTTTTTTTTTAATTCAATTGCAAAATTGGTCATTTTTGGAACATCTAATCTCTAATCCAAATTTTATGTCCTGGTAATGATTGAAAGAACAGAGAGATCATTCAAATTTAAATCAGAAAAGTGGTCACAACAATCGTTGCAAAATCTTGAAATTCTTTAAATTTTCATGACATTGGCGGCGATCCCTTCTGAGAACAGAAAATATTTTACAAACATAGCCAACATAGGTAAAAAATATACAAATTGTGGGATCATTTTTCAATGAACACAAAGAGGAATAAGTAAAATTAAATCTAGCCGTAAATTCAAAATTAAAGAATTAATTTATTATTATTATTATTTATAATTTGAAACGAAAAGTATTTCAGTGACTTCAATCAGATATATTGATTAATTTTAGAAAAAAATGATGTAAATTAAGAAGTTTTGCATTGCAGGTCTGGCTCCGGTGGGCGGGATGTGTTCACGGGCGAGCAGCTGCACAGTGAACGAGGGTCGCCACTTCGAGAGCGTCTACGTCGTAGCCCACGAGATCGGACATAAGTGCGTTCTCGGTTCTCACCTTTTTGTTTGACAAATTTCAAGCCAGCGCACAGATCGTGCATTTCTATAAAAAAAAAATCAGTGAAAAGAAACATAATTTGATGGATTTTGACGTGGAGAAAACTAGGGGAAAAAAGCCTTCCCGGAAAAACGCAATCGAACTTCTCAACTTCAAAATTAATACCTCGTAATTTATTTGAATTACACAAATGCAGCTAGAACAAAAAAAAATTCTTTTAACCTCCTCTTCAACTCTGAAGGTGAAATAATTCTGAGGTCAAAGGTTTACATGTATAAAATAATTTCTTCCAAAATTTTATGGCACTTTCACCTTTGATTGGGACTTTTACTTAATTTTAGATAGATAGATAATTTTAGGTAATTCTTAACAAGTAACAACAAATTAAAAATTCAGAATGGCTACCTTTTTAGATTTTTAACATTAAGTTTGCAAACGCAAAAAAAACTAACTTTTCACAATTTGCGGATGGTCAAACTTGTACTTATTTTTATAAATTACGCGTCTGAAATAAATTTATTTATTGTTTTGACAATTTTTTTTTTAAATTTTCAAAAATCTCTTAGTTCTCAGAATAAATTTCAACCATCGGCCAATAATGTTAAAAATATAAGTTCCTGTTACTCAACTAAAACCTGAGGCATATTCCATGAACCTACAGTTGCATTTAACCAGGAAAGCTTTTTACTTCTCCGAGTTTTCGCCTCGCCAATCCTTACAATTGTGCTTTTACTGATTTTCTGATTTTTTTTTTTTTTATCCACGACCTGTGCTTTGGCTTGCGTCGTTTGCCTATTTACTCTGACGGGGGGTGGTTTTGTTTTTAGTCTGGGGATGCGGCACGACGGTCCCATGTCAGACAACGAGTGCGACCCGGGCAGCTTCATCATGTCACCGACGCTGGGCTCGGGCAAGATCACGTGGTCGCAGTGCAGCCGCCGCTACCTGGACGCCTTCCTCGAGTTCGTCTGATCCTCCTTAAATTAATAATTGAATCATATTCCGAGTTTTCTTTTGTTCAGGACGGAGCAGGCGAGTTGTCTGTGGGACCGCAGCGTCCCCGAGCCGGCCCTCGACCACGCGGCCGGCGGACTCCTGCCCGGCGAACGCTTCTCCGCCGACCACCAGTGTAACTATAAATCAATATGTCTCATTTTGAAAATAATTTCACTTCTAAAACCTCCAACCAATATGAAAATTTCAATCAATTAATTAAATCTCATAATCCTTTTGAAAGTAAAATATTGGATCAATTTTTCCCCTAATTTTTCTTCGAAATGAACTAAAATGCACAAAAATAAAGTAAAAAATTTATAACTTGAAGCAAAATGTACTTGTGTACTTGTACGAAAATTTGAGTCTTGATTTTGGTGTAAAATTTTTAATTTTGGCCAGGCATGCTGAAGTACGGGAGCGGGAGCGTGCACGCGCGGACGCAGCCGCTGGACGACGTTTGTCGCGACCTGCACTGCCAGCGCGACCGGTACACGTGGACGTCGCACCCGGCCCTCGAGGGCACCACCTGCGGCCTCCACATGGTGCGCTATTGACCTTGCACCTCCAACTGACCTTTTGCTGACCTTTCGCTTGCTTTCAGTGGTGCCGCAGCGGGCGGTGCGTGGCGAGGGGAGCCGCGTGGGCAGCGGCCGGGGAGCGGGGGGCCGTGGCCGGGGGCTGGGGCGAGTGGACCCCCTTCTCCGAGTGCGCATCCAGCTGTCTGCACGGCTCGGGCGGCCTCGATGCCGGCAGCTCGGGCGTCGAAGTCTCCGTCCGCAGATGCGACAAGCCCAGGTCAATTTCAACCCCCTTCCTCAATTATTCAACCCCCTGAATATTCACTCTCTTGCAGGCCCGAAAATGGAGGCAAGCAGTGCGTGGGTAGCGACCGCAGGTACAGGGCTTGCGAGGCTGCTCAGGTGAGACACACCCTTCATCTTTTGGCTTGGTGCGCAACATAATCTTGAAATTTTCATTAATACGTGGCGAAAAAGACAATTTATTGGGGATTTTGATGTTTAGAAATTATGCAAAATATAATTTTATATAATATCGCCAGCATGGTTCAAAGAGCAAATTAAAAAAGATCAAAATACAAAGTGTTTCTATTTTTGCTATTTTAATTTACTTAAAAACAGAACATTCAAATTAAAAACAATTAAAATTACCATTTAACAAGACATGAAACCGCAATTAATTTTGCGAGTTCTTTTGGAAAAAAAGTTTGACAATCCAAATAAGTTGTGGGACAGAATGAATGATAAAAATAAAGTTGGTCAAGCGATTGGATTTCTTAGTTCACGAACAGTTCATGGCACATATAACAGATATGACAGAAAAAAAATAAAATGTTGAATATGTTAACATTGACCCTGAAAATTGTAGATCTGCTCGAACGTGCCGCGGACAACGTTGCGTGACTTCGCTGATGAGGTGTGCGGACGCGCCAAGGAGGTGGACGCCGACCTGCTTGGCACCGGCACCCAGCGCGAGTCCTCGGACGGTGCGTCTTTCATTTTTCTAAATGACTACTAAAAAAATTGGTCATTTGTAACAGCGGTGGAGGCGTGCGCCGTGTGGTGCTACAAAAAGCGCGGCGGTGCCAAGAACAGGGGCTGGACCTTCCCCGACGGTACAGCCTGCAAGGGGCTCTCCGCGAGGTACAAAAGTTTTTTTAGGGGTGGTGCAAAAGGCACCAAATAATTAAATTTATCTTTGCTGGCGTGAATTGAAAAGTTCCCAATTTGATGATTTATTTTTGCAGCAACCGACGCGTGAGTCGGCGTTCAGGGGTGTTGCCGGGGGTGGGTCGAGGGCTGTGCGTGTCGGGGCGATGCGAGTCCTTTTCGTGCGCCCTCGACGCCCCCTTCAAGGAGGACCACGAGATCTGCACCCTGCACAATCATCGCGCGCGAATCGCCTCCAATTCCATCCTTGTGAGCTCAATTTTTGTACTCTTTTTTGGGAAAAAGAATATCACCTCCCTAACTTTTGTTGGTAATTAATGTTCAACTAAAAAGCCTAATAAAACTAAAAGAATTAATCACTTAAATTAATGCAAAATCATATTTTTTTAAATTATAAATTTCACTAAAATTCACATTTTGAAAACATCACCCAAATAAAACCTAAAACAAATATAAATTAAAATTTATTGGCCTTTTTCGTGTACCTAAAATCGATTACTTGTATTTATTTTCATAATTTTCCGTTTGGAAAGTGCTTCAAGCAGGAAATAATTACTTTGAAATATTTTCAGGCGACGAACGAGAGTTCGCAGGCGATGTGGTCGGCGTGGAGGGCCGTGGGGGGCGGGGGTGGCAGGTGCAAGTCCAACTGCATCGCGCCAGGTCGCGGCCTGCGCCTGGTCACGCGCGACTGCCACGGCGCCGCGTGCTCCTCCAACCTCGACGCGCGCAGCATCCAACTCTGCGAACCTGAGGACTCAAAGGTACTTTCTCCATTCTGGGCATTTTTTTTCTGTTTTGAAAGAATTTATCATTGTTACATGCAAACTATTAACCCAAGAACAGGCGATCATTTTGCCGCTGACATTTCAAGTGTCTTGAGGAGATTTTTTTGAATTGCAGAGTTGCGTGCGGCTGAAGACGCCGTTCGAACACGCCAGCGCCGTGTGTTCGCGCTACAAGGAAAGGGTGCGCCGCCTCTCGGGCATCGGCATGCAGATTTCACCCTCCGTTGGCAAGTTTTCATTTTCATTCAATGCAAAATTTCTCTCGATCCATCCAAACTTATTTTAAAGCCTACATTTAAGTGATAAAATTGTTTTTGCGGGAAAAGTATTTAAAAATAAATTTAGACCAGTCTTAATTTTTCTTTAATCAGTTTTAGACTGAAATTGATTTCAAAATGAATAAAACTGTTATTCTGATCTTTGGAATAAGTTGTTGTTGCGATTCAATAATATCTAGAACCCCCTAAGAAAAAGTTGGATTTTCAATAATACACTTAAGACCATAAGGATCATTTTGATAATCAGAAAAATGGGGTCACCGGCAAAGTTATTGAGAGGCGTTTCATTAAAAGTTGAAAAAACGCGTGTCTATTCTTGTTTACCAGAAAAGAAAGCACCCAGTTGGAAATAATTGATTTGTGCTACAACAAAAGCAAATACAATAAAATATTCAAATTAATTTTAAAATAATTATAGTACTTGACACCCTAATATTTATTTAATTCCTTTTTCATTTCTATGCTTTCTACGTTAATTGCAAAAAAATAGATTGTTTAAGAAGATTTTCTAATAGAAATAATTCACTCAGATTAATTAAACATTTTTTCTGAACATTGGTTTGAATTTTGCAGAGGACCCTGACCGACCTTGCAGGGTGGCGTGCCAGGACGAGGCGGTGCCGCACCGCTTCTACCTGGTGAACGGCGAGGAGGGGTGGTTCCCGTTTGGCACTGACTGCGGCCGCGGCTCTCGACAGGCCTACTGCGTCAGCGGCAAGTGCCTTGAGTTCGGCGCCGATCTCACCCCCCGCCTCCTCCACCGCCTCTTCCCAGCCGCCGCCGTCCACCACCTCCTCCGCCCGGCGGCCCCCGAACGCCGCCGCCGCAGCGTCCTGCCCCCGGCCAACCACTCCGTCACCGCCACCCTCGACTCGGACACCCTCACCGACCTCATCCACGCCATTGAAGGTACGCCCGATCAAATAATTCCTTCAAATTATTACTTCTAGGCGCAAGTATTCAAGAGTAGAACATTTTCCTGCTCTACATTTTTCTTCTTTTCAGATAATGAGGGCGATCCAAAAGCCTAACCTGGCCCAGGCTAACTTGACTTAGCACCGGGTTAACTTAGCCCACCAGCAAAATTGAATGGCAGGTCAAATTAGCCCGGGCCAGGTTAATTTAGCCTGGGCCATGTTAGCTATTTGGATCGCCCTCATTATATTTTAGCAGTGGCTTACATTTCTAGCAATAACACTTTTATTGAAATTTAGCAGCATTTCATTGCTGAAGTGGAATTGTTACAAGAACTTTAACGTTATATTCAGAAACTGAGTGAAATAAGGAATTACAAAAAAAAACTGTGACATATTTTTTTTTTTAAATTTTGAATTACTAGTTTAAATTTCGATTTTTAAATTTGCTCTCAGAGCAAACCGCTCAGTTTTTTTATTGCATACGTTAATAATATATGTTCCTTTAAAAAAATTAAAAGAAAAACAGCCTTGCAGGAACTGAAATGAAGAAAAATTTAAAAATCAAGTCACAATATATGACAACGAATTGTTAATGAAAGTTTGGTGCGCCGCACAGGTAAAACTGAAGAGGGGAACATGGTGCTGCCGGTGGAGCCGTCGCTGGACCTGCACAACCCCATCCACGTCAACAACCCGCCCCTGCTCACAGGTAACCCTTTTAGCAAAATTAATGAACTTCATAATTTATTTTCTGTCAAAAGACAAAGCGGCGGCCGGATTTGCGGCGAGCGAGAGGTCGACGGCCTCCATGGTCTCAGGGTCGGTGGCCACCCTGCTGCTCGCCACGTCCACCCTCCGAAGGGGCGCTTAATTCAACAGCGGCCAGCCAAATTTCAGTGCTTCACTTCACAAAAGACAAAAGACACTCCTGCATTTCTATAAATTGTTCGCCCAACACTTTTTTTTGTACAAATATAACTTTATTTTACAAATTAAAAATAAACATAATGTTACAATTTTTTTCTTCGCCACTTTGAATGACCGCGCCTTCTAGGATTGCAATCGAAGAAAATACTAATTGCGACTAATTGAATATTTAGTAATTTGTAATCAAAATTGTATAAATTTAACAATCAGCATTCGGACTCGGACGCGTGCGATGAATTTTTGTCACTGTCAGGGCTGCAGCTGGAACCAGGGCGGCCTGACCCTGGCGAGGAAGGTGAGCAGGGCGCGGCGCCTCTGCAGGGCGGCGCCGAAGTGGTAGACAAAGTTGGAGCCGTCGGCAGTGCGCGCGGCAGTGATGACGCCGGCGGCGTCAAATGGAAATACCGAGTGGTTGCAAAAGGCGAGCAGCGCCAGCCCGAGCGGCGCCTCGGCCGGCGCCGCCGCCAGCACAGCGTCTGTGGCGCCACTTGTCTGCTCGTGGCACCACTGCCGCTCGTCATCGGCGCCGCACACCACCACGAACAGCGGCGCCCCCAGGCCGGTCAACCGGAAACGCATCATTGCGAGCGCGTGCGTAAACACGGCGCTCGCGTTTGGCGCCGACGACGGCGCCGCCAGCACGCCCACGAATTCGACGCGACCGTGATGGCCCTGCACATAAAAACAGTAAGTCAATGCAAAAGATATCAATTTGCTTCGTAGTCTCTCAGCTGCAACTTTGGCGTCAAAAAAAGAATATGAATGACTACTGTTTTCTTAATTTTGGTTTACCTCGATCAAAAGTTTTTGACAGGGACAGGGTATCATAAAATGAAAATTTAATGTAAAATAATTAATGCAAAAATTGGTTAACATCCAATTTCCGTAATATTTTTTTTGGTCTTTATTTGCTTTACTGTTTGGTCTCCGTTGTAAGAATAATCTTATTAAAAATTGAGACGAAATACAAATTTTTTATTTTATTACTATATATAGGTTTAAGATGTTGTTTTAAAGTGTGGGGGAAAAAATTTGTTCTGTGATAAATTTATTGTCAAATTAAATTATAGGGGTAGGAAATATATGTCACTCTGTATATGTCCTAAATGAAAATCATGTTTATAATTTTTGCAGTTGTCGAGGAGAAGAAGTTTAAATTAATCATTCTCTTGTTGTTAAGGCGCAAAAATTGAAAGCATTTGCATCGAAAGGGCCAAGGGGGTTAATTTGGATTATGAGACCTTGTCGGGGAGGGCGTCGGCGGCGTCCTGGAGGAAGCGGCGGGCGCGTTCCCTGAGGCTGGGCCGGAAGGCCAGCGTCCTGGCGAGGAGGCGCCACTCGCCGAGCATCACGTCAGGTTCGAGCAGCGGCGGCCCCACCACCAACAGCTGCGGCCGCAACCTTCCGAAGGCCGTTTTGCGATCCACCTGCGCCGCGTTGCCCGCCGACCCCACACTCTCCAGCTCGGCCAGCAGGTGACTCGCGTTGCACCTCAGGGCCACCTGCAAAAAGTTCAAAGTTTCATTTCAATCGTACTTTGTTTCTTTACTACTTAAAAAGACGAGAGTTAAGTACAATGCTACAACTGATACCTATCCTAAATCATCTTTCAATTTTCGATTTCTGAGCTAAGGCGGTTGTTATTGTGTGAGATTTAGCACTTCCCAAAGGATTGGGAATAAAATAAGTGTGGTATACAGAATAAGTGCAGATAGAAAAACTGCCTACCAGGTTCTTAAAATGAATCATTGGATTTACAAGTGAACCAAATTTTATATTAAGTGTCATTCTTGGTAATCTCGATAAAAAGTTGTTCTTTATGTGCTTCAGCGCTTCTCAAAGGATTGGAAATTAACGAGCAAGGCGTTAAATGAAGCCTTGAAAGACCACCTATCAAATTTCTTTAAATGAATCTTAGAAATTCACAGACATCATTAAAATTTTATGTCAATTTTCAATCTCATAATTCTGAACCGGCCGGACCGGCCCCCAATAAAGTTAAGGGAAATTTGTCATTAGAGCATTTTAAAACAAATCTAGTCATTTTTTTATGTCAATTCATTCATTCGAGCGGTGGTTCTTGGAGAGAGAGGACGTGTTTCACGTGCAGCTCTCTCGAGTTCCCCCACTAGGAATAGAAATTTTAAATTCAAATTCCAACTCTTCCTTAAAACAGCTGCAGTTTGTATTTTTGTCCCAAAGTCTTTAAGCCCTTCTGGGTCACCAAGCCCTTTTTGGGTCATCTTGTGTCAGACCAAAAGCCTTTGCAGAGTATAAAAAAGCTCTTTACATCAGCCCCCAAAGGGGTGAGATGGGCCGTGGGCACGTCTGACGCACGACTTTTGGGACCCTTGACCTCGTACGTACGTCGTACTTGGGCACGGACAAAAACGATTGCAGCTGTATCAATAAAAATTATTACAATATGCCACCAAAAGTCAGTGGTGTGTGTGAAATATGCCACGAATGCGAGCAGGACGATGATCCAATGCAAAAATGCTCGAGCACTGCTTGCTCTTCGGGTGCGCACGTGAGCTGCCTCAACATGTTGGTGTCGTTATCACAGACAGGTAAAGGCAGCTCGCGCACCTGGAAATGCAGCAAATGCAATAAAGGCAACAACTCGCCCACCACCATAGCAACTGGTCAATTTGTGTTCAGCGAATATATGCCAGTGCTGCAAGCTAAAATGAACCAAAAAATGATTTCAGACACTTTAAGCAAGCACGTAGATGGCAAATTCGCGGAGGTGCTGAACGAGCTTGATCAGCTCAAAAAAACTGTCAATGATCAAAACCTAAAAATAAAAACACTTGAAAAGAAAATTGATGAAACAAACAAGGCTCTCGAAGACCAGAAAGAGCAAACTGCTACACTGCAGCTGCAAGTGAATGACCTCGAGCAAGAAAAGCTCGCTCTAAATGTCGAAATTCTCGGCGTACAAAAGAAAAACAACGAAGATTTGCATTCCGTTGTGAGAGACATTGCCGAGGTCATGAAAGTGCCCGAAACTGCAGAAAACGTTGAGGCAGTTTACCGCGGCCGGACAACAAATAATAAGCCGCAAGTAATTGTCGTCAAATTCAAATATGCTGAGGATAAACAAAAATGGCTGGATAGGAAAAAAAGCGAGGAGTTCAAAAACTACGCTAGGCCCTATAGCGCGGTGGCCGGCGCCGCCGCTGGCTCGCGCGGCCCGCAAAAGCCATCCATCAGCATATTTGAGCAACTCACTTTCAAAAACAGGCAGTTGCTTTTTGATACGCGCACAGCAGCCACCAAGAATGGCGTTAAATTTGTGTGGACGAAAGGAGGAAAAATCTTTGCTCGCAAAGACGAGAAAACTCCCGTGGCAATGCGCATCAGAACAACTGCTGACATTATCACAAAAATTGAACTGAACAAAGGGGCCGATCAGAAAATAGATAAAAATCCGATGAAAACATCGCAAGCACCTCAAAATGACTGATCTAGCCAATTATCATGACCAAGTTTTAACTAATGCTGCAAAAATTGAAAATTTTTACATTACTGCAAAATCATTTATGCAAAACCAATACGTAAATTACATAATAGCCCATCTGAATATCAGATCAATTAATGCAAACTTTAACTCTTTTTTAAGTACAATTAATGAAGATATTAAAAAAATCGATTTTCTTGTACTCACAGAAATAAATTGTAAAGAGGAAGATTTAAATAAGTATAAAATCGAAGGTTTCTCTCAAGTAGCAAAGCCGCGTGAAGTTGGCCGCGGCGGCGGAATAATAATTTTCTATAGAAACTCTTTCAAAATAAAAATACAAAATACTGATTTTAATACAGCAGAGAGTCTAGAAATAAAAATAAATAATGATATTTTGCTGCTGGCATTATACCGGCCACCTTCCAGCAATAAAAAATACTTTTTAGACGAGCTCCAAAATTATTTAATAAAAGCAGATGTTTCTTGCAACGCTGATAAAAGCGACCTTCTCATAACAGGTGATATTAATTTGAACTTGTTGGACGAGAGTGACACCACAATAGAGAAATACCAAAACCTAATGGCAGAATTCGGTTTAGAACGGTGCATTTTCTCGCCGACGCGCGAAGAATTTTGTGGAAATAATTACTCCACTACTCTGATCGACCACGTGTATCACAAATTTAACAAATATCAAAATTTATCATCAGTTATCAAAATGAAAGTTTCAGATCATTACATGACCTGCTCAATGTTATTTAGTAAAATTAAAAACGAAGAAATTACTTACAAAGATGAAATAAATAATGCAGAAGTATATAAAATGCTTAGTCGCTTTGACTGGAATAAACACATCGACTTAGAAGATCCAGATAAAAACCCGATATCACAGATCGCAGAAATAATTCAGCTCATAAAGAAAGCCAATGTTGAAAGAAAATATATTAATAATTCAAGATCCAGAAAAAATGGTAATGAATGGATAACAGAAGAAATTGTCAGCTTGACTGAAATCCGAGATAAATACTTCTTAAAATGCAAAAGAAATAAAACAAATCAAATGTACAGGGAAGACTATAAAAAAATAAGAAATTTAGTAAATTTTAAAATTAAACAAGCCAAAAGCAAATATTACAAAAATCTATTGTTTGATTGCGCCGGCGACTCCGCGCGCACGTGGAAAATATTGAATGAAATCCTTGGACGAGTATCAGTCTCAATTGATGAAAATATTGTTCGCTACATGCCGAATAATCTATCTTTAGAGGATATATTGCAAAAATTTGGAGAGCAATTTTCTGTGAAAGTCGCGGCACTGCGCCACACCTGCAATTTTGTAGCGAGGCGCCCACCAATAATGGAGCTACCAGCAGCCCAGTCAATGCACATTCCTCCGACCAGCGAGACAATAATAAATTACATAATTGAAAAACTAAAAAAGAAAGGTCCTGGCACGGACGGAATTCGTTTAAATGATGTAAAATACGCTGGCGATGACTTTGTCAAAATTTTAATAAGAATAATTAATAATTGCTTACGCACTGGTGTGTATCCCGAACCACTGAAAGAAGCAATAGTCCGACCAATTTATAAGAGCGGCGCGCACAAAGACCCAGCAAATTACAGACCGATCGCAATGCTAAGCGTTCTTGATAAAATATTTGAGAGGTTCCTTGACCTGCACTTAACAAATTACTTAAATGAATTTGAGATAATTGACAAACGCCAGTTTGCATACCAAAAAGGAAAAGGAGTCGATCACCTCTTGTCTGATCTGTCAGATTATGTAAATACAAATTTAAAAAACAAAGAACACACATTAGCTGTTTTTGTTGATTACAGCAAGGCCTTTGATGTGTTAGACCATGACATTTTGCTAAAAAAATTAGAAAATATTGGAATTAGAGGAAAATTGCTTTCCCTTTTTTCTACTTACTTAAAAAATAGAAAATTTTGTGTAAATGTTGATGGGAAAAATAGTGAGTTTTTCGACTTAAATTCCGGAGTGCCGCAAGGTTCAATCCTAGGACCGAAACTTTTCATCATTTATACAAATGACTTGCCAAAGCACATAAAAATAGCAAAAGTGTTAATTTTTGCGGATGATCTCTTGATTTTGTGCAGCCACGAAAATTTAGATACGTGTAAAGAACAAATCCAAGGAGAAATTAACGTTTTAAATGAGTGGTCCCATGACAATGGACTCTTAATAAATATTAAGAAAACAGTGGCAATGCACATATGTCAGAAATCAACTCGGCCCGCAGCGAGCCCTAATATCACATTGCATTCTCTGGAGTGCTTGCATAACTTCCAAATAGGCTGCACTTGTGCGGCGATAAGAATGGAGCGAACGCATAAATATTTAGGAATTCTCATTGATGATGATTTCTGTTGGGCGCCCCAAATAAAAAGAGTGGCAAGCAAACTACGCTCCGTAATAAGAGAAGTAAAGCTAACAAAAAGCAGACTGAACGCGGATTCATTGAGAACCGTATATTTCTCTCTCGCATACTCGCATTTAATTTACGGGCTTGTGGCATGGGGCCACGGCACAATAACGCCCCTAAAATTATTACAAGAAAAACTACTCTTCATAATGGCCAGAAAAAATCAATTAAAAGCACACAATGAAAATGTTTTTAAAATTTGGAATGCATTGCCGCTTGAGCTAATATTTGAACAGAATATTATTCTCATAAAATATTTTGACGGAAACTTTGGTGCAAGGAGAACGCACAATTATTCAACACGCACGGCGAAAACCGACCCGCTAGTGATGCCTCTTAGCCAGAATAGATTTCACGAAAGAACGTGGGAATTTATTATGCCGCGACTGTGGAACAAGTTGCCTGCCCGCTTAAAAAACTTTAATTCAATTAATACGGCTAAAGAAAACATAAAATTATGGTATCAAACCTTAATTCCAGACTGAAAAAAATTGCAGTTCCAGCACACACAAAAATTAACCCAAAATTAAATGAAAACCTTTTTATTTTTAATTTGCAGCACAAATAAAAATAAAAATAGACAAAATTATTGAAACAAAAAATTATGCAGTAAATCCTTAACACCAAAAGATACCAAAATCTGACCTTCCCCTACCCCAACCAAATCCACATCCTTTCTTAATCTATTTTCTCTCTTTTAGTTTTCAGCTTTGTTTGTCATCATCGCGTGGACCAAAATTAAGGATATGCCAGCAAAAAATGATGATTTTTTAAATAAAGTTGAACCCAAAAATAAAAAATAAAATTAATTGGGTGGTGCCTTCTGTACCACCAATAAAGGGCACAGGCCGACAAGACTTTGTCTTGGCCTGACCCTAAAAAAAAAAAAAAAAAAAAAAAAAAAAAAAAAAAAAAAAAAAAATTACATTAACATTACAATTGGTGCGAACTTTATAAAGTCAACATAAATTATGTTTATTTTTACATTGCTGAGTAGATAAGTCTAATTGCTAATGAGATATGTCAATATCTATATAAATCTCATTTGAGGTTGAGACGAAAATTGTGATTCAATTTTGCTTGTACAATTATTTTACTGCTATAAACACAAATGTTGTAACCTTTAAGGCAGCCATTGCCTATTATTTGATGGATAAATTCATAAAAATGAATGAAGGGAAAAAACTCACGTCTTCCAGGACGGCGCAGGAGAAGTTGGCAAAGGTGGTGCGCAGGGTGTGGACGAGTTGGCGGGGCAGCGCAACCCTCAAGCGTCGGCTGCGCGCCAACGCCCAAGCGCTCCAGAAATGCAGCGTCGCCACCGCCACAGATTCAACGGCCGGCGCCGAAACGACGACGCCACTCGGACCTTCACCAGCCGACGGGCACCACCCCACCTCGTCGTTCCCCTTCTGGTCGCTGCCAAAATCCAAGTTCTGCGAAGTTTAATTTCCACGCCAAGTATGATATAAGAATCGTAAAAAAATAAATGATTTTTACAAATTCAATATTAAAAATAAATTAAAGGAATTCTAAAAGCCAAGGAAGAAATGTCGTCCAAGGGCTTTAAAGAAAAACAAATTATGAAAATAAAATAAAATAACTCATTTGATTTCCACAATCAGCCTGCTGAAAAAATAATATTTCAGCTATATTTTTATTTATTCGGCTCTGATCCGAATGTAGAGAATTTCATATTTAAGCAACGTTTTGGAAAAAAATAATAGGTCAAATAGTGTTATTTTTCATTCAATAGTCCTAAATTCCTGTTAAAAAAATAAAATTCGCGCGCTTTATTTATTTGGCTCTGAATTTAGTGAATTTTATATTTTGGCAACGTATTTTTTTTATTGCAAAAGACAGGTCAGATCTTATGATTAATCATACAATAGTCCTATATTTCGCAATCGGCCAGTTGAAAATTAAAATTCTCTATATTTGATCAGCTCTGAATGTAGTGATTTATATAGGTAAGCAACGTTTTTGGAAAAAATTGGTCCTTTGGGATTTAATGGCAAAAGCAAAATATAGGGACAATTTAATAAGACAACCTTGTTATTTGCTGCTTTAACATGAATCAAAATTAGGTTTTATGACTCTGTCCCAATTTTTATGTTAAATTAAAGATTTGTAATTAAATAAAATCTTTTAAAAGATTACAAGCTATTCAAACAGATTCTAGGAAGAATTATCTTCCTTCGGCATTAATAGTTGAAAACAGTTGAAAATAATAAAAGTTTAACAAGGCACTCTTTATTTCCTGCTTAAAACGAATAAAATGTAGACAATGTTCCAATTTTAATATTAAATTGATGATTTTTTTTAGTTTATATATTAAAATGATTAAAAGCTATTTTACAAGCTTGGAAAGAATATTACCGTCCTAGGGCATTAATGGCAAAAAAAAGCGAAAGTTATATATGACATCCTTTTTATTCGATGCTTTAGCATAAACCAAAAATTTATATAGGTTCTGCTCCAATTTACGATACATAAAAGAATTTAAAAATTAAATCAAAATGATCAAAAGCTATTCTAAAAGCCTAGAAACAATTATTATCTTTGGTTTTTATGTGTTTTTGATGAAAACGGATCTTTTATTTTTAAAAGAATAACAAACAACGGCACGATAATATACAAGTTGAAATTTTTGTATGGAAATTAACCTTGAGCTGGATGTCATCGACGACCCAGAGGAGGGTGTGCACCGCGTACAGGGCAAAGGAGACGACGAAGGCGGCGCCGAGCAGGTCCCTTGAGCGCCAACTCATCCTGCGGCGCCGCGACTCGCCACCTCGAAATCCTCGCCACATATCAACTCACACTTCCGCTCTTCGTGTGTGTGTTTCCAACACGCCGCGTTTCGTTCCAAGCACTGCCAGCACTCTCTCATTTTACGCACCCACTTTTTTTCTATACAACTTGGCACTACCTGCGCACCAAAATTTTAAATAGTTTTTGCCGCTTCAGCAGCGCATATGTTGTACCCAAACGGGTTTTTTAATAGAATAATTTATTTATTCTCATTCTTATTGTTAGTTTCAATATTACAGCGGCAGCGATGTTTTCAATATTTGTAATTTATATTTTTGATATATACAAAATTAGGCAAGAGAATCATAATTCATAGCATTGAATTATATTTCATTAATTGCAGTAAATATTCAGTAAATTGATTAATCCAATCACAACTGAATGCCTGAAAGCATGTAATTATTGGAAATAAAAATTCCATCCACTATAATTCATTATTCAAAACTTTTATTTCGTGCATTATTTCACAAAACCTAATAGATGCAGATAAAAATGAAAAAAAAAAAAACTAATGTTAGGTCTTATTCGGTACGTTTAGGTTCTGTTTTGGGAATAAAAAGCCAGCAAATTCTCTTTCATAATTCATAATCATATACTCGAGTGACTCAGACAACAGTTTGGTAAAATTAAGAGAATGAAATCCGACAAATAAAAAATTTAATTAAAATTCAATTGTGCAAATTTGTGACCTTGTGTGGTGTAACCACAGAGATCTTTAATTATTGTATTGCAGAAGAAGAAACTTAACTGTACAAAAACCTTATTATATGTAACCGCGCGCGTTAAGGCCATTTAGTATATTAACCAAAGCTGAGCACAACCCTTAAGTTCCCGCCCCGCGCGCCACGCCACCACCGAGAACTACGACCGCCGCGCTCAGGGCGCCACCTGAGTGCCCAAGCAGACGCTTCCTGGACTCGACTGAGTGTGGTTGTAATGGTTTCCCTTCCCGCTTTAAAAGGTATTGCTTGGCGCCCACGCTAGATAAATTCCGAACTGAATATCCTTTTAAATCAGCTTAATCCGTTCACTAATTCAGTCCGAACTTTAAAACTCAGCATTAGAATATTAAATCTAATAGTAATTCCGCATTAGTTTGGCCAATTATTGTTTAGTTTTAAGAATAAACCATCACTTTATTTGTTATTGTTAATTAACTTGTTTACTTGAAATATCAATTAACCCTTTTAAGTTAAAGCACAAAAGCTAAAAGAGTAAAAGCCTTAAAGGCCAATAAGAATTAAAGCCAATTTCCATGAGGCCGCCAAGTTAAGTCAATAATTAATTAAGAAGCACGTTCGAGTCCGGGAAAGTCTCCAGCTCTGCGCAAAGTGAGAACTTCGGGGAAAAGTCCTGTCGAGAGTCACGACACCTTGATCTTTATCTTTGTTCTTCATCAAATTTTTCAATGAAAAGTTGCTCAGAATACAACGTTACGATGGAGTAACGCTGCTGGGTAAAGAAACTAAAGAAGAGAGCTCATCAAAATTCTCACAAAAGCAAAGATAATTGCAATTTAAAAAAAAACACGCAAAATTTTGATTTCAAATTTTGTTCAGAGGACCTTCTTATCAACCTTAATATCATGCTTTGATAACAGAATGGCATTGTTCATTGTGGACTAATTCGCGGCGAGAATCATTCGTGACCAAGGATCTTGTTCGTGACGGTCCCTGAGATCGCCTTGCTTGATTTTCTCAAACGCGTGGCGTTCGCGGGGTTTTGCGGCCGCGTCGGGGTGTCCACCTGGCGGCAGAGCACGCAACTACAGCGGCGAACAAGTCCGAGCGAACGAACAACAAACGACCGGAGCTGAAGTAATTTAAGAAGAAAACTAAACAAGCGAAGTCCGAGTCGCAGCAGGTTCGAGGGTCTGCAGTCAAGGGCGAGGGTGCACAATGGCGGAGGGGTGCAGCGGGGGCGGCGAGGGGTGCCCACACCTGCGCGACTACAAGAACGCCAAGGGCTACCAGGCGTATCGATTGATTCACGCGTACTTCGTGTCGTGCACGTCGGCCGAGGCGCGTCGCCGCAAGGTTTGATTTGAATTTCGAATTCGCATGTCGGTTTTTGAGTAAATGTTTTTTTCCATTTGCAGGCCAACTCGGGCGTGTGCTCGGCGTGCAAGAAGCGCGGGCCGCGGCTGCACATCTGCCTGCACTGCATCTACTTCGGCTGCTACGGCGGCCACATCCAGGAGCACGCCCACCGCAAGCAGCACCTGCTCGGTGCGTCCTTTCGCGACCATGCCTGCTTCCGCGCACACTGACCCTTGTTTGCTCGTTTCAGCCATGGACATGAGCTACGGCACCATCCTGTGCTTCGCGTGTCGCGACTACGTGTACGACGCCGAGTACGAGGAGGTCGCCGGCGAGAACCAGCAGGTGTCAAGCCGCAGCCTTGGCCTCCCCCACCACCACTGCCGACCCTGGCAGCCCAGCCAGGTCGAGCAGGAGCTCCTCCTCGAGCACCCCCGCCGAAAACGCATCACCAATGACTCCACCATAGGTTCAAACTTCAATGAATTTCATTCTTAATTAGTTCTGGACTTAGTTCAATTCTTGGTCCCTGTACAAATCGTTTTTTTCTGATTTGAATATGAATTCTTATTATCTCCATAGAAATTGATTGCAAAAAACAAGCTTCAGTTGTGAATTTTGAAGTGGAATTTGAAAAGTTTTCAAGTCCGTATTGATTTGGCCCATGGTCTGAATCATTTTCTACTTTGATTTGTATGTTTGATTTAGTTTGCGCCTAAGTTGTAAATTATAAACTTGGAAGGAAAATTCAAAGCTTCATTCTTGAACAACCAAATTTTCATCAATTTACCTATTATCGTTTTGCTGGTAACAAACTAGAAATCTGGAAAGATCCACTCTTTTGTTGTTGTTGCATTCTTTTAGTTCTAAACTAAAATTTACCAGAAAGCTTCAAAATTCATTATAAATTTTTTTATGTTGGAATTTTTTCTTAAATTCAAACAAACTTTGAATTTTAAATTAGTTACTATAAACAAAATTATCAAATTTGACATTGACGATGGTGGCATTAATTGGTGAATTAGGAATATGCTTGTTTTTTTATTCACTTTACACAGAGATAATGTGTTGGTTGCACAAAAGTGCATTTAAAATTTATATTTATTGTAATAAAACACCATTGCTGACATAAAATTGTAGGCGATGAAATTCAAACTATTTGATGCCCTGCAAATTAGATCTGAGTGTTTGTTCAATTTCAGGGCTGCGAGGGCTGATCAACCTGGGCAACACATGCTTCATGAACTGCATCGTGCAGGCGTTGACGCACACGCCGCTGCTGCGCGACTACTTCCTGTCGGACCGGCATGTGTGCCAGTTCGTGGAGCAGCCCGAGCACTGTCTGGTGTGCGAGGTGTCGCGCCTCTTCCAGGAGTTCTACTCGGGCAGCCAGGAGGCGCTGACCCTAAACCGGCTGCTGCACCTCATCTGGACGCACGCGCGTCACCTTGCCGGCTACGAGCAGCAGGACGCGCACGAGTTCTTCATCGCCACGCTTGACGTGTTGCACCGCCATTGCAAGGGCGCCGCTGACCAGCCCCCCGCCGACTCGCACCTCTGCAACTGCATCATTGACCAGATCTTTACCGGCGGCCTCCAGTCCGATGTCGTCTGCACCTCCTGCAGGTCCAACCTTTGACACTTACTTTTGCACACCGGCATCATTTTCACCTCCAAAATCTCGCTTTATTCTAAATTCAAAACTGATTTTTTAAAAACTTAACCACAATAATTGCTTGAAATTTTCAAAGTCCATTCATTCGTGCAACCACCTGTTGTACAATTCAATAAGAAAAGTCACACTGGTCATTTTACCTACAGCTAATTGAACTTTTTTATGCATATTTTTGAAATTTTTCTCAACATACTCAGTTTGTCTGGATTTCAGTCCCCAAATATCCAGATTTCTTATCATCAACTTGCCAGGGCGGTAAAAATTCATTAATGCTACGATTCGTTGGCAAGGGTCGTGCGATCTTGACCATGACCTAGGGCCTTAATTAAGAGCATAGTTACCTCATCTTTTTGCAGGCAAAAATGCAACTTTTTTTGAATAATTAATCTTCGAACTGCTATAACTCTTCTCCTACCAAATTCCAGGTACCAAAATGTTTCTCTTGATGAGCTCTCTCAACCTGTGTCACACTTACTGAATATATTGAGGCAAGGTCAGTGGTCACATAGATCAATGACCTTCTGATATCTGGTAACTATGACTATGACTAACGTCCAAAAGTCAAGGGGATCACCTTTTATCATCACGTAGTTTTGTCCTAAATTTAACAAGGAAAGAGTTACTGAGCCTCAAAGCCTTGAGAGCTGTAAATTTGGAGATATTGAGGTGAAACTATATATTTTTGGAAACCCTCTTGACATGGTAATTAAGGTCATAGAAAATGATAAAGATCTCTCATCCTATGCCAACGAATCTGACAAATTTTGGTTGCAGGAGGCCATTTGGACTAGTTCCAAATGATTACGCTTAAATTTTCATTTCTTGATGGTGAATTTGGTAAATTCACCCTGTTTAGTTTTTCTCTCCAACCCTTTTTTCATGTGAAACGATTTGTACACTACAATACCACACGACCTTTTTGGGAAATTATAAAGTTTAAAATGCTTAATCTTAATTGATATAATGACCATTCTTTTCAATTTTGATTGTCCCGTCATTACAAAATTTGTTATTTGCGCAGTGGAGTGTCGACGACGATCGACCCTTTCTGGGACATCTCGCTGGACCTGGGGACGACCTCGTCGTCGTCTGGGGACTCGTCCAAGGTGCCAAGGTCGCTGGTGGACTGCCTGGAGCGGTTCACGCGCCCTGAACACCTGGGCTCGTCGGCCAAGATCAAGTGCAACACCTGCCAGAGCTACCAGGAGAGCACCAAGCAGCTCACCATGAAGAAGCTGCCCGTCGTCGCCAGCTTCCACCTCAAGGTCTCCCTTTCCTCCTTCCCCTCCCCACCCTTTGACTTTTTTACTTTTTGCAGAGGTTCGAGCACTCGTCACGCTTCCACAAGAAAATCTCCTCGTTCATCAGCTTTCCTGAGCACCTCGACATGACTCCCTTCATGTCCCACCGTCGCAACAACAACAACAACAACTCGGCCACCGCAGCCGCCAACTCGTCTGCCCCCCTCCTTACCGACAACAGGCACGTCCATATTTTGAAAGTGAAAATCAATCCAATTTTAAATTGGGTTGTTAATTCCTAACATTTTTGTTCTTGAAAATTCTATTACCGCTACTTCAGTCAGTCAGTCTGTGTCCAACCCGAATTTCTAGCGAAGTTTATCAAATTTCAATACTCTACATATCTTGAAAACATTTTGATAACTTGTATTTTTCTGCAACACTCATTCTTTGGTTGTTTTTAATAACAATTGTTATTTTGTTTGCAGGTACTCTTTGTTTGCTGTGATAAACCATGTGGGATCGCTGGAAGCAGGTCACTACACGGCCTACATTCGGCAGCAGCGCGACAACTGGTTCAAGTGCGATGACCACATCATCACCAAGGCCAACATCAAGGACGTGCTCAACAGCGAGGGGTGCGTTGTTATTATTTCTTTATGCATCGCAATTTACTGATTGCATTTTGCAGGTACCTCCTGTTTTACCACAAGCAAATCCTCGAGTACGAGTGACCAACGTCGCCACTGTGATCCCGCCAGAGCTCTCTTGCCCCCATGAGCGGCTAATGTTGTGATTAGTTCTCTTGTTTGCTTCGGGCGACCTTTCCGACCCACCCACATGTTGAATGATCAAGTTTAGTTTTACTTTTAGCTGTTGCTTTTACCTTGTGTTCTGTGATAGAAGGAGTCGGAAATTTGGCGTGTGCCTCGCTCACTTCGGAATTAAGCCTGTTGGACAAACAATTACAAGCGTGTTCCCCTCAATATCAGTTATTTTTTTAAGATCCCCCTTTTGAAACAGTTTTGCATCAACGTTTTAAGTTTAAGTTCTTTGAAATGTTCTACATTGTTCATTCCAAGTCTTTCTGGGAAATTGTATGTGTGTTTGCGCATTATAAAACTCAATTATGTTGAATTATGGTCCGTAAAGTTAGGAGATTTAAAATGGCGCTGAATAGCTGATCTAGCTTTGAAACTTTTGAAAGTTCACAAACGATTATGAATGTTGTGTTAAAAAATTCCGTTAATTTCCTCTCACAACCAACAATCATTAAATCAGAGTAAATATTTATTTGTTGCATTATAAACTACGCAAGGCTTCTGTTGAATTCAAATTTTGAATCGACTGTCAAAATGTGTGTAATAAAATTAAATGATACGCGAGTTTTTCCCCTGCAATTTTGATTAATTCCCAATTCCCAAGCGAAATTTTTATCTTTCTTTTTAACAAAGAGGTGACTTAAAGTGGAATATTAATAATTTCACTTAACATCCAGTGAGATTCAGTCTTTCATGCTATTTTTACTTGATCGTGATGCTCCTATTTCCCATGCTCGAAATAAACTTGAAAAAGGAAAAATACTGGGTAACTGATACAAGCCAATTTAGCAATTTGCCAGATCAAGTTCGCGCTCTGCGCTGACGTCACGAGAATTAGGTTGGCACTGCAAGTGCAGTTTGAGTGCAGTCAATGCTAGAGTGTGAAGAACGGAGCTGTGGAAACGCTGTGAACTAATCTCGATTAAGAGCATTTAGAATTATTAACGGGCAATACAACGGACTTTAATTCATATAATTAAGTTTTTAATTCCTTAATAGCAACCCATTTTAAGTCTTAAGGATGAAAATTACTTAGAATCAGAATTTCAACGTATCTCCTTTCTGTACTCTCCTCACAGGACGGCACAGGACGGCATTTTGGCATTTTGTTTGGATGGTACAACTGTTTGTTGATCGTTTGTTGCGCGCCGAATTGAGAATTGAAAAATTTTCGTTCGAGTCAACAGTCAACTGACATTTTCGTTTCGACTTAGTAAAACCTCTGAGAATTCGACCTGTTGCTGCGACCTTTGGTACTCTTGGCGATGCCGAAGCTGCGGACAAACTGGTGACCGCAGTTGGTTGAGGTCGTAAGTCGCGAGAGAGTAAAACTTGAAGCTCGCCCGAGACAACCGAGAGAGGATGGCCGGCAACATCAAGGTCGGGGTGCGGATGCGGCCGGCGATCGCCAGGGAGGAGAACGAGCCGCTGCGGTGGAAGGTTCAGGGCGAGCGCCGCGTCAGCCGCTTCGACGCCGACTCGCAACGCCTCACAAACCCTTTGGAATTCGGTTCGTTGATTTCGCAAGAATTTTAAATTTTGCTCAAACGACACCCGGCGTTCATGTCTCCATCCTTGGATGAATTATATTTTGTTTTTTTGCTTTTCGCAGACCACGTCTTCTGCGACACGGCCACAAACACGGACATCTTCAACACTCTGGTGGAGCCGCTGGTGCAGAATGCCGTCAAGGGCTTCAACGCCACCATCCTCGCCTACGGACAGACCTCCTCTGGTTCAAATCCGTCCAACTAGCTCTCGGTTTAATTTTTAATTTACATTACTTTCGCAGGCAAAACCCACACCATGATTGGAAACGCGCAGGACCGAGGCATCGTTCCGCTGACCATGGAAAATATTTTCCACGCCATCGACACCCTGCCCGAGGAGCGCAGTTTTCTGCTTGGGTAAAAAAACAATAATCTGCCAATCCAGATGACAGATGATCTTTGGCATGGAAAACTGATCATAACCAAAATAGTCAGGTTGATAGACCATTGAGAGGTTTCTAAACATGTCTACATGTAACGATTTCTGGGTTTTATGGGCTTATCAAATTGGGGTTTTGGAAAAATTTTAATGTCTGTGTGTGTTATCATATAATTTTATGGGTGGTTAGGAATTGTCTTGTTACACTCTAGAACTTCACTCTTGGGTTTGAAATTGTAGGTCACAGATCAAGGTCACTTCTGGTGACCTTTAATTTGAGAATTAGCTGACACAGTTTTCAAAATTCTGAGGTAGCTGTTTCATAAAACGCAAAATTTTACTGTATGAACTTAAATAACAAAAGCAGGACGGTTTTTCTAACAAAAAATAAAATTTAAAAACGTAATTTTCCGGATACGTAGATGGAGAAATAACTTTGAACGTCTTGAACTTTTGATGTGTATGAAATGGGTAAAAGTTCCTAATGACAATTTTTCAATATCAACAACATTTAAACGTTAATATGACCCTGAAAAAATTTGGTTACGATCGGTTGGCGCTTTACCTGGATTGCGGAACATCAGCTCACTCAAAGACGAGGGAGTGACACTTTGGCTCTCGCAGGGTTTCCTTTCTGGAGGTGTACAATGAAAAGGTGCGCGACCTTTTGAATCCTGAGAAAAGCGACCTGAAGGTGTTTGAGACGCCAGACGGCAACATTTCGACCGACTGCCACGTCGAAATGGTCAACACGTCCACCCAGATGATTGAGCTGATGGACCAGGGCAACAAGAACAAGTCTATCGGCGAGACCAACATGAACGAACGCAGCTCGCGCTCGCACACCATCTTCAGAATTGTAATCCTTTGATGGTCATTAAAAAGTTTTATTAATTTTTGTGCTCAGACGATTGAGAGCCAGGGTCAGAAGTGCGACGAGGGCGGCGTGGCGCGCGTCTCCCAGATCAACCTGGTGGACCTGGCAGGGTCTGAGCGCGCGTCCCAAACCGGCGCCACCGGCCAGCGCTACAAAGAGGGCTGCGCCATCAACCGCTCCCTGCTGCAACTTGGAAACGTCGTCCAGAAGCTCAGTGAGGACAAAGGGTAAAAATCGATTTTGCTGTTTCCTCTGGTAAAATAATGACCCGAGCATTCCGCAGGGAGTTCATCGACTACCGCAGCAGCAAACTCACTCGAATTCTGCAGCCGTCTCTCTCCGGGAATGCGAACATTGTCATGATTTGCAATGTGACACCATTCAGCGCCGACCAGACGGCCAACACTTTGCTGTAATCCACCACCCTTTTAAAGACGGCCTTTTTTGTTCAGGGGTCAATCTTTTTTTAATTAAATAGGGCACATTTCGTTGGGTCTTCAAAGATGTAGATAATTAGTTATAAAGGATTACTGCTTTTTATCAATTTGGAAATTTTGCAGTTGTCACAATCAACTAGAGCAACTTTTGACCTAATTAATTTCTACTATTACACACTTTGTGTCTTTATCAGGAACAGATTGAAACTGATTCACTGAAATTTTTGAAATATTCATGTTTGTTTGTCTAAAAGACAAGTTTTAGAATTGATTCTTCGAAAATATTTACTTGCATTCATAGGGCAACCAGTGGTCAAGCTGTTATTGAAATTAGTTGCCCTTTTGACTAAAGTAGGTCCAATTAAATAGTGCTTTTGTCTTTTAATCAGAGTTCTGCTATTAGCAAAACTTAAAAAATTGAGCACAAAACTGATTTTCTTTGTAATTATTTGTATACAGTTTTGCTTCGAGGGCAAGTACGATCAAACTGGATCCTCACCTGAATGAAATCATGGACGATGCTACCCTGCTAAAGCGCCACACGAAAAGGATCCACGAGCTGGAGAAGAACCTTCAGGAGGCTTCCCTGCTCAAAGAGAAGAATCAGACTTTGGAGAAGGAGATCGAGAAGTTGAAAGACATGCTGATTGTTTCTCGACTGCCTCCATATAAAGTATGCAATTCCAACTTAAATTCGAGCAGAGGATTAATGAGACGTTGCTTTCAGCAGGACCGACAGAGAGCGCTGCGGCGCCAGACTTGGGGCGGTCCAGCCTTCAAACTGACCCTGGACGAGCAGGACGCTGAGAATGAGACGAACGCAAACAGTGAGACCGAATTGAACTTGTTATTTTTGCAGGCCAAAACTAATTTACCCTTGGCAATCAGTGTTGGACGCGATCCGGTCTGTGCCTGTAATGCGGCCCCTTTTGGAGGAGCGCAAAGTGTCCCTGCCCGAGAGCGTCACTGTCAGAGGCGACGACCTTGACCATTCTGTCTGCATGTCCATTGACGAGTTCGAAAACATCACACCATTTGCAGACCCCAGCGGGTATGATTCGTTCAAAGTTCAGCTATCACAGTCGTAAAAGATTCCAGAGAGTTCTTGTGCCTAAAAATAAGTAAAAAGTTGGAAAATCTGCATTGTAATTTCTTAATTACTCTGCAATCATCTTTTAACATGGAATTGGAGTAACTCATTTGGGCATTTTCATGAGTACCCTGAGGACCTTTGGAGGAATATTTTTTAGGAAACCAATCATTTTACCTGGGACTTACAGCTTTTATGTCGGTATAAAAGTTGATTGGCATGCAAAATTACATAAATTACATCAGAAGGTGGATTGTTTTTTTTTTGCTCTAGCAATTGCGGTTGCAGATTTATACACGTTTTAATTATTTTGTCCTAAATGTAAAAAAAGAGGGTGAAGTATATTTTTGGGCTACAATTTAGGTAAACAATTCCTTTGTAAAAGTGCCTTAAAACAAATTCCTGTAAAGGCCCTGAGGTTGTCAGAACATTTGAAATAAGTGTTGGTTTGAAAAATGTTTGTTGTTGCAATTTCAGGGCGGAGACGCCGCCGTCGAAACTGCGGTCGGAGGTGGCCAGTCTGCGGCAACAGCTGGCGGCCAAGGCTGCCGCGACCCCCGTCCTGAGAGAGCGCATCGCCCTTCTCGAGCGGGCTAAGAGCCCGGCTGAGGGCACACCGGCGCCGCAGCTGCGGGAGCGCATCAGGACGCTCGAGGAAAGGCTCCAGGCCGAGCAGTCCGAGGGCGAAAACTTCCGCCGGACGCTTGAGCTGGTGCAGGACGAGCTGCAGAGCAAGACCGAGGCGCTGCAGGCCAAGACGCGCGAGTTTGAGCTCGCGGACAGGCCAGAAGCTCCAGGCACACCGGTCGCCGTCCTCCACGACAGGTACTTGCAATTTCAACTTTGAATCGTATTATTGAAACCGATTTCGCACAGTTTTGGATTTGGGATAATCAAAAATTTTACTTGTTATTTTGATATTTTTTCATCCTCGTTGTCGCGTATTTGACAAGAGTTTTCACTCGTTTGGTACAGTTTTTCAGATGGTATCGTTCACACGGATTGTCACATAATTCACGAACACAATTTACATCAAATCATCTAATTCGAGACTGAAAATTTGTAAATATACTCTGCCTTTAATGAGGGGTGTTCAGTTACACTCTGCCAAGGATGCACTTGGTTGCACATAAAAAAAAAACACCGGTTCACCTCGCTTAAAATGCATCAAATTGAATGTGTTTAAAGTAAACGCCTCTTGTAAACGCGACTTGTTATTTTGCACAAGACAAAAGTATTGTTGTTTTTTTTAATTTTCACAGACCTTGACTGGCCCGACATTTAAGTGTGATACTTTTTATAATGTACAACATAGCAATTTAATCATCATAAAATGTTTTGCCTTTTTCATCGATCTTATACATCAACATATATTTGAATGACCCTTTCCCACCATGTTGTAAAAATTGAAGAATAGATTTGAGTTAATTAGAAACTTTTGAGATGCAAAATAAAAGCAATAAAATTTAATGCTGGAAAAACATAAAAATGACTCGAACCTGATAGTCTTTTGCATCTTAAGCGTGCTTTCCGAAAGTGGTGTAAATTATACATTTGCCACAATTCACTTTCATTCTCGCGCATGTTACGTTTTGCTCTGAATGGCAAAAGAAACGTTCTTGGACTGTGTGTGGTTTTTTTTTAAGTTTGTGAATTTTGTTTGCAGAATAAAGCAGCTGCAGGAGATGTCGCGGGAGCTGCCGGGGACGCCGCCGGCGCTGCTGCGGAAGAGGATGAGGGCGCTGGAGGCGGAGTGCGCCGCGGTCGAGCGCGAGTTGGACGAGCTGCGCGAATTCACCACCCTCGAGCGGCAAATGTTCGTCAAGGAGGTGCACCACGAGAACGCGCAGCTGCGACTCTCGCTGGCCGACTTCGAGCAGGTGTGCCGCGACCTGCGCAAGGACAACGCCAACCTTGGCCTGCGCAACCACGACCTTGGAGAGCAGCTCGACCAAGTCTCTGCCGCGCTCGACGCCCTCACCAAGGAGACCGAGACCAACAAGCTCTGGAACTCCAAGGCCAACGAGCAGCAGCTTCTCTGGAAGAAGGAACTGGTAACTTCTTAAAACAAAATATATCTTGCAAATTTTCCCGCTTAAAGGGCACAATAATTTAGAAACTTTTTTTGAAAATGTCGTTCATTTTTTATTTTTGTTTTATTTTGACTCAGCCGATGTTGACAATAATTGGCAGGTTGGTTTCTTTTAGTGTCTAGACTCTAGACCAACGGTTTAGAAAGATTTTGATTATTTCTCAAAATGCCCACTCTGCAGGGGCTTGGGCATTTTTTTAAAAAGCTATTTTGAAAATAATAAAATCGAAAATATCTTATCTTCTGTAAAAGATATCACATATGTCCCCATTTCCAAAGTTGTTGGGGAATTAGACGCCCTACAATTTTGCAACAGTGACCGATGTTTTAGGTCAAAGTTCAAGGTCACCTTTCGGAATTAATTACTCTGCCAAAGTACCTGGGAAGAAATTTTTTAAATTTCAAAATAGCTAAAATTTGCCAAATTTAGTTAAAAAAAAATGATGGCACTTAATTGTTCATCCTTTTTAAGTTATTCAGAGTCGAAGGGTAAAATTGTGGTTTTCCGAGCTCTTTTCATGGGTTATCATTTAACCGCAACAACTTTTTTCCTACTAGATTTGGGACAAAATCTGTAATGATAAAATAATGATGCCCTTAACTTCTTCGGACCTGTTAAGATTTTTTTAAACCTATGGCACAGAAATATAATGGGGACATCGACTCGAACATTTTGGTAACCAAAAATTGGTATTTAATCAAACAAAAAAATATCATTGGGGTTGAAAGTACTTTCACAGTCACGGAAAGTGACCTACGACATTGTTCACTCTCGCAAAGTTGAAGGGCATCTACTTTCTTACAACTTTAGTAATACGAACACACACACACACACGTTATCTTGAAAAGTGGCTGAAATATTTTCAATCTTCAAAATTAACTCTTAATAATCTGAGCCCCTATGGAATATGTAATTTTGCATATTGAAATATTCAACAATGGCCAACCAAGGTGCTACTTTCCACAAGGATGGACAAAATCGCAAAAGCGATCTGCGATCCGCGATTGCGATCGCGATCGCAATCGCAATCGCACCAATTTTTGAAAAGATGATCGCGATAGCAATCGCAAAAGGTGATTGATCGCAGGCGATCATTTGCGATCAAAGAAAGCAATTTTTATCCTTAATCTGGGCAAATTTAATGCTAAATCTGGAAGGAAAAATGTCAATTTAAGGTATTTTTACAGAAAAATTTCTTAAACTAAGGCTTTTCATTTACGGAGTTCATTTTTGTTGGGACTTCTCGTTCTGAAACCAGAATTGATAAAAAACCGTTCGGAAATGTGTTTTTCAAAAATATATTTGATCGCAAATGATCGCGATCGCAATCGCACGATTTTTCAATTTCATGATCGCGATCGCAATCGCACAATTTTTAACTTTCAAGATCGCAATCGCAAAAATTTGAGATCGCGTCCATCCTTGACTATTCATAAAAATCTGGTGGTAGCCATTAGTCAAAAAGTGAGTTTGCTTTTTGCAGGACCAGTGCCGGCAGCAGATGACGGAGATGAAGAACCAGTCACAGGACTGGGTGGACGAGAAGGAGATGCTGAAGGGCCGGTACGAGTCCAAGATCAGGGAGCTGACGGCGTCGCTGGAAGAGGCATGGGCGTCGCAGCAGGCCAGGGCAGACGGCGCCTGTCAGACCGAGGGCGACGAGGAGCCGAGCTGGGCCGAGACGAGCGTGCAGACCGACCACGACCTGGAGCAGCTGCCGGCGTCCAGCTCACAGGTCGAGGACCTGCAGCGGCGGCTGGTCGAGGCCGAGCGCCGTCTTTCCGTAGCGTCGCACAAGCTCGAGGCCAGTTCGCAGACTGACCACGACGACGACCAGCTGCTGGCCTTCGAGCAAAGGCAGGACCGAGAGGCTCGAGACCTGCACATTCCTCAGCAGCAGAGCCAGGAGGACAGGCTCAGGTTCGAGGGGATGGAGGCCGAGGTGGCGGACCTGCGGCTGGAGGCGGCCCAGGCCAGTGACCGAGCCAAGCAGGTCAGCTTTTATTTTTATTCAATCATCTCAATTCGCCTTTGAAAATTTCCCAATAAATTAAATTATTTCTGCATAACCAAAGCCAAATTTCTGGCATGCTAATATTTGAATAAGATTTCTAAGGCGTTGTATGGATCATTTTGCGACTGAAAAATCTCAGGTTAAATTCCGTCTACAAATATAACAATTTGATCAGTATTTGTGAATTTACCTTTAAAAGTTTGTCAACTTTATGATAAATAGGTTTGATTTTGCGAGTGCTTTTTTTACCCATCAGCACATTCCTTGAGATTTAGACTCAGTTTCTCACCAGAAAATGAATGGTCGCTGCGTAATTGTTTGAGAAAATTGCATCAAAAGGTCAGAATCAAATAATGGATGGTGAATAGAATTGGAAAAATGAAAATGCTGTTCTACTCTCACTTAAATTAACTTGATTAGTTGAAACTTGCAGGTGGAAGAGTTGTCGCGGGAGGCGGCGGAGGCAGCGCGCGTCCTTAGGGAGGAGAAGGACGAGCTGATCGCCAGGGTGCAGAGATTGGAAGGGGAGGGGGAGGAGGCTCGCGAGCGACTGTTCTTCGTGGTGCAGGAAAAGGACAATTTGCAGACGCAGCTTGAGTATCAGCAGGAGGCGCTCAACTTCAACCTGGCTGAGCTGAAGCGGCTGAAGGAGGAGGGCCGCGAGCAGCTGCGGGAGGCCGAGGAGCGGGTGCGCCGCCTCGAGTCCCAGTCGCAGGTCTTTGAATTCCACCACGACTCGATGACCTTGGCCGCCGCCTCCGAGGTCGAGCAGCAGCTGCGCGACCAGGTCGCCCGGCTCGAGGCCCGGCTCGCAGAAATGGGGCTCGAGCAGCAGCGCTCCGACCTCTCCCTGGTCAGTTTCCTCACTTGCATTTTATCAAAGTGGTTGACGTTGACCTGTTGCAGCGGAACCACAACCTGGAGGAGAAGCTGTCTGAAACCTTGGAGCAGATCCAGCAGCAGGGTCTTCTGTCTGAGCTGGTCGGCCAACTGTCGGCGCCGTCGCCACAAATCGAAGAGTTTATCGCCCGGCAGCTGCAGGAGCTCAAGGAGGCCAAGGAGGATTTGGTGGCGGCCAACCAGTCCCTCAAGGACCAACTGCAGCAGGTGACCCATCAAGTGCCTGATTTTCTTTTGAAAATTTTTTACTCTTGTTTTGGTAGAAAACCGATGCCCTGTCTTCCAAGGAGAGTATTTTCGAGACTTTTGCGGCGCATCTGAAAAAACAGCTACAGGAAGTGGCCACGGAAGAGGTGAATACTGAATCTGATGATCTGCAGGCTCTTCATGAGCAGCTGTTGGCCGCGTTCATGACCAAGTCAAAGGCCATTTACTCGGACCTGCAAGGTGAAATCAAAACTCTGCAGGTGAAAATATGTCTTAAATCTAAAGCATTAGATCACAAAATGAGATCGTTCCGATTCTCTTTTGATGGAGTAAATATTTGCTTGACATTTGAATTTGCTTTTGTTCCAGGAGAAGTTGCGCAAGGAAAAGCATCTTCTGGAGGAGCAGTCTGAGGCCGTGCAAGTGCTGAAGAGAGAAGAGCAGCAATTAGTCAAGGAGAAAGAGCTGAAGATTGCCGAGCTAGAGGCCGAGTTGGAGGAATGTCGAAGGGCGGCTGAGGCCGTTCTGGACGATTCTCAGCCAACCATGAACGGAAAGGAGTTGGGCTTGGCACTGCAGCTGAATGAAACGCGCGACTGCCTGGAAATGACCGTGGCTGAGGAGCGCCGGTTGCGAGCCGACGTGGCCCAGAAGGAGCAACAGTTGGCCGACCTGCAAGATCGCGCCGCCCAACTCGAGGCTGACCAACTCGGTCTGCGCGCCCTGCTTGATGAGACCATGAAAGTTGCAGAGGCGGCCAAGGTCAGTCAAAATCAAACTTAGCCTGAATCCAATGCTGTTTGTATATAAAAAAAATAAATATTGAATTATTGCAATCAATTTTATTGACAATCTAATTGGATATTTTTCATGTCAATGCTTTTATTGAGCTCGACTGCTATTCGGTATGAAACACTCCTTGGTGGTTAGCTCCATAGGCTCTTTTCTTTTCCTTCAATAACATTTTGTTGTTTGAGAGGAATTTGACGCTTTTTAAAGTAAAATGAGTATGAAAAATATTTTTTTTTCACATATTTGAGTTAATGGAGAAAATGGAGTTTACAATAGTGAATTTATGTTTTAGGAACAACAATCAGCAGATAAAGTCAAGTGGGAGGCCAAGCTGGAGGAATTGAGGCGGCAAGTGATGGAGGCGGAGGCGCTCGAGGTGAAAACCTCGGAAGAGCTGATGGACAAAGTACAGCAACTTGACGTCCTGGCCGCTGCCGAGGCGGAGGCCAAGAGGTCGGTGGCCTGCCTGGAGGCCGCGCTGGCCGCGGCCGAGCTGCAGAGGGAGGCGGACCGGAGGGAGGCCGAGAAGGCGCTCCAAAGTGAGCGGCTCAGGCTTGAGCAAAAGTCTGCAAAGGTGGAAGCGCTGCGCGCCCAGGTCGTCGAACTCACCGCAGCCAAACAGGAACTTCAGGTGAGATTCTTGATTGCAATTGTCTTTATTCTTGCTGAAAAGCTCCCAGTCCACGTAATCGACCGGGTCAGCGTGTAAGAGGTTCATAAATAAAATTAAATTGAGCAGCTTAATTTGATCAATGAAACCAGATTGAATTAAAAAATTGTCAAAAAGTACACTAAATTACATGCGTACTCCAGAACTTAATACTTTTGGGCCAATTGCCCATTTACGCTGCTTCTTTTATAAATGAATTACAATTCTGAATTCTGGTGTAAATATTTTGAAAAATATTTTATCTCTTAAAAAAGCAGAGTTCAATATTTTAATATTTGGATTTTCTTAAAAAAAAAGATAATAATGTTATTCCATCAATTAATATGTAAAAATTTGCATTGGAGAGAGAAATAATCTCACAAAATATTTATGAGTACCTTAGCTTGTTGGAAGGACTTGCAGGTTGTAGTTGAAGAGTTTAGACTTGTCCTTTTGTGTGATTGCAGACGCTGCAGGGGAAGGTGGGGGAGTTGGCGGCGTCGAGCGCGGAGGTGTCAGCGGCTCGGACCAAGCTGCAGGAGGTGGGGGCGGCCCTGGAGGCGGCGGGGACGAGGGCGGCCGAACTGGAGGCGCGGCTCGAGCTGGCGCAGCGCGAGGCCGAGGCGCGCGCCAAGTTCGCGCGGCAGCTTGAGGAGGAGCTGGCGTGCGTCAGGGCGTCGCAAGACACCCTGGCCGACGCCTCCCTGCAACTGCCCACCCTGGACGCGCGCGGCCTAGAGCAGGCCCTGGCCCTTGAGGCCCAAAACCTGCGCCACGTCGAGGCCCGAGAGGAGCTGGAGGCCGAGCTTGCTGCCCTCAGGGTCACCCTGAGCGAGACCAACACCACCCTGGCCCTGCAGGCTGATGAGCTCAGGGTCGACCGAGAGGCGCTGCTCAGGGTGCGCGCAGAAAAGGGGCGTGTCGACGACCAACTCGCGGCCCTTGAGGAACAACTGGCCAAACGCGGTCAGCAGACCGAAGAGCTCAGGGCGCGCCTCGCCGCCTTTCAGGTAAACAAGTTTTACTTTTTTCTATGAAAACATGAAAAGTGCCAAACTCGCTATTTATCGTGTATTTATTATTACATTATTGTGGCTATTATAGTTTGAGATGAATATGCGACTCAAATTTTTTTGCAGTTCAACATTTTATGCTCAAAAAAACTATGGTTGGAAAACTTCAGCGTGATATATTTTCAATTTTGTTCCAAATCCCACAAACCTATTCGAATTGTGAACCCACTGAAAATCACCCGCTAAAATAAGCGCAATAGGTACTCAACAATGGCAACTTTTCCTGTTTTCATATGCGATTTCCATGGCACTAAAAGATAATCGTCAGTGACCCAATCTTTAGAATAATTAATAGGAAGAATTATTAACTTTTTTCTTTGAAGTTAAAAAAATATCAGCAAAAAGATTAGAATTGAGCTCAAAAAACTAATTACAATAGAAAATTTTAGTTTAATGCAATTTATTTAAACCCCTACTCTTACTTTTTACTTTCTCCCTAAACAAATCAAATTCAAAAATACGCGTGCACATGAAAATTTTTTATCACGATACAATCTGTTTTCTAAATAAGTGCATTGAAAGAAATTTTGCTATTGTGGCAGATTCGTTGATTCAACTATGCATAACAGAAATTAATACTATAGTAAATCTTTATTCTTTTTGTCCAGACAAACAAACAATATTGTGTGGATTTGCCAAATTATTTAGGAATTTTAGCGATTTGATTAAATGTTGCAGGCGGAATTGGTGGAGGAAGGTGTACGTCAGGACAACGCGCGCTTCGAGGTGGAATTGCGGCTGCAGCAGCAGATAGAGTTGGTGGCGACGCTCGAAACCAAAATCACCGAGACCAACACGCTGCTCAACAAGGTGCAAAAACATTCCCATCTTTTGCAAAAGTGCTTTAAAGGACTGTTCATTTTGCTACAGCTCCTGTGCACAGTTAAAGTAAAATCAAGTCTTTGCAGTTAAGTGGTAACAATTTTCAATAATTGCCGAAGAAGGAGCACATTTTTGTGTAATGACTTGATTTGAAAATCAGCACGAATTCGTGAAACGTACAATGCGTTGGCAGGGGTGGACCGATCAAAACCAAATTTGGAGGGCTTATAGATCATGTCGTGGGCTATCCAAACATGCATCGTTTTACCCCGATATCTCAAAATTTGCGGGTTTTACAGGACGTTTAAATTTGGATTTTGAAAAATTTTAAACGGCTGTATCTCGGCTTCCCGTGGCTGTAGAACAAAAATTCCGGGTATGGCTGAATTTTTCTTGGCAAGTTCTACAACTTTGCTGTTGGTCACAAAATTGCATGTCGAAGGTCAAGGTCAGTTTTGGTGACCTCGGGTCATTTGACCTTAAATTTGAAAATTTTCAGCCAATTTTTTTGAAATTTTCAGATAGCCATTTTGTAGAGCGTCAAATTTTTCATGATATGAGTTATTAAAAAAAAATATGGCAAAATTCTTCAATTTTTTTATTATAAAAGTGTAAATGGCAAAAAAAGTGGTTCTCCGAGCTGTTTTAGTTGTAAATTTTGTTTGAACCACTGTAACTTTGTTCTTGAGCAAGATAGCTTGTACAACCTAATGACAAAAATTGTTTCTCTTAACTTGACCCAACCAAATACGTATAGCACATTATTACCAGGTCACAAGGGGAAGCCTGGTCAGTATCCCGTACCCTGAGAGTGGGGTCGGGTCCTATCCTCGGTGGTGTGCTTATCCACAAAAAGTTTTCTTTCCCATAATTTAATTATATTAATGCGGCGCGGGTCTTTAAGTGTCTCGGTAATTTAGTCGTGCTTCCTCGGAACGTGCCCCCTTTTAACGTGCCTCTTTAGAACGCCGCCCAACCGACCGTGGTATTGTATAAAGATCAAACGTGCCCACCGTGAAACGAGCTAATTCTGAACGTGCCCACCGTGGAATTTGCTAAGTCTGAACGTGCCCGCCTTAGATGTAAGGTCCGGCTCTTTCGGAGGGCTGTAAATCGTGAACTTGTGTCCCTCCGCCGGTTTTCAACGTAAATATCTAAGGACAACCTTTTGAGGTGTCCGTCAACACCCTGAACGCAGACCTGATGCTTGCGCAAACGTGTTTAAAAGCCTATCAAAGATTGAAAATATCGTCGTAAATTTTTTTTTAAAATTACATTAAAAGCGGTTCGGTGACTGAATTCGAACGTGCCCACCGTGGAACGTGCAATATTCAAAAGTGCCCACCGTGGAACGTGCAAAGTCAGAACGTGCCAACCGTGGATGTAAGGTCTGGCCGACGTCAAAGTGCCATTTTCAGAGGGCAGTACATCGCGAAATTTAGTCCCTCCGCCGGTTTTCTACGGAAATCTTGAAGGAGAACATGTCGAGGTGTCCGTCAATACCCTGAACGCAGTCCTGGTGTTTGCGCAAACGTTTAAAAGCTTTATTAGACGCGCCGATTTTTTCCGCGTCTTTCGGCGCCCGAATCGACCTCCTAGGTGCAACCCACGCGGGGCTAGCGCGGAAAAACCTCTCTTATGGGAGAATGGGCAAAAAACGGACCTTTTTGCCTATTTCTCCGCGGGTACGGGACCGATCGCGAAATCGCGAAAAAGTGAAACTTGTATTAAAAAACCATATCTGATTCCGTCGAGAGAGTATTTTTTTTTCGAGAATTCGCGTTTTTTTTCCCGCGAAAGCTATTGTATAGTGAAGGGACAAATGGTCATTGACCCCAGTGACCTTTGACCTTGCGATTTTTTCCATCACGTATGGCACGTGGTTGAAAGAGGGCATTTTGGTACCCGGAATTTTGCTGTAGCTCTAACAGAAGCCGAGTTATCACAGTTTTTGACTAATTGATAATTATAGAATAATGCTTAAAATGCAATTAAAAACTGAGAAAACTCGACCTCTGTCAGAGCCACAGCAAAATTCCGGGTACAGAAATGACCGCCTTCGTGCCCTCTTTGGAACCATGTGCCATACGTGATGGCAAAAATATGGGAAGGCCAAAGGTCGCCGGGGTCAATGACCATTTGTGACCTGGTCATAATGTGTGATAAGTATTAAGATAGGTCATGTAAAGAAAAACAATTTTTGTTATCAGGTCTTACAAGCTATCTTGCTCAAGAACAAAGTTACGGTGGTTCAAACAAAATTTACAACTAAAATAGCTCGGAGAACCACGTTTTTTGCCATTTTTTTTTTATTTACTCATATCATGTAAATTATGACGCTCTACAAAATGGCTACCTGAAAATCTAAAAAAAAGGCTGAAAGTTTTCAAATTTAAGGTCAAATGACCCGAGGTCACCAAAATTGACCTTGACCTTTGACATGCAATTTTGTGACCAACAGCAAAGTTGTAGAACTTGCCAAGACAAATTCAGCCATACCCACAACATGAGCTATAAGCCTTCCAAATTTGGTTTTGATCAGTCCACCCCTGCCAACGAATCGTACCAACGAATTCGTGCTGAAATCATGAAATGCCAAAAAAAGGTCCACGATCAAGGCACATTGGTGAAATTTTCAACTTTTGTATGTGGAAGAATACCAAATATCTTGAAAATTATTGTAATCGGGTTCTACAAAATCACACCCTGAACAACTTCCAACAGGGTATCACGTTTTCGCGCAAGGAAGCGTTTGAACGTAGGTGGGGAACCAACTTCCCTTGAGGTATGATATGAATTCGCTTGGCGGAATAATTTGCACCTATGAAATATCAAACCTTACTTACAATTGGGGTTGCGCATTCAAACTTGATTCATCGAATTTGTCCGTCTTTCACATTCAGGAATAAGACTTGAACGAAAGTAGGATTTTAGAGAAATGTCAGATTTGTTGAAGGATGATTTTGCGTGTTGCAGGTAGGCGGGGAGCGGGACGTGCTGGCGATCAGGGTGGGTGAGCTGCGCGAGCAGGTGGCGACCCTGAGCGTGGGCCGCGTCGAGCTAGAGGAGAAGGTGAAGGAGGCGGACGCGGATTACGAGGAGCTGCTGGTGGCGTACCGGGAGGTGGAGGCCAAGGGGCGGGCGTTCCACGCGCAGGCCGTGCGCCTGCGCGAGGACAAGGAGGGCCTGGAGGCGGCCCTGAGCGCCGCCCTGGCGCGTCAGGATTCAGGTCGGCTCGAGGCGCGCGTGGCCGAGTTGCAGGGGCAGCTGGTGGTGGCGCGCCGCGACCTCTCCACCGCCAGGGGCGAACTCATCCACCTCCGCCTCAACCCCCATCCGCCCCCAGATCTCTCCTACAAAGCCACCTGCGCCGAACTCGAGCGCAAGGTCGCGCACCTCCAGAAACAGGTATTTTTTAACTGAAATTCTTTTGCCCTTTGAAAGGTTAATTTAAATTTTTTCGCCAGCCTTATGTCTAAGTCTGTCAGTGGTTTCACTTATACTGGCCCTGAACCCTGAACATAACAAAAATAAAATCTTACATCTGTAATCATGATATAAAAATTTAATTTCATTGGAACGATTTTTTTATTGTTTATACTTAAATTTGCAATTTCAAATATACTTCTCTGTGCTGTCAATTTACTATTTTCAGTTGTTGATGGAATGTTTTTCTAAAAAATTTCGCTACTTTTTTGGCGAGAAACCAATAGCCCACACGGTGTAAGGAATACCTTGGTCTGTTAAAATCATCAGTCAATCTTAGGTTTCATCAAGTGCTTAAAAATAATTATTGAGCAAAATTTAAAGGAAACAACAATTTTAAATTAGATTAATTAGAAGATGAATTTTCTAAGATTTTCTTGATTCAATATAATCAGCAATTCCTTCAAGAGGTATGAATGGAATGATAGTGAAAAATCTTGGAGTTGTCTTTGCTCAGAACCTGTCTTGGAATGCACAATTGTCCAAAATATCGCAAAAAGTTTATGGCACCTTAAAAAGCATTGAAAAGTTTAGAAATGTAACTCCTGATAAAATACGAATTATACTTGTAAAAAGCTTGATTCTGCCACACTTTGATTACTGCGTCATTGTTTACTGTAACTTGCAAATTAATAAATTGCAAGTACTGCAAAATCATTTAATTAGGTATATTTTCGATGGCCAAAATCTATCTCTCCTGTATAAAAAATGCGAAATTCGTAAAATTGCGGATAGGCATAAATTAAAAATTATATTGAAAACACAAAATTCTGTATAAAAATTGCCCAGAGTATTTGAACGATTATGTAACAACAATGTACGACGTTAACTTGCTTGGGCGCACAAGAGCGCATCGAATGGAACTGCTCGCACCGTTTGTTAGCATGGAGGTGCCGGAAAACTGTTTTCAAGTACCCAATGTTATAGGCTTTGGAATGCATTAACGTCAAATCTGTGTTTAAATGAAAATGTTAATTTTTTCAAAGCAGTTCTGAAAAAGCAATATCTTGAGCAGTATTAATGTTTTCTTTCTCTCTTGTTTTAAAATTTTCGTTTCTTTGTCATTATTTGGATGAGTTCATGTATGGGGCATAGTTGCCCTCATTTGAACCCAATAAACATTCATTTGAAACTAAAAAGTCAAGTCATTTTTTGTTTTGTTGGTTGCAGGTGAAGGAGTTGGAGGTGGAGGCGACGTTGGCACGCATGAAGAGGGAGGTGCGGCCAGAGGGCGTCGAGTGCGGGGTGCAAACGGCCGCCCCCAGGGTGCAGGACAGCGGCGTGCAGGTGCCCCCCGACAACGAGGCGCTCTTTGACCAGCTCGAGGGCTTCACCCCCGCCAGCGCCATCACCGAGGTAAAGTCCAACATTCAAAAACCACTATTGCAATGAAAAAATTTACGTCAGTCTGAATTTTTCTCCATTTCAGTGACAAACCATAGATTTATTTGTATGATATTGCCATAGATATTAATTAAGTACATTTCATTTTTTTAGCTATATTTCTTGCCATCCAAGAAACCATGACCGGTAGTTAGTAAATTTATTTAGTTTTAATATCTCAGGGTTTACCTGAAACAAACAATGAATGGGGGGGGGGGGGGGGGTCGGGGGAATTTGTTGTTATTGTGACTAATTGTATTTAAAACAGTTGGCCCGTGGCCAAAAGTGTGTCCTTTTTTTTAAGTGCCAATATGTAAAAAAGAATTTATGATATTATTATAATATTTTCCGATTGAAATGAAACGTTTGTTTGCTGGACTCAGGAAATTTCTTTTAATGTTTCAGGCGGGCCGGTTGTACGGGATGCGCGAGCAGATTAGGGCGCTCACCGTCAGAAACGAAGAACTTGTCAAGGACCGCAAGTTGTTCAAGGACGTGCTGCGCAAACGCCTCGCCACCATCAAGAGCCTCGAGGCGCAGATCGCTGGCAGGGAAACCCACCCCGGGCAGGAGAACAAAACAAACCCCCTTGCCCACAAGAACTGAACTTTTCCTTCCCTCGCCTTCACTTTCCTTTCGTTTGTGTAATTATTGTAACAATTTTTATTTGTGAATTTGCTCTCTTTGCAACACCAACATAATAAAGATACAAGATAATCAAGAATAAAAACTTGTTAATTTCAGATGCATAGTATTTTCATAGGAGAAAATTGTAGTGTACTTGTAAATGACTTTTTATATTTGGACATGCGAGAGGGGTAAGGAAAAATTGTCATTTCTATCTGTTTATGGATATTGCTATCTAGAAATTTGGCTTATAACCACATCGCAGAAGTGGCTTTGAAGAGTGATTTGGATGGTGATTTGTATGCAAATTTTACTCGTGCAATGTTTGAATTAATTTATATCAGAAAGTGGACAAAAAGCCCATCGTGGTGGATGGTGAACGCATGTTGATAAATCTTTCTAGGTAGTTACAAAAAATTAACTTGAAATACAAATTTTGTTATTGCAGTTCCTCAAGGGGAACAAGCTACCATGCCAATTTTATTTTTACAAAGATCAGTTTTTAAAATTTTTTGCTTTTTGCTAATGCCTTGAGAGTAAGAAATCATTTTTACTTTTGAGCTGCCATCAGAGACAAAAACGCCAATGGATAATGAATTTAATTAAAAGTTTTTGCTATTAATCATTCATATATATTAAATATCGTAGGTTCGACTTAAATTTTGCTTGTTTTGCTTCGCTCGATTTTCTCTGCTGCTGCTCCGTGTCACATGTACCGCGTTCCTTTCCTTTTTACTGCCTGTATTGTTGCTGCGGGGCATACTTGTTTAGAGCGCAAATGGCGTGAGCGCGGCGCTCAATTGCGCTCAACGAGTTATTAGTAATTACACAAATTGTGATGTAAAATTTAAGAAATTTTCACAGAAATGTGTATATGTAACGAAATTATTTTTTTTTTCTCAAAAAACGTTTTTCAGACTGATCGAATGGTGCGAGGTAGGGGGTAGGTCGTATTTTTTCTGGAAAGTACGCAATAAGTTGTATTAGAAAACGCTGTTGCGGAGGTGCAGGGGAGCACGGGAGGTATGGTGTGTGGATAGGGCAGATGGAAAAGGGGAAGAGTTTTTTGATGTTCTGGTTGAAGTAATGAACTGTACTATGCTGATACCGTGGGCAAAAAACTTTTTTGACTATTTTTTTCTAGAGTCTAAAACTCATGAGAATGATTTATTTTCATGTTTCACAACTATTAGGTTCATTTTTAAGCATTTAAAAACTGACTATTATTGACAATTTGACAAAAAACCGACTATTCGGCAACAAAGCGACTATTTTCCACCAAAAACCGACTATTTGAGAAAAATCAATGCATTTTCTCAACGCCGAGTTCTGAACCCAAAGAGTATTGTCTGTAACGCGTGTAAAAATCCCAAACATACCATTCTGAGCATTTCTAGCTAGTTTTGGCGAACACTGATATTTACCCCCTCAACCCTAGATCCACCCTTGGGGGTTTGGCCTTAGAATAAAAAATTCATGGTTTCTGGCGACCATCTACAAATCTTGGAGAGGTCATTCTGAGCATATCTAGCTGGAAAGTACGTTTAAAAATAGAAGTAATGAATTGTAGTATGCTGATACGGGGTGCCTCACAATGTCCTAAAGACAATGTCCTAACAGAAAATGTCCTACAGAAAACGTCCTAAAGAAAATGCCCTAAAATTAAGAATAGAAAATGTCCTAACAGAAAATATCCTAACGCCTGAAAATTATGACAAGTCATGTGTCATGTGAAAAAAAATTTAATTTCGTCCTTTCAAGTAATTTTGCTTCAAAATTTATCCTGATTCAAAATATTTGACGCTTCATACGACTAGAGTCTTTATTGGAAAATAAACATATTTAGACTTTTGAACTTATTTTAGTAATTTTAGGCTTTTGTAATGACTCAAATACATATATATTTTTTTTTTAATATTTTTTCTCTTTTTCTACGGGTAGTTGAGAAATATCTTTCTTCTAGACAATAGTTTCAAAGAATTTCGTAAAAATCCTCTGGCATTTGTATTCTTGTTTCCTACGAAAAAGTTTACTTAAAAATATCATTCAATTTTTTCAAGACAAAAAATATGAAAATTTTTATTTGAAAATATTCGTTAAATTTATTTTCAATATACGTTGTAGTAATAATATTATTATTTACAATAATTTGTATTTGTGGAAAATAATATGATTGTTTCAAACTTTAATATTTTGAACTATTTGATCAACTATATCGTAAGAAATGTGACAGAGAAGCTCGAAAATTAGCATCATTCTTTCTGCTTAAGTGAATTCATTTGATAAGGAATGAAGTTCTTGTTAGTCCCTGTTGAAAAAACTAAATTTTTTTAAATAAATAAACCACTTTTCGGAAATTTAGGACATTTTCTTGAAATTCAATTAGGACAAAATTTTTAGGACAATGTGCGACCATAGCTTTTAGGACATTATCTTTAGGATATTTTCTTTAGGACATTCTCTGTTAGGACATTGTCTTTAACCTCAATTTAGGACATTTTCTTTAGGACATTATGATGGTACCCGCTGATACGCCAATATTGCATGCGTCCCCCCCCCCCGTATAACTTGAAATATAAAAAAACAATTTTTATTTTTTCTTTAATGCTGTCAAAGTTTTCTCGGTACAGTAAGATGCCTTTTTATGCACATTAGAAACTCAAAAAGGGCTAGAGATAATGAAAAAATGATTTCTTTTTAGATGCTTTTTCATTTAGTCACGCTAGAATAAATTTAATCTTAGTATTACTTGAAATATATAAAAACAATTTTAATTTTTTTAATTTATGATGTCAAATTTTTCTCGGTGTAGTTTGATTCCTACTTATGCATTTTAGAAACTCAAAAAAGGCTAGAGATGATGAAAAATGACTTGTTTGTAGATGACATTCCCTTTAGTCACGCTAGAATTAATCAAATTTTAGCATTACTTGAAATAAAAGAAAACAAATTTTATTTTTTTACTTTATTCTGTCAAACTTATCTCGGCACAGTGAGATGCCTATTTATGCAAATAAGAAATTCAAAAGAGGCTAGAGATAATGAAAAATTACTTGTTTTTAGATGCTTTTTCATTTAGTCACGCTAGAATAAATTTAATTTTAGTATAACTTGAAATATATTAAAACAATTTTTATTTTTTTCTTTAATGCTGTCAAATTTTCCTCGGTACAGTGAGATGCCTAGTCAAATTTTCCTCAGTACAGTGAGATGCCTATTTATGCACATTAGAGACTCAAAAGGGGCTAGAGGTAATGAAAAAATGACTTGTTTTTAGTTGCTTTTTCATTTAGTCAGGCTAGAATAAATTAAATATTAGTATTACTTGAAATATATAAAAACAATTTTCATTTTTTTCTTTAATGCTGTTAAATTTTTCCCGGTACGGTGAGATGCGTATTTATGCATATTAGAAACTCAAAAGAGGCTAGAGATGATGAAAAATGACTTGTTTTTAGATGACATTCCCTTTAGTCACGCTGGAATCTATCCAATTTTAGCATTACTTGAAATAAAAGAAAACAAATTTTATTTTTTACTTTATGCTGTCAAATTTATCTCGGTACAGTGAGATGCCTATTTATGCACATTAATAACTCGAAAGGGGCTAGAGATGATGAAAAAATGACTTGTTTTTAGATGATTTTTCATTTATTCACGCTAGAATAAATTTAATTTTATTATAACTTGATATTTAAAAATAAATATTTTTTTTTATGCTGTCAAATTTTACTCGGCACGGTGAGATGCCTATTTATGCATATTAGAACTCAAAAAGGGCTAGAGATGATGAAAAAATGACTTGTTTTTAGATGCTTTTTCATTTAGTCACGCTAGAATCAATCTAAATTTAGTATTACTTTAAATATATAAAAAACAAATTTAATTTTTTACTTAATGCCGTCAAATTTTTCTCGGAACAGTGAGATGCCTATTTATGCATATTAGAAACTCAAAAGGGGCTACAGATGATGAAAATATGACTTGTTTTCAGATGTCATTTCCTCTAGTCACGCTAGAATCAATCAAATTTTAGCATTACATTAAGTATATATAAACAAATTTTATTGTTTTACTTTATGCTGTCAAATTTTCGCGGTCTAGTGAGATTCCTATTTATGCATGTTAGAAACTCAAAAGGGGCTCGAGATGCTGAAAAAATGACATGTTTTTAGATGTCATTTCCTCTAGTCACGCTGTAAAATTGATATCGAGATCATGACTTTTGGTTTTCTAGATGATTAATTTAGCCCTCTTCAAGTTCCCAACCACCCTTTCGATTTCCAATCCTGAAGGGAGTGTTGAAACGTGTTTAAAATTTACCACTTTTAATAAAAATCCCCAGATTGCGAATTTTTTTTAAGTGATACTAAATATAGAAAAAAATTGATTTCGAGATCATGACTGTTGGTTTTCTAGAGATGCTTGATTTTGCCCTTTTCAAGTTCCCAACCACCCTTTCGATTTCCAATCCTGAAGGGAATGTTGAAACGTGTTTAAAATTTACCACTTTTAATAAAAATCCCCAGATTGCGAATTTTTTTAAGTGATATTAAATATAGAAAAAAATTGATCTCGAGATCATGACTGTTGGTTTTCAGGATGCTTAATTTAGCCCTCTTCAAGTTCCCAACCACTAATTCGATTTCCAATCCTGAAGGGAGTGTTGAAACGTGTTTAAAATTTACCACTTTTAATAAAAATCCCCAGATTGAGAATTTGTTTTAAGTGAGATTAAATATAGTAAAATCAATCCTGAAGGGAGTGTTGAAACGTGTTTAAAATTTACCACTTTTAATAAAAATCCCCAGATTGAGAATTTGTTTTAAGTGAGATTAAATATTGTAAAATTGATTCGACATCATGACTGTTGGTTTTCTAGATGCTTAATTTAGCCTTCTTCAAGTTCCCAACCACCCTTTCGATTTCCAATCCTGAAGGGAGTGTTGAAACGTGTTTAAATTTTACCACTTTTAATAAAAATCCCCAGATTGGGAATTTTATTTAAGTGTGATTAAATATAGTAAAATTGATTTCGAGATCATGACTGTTGGTTTTCTGGATGCTTAATTTAGCCCTTTTCAAGTTCCCAACCACTAATGCGATATCCAATCCTGAAGGGAGTGTTGAAACGTGTTTAAAATATACCACTTTTTATAAAAATCCCCAGATTGAGAATTTTTTTTAAGTGAGATTAAATATAGTAAAATTGATTTCGTGATCATGACGGATGGTTTTCTAAATGCTTAATTTGGCATTCTTCAAATTCCCAACCACCAATTCAATTTCCAATCCTGAAGGGAGTGTTGAAACGTGTTTAAAATTTACCACTTTTAATAAAAATCCTCAGATTGAGAATTTGATCGATGTGAGATTAAATATAGTAAAATTGATTTCGAGATCATGACTGTTGGTTTTCTGGATGCTTAATTTAGCCCTCTTCTAGTTCCCAACCACACTTTAGATTTCCAATCCTGAAGGGAGTGTTGAAACGTTTTTAAAATTTACCACTTTTAATAAAAATCCCCAGATTAAGAATTTTTGCAAAAATGACTTGTTTGTAGATGCTTGTTCATTTAGTCACGCTAGAATCAATCAAATTTTAGCATTTCATTAAATAAATAAAAACAATTTTAATTTTTTAATTTTTTTTTTATTTTTTTTTTAATTGTTTATCCCTCTTGGGAAAGGCACCAGCGGTAGCAGACAGGCTGCTAAATCGCAAGGGTCGATAACTCGGGTTCTCCCCTTTCGGGACTGATAACACGGTGACCTTGCGACCCACTGGGCCGGGGAGAGAGGAGCATAGGATGGGTTTGGTTGTTGGGAATTTGAAGGATGAGGAAGGTGAGCGGCTGCGGCCTATGAATGGGAACTATGCCGGCATTCGCCTGGAATGTCTGATGGAAACTGCAGAAAACACCAGACTGCATAGCCGAAATTGCAGTCGAAATGCCTGCAATTCCTCCCGAATCTGCCTGTCGCAGTGATTAATGCACCTCCTAAGATTTTCTGAAGTCTTGTGAACTAGCCGGCCAGAAACAGAACTTTTTCAAGCCCTGATCCTAGCCAGGATAGAACCCAAGGCCTCCAGATTATCAGCCAAGCGCACTAACCACTGTGCCACACAGTCGGCTTTATGATGTCAAATTTTTCTCGGTACAGTGAGATGCCTATTTATGCATATTAGAAACTCAAAAGGGGCTAGAGATGATGAAAAAATTGTCTTGTTTTTAGATGTCATTTCCTTTAGTCACACTAAAATTAATCCAATTTCAGCATTACGTTAAATATATAAAAACAAATTTTATTTTTTTACTTTATGCTGTCAAATTTTTCTCGGTAAACTGAGATGCCTATTTATGCATGTTAGAAACTTAAAAGGGGCTAGAGAAGATGAAAAAATGACTTGTTTTCAGATGCCATTTCCTTTAGTCACGCTAGATTTAACCAAGTTTAAGCATTACTTAAAATATATTTAAACAAATTTTATTTTTTTACTTTATGCGGTTAAATTTTTCTCGGTACATTTAGAAACATATTAGAAACTCAAACGGGGCTAGAGATGATTAAAAATAGACTTGTTTTTAGATGCTTTTTCATTTAGTCACGCTAGAATAAATCCAATTTTAGCATTTCTTTAAATCTCAAAAAACAAATTTTATTTTTTTAATTTATGCTGTCAAATTGTTCTCGGTACAGTGAGATGCCTATTTCTGCATATTAGAAACTCAAAAGGGGCTAGAGATGATGAAAAAAATGACTTGATATTGTAAGATCCTTCTAATATTTCAAACTAGAATGCTATTGATATCAGCAAGTATTTTGCAGAAATATTTTTTTACCCCATTCGACTGAAGAATTATTTATCGACATCATTCGAAAGCAGAAATATTTATTTACATCATAACATGTAGAAGTATTTTTCAACATAAGACGAATGTAGAACTATTTTTCAACATAAGTTAAATGTAGAATTATTTTTCTACATAAGACAAATGTAGAACTGTATTTCAACATAGGACGAATGTAGAACTATTTTTCAACATAAGCCGAATGTAAGACTATTTTTCAACATAAGACAAATGTAGAACTATATTTCAACATAAGACAGATGTAGAACTATATTTCAACATAAGACAAATGTAGAACTATATTTCGACATAAGACGAATGTAGAACTATTTTTCAACATAAGCCGAATGCAGAAAAATTTTACAACTTCAGCCACAATTAGAATGATATAATTAAATCGATTCGGTACAATTGAAATATGATCAAACGCAAATGCACGTGTATTGTGAAGTCAACAATTGGATATCTTATAACTTTTAGCTAAGTCGCTTTTTATGGATTATAGTTTTTGTACTTAAATGTTTTTTATTAATTTTCAATGAAATTCTTTACTCAGTTACAATATTAGCTCAAAAAGATTATTTGCATTTCAATTCTATCACTTTCGTGACCAGTTTTTCATGATCACACTATATGGAAGATTTGAATTTGAGCGCGAAGTCAACAAATGCGCCCAATTGATGTGGGGTTCGGATAATCGCGCCCAACCCCACCCCGTCCCGCCCCTCCCCGTCCCGCCCCGCCCCGACAACATTGCCGGGAAGCGGGGCGGGGCGGGCGCATGTAGGGGTTTGAAAAAGAAATGCCACCCAATTTCTTTTAAGAAATCAACTAATAAAATATGAAGTGGAAACAATATTATTTATTTACTGAAAAAAATTATTCTTTATAAAATTTCTTTTCTCCAAGACAATGCGTGTGAGTGCTATTAGCTATGCTATTGTGTATTCCAATATATTTTTATTTCTAAACTGGAAATAATTTTAAAAGAAATGCAGGTACGGTAGGATCGGAATGTTCAAAATTTATCACATTTGATTTAGCATTATATTTTTATTTTCATTATTATAGTCTCCCTTGAAATATGATATATAAAATAGAAAAGCAGAATAGTTAAGAAATGGTCGACTTTGTTTACATAGAAAAAAAATCAATTATATCGTGCATGTTTGATAGACTTCGTTTCGGGCTTATTTCCTTCTCCTTCGACGGAAGTAGAATGAGCATGGGAAGTACAGCGCATTGAATGTGTAAGTAAAGCGTGAAATTTCTCTCTGGGATGGTGTTTAAACGCAAATTGCGGGCGAACGGAGCGTTGCAGGGGGCTGGCATTATCTTTATTAGAACGTTAACGGAACTAGATTTTTGTGGTCTGACGAGCGAGTGATTAAACCGAGAATTTCAAAGACATAAATAAATAAATTATGTATCATTTTACATTGCGCGGGGCTGTCCTGGGCCTGGCGCGGGCCGGGTTGGGCCTTTTTTTAAATATTTAAATTACATTATTAACTTGCGGGGCTGACGAATGCGTAGGTTGGAGGGGGGTGGGGGCTTTTCAAATATATATTGTATAATAAGTATTTAATCAATTAAATGCGTCATTCTTATGACGCCATTGCCTACCATTTAATTAATATTAACAATAATTATATTAATAATTAAATATAAATTATATTTACCGCCGCCAATGGCTGGCCTGGGCTGCCCATATACCCTTGCCCATGTACCTTTGCCCATATACCCTCTTGTCCATGTATAACATTATGCACATACGTGACGTCAGACCGGATGTTCAAATGGGGTTGAACTCTCATTCCCTCCCTACTCAAGCGCATTATCATTCGAGCGGTGGTTCTTGGAGAGAGAGGACGTGTTTCACGTGCAGCTCTCTCGAGTTCCCCCACTAGGAATAGAAATTTTAAATTCAAATTCCAACTCTTCCTTAAAACAGCTGCAGTTCGTATTTTTGTCCCAAAGTCTTTAAGCCCTTCTGGGTCACCAAGCCCTTTTTGGGTCATCTTGTGTCAGACCAAAAGCCTTTGCAGAGTATAAAAAAGCTCTTTACATCAGCCCCCAAAGGGGTGAGATGGGCCGTGGGCACGTCTGACGCACGACTTTTGGGACCCTTGACCTCGTACGTACGTCGTACTTGGGCACGGACAAAAACGATTGCAGCTGTATCAATAAAAATTATTACAATATGCCACCAAAAGTCAGTGGTGTGTGTGAAATATGCCACGAATGCGAGCAGGACGATGATCCAATGCAAAAATGCTCGAGCACTGCTTGCTCTTCGGGTGCGCACGTGAGCTGCCTCAACATGTTGGTGTCGTTATCACAGACAGGTAAAGGCAGCTCGCGCACCTGGAAATGCAGCAAATGCAATAAAGGCAACAACTCGCCCACCACCATAGCAACTGGTCAATTTGTGTTCAGCGAATATATGCCAGTGCTGCAAGCTAAAATGAACCAAAAAATGATTTCAGACACTTTAAGCAAGCACGTAGATGGAAAATTCGCGGAGGTGCTGAACGAGCTTGATCAGCTCAAAAAAACTGTCAATGATCAAAACCTAAAAATAAAAACACTTGAAAAGAAAATTGATGAAACAAACAAGGCTCTCGAAGACCAGAAAGAGCAAACTGCTACACTGCAGCTGCAAGTGAATGACCTTGAGCAAGAAAAGCTCGCTCTAAATGTCGAAATTCTCGGCGTACAAAAGAAAAACAACGAAGATTTGCATTCCGTTGTGAGAGACATTGCCGAGGTCATGAAAGTGCCCGAAACTGCAGAAAACGTTGAGGCAGTTTACCGCGGCCGGACAACAAAAAATAAGCCGCAAGTAATTGTCGTCAAATTCAAATATGCTGAGGATAAACAAAAATGGCTGGATAGGAAAAAAAGCGAGGAGTTCAAAAACTACGCTAGGCCCTATAGCGCGGTGGCCGGCGCCGCCGCTGGCTCGCGCGGCCCGCAAAAGCCATCCATCAGCATATTTGAGCAACTCACTTTCAAAAACAGGCAGTTGCTTTTTGATACGCGCACAGCAGCCACCAAGAATGGCGTTAAATTTGTGTGGACGAAAGGAGGAAAAATCTTTGCTCGCAAAGACGAGAAAACTCCCGTGGCAATGCGCATCAGAACAACTGCTGACATTATCACAAAAATTGAACTGAACAAAGGGGCCGATCAGAAAATAGATAAAAATCCGATGAAAACATCGCAAGCACCTCAAAATGACTGATCTAGCCAATTATCATGACCAAGTTTTAACTAATGCTGCAAAAATTGAAAATTTTTACATTACTGCAAAATCATTTATGCAAAACCAATACGTAAATTACATAATAGCCCATCTGAATATCAGATCAATTAATGCAAACTTTAACTCTTTTTTAAGTACAATTAATGAAGATATTAAAAAAATCGATTTTCTTGTACTCACAGAAATAAATTGTAAAGAGGAAGATTTAAATAAGTATAAAATCGAAGGTTTCTCTCAAGTAGCAAAGCCGCGTGAAGTTGGCCGCGGCGGCGGAATAATAATTTTCTATAGAAACTCTTTCAAAATAAAAATACAAAATACTGATTTTAATACAGCAGAGAGTCTAGAAATAAAAATAAATAATGATATTTTGCTGCTGGCATTATACCGGCCACCTTCCAGCAATAAAAAATACTTTTTAGACGAGCTCCAAAATTATTTAATAAAAGCAGATGTTTCTTGCAACGCTGATAAAAGCGACCTTCTCATAACAGGTGATATTAATTTGAACTTGTTGGACGAGAGTGACACCACAATAGAGAAATACCAAAACCTAATGGCAGAATTCGGTTTAGAACGGTGCATTTTCTCGCCGACGCGCGAAGAATTTTGTGGAAATAATTACTCCACTACTCTGATCGACCACGTGTATCACAAATTTAACAAATATCAAAATTTATCATCAGTTATCAAAATGAAAGTTTCAGATCATTACATGACCTGCTCAATGTTATTTAGTAAAATTAAAAACGAAGAAATTACTTACAAAGATGAAATAAATAATGCAGAAGTATATAAAATGCTTAGTCGCTTTGACTGGAATAAACACATCGACTTAGAAGATCCAGATAAAAACCCGATATCACAGATCGCAGAAATAATTCAGCTCATAAAGAAAGCCAATGTTGAAAGAAAATATATTAATAATTCAAGATCCAGAAAAAATGGTAATGAATGGATAACAGAAGAAATTGTCAGCTTGACTGAAATCCGAGATAAATACTTCTTAAAATGCAAAAGAAATAAAACAAATCAAATGTACAGGGAAGACTATAAAAAAATAAGAAATTTAGTAAATTTTAAAATTAAACAAGCCAAAAGCAAATATTACAAAAATCTATTGTTTGATTGCGCCGGCGACTCCGCGCGCACGTGGAAAATATTGAATGAAATCCTTGGACGAGTATCAGTCTCAATTGATGAAAATATTGTTCGCTACATGCCGAATAATCTATCTTTAGAGGATATATTGCAAAAATTTGGAGAGCAATTTTCTGTGAAAGTCGCGGCACTGCGCCACACCTGCAATTTTGTAGCGAGGCGCCCACCAATAATGGAGCTACCAGCAGCCCAGTCAATGCACATTCCTCCGACCAGCGAGACAATAATAAATTACATAATTGAAAAACTAAAAAAGAAAGGTCCTGGCACGGACGGAATTCGTTTAAATGATGTAAAATACGCTGGCGATGACTTTGTCAAAATTTTAATAAGAATAATTAATAATTGCTTACGCACTGGTGTGTATCCCGAACCACTGAAAGAAGCAATAGTCCGACCAATTTATAAGAGCGGCGCGCACAAAGACCCAGCAAATTACAGACCGATCGCAATGCTAAGCGTTCTTGATAAAATATTTGAGAGGTTCCTTGACCTGCACTTAACAAATTACTTAAATGAATTTGAGATAATTGACAAACGCCAGTTTGCATACCAAAAAGGAAAAGGAGTCGATCACCTCTTGTCTGATCTGTCAGATTATGTAAATACAACTTTAAAAAACAAAGAACACACATTAGCTGTTTTTGTTGATTACAGCAAGGCCTTTGATGTGTTAGACCATGACATTTTGCTAAAAAAATTAGAAAATATTGGAATTAGAGGAAAATTGCTTTCCCTTTTTTCTACTTACTTAAAAAATAGAAAATTTTGTGTAAATGTTGATGGGAAAAATAGTGAGTTTTTCGACTTAAATTCCGGAGTGCCGCAAGGTTCAATCCTAGGACCGAAACTTTTCATCATTTATACAAATGACTTGCCAAAGCACATAAAAATAGCAAAAGTGTTAATTTTTGCGGATGATCTCTTGATTTTGTGCAGCCACGAAAATTTAGATACGTGTAAAGAACAAATCCAAGGAGAAATTAACGTTTTAAATGAGTGGTCCCATGACAATGGACTCTTAATAAATATTAAGAAAACAGTGGCAATGCACATATGTCAGAAATCAACTCGGCCCGCAGCGAGCCCTAATATCACATTGCATTCTCTGGAGTGCTTGCATAACTTCCAAATAGGCTGCACTTGTGCGGCGATAAGAATGGAGCGAACGCATAAATATTTAGGAATTCTCATTGATGATGATTTCTGTTGGGCGCCCCAAATAAAAAGAGTGGCAAGCAAACTACGCTCCGTAATAAGAGAAGTAAAGCTAACAAAAAGCAGACTGAACGCGGATTCATTGAGAACCGTCTATTTCTCTCTCGCATACTCGCATTTAATTTACGGGCTTGTGGCATGGGGCCACGGCACAATAACGCCCCTAAAATTATTACAAGAAAAACTACTCTTCATAATGGCCAGAAAAAATCAATTAAAAGCACACAATGAAAATGTTTTTAAAATTTGGAATGCATTGCCGCTTGAGCTAATATTTGAACAGAATATTATTCTCATAAAATATTTTGACGGAAACTTTGGTGCAAGGAGAACGCACAATTATTCAACACGCACGGCGAAAAGCGACCCGCTAGTGATGCCTCTTAGCCAGAATAGATTTCACGAAAGAACGTGGGAATTTATTATGCCGCGACTGTGGAACAAGTTGCCTGCCCGCTTAAAAAACTTTAATTCAATTAATACGGCTAAAGAAAACATAAAATTATGGTATCAAACCTTAATTCCAGACTGAAAAAAAATTGCAGTTCCAGCACACACAAAAATTAACCCAAAATTAAATGAAAACCTTTTTATTTTTAATTTGCAGCACAAATAAAAATAAAAATAGACATAATTATTGAAACAAAAAATTATGCAGTAAATCCTTAACACCAAAAGATATCAAAATCTGACCTTCCCCTACCCCAACCAAATCCACATCCTTTCTTAATCTATTTTCTCTCTTTTAGTTTTCAGCTTTGTTTGTCATCATCGCGTGGACCAAAATTAAGGATATGCCAGCAAAAAATGATGATTTTTTAAATAAAGTTTAACCCAAAAATAAAAAAAAAATTAATTGGGTGGTGCCTTCTGTACCACCAATAAAGGGCACAGGCCGACAAGACTTTGTCTTGGCCTGACCCTAAAAAAAAAAAAAAAAAAAAAAAAAAAAAAAAAAAAAAAATTAAATGACTTCAATCACACGCGATGGCCAAACCGAGGAATATTGAGAGTTGGATTCAAGGTGATAATCATGAATTTTATTTTTTTCATTATTCCACTACATCTTTATAAAATTTTATTGTTCAGGCGCATTAAATGACTTAAATCGAACGCGCTGGCCAAACCGAGGCAATATTGAGAGTTGGATTCATGGTGAAAATCATAAATTTTATTTAATACATTATTCAACTACATCTTTATTAAATTTTATTGTTCAGGCGTATTAAATGACTTAAATCGAACGCGCTGGCCAAACCGAGGCAATATTGAAAGATTAATTCATGGTGAAAATCATGAATTTTATTTTTTCATTATTCCACTTCATCTTTATTAAATTTTATTGTTTAGGCGCATAAAATGACATAAATCAAACTCGCTGGCCAAACCGAGGCAATATTCAAAGTTGGATTCAAGGTGAAAATCATGAATTTTATTTTTTTCATTATTCCACTACATCTTTATTAAATTTTATTGTTCAGGCGCATTAAATGACTTAAATCAAACGCGCTGGCCAAACCGAGGCAATATTGAAAGTTGGATTCATAGCGAAAATCATGAATTTTATTTTTTTCATTATTCCACTACATCGTTATTAAATTTTATTGTTCAGGCGCATTAAATGACTTACATCACACGCGCTGGCCAAACCGAGGCAATATTGAAAGTTGGAATCAAGGTGAAAATCATGAATTTTATTTTTTTCATTATTCCACTACATCTTTGTTAAATTTTATTGTTCAGGCGCATTAAATGACTTAAATCAAACGCGCTGGCCAAACCGAGGCAATATTGAAAGATTAATTCATTGTGAAAATCATGAATTTCATTTTTTTCATTATTCCACTACATCTTTATTAAATTTTATTGTTCAGGCGCATTAAATGACTTAAATCAAACGCGCTGGCCAAACCGAGGCAATATTGAGAGTTGGATTCAAGTTGAAAATCATGAATTTTATTTTTTTCATTATTTCACTACATCTTTAATAAATTTTATTGTTCAGGCGCATAAAATGACTTAAATCGAACGCGCTGGCCAAACCGAGGCAATATTGAAAGATTAATTCATGGTGAAAATCATGAATTTTATTTTTTACATTATTCCACTACATCTTTATTAAATTTTATTGTTCAGGCGCATAAAATGACTTAAATCGAACGCGCTGGCCAAACCGAGGCAATATTGAAAGTTGGATTCAAGGTGAAAATCATGAATTTTATTTTTTTCATTATTCCACTTCATCTTTATTAAATTTTATTGTACAGGCGCATAAAATGACTTAAATCAAACGCGCTGGCCAAACGGAGGCAATATTGAAAGTTGGAATCAAGGTGAAAATCATGAATTTTATTTTTTTCATTATTCCACTACATCTTTGTTAAATTTTATTGTTCAGGCGCATTAAATGACTTCAATCAAACGCGCTGGCCTAACCGAGGCAATATTGAAAGTTGGATTAATGGCGAAAATCATGAATTTTATTTTTTTCATTATTCCACTACATCTTTAATAAATTTTATTGTTCAGGCGCATAAAATGACTTAAATCGAACGCGCTGGCCAAACCGAGGCAATATTGAAAGATTAATTCATGGTGAAAATCATGAATTTTATTTTTTACATTATTCCACTACATCTTTATTAAATTTTATTGTTCAGGCGCATTAAATGACTTCCATCACACGCGATGGCCAAACCGAGGCAATATTGAGAGTTGGATTCTAGGTGAAATACATGAATTTTATTTTTTTCATTATTCCACGACATCTTTATTAAATTTTATTGTTCAGGCGCATAAAATGACTTAAATCGAACGCGCTGGCCAAACCGAGGCAATATTGAAAGATTAATTCATGGTGAAAATCATGAATTTTATTTTTTTCATTATTCCACGTCATCTTTATTAAATTTTATTGTTCAGGCGCATAAAATGACTTAAATCAAACGCGCTGGCCAAACCGAGGCAATATTGAAAGTTGGAATCAAGGTGAAAATCAAGAATTTTATTTTTTTCATTATTCCACTACATCTTTATTAATTTTTATTGTTCAGGCGCATTAAATGACTTAAATCAAACGCGCTGGCCAAACCGAGGCAATATTGAAAGTTGGATTCAAGGTGAAAATCATGAATTTTATTTAATACATTATTCCACTACATCTTTATTAAATTTTATTGTTCAGGCGCATTAAATGACTTAAATCAAACGCGCTGGCCAAACCGAGGCAATATTGAAAGATTAATTCATGATGAAAATCATGAATTTTATTTTTTACATTATTCCACTACATCTTTATTAAATTTTATTGTTCAGGCGCATAAAATGACTTAAATCAAACGCGCTGGCCAAACGGAGGCAATATTGAAAGTTGGATTCATGGCGAAAATCATGAATTTTTTTTTTTCATTATTCCACTACATCTTTATTAAATTTTATTGTTCAGGCGCATTAAATGACTTTAATCGAACGCGCTGGCCAAACCGAGGCAATATTGAAAGATTAATTCATGGTGAAAATCATGAATTTTATTTTTTACATTATTCCACTACATCTTTATTAAATTTTATTGTTCAGGCGCATAAAATGACTTAAATCAAACGCGCTGGCCAAACGGAGGCAATATTGAAAGTTGGATTCATGGCGAAAATCATGAATTTTTTTTTTTCATTATTCCACTACATCTTTATTAAATTTTATTGTTCAGGCGCATTAAATGACTTTAATCGAACGCGCTGGCCAAACCGAGGCAATATTGAAAGATTAATTCATTGTGAAAATCATGAATTTCATTTAATACATTATTCCACTACATCTTTATAAAATTTTATTGTTCAGGCGCATTAAATGACTTACATCACACGCGATGGCCAAACCGAGGCAATATTGAGAGTTGGATTCTAGGTGAAAATCATGAATTTTATTTTTTTTCATTATTCCACTACATCTTTATTAAATTTTATTGTTCAGGCGCATAAAATGACTTAAATCGAACGCGCTGGCCAAACCGAGGCAATATTGAAAGATTAATTCATGGTGAAAATCATGAATTTTATTTTTTTCATTATTACACTTCATCTTTATTAAATTTTATTGTTCAGGCGCATAAAATGACTTAAATCAAACGCGCTGGCCAAACCGAGGCAATTTTGAAAGTTGGAATCAAGGTGAAAATCAAGAATTTTATTTTTTTCATTATTCCACTACATCTTTATTAATTTTTATTGTTCAGGCGCATTAAATGACTTAAATCAAACGCGCTGGCCAAACCGAGGCAATATTGAAAGTTGGATTCAAGGTGAAAATCATGAATTTTATTTAATACATTATTCCACTACATCTTTATTAAATTTTATTGTTCAGGCGCATTAAATGACTTAAATCAAACGCGCTGGCCAAACCGAGGCAATATTGAAAGATTAATTCATGATGAAAATCATGAATTTTATTTTTTACATTATTCCACTACATCTTTATTAAATTTTATTGTTCAGGCGCATAAAATGACTTAAATCAAACGCGCTGGCCAAACGGAGGCAATATTGAAAGTTGGATTCATGGCGAAAATCATGAATTTTTTTTTTTCATTATTCCACTACATCTTTATTAAATTTTATTGTTCAGGCGCATTAAATGACTTTAATCGAACGCGCTGGCCAAACCGAGGCAATATTGAAAGATTAATTCATGGTGAAAATCATGAATTTTATTTTTTACATTATTCCACTACATCTTTATTAAATTTTATTGTTCAGGCGCATAAAATGACTTAAATCAAACGCGCTGGCCAAACGGAGGCAATATTGAAAGTTGGATTCATGGCGAAAATCATGAATTTTTTTTTTTCATTATTCCACTACATCTTTATTAAATTTTATTGTTCAGGCGCATTAAATGACTTTAATCGAACGCGCTGGCCAAACCGAGGCAATATTGAAAGATTAATTCATTGTGAAAATCATGAATTTCATTTAATACATTATTCCACTACATCTTTATAAAATTTTATTGTTCAGGCGCATTAAATGACTTACATCACACGCGATGGCCAAACCGAGGCAATATTGAGAGTTGGATTCTAGGTGAAAATCATGAATTTTATTTTTTTTCATTATTCCACTACATCTTTATTAAATTTTATTGTTCAGGCGCATAAAATGACTTAAATCGAACGCGCTGGCCAAACCGAGGCAATATTGAAAGATTAATTCATGGTGAAAATCATGAATTTTATTTTTTTCATTATTACACTTCATCTTTATTAAATTTTATTGTTCAGGCGCATAAAATGACTTAAATCAAACGCGCTGGCCAAACCGAGGCAATTTTGAAAGTTGGAATCAAGGTGAAAATCATGAATTTTATTTTTTTCATTATTCCACTACATCTTTGTTAAATTTTATTGTTCAGGCGCATGAAATGACTTAAATCAAACGCGCTGGCCAAACCGAGGCAATATTGAAATTTGGATTCAAGGTGAAAATCATGAATTTTATTTAATACATTATTCCACTACATCTTTATAAAATTTTATTGTTCAGGCGCATTAAATGACTTACATCACACGCGATGGCCAAACCGAGGCAATATTGAGAGTTGGATTCAAGGTGAAAATCATGAATTTTTTTTTTTTTCATTATTCCACTACATCTTTATTAAATTTTATTGTTCAGGCGCATAAAATGACTTAAATCGAACGCGCTGGCCAAACCGAGGCAATATTGAAAGATTAATTCATGGTGAAAATCATGAATTTTATTTTTTTCATTATTCCACGTCATCTTTATTAAATTTTATTGTTCAGGCGCATAAAATGATTTAAATCAAACACGCTGGCCAAACCGAGGCAATATTGAAAGTTGGAATCAAGGTGAAAATAATGAATTTTATTTCTTTCATTATTCCACTACATCTTTATTAAATTTTATTGTTCAGGCGCATTAAATGACTTAAATCAAACGCGCTGGCCTAACCGAGGCAATATTGAAAGATTAATTCATGGTGAAAATCATGAATTTTATTTTTTACATTATTCCACTACATCTTTATTAAATTTTATTGTTCAGGCGCATTAAATGACTTACATCACACGCGATGGCCAAACCGAGGCAATATTGAGAGTTGGATTCTAGGTGAAATACATGAATTTTATTTTTTTCATTATTCCACTACATCTTTATTAAATTTTATTGTTCAGGCGCATAAAATGACTTAAATCTAACGCGCTGGCCAAACCGAGGCAATATTGAAAGATTAATTCATGGTGAAAATCATGAATTTTATTTTTTTCATTATTCCACTATATCTTTATTAAATTTTATTGTTCAGGCGCATAAAATGACTTTAATCGAACGCGCTGGCCAAACCGAGGCAATATTGAAAGATTAATTCATTGTGAAAATCATGAATTTCATTTTTTTCATTATTCCACTACATCTTTATTAAATTTTATTGTTCAGGCGCATTAAATGACTTAAATCAAACGCGCTGGCCAAACCGAGGCAATATTGAAAGATTAATTCATTGTGAAAATCATGAATTTCATTTTTTTCATTATTCCACTATATCTTTATTAAATTTTATTGTTCAGGCGCATTAAATGACTTAAATCAAACGCGCTGGCCAAACCGAGGCAATATTGAAAGTTGGATTCAAGGTGAAAATCATGAATTTTATTTTTTTCATTATTCCACTACATCTTTAATAAATTTTATTGTTCAGGCGCATAAAATGACTTAAATCGAACGCGCTGGCCAAACCAAAGCAATATTGAAAGATTAATTCATGGTGAAAATCATGAATTTTATTTTTTACATTATTCCACTACATCTTTATTAAATTTTATTGTTCAGGCGCATTAAATGACTTAAATCAAACGCGCTGGCCAAACCGAGGCAATATTGAAAGATTAATTCATTGTGAAAATCATGAATTTCATTTTTTTCATTATTCCACTATATCTTTATTAAATTTTATTGTTCAGGTGCATAAAATGACTTAAATCAAACGCGCTGGCCAAACCGAGGCAATATTGAAAGTTGGATTCAAGGTGAAAATCATGAATTTTATTTAATACATTATTCCAGTACATCTTTATATAATTTTATTGTTCAGGCGCATTAAATGACTTACATCACACGCGATGGCCAAACCGAGGCAATATTGAGAGTTGGATTCTAGGTGAAAATCATGAATTTTATTTTTTTTCATTATTCCACTACATCTTTATTAAATTTTATTGTTCAGGCGCATAAAATGACTTAAATCGAACGCGCTGGCCAAACCGAGGCAATATTGAAAGATTAATTCATGGTGAAAATCATGAATTTTATTTTTTTCATTATTACACTTCATCTTTATTAAATTTTATTGTTCAGGCGCATAAAATGACTTAAATCAAACGCGCTGGCCAAACCGAGGCAATATTGAAAGTTGGAATCAAGGTGAAAATCATGAATTTTATTTTTTTCATTATTCCACTACATCTTTGTTAAATTTTATTGTTCTGGCGCATAAAATGACTTAAATCAAACGCGCTGGCCAAACCGAGGCAATATTGAAAGTTGGAATCAAGGTGAAAATCATGAATTTTATTTTTTTCATTATTCCACTACATCTTTATAAAATTTTATTGTTCAGGCGCATTAAATGACTTACATCACACGCGATGGCCAAACCGAGGCAATATTGAGAGTTGGATTCTAGGTGAAAATCATGAATTTTTTTTTTTTTCATTATTCCACTACATCTTTATTAAATTTTATTGTTCAGGCGCATAAAATGATTTAAATCAAACACGCTGGCCAAACCGAGGCAATATTGAAAGTTGGAATCAAGGTGAAAATAATGAATTTTATTTCTTTCATTATTCCACTACATCTTTATTAAATTTTATTGTTCAGGCGCATTAAATGACTTAAATCAAACGCGCTGGCCAAACCGAGGCAATATTGAAAGATTAATTCATGGTGAAAATCATGAATTTTATTTTTTACATTATTCCACTACATCTTTATTAAATTTTATTGTTCAGGCGCATTAAATGACTTACATCACACGCGATGGCCAAACCGAGGCAATATTGAGAGTTGGATTCTAGGTGAAATACATGAATTTTATTTTTTTCATTATTCCACTACATCTTTATTAAATTTTATTGTTCAGGCGCATTAAATGACTTAAATCTAACGCGCTGGCCAAACCGAGGCAATATTGAAAGATTAATTCATGGTGAAAATCATGAATTTTATTTTTTTCATTATTCCACTATATCTTTATTAAATTTTATTGTTCAGGCGCATAAAATGACTTTAATCGAACGCGCTGGCCAAACCGAGGCAATATTGAAAGATTAATTCATTGTGAAAATCATGAATTTCATTTTTTTCATTATTCCACTACATCTTTATTAAATTTTATTGTTCAGGCGCATTAAATGACTTAAATCAAACGCGCTGGCCAAACCGAGGCAATATTGAAAGATTAATTCATTGTGAAAATCATGAATTTCATTTTTTTCATTATTCCACTATATCTTTATTAAATTTTATTGTTCAGGCGCATTAAATGACTTAAATCAAACGCGCTGGCCAAACCGAGGCAATATTGAAAGTTGGATTCAAGGTGAAAATCATGAATTTTATTTTTTTCATTATTCCACTACATCTTTAATAAATTTTATTGTTCAGGCGCATAAAATGACTTAAATCGAACGCGCTGGCCAAACCAAAGCAATATTGAAAGATTAATTCATGGTGAAAATCATGAATTTTATTTTTTACATTATTCCACTACATCTTTATTAAATTTTATTGTTCAGGCGCATTAAATGACTTAAATCAAACGCGCTGGCCAAACCGAGGCAATATTGAAAGATTAATTCATTGTGAAAATCATGAATATCATTTTTTTCATTATTCCACTATATCTTTATTAAATTTTATTGTTCAGGTGCATAAAATGACTTAAATCAAACGCGCTGGCCAAACCGAGGCAATATTGAAAGTTGGATTCAAGGTGAAAATCATGAATTTTATTTAATACATTATTCCACTACATCTTTATATAATTTTATTGTTCAGGCGCATTAAATGACTTACATCACACGCGATGGCCAAACCGAGGCAATATTGAGAGTTGGATTCTAGGTGAAAATCATGAATTTTATTTTTTTTCATTATTCCACTACATCTTTATTAAATTTTATTGTTCAGGCGCATAAAATGACTTAAATCGAACGCGCTGGCCAAACCGAGGCAATATTGAAAGATTAATTCATGGTGAAAATCATGAATTTTATTTTTTTCATTATTACACTTCATCTTTATAAAATTTTATTGTTCAGGCGCATAAAATGACTTAAATCAAACGCGCTGGCCAAACCGAGGCAATATTGAAAGTTGGAATCAAGGTGAAAATCATGAATTTTATTTTTTTCATTATTCCACTACATCTTTGTTAAATTTTATTGTTCTGGCGCATAAAATGACTTAAATCAAACGCGCTGGCCAAACCGAGGCAATATTGAAAGTTGGAATCAAGGTGAAAATCATGAATTTTATTTTTTTCATTATTCCACTACATCTTTATAAAATTTTATTGTTCAGGCGCATTAAATGACTTACATCACACGCGATGGCCAAACCGAGGCAATATTGAGAGTTGGATTCTAGGTGAAAATCATGAATTTTTTTTTTTTTCATTATTCCACTACATCTTTATTAAATTTTATTGTTCAGGCGCATAAAATGACTTAAATCGAACGCGCTGGCCAAACCGAGGCAATATTGAAAGATTAATTCATGGTGAAAATCATGAATTTTATTTTTTTCACTATTCCACGTCATCTTTATTAAATTTTATTGTTCAGGCGCATAAAATGATTTAAATCAAACACGCTGGCCAAACCGAGGCAATATTGAAAGTTGGAATCAAGGTGAAAATCATGAATTTTATTTTTTTCATTATTCCACTACATCTTTATTAAATTTTATTGTTCAGGCGCATTAAATGACTTAAATCAAACGCGCTGGCCAAACCGAGGCAATATTGAAAGTTGGATTCAAGGTGAAAATCATGAATTTTATTTAATACATTATTCCACTACATCTTTATTAAATTTTATTGTTCAGGCGCATTAAATGACTTAAATCAAACGCGCTGGCCAAACCGAGGCAATATTGAAAGATTAATTCATGGTGAAAATCATGAATTTTATTTTTTACATTATTCCACTACATCTTTATTAAATTTTATTGTTCAGGCGCATTAAATGACTTACATCACACGCGATGGCCAAACCGAGGCAATATTGAGAGTTGGATTCTAGGTGAAATACATGAATTTTATTTTTTTCATTATTCCACTACATCTTTATTAAATTTTATTGTTCAGGCGCATAAAATGACTTAAATCTAACGCGCTGGCCAAACCGAGGCAATATTGAAAGATTAATTCATGGTGAAAATCATGAATTTTATTTTTTTCATTATTCCACTATATCTTTATTAAATTTTATTGTTCAGGCGCATAAAATGACTTTAATCGAACGCGCTGGCCAAACCGAGGCAATATTGAAAGATTAATTCATTGTGAAAATCATGAATTTCATTTTTTTCATTATTCCACTACATCTTTATTAAATTTTATTGTTCAGGCGCATTAAATGACTTAAATCAAACGCGCTGGCCAAACCGAGTCAATATTGAAAGTTGGATTCAAGGTGAAAATCATGAATTTTATTTTTTCCATTATTCCACTACATCTTTGTTAAATTTTATTGTGCAGGCGCATTAAATGACTTAAATCAAACGCGCTGGCCAAACCGAGGCAATATTGAAAGTTGGATTCAAGGTGAAAATCATGAATTTTATTTTTTTCATTATTCCACTACATCTTTAATAAATTTTATTGTTCAGGCGCATAAAATGACTTAAATCGAACGCGCTGGCCAAACCGAGGCAATATTGAAAGATTAATTCATGGTGAAAATCATGAATTTTATTTTTTACATTATTCCACTACATCTTTATTAAATTTTATTGTTCAGGTGCATAAAATGACTTAAATCGAACGCGCTGGCCAAACCGAGGCAATATTGAAAGTTGGATTCATGGTGAAAATCATGAATTTTATTTTTTTCATTATTCCACTTCATCTTTATTAAATTTTATTGTACAGGCGCATAAAATGACTTAAATCAAACGCGCTGGCCAAACGGAGGCAATATTGAAAGTTGGAATCAAGGTGAAAATCATGAATTTTATTTTTTTCATTATTCCACTACCTCTTTGTTAAATTTTATTGTTCAGGCGCATTTAATGACTTCAATCAAACGCGCTGGCCAAACCGAGGCAATATTGAAAGTTGGATTAATGGCGAAAATCATGAATTTTTTTTTTCATTATTCCACTACATCTTTATTAAATTTTATTGTTCAGGCTCATTAAATGACTTAAATCAAACGCGCTGGCCAAACCGAGGCAATATTGAGAGTTGGATTCAAGGTGAAAATCATGAATTTTATTTTTTTCATTATTCCACTACATCTTTAATAAATTTTATTGTTCAGGCGCATAAAATGACTTAAATCGAACGCGCTGGCCAAACCGAGGCAATATTGAAAGATTAATTCATGGTGAAAATCATGAATTTTATTTTTTACATTATTCCACTACATCTTTATTAAATTTTATTGTTCAGGCGCATTAAATGACTTAAATCAAACGCGCTGGCCAAACCGAGGCAATATTGAAAGATTAATTCATGGTGAAAATCATGAATTTTATTGTTTACATTATTCCACTACATCTTTATTAAGTTTTATTGTTCAGGCGCATAAAATGACTTAAATCAAACGCGCTGGCCAAACGGAGGCAATATTGAAAGTTGGAATCAAGGTGAAAATCATGTATTTTATTTTTTTCATTATTACACTACATCTTTGTTAAATTTTATTGTTCAGGCGCATAAAATGACTTAAATCAAACGCGCTGGCCAAACCGAGGCAATATTGAAAGTTGGATTCATGGCGAAAATCATGAATTTTTTTTTTCATTATTCCACTACATCTTTATTAAATTTTATTGTTCAGGCGCATAAAATGACTTAAATCTAACGCGCTGGCCAAACCGAGGCAATATTGAAAGATTAATTCATGGTGAAAATCATGAATTTTATTTTTTTCATTATTCCACTATATCTTTATTAAATTTAATTGTTCAGGCGCATAAAATGACTTTAATCGAACGCGCTGGCCAAACCGAGGCAATATTGAAAGATTAATTCATTGTGAAAATCATGAATTTCATTTTTTTCATTATTCCACTATATCTTTATTAAATTTTATTGTTCAGGCGCATAAAATGACTTTAATCGAACGCGCTGGCCAAACCGAGGCAATATTGAAAGATTAATTCATTGTGAAAATCATGAATTTCATTTTTTTCATTATTCCACTACATCTTTATTAAATTTTATTGTTCAGGCGCATTAAATGACTTAAATCAAACGCGCTGGCCAAACCGAGTCAATATTGAAAGTTGGATTCAAGGTGAAAATCATGAATTTTATTTTTTTCATTATTCCACTACATCTTTGTTAAATTTTATTGTGCAGGCGCATTAAATGACTTAAATCAAACGCGCTGGCCAAACCGAGGCAATATTGAAAGTTGGATTCAAGGTGAAAATCATGAATTTTATTTTTTTCATTATTCCACTACATCTTTAATAAATTTTATTGTTCAGGCGCATAAAATGACTTAAATCGAACGCGCTGGCCAAACCGAGGCAATATTGAAAGATTAATTCATGGTGAAAATCATGAATTTTATTTTTTACATTATTCCACTACATCTTTATTAAATTTTATTGTTCAGGTGCATAAAATGACTTAAATCGAACGCGCTGGCCAAACCGAGGCAATATTGAAAGTTGGATTCATGGTGAAAATCATGAATTTTATTTTTTTCATTATTCCACTTCATCTTTATTAAATTTTATTGTACAGGCGCATAAAATGACTTAAATCAAACGCGCTGGCCAAACGGAGGCAATATTGAAAGTTGGAATCAAGGTGAAAATCATGAATTTTATTTTTTTCATTATTCCACTACCTCTTTGTTAAATTTTATTGTTCAGGCGCATTAAATGACTTCAATCAAACGCGCTGGCCAAACCGAGGCAATATTGAAAGTTGGATTAATGGCGAAAATCATGAATTTTTTTTTTCATTATTCCACTACATCTTTATTAAATTTTATTGTTCAGGCTCATTAAATGACTTAAATCAAACGCGCTGGCCAAACCGAGGCAATATTGAGAGTTGGATTCAAGGTGAAAATCATGAATTTTATTTTTTTCATTATTCCACTACATCTTTAATAAATTTTATTGTTCAGGCGCATAAAATGACTTAAATCGAACGCGCTGGCCAAACCGAGGCAATATTGAAAGATTAATTCATGGTGAAAATCATGAATTTTATTTTTTACATTATTCCACTACATCTTTATTAAATTTTATTGTTCAGGCGCATTAAATGACTTAAATCAAACGCGCTGGCCAAACCGAGGCAATATTGAAAGATTAATTCATGGTGAAAATCATGAATTTTATTGTTTACATTATTCCACTACATCTTTATTAAGTTTTATTGTTCAGGCGCATAAAATGACTTAAATCAAACGCGCTGGCCAAACGGAGGCAATATTGAAAGTTGGAATCAAGGTGAAAATCATGTATTTTATTTTTTTCATTATTACACTACATCTTTGTTAAATTTTATTGTTCAGGCGCATAAAATGACTTAAATCAAACGCGCTGGCCAAACCGAGGCAATATTGAAAGTTGGATTCATGGCGAAAATCATGAATTTTTTTTTTCATTATTCCACTACATCTTTATTAAATTTTATTGTTCAGGCGCATAAATTGACTTAAATCTAACGCGCTGGCCAAACCGAGGCAATATTGAAAGATTAATTCATGGTGAAAATCATGAATTTTATTTTTTTCATTATTCCACTATATCTTTATTAAATTTAATTGTTCAGGCGCATAAAATGACTTTAATCGAACGCGCTGGCCAAACCGAGGCAATATTGAAAGATTAATTCATTGTGAAAATCATGCATTTCATTTTTTTCATTATTCCACTACATCTTTATTAAATTTTATTGTTCAGGCGCATTAAATGACTTAAATCAAACGCGCTGGCCAAACCGAGGCAATATTGAAAGTTGGATTCAAGGTGAAAATCATGAATTTTATTTAATACATTATTCCACTACATCTTTATAAAATTTTATTGTTCAGGCGCATTAAATGACTTACATCACACGCGATGGCCAAACCGAGGCAATATTGAGAGTTGGATTCAAGGTGAAAATCATGAATTTTATTTTTTTTCATTATTCCACTACATCTTTATTAAATGTTATTGTTCAGGCGCATAAAATGACTTAAATCGAACGCGCTGGCCAAACCGAGGCAATATTGAAAGATTAATTCATGGTGAAAATCATGAATTTTATTTTTTTCATTATTCCACTTCATCTTTATTAAATTTTATTGTTCAGGCGCATAAAATGACTTAAATCAAACGCGCTGGCCAAACCGAGGCCATATTGAAAGTTGGAATCAAGGTGAAAATCATGTATTATATTTTTTTCATTATTCCACTACATCTTTGTTAAATTTTATTGTTCAGGCGCATAAAATGACTTAAATCAAACGCGCTGGCCAAACCGAGGCAATATTGAAAGTTGGATTCATGGCGAAAATCATGAATTTTTTTTTTCATTATTCCACTACATCTTTATTAAATTTTATTGTTCAGGCGCATAAAATGACTTAAATCTAACGCGCTGGCCAAACCGAGGCAATATTGAAAGATTAATTCATGGTGAAAATCATGAATTTTATTTTTTTCATTATTCCACTATATCTTTATTAAATTTAATTGTTCAGGCGCATAAAATGACTTTAATCGAACGCGCTGGCCAAACCGAGGCAATATTGAAAGATTAATTCATTGTGAAAATCATGAATTTCATTTTTTTCATTATTCCACTACATCTTTATTAAATTTTATTGTTCAGGCGCATTAAATGACTTAAATCAAACGCGCTGGCCAAACCGAGGCAATATTGAAAGTTGGATTCAAGGTGAAAATCATGAATTTTATTTAATACATTATTCCACTACATCTTTATAAAATTTTATTGTTCAGGCGCATTAAATGACTTACATCACACGCGATGGCCAAACCGAGGCAATATTGAGAGTTGGCTTCAAGGTGAAAATCATGAATTTTATTTTTTTTCATTATTCCACTACATCTTTATTAAATGTTATTGTTCAGGCGCATAAAATGACTTAAATCCAACGCGCTGGCCAAACCGAGGCAATATTGAAAGATTAATTCATGGTGAAAATCATGAATTTTATTTTTTTCATTATTCCACTTTATCTTTATTAAATTTTATTGTTCAGGCGCATAAAATGACTTAAATCAAACGCGCTGGCCAAACCGAGGCAATATTGAAAGTTGGAATCAAGGTGAAAATCATGTATTTTATTTTTTTCATTTTTCCACTACATCTTTGTTAAATTTTATTGTTCTGGCGCATAAAATGACTTAAACCAAACGCGCTGGCCAAACCGAGGCATTATTGAAAGTTGGATTCATGGCGAAAATCATGAATCTTTTTTTTCATTATTCCACTACATCTTTATTAAATTTTATTGTTCAGGCGCATAAAATGACTTAAATCTAACGCGCTGGCCAAACCGAGGCAATATTGAAAGATTAATTCATGGTGAAAATCATGAATTTTTTTTTTCATTATTCAACTACATCTTTATTAAATTTTATTGTTCAGGCGCATAAAATGACTTTAATCGAACGCGCTGGCCAAACCGAGGCAATATTGAAAGATTAATACATTGTGAAAATCATGAATTTCATTTTTTTCATTATTCCACTACATCTTTATTAAATTTTATTGTTCAGGCGCATTAAATGACTTAAATCTAATGCGCTGGCCAAACCGAGGCAATATTGAAAGATTAATTCATGGTGAAAATCATGAATTTTATTTTTTTTCATTATTCCACTATATCTTTATTAAATTTTATTGTTCAGGCGCATAAAATGACTTTAATCGAACGCGCTGGCCAAACCGAGGCAATATTGAAAGATTAATTCATTGTGAAAATCATGAATTTCATTTTTTTCATTATTCCACTACATCTTTATTAAATTTTATTGTTCAGGCGCATAAAATGACTTTAATCGAACGCGCTGGCCAAACCGAGGCAATATTGAAAGATTAATTCATTGTGAAAATCATGAATTTCATTTTTTTCATTATTCCACTACATCTTTATTAAATTTTATTGTTCAGGCGCATTAAATGACTTGAATCAAACGCGCTGGCCAAACCGAGGCAATATTGAAAGATTAATTCATGGTGAAAATCATGAATTTTATTTAATACATTATTCCACTACATCTTTATTAAATTTAATTGTTCAGGCGCATTAAATGACTTAAATCAAACGCGCTGGCCAAACCGAGGCAATATTGAAAGTTGGATTCAAAGTGAAAATCATGAATGTTATTTAATACATTATTCCACTACATCTTTATTAAATTTTATTGTTCAGGCGCATTAAATGACTTAAATCAAACGCGCTGGCCAAACCAGGGCAATATTAAGATTTGGATTCAAGGTGAAAATCATGAATTTTATTTAATACATTATTCCACTACATCTTTATTAAATTTTATTGTTCAGGCGCATTAAATGACTTAAATTACACGCGATGGCCAAACCGAGGCAGTAATGAGAGTTGGATTCAAGGTGAAAATCATGAATTTTATTTAATACATTATTCCACAACATTTTTATTAAATTTTATTGTTCAGGCGCATTAAATGACTTAAATCAAACGCGCTGGCCAAACCGAGGCAATATGGAAAGTTGGATTCATGGCGAAAAACATGAATTTTATTTTTTTCATTATTCCACTATATCTTTATTAAATTTTATTGTTCAGGCGCATTAAATGACAAATCAAACGCGCTGGCCAAACCGAGGAGCATAAAGTAAAAAAATAAATTTTGTTTTTATATATTTAAAGTGATGCTAAAATTGGTTTAATTCTAGCGTGACTAAAGGAATTAGCATCTAAAAACAAGTCATTTTTTCATCATCTGTAGCCCCTTTTGAGTTTCTAATAAGCATAAATGGGCATTTCACTGTACCGAGATAAATTTGACAGCATTAGGTAATAAAATAAAAATTGTTTTTATATACCCTGTCAACATGGTCGGTGTATTCCTACACGGTGTAGCGCTACCCCTCTTTTACACGCGTGTAGAAGACGTTTAAAAGAGGTATAGCTCTAGCGCGCTAGGTCTGCACGCATAATATGCGGTTTTTACACCTTAAAGATATGCGTATAATATTCGTACAGTAAATACGTGCACTAAATATTTCATTCAAATCAAATTAAAATTCTTATTTCTTTTAATTTAAGTGTTTTATGTACCCGGGTAGCACAAATAAAAATAATTTTTTAGTCCTTTTTTTAAAATTGATTGTTTTAAATTTCAATTTTCAGCAGGTCAAAAAATTCCAACCATATTTACGCCACATTAATCAATCATAAATATTAGTTTTCTCAATTATTACAATAATACCATTATTAATGTTAGTAGTTATAAGATACTTTTGGACTTGGAGGGAAAATCCTGTTTTATATCTTGTTTTAGCTATATTTGGATTTTTTAAGACATTTTCTAGACTTAAAGTATAAACATTCTTATATTTGTTGTTTTTAAAATTTTAATTCAAGTGAAAACTGGTTTAAATATTTAACCTAAAACAAAACGGCATGTATGCAATTTCTTATACATTGCTGCATATAGGTTGCATACTTTTAGGGTGCTTTGAGACATCATAAAATACACCCTTCTGTAAAAATATCAGTTAGGTTTCCAGGGGGTGCTGCAATCGGTTAAATATTTTTAGGTTAGTTACACAGATGGCAGTTTTTAGTTTAGGAAATAATGTGGCCCAACCGTGCCCAACAACAAGAGAAAAATCTGCTGCTCCTTTTGTTGCGAGGGGGTTCATTGAAGCGCATGTATGTGTAAGGGGAGGAAAAAGGTTATTGTGCTAGAGAGAAATCTCCAAGTGACAAACAACCTGGCTCGCGCTTTTCAAGTGTGCCACCGCCAGCTACTAGAAATAAAAACACAAAGCATTTAATTATAAATTAAATTGTATAGCTGTGTGAATTTTGAAAAATTTTCTCAGCTGAAGATATTTATAAAGTTAAAATAACTTACAAACTTTGGCAAAAAAAAAGTATGTAAATATTTTTAGCAAAATATAGTTAATTTTTCGCGTTCTTTGTAAAAATCCTGCACCTATTAATGAGTTTTTATTGGATCTCAAACGGGGCGGCAGAAAAGGACTCGGTTCCGCAGCCAGCAGAGTGCTCGGAGGTTTCCGAGCTCGGAGCGGCTCGGTCAGGCTCGCTGCTGTACAATTCAGCCGCGTTTGCGCTCTTCTTTCGTTTCGGAACTTAGACAAATCTCCCTTTTCGTGGCGGGAATTAGCTTGCAGACCACAAAATAATAAATACGTGCGGAGGAATTTTTGTTTTTTGTTTGTTTTAGGATAGAAATGTTTATTCCAGATACGTTTTGTTATAGCTACTTAAAAATTGGATGATAAATTATAGAATTTTGCTCCGTAATTTAAATATTTTAACTTAGTATTTTGTGATTTAAAAATATATTACAAAATTTAAATAATTAAAAAAATATATAATGAAATAATGCGATTTCAGAAAGAACTGCATGTTGAAAAAACAGAATCAAAAAATTTAAAATATTGTTGAAGTTTAAAAAATTGATAAATTTACAGACATTAAAATGTTAAATTATTAAATTTTTTAATTTAAAAATTTAGTATTTGTTATTTTAAGAACTAAATACTCATCCTACAAAAAATATGTTGAGGAAGAAATCAAAAGCATTAACAAAAAGTCTTAAATAAAGCAAAAATCAAGTCATTATTCCCATTAGCAACATTTCTACGAAAAAATGAAATCCATTATCAAAACGAAGCCTTCAATCTCTCTGCACACTAGCAGCAAGGTATGAGGCGCCTTCAGGAGACACGCAAAACACGCACTCTGCCGAGTTTTTTGTTGCTTCGGTTTAATTATCTCGGTTAATATTGCAATGAGAAATTAGATGGATGAAAATTTTATCAGAAAATGAGTCAGTGCAAAATTTTCCTCAATCAAATTTTGTGCTTCTGTAAATTGAAAGGAGATGTGGCACATTTTGTAATATATTTGTGAATTAAATACATTAAATAACTGAATACATTCTTGAAATTTGAAGGCCTGCTTCCTCAACTAATGGGCAAAAAGTTCTGAATCGCTCATGGCGCCAGTGTTAATAGAAATTGAGATAACAAATTTAAAAGGTGGAAAAACGTGATGATTCTTTTAAATTATCGAGTGAAACTGCAATGCTCCTAACAATCGGACAGACTTCATTTAAACATATTTTAGCTAGAAATTTTGTGGGCCATTGCAAGAAAGTATTTTGGAATGGAAATTTGACCTGGGTCACACCTCTGCCCTGATGACCCCAAAAATAAAATTATTTAAATTTAGCATCTTTGGAAGCGCCTTCTTTCAAGGATTCCAGTGGCGTTGACCAAATTAAATTCCGATTTCTAGAAGTAAAGTTATTGAATTTAAACGATTTAGAATTTTAAAGTGGCGCAGACTGTTTTTACTGTTATGCTGCGAGACAGGCGCGCGCGACAAAGAGCACTATGTGTCTCCCCCCATTGATAGGGTGTTATTATTATTATTGTTACATACATTTCACAGGTGCTTTTCATTCTCTTTCTCTCGAGCTGCTCTTAAACTATTTTTATATTGGTCAAATTTGCATAATTTGATTAAAAATCATGGTTTTTCCCTCACCGCCTATTTAAAAATTTTCATAATTTAACAGTCACATATTTCTGTCTCAAAAAAAAAAACGTACTCGCGCCGTATTGACAGCGCTACTCATTTGGCTTATTAGAGCCGCGATTTAGTAAATGACTCCGCACTTAGGGCGATTGATCTCCTTTGAACTTCTTCCCCTCAAATTTTAAAAATTATGAACGGGCTGGAACTATATGAAAATGATTTCAGATTTAGGATCGGCAAAAAATTGGAGCTCAACAAACTTTGATTGACATTTGTAGCATGATCTGCTCATATTATTACTGTCGTTTATATAAAAAATAAGTTAAAATTTTTATTAAATTTTTAAATGAATTTCTCACATACTATTAATTTTTTATTCTCCTTCATCATTAATTTTTTTTAATTTAATACAACCATCGCGTAACTATTAAAAAAAAAATTGCTAATCCTTCAAAGGACGTATTGTTGCTTATTTAATTTAGTAACGGCACCACGCCTAAGCAAAGGAATTTATTAAATTTTAGTAAAATAATGTAACAAAGAAAATAAAAATTAATTATGAATGATAATAATTATTTAATAAATTCTTAAAAATTATTTTGCTATAATCTGATTGCTAGAACTGAATTCAAAATTTCTTATAAAAACAAATTGTTTTTGCCGATTCCATTCCTGAAATCATTTTTCAAAAATTCCAATCCATTCATAATTTCAAATTTTATTCGAAAAGCAGGGGAAGTCTAGCGTTCCAGGAGCAAAATAATTTACTCATTCGCGGCGCTAATAGTGCCAAATGAGCAGCACGGTCAGGCGCCAGCCAGAACGGTCAGCAGCGCGTTGAGACCCACTGACTAAAATAAAGGTGCCAGGTGTGTAAAGTGCAATGCAAAGTGTAATGTATTGTGCAAAAGGTTTTGACATTGACTTTAAATGGTACATTCTAAAATAAGCACAGTTTTGTTTTTAGCACAGTACTCCAAAAGAATTTAAAATAAAAATAGAAAAAATAAATCAATTTAATAAATAAAATAAAAAAATGAATAATATAGAAACAGCGAGCGAGCAAGCAGGCGACCAAACTCTCGTGAAATATGTTCTTGTTTGTTTGGGAGAAAAAGCATCAGTCGTTGAAAAATACCCTTTGAAATCTCTCCCTCCTCGCTTGCAGGCCGATTGTTTGCTCCGCTTGCTCGCGGCCACCGTGTCCTACAATGGGGATGTAAAATTTTGGAGTTGCTGTATCAAAGAGGGGGTGGAAAAGGTTCTTCCTGGCAGTTGCCAAGTGGTCAACTATAGCAAAACCGCACAGAGCAGCGCATCACGCAGCAGCAGCAGCACAAACAAACCAACAACACACTTGTGAGGACGTTCAAGAAATCACTGCGTGTTTTTTGAGCTCATCAAATGGAATTTTAATTTCAAAGGTAATTAATACTTTTCGTTCTACATATATATCTGCCTTTATCTACTTTATTGAAATCTCAAGATTCAGATATATAGCCTTACAGACTCGTTTCTGTATGTTAAATAATTATGTTTTCTCTTTATATGAAATTTAATTCAAATTCAATGCTTTCAATTTTGCTTACGATTAAATTTCAGTTTTAGGCTATAAGTTTTACTGTTTATTTTTGAGGCGAAACTGTTGAGTTTTGATTTATTGTTGAATATTGTCAAAATTAATTTAAAAAAAAATATTTGTGAATAAAGCAGCGCGCATAGCTTTCATTAGTAAATTATTTATTTTTGTCTTTTTTGTCTAACTTTTTTCATATATAAATTTTTGCATCAAATCAATATATTTTCCAATATTCACAAAATCTAATTCCAAAAAAGTAACCAATCGGCACTTAATTAGCAATAACAATTTTATTCTTGAATTTATTAAGAATGTGCCTCCTTCAACTCCGGCACACCAGCGCATCCCCTCGATGGCGGAGATTCCTTAAACTTTTTCAAGCATCCTAGATCCTACCTACCCTATGCTCCGCCCTCGCAGTATTGCCTACCCTGACTTCTAACTTGCTGCTGCTCTATTTTTGAGCGTCGGCAAAAACAGTGCGGCAAATAGCTTTAGAATTTACGAGTATAATTAAAAGAGAAAAAGAAAAGTAGACTAAAACAGTTGTAATTTGAATATAACTTTTAGATAATTATGTTATTTGAAAAAAATTTAAAGAATAAATTATCTGACAAAAATGGCCTTAAACTAATCTTTTTAAATGTTTTCAGATCAAGAAATATGGACGATGAGCTGCGTACCATTATTCTCGTCAGAGTTAAATGGACAACAAATATATCTGAGGTAAAAGAATATTAAAAAATGTCAATAAACACATTGGCAATATAAATAACTATTAATTGTGGATTGCGGTTTAGTAAATCTAATATCTGTTAATTTAGTTCAAAGAAAATGTTGAAATTTAAAAAAAAAAAATAAAAATTAAGTTATTTGTGAATTTGATATGAGTAAATTTAAAAGTGATGAATGGAGAGAGAAAAAGGGAATTTATTAATTAATTACTTTTAACTATACTCAAATTAAATTAAAAGCTTCCGCAATGAAACACGGATTTAAAAAAAATAATATATTGACAATATTCAAATTTTGCACTCTTTAATAAGATTTTTTTTTCATTATAGAGAAACAGCAAGATTGCAATGGTGATGCCACTGAAATAGACATACTTGCCAACAGCCAGTCAGCGCCAAGGCAGAGCAGAAAAATGAAGACGGGGCAATAAGAAGATATACAATTCTGAAAACTCTATAACGAAGACAATTTTGAAAATTATTTTATTGACTTCCATAATTTAAGTGATGTTCAATCAGATACTATTTGAACCTCCAAAGTGAGCACGCTATTCATGAAAAAATTGTCATGATCTGGCCTAGCCGTCGCTTTTTTAATGACGCTTGAGCTTCTTTTGAACTAATTAATATTTTTAATTTTCCCTTCAAAAAAGAGAGGAAGGAATGATATACCATTCATTAAATGTGTGCTGCTGGTTTTGTTTAATTTATGAACTCTTTTTTTTGGGGGGGCTTAAATTAAATAGTGTATTCCTTTATTATGCAGTCTTCCACTTAGTTATTTGTAGGTAATGTAATACTTAAAAAAATCTTTTAATTCAAAAATGTTGTATTCGGTACTGCTTTAGTTACTAAAAATAAAAGTAGTATCGTACCTGATTTAGTGGGGATAATTTAAGAAATCTCTGTACTTTTTGCATGGAGTTAATGGAAAATATAGTGTTAAAAATATCTCAAATTTATATTGCAAAAATTTTAATTAACCATCTAACTCTTTAATTTGTTCTTCGATCTTCGATGTATTTTGTTCTTTAATGGTATGGAACTGTTTATGTTAAATTACTTTCTGTGTTAATACTTGGAAATTTTTGTGATATATGGAATTTACGTGAGAGCTATTTAAATAAAACGAATATTGCTATAAATTTGACTTTCAATGATAATTACGAAAATACCTGCTGAAATAATTAATAGAAATATAAAAAGAACGCGAAAATATAAAGAGGTATAAAAGCCGCATAAAAAGCGTTTAGCGTACACGGTGTAGGCCTATGCGCATATTACACGTATATTAGACGGACATTTTAGACGTGTAATATACGTCTATACACCATCTAGGCTATACCAAAATTATGCGTATAATATACGTATAATATGCCGAAAATACACGACTCATGCGCACAGGGTATTTGAAGTTAAATTTATTATAATTCAAGCTGTATTCAACTGATTCTTTGAGAAGAAAAGCAACTCTTGCAATTCGAAGCAATGTCGGAGCGAAAAATTCAAAGGCTTCGTCAGGGCAAGGAATTTAAAGAAAATAAAAATTAATCACTAAATTTATTATAATTAAAGCTGTATTAAACTGATTCTCTGAGAAGTCACGCTAGAATTTATTCAACTTCAGCATTACATTAAATATGTAAAAAAAAACTTAATTTTTTACTTTATGCTGTCAAATTTTTCTCGGTACAGTGAGATGCCTATTTATGCTTGTTAGAAACTCAAAAGGGGCTAGAGATTATGAAAAAATGACTTGTTTTTGGATGCCATTTCCTTTAGTCACGCTAGAATTAATCCAACTTCAGCATAACATTAAATATATAAAAACAAACTTAATTTTTTCATTTATGCTGTCAAATTTTTCGCGGTACAGTGAGATGCCTATTTATGCATGTTAGAAACTCAAAAGGGGCTCGAGATGCTGAATGCTGAAAAAATGACTTGTTGTTAGATGTCATTTCCTTTAGTCACGCTGTAAAATTGATTTCGAGATCATGACTGTTGGTTTTCTAGATGCTTAATTTAGCCTTCTTCAAGTTCCCAACCACCATTTCAATTTCCAATCCTGAAGGGAGTGTTGAAACGTGTGTACAATTTACCAATTATAATACAAATCCCCTGATTGAGAATTTGTTTTAAGTGAGATTAAATATAGTAAAATTGATTTCGAGATCATGACTGTTGGTTTTCTAGATGCTTAATTTAGCCCTCTTCAAGTTCCCAACCACCATATCTATTTCCAATCCTGAAGGGAGTGTTGAAACGTGTATACAATTTACCAATTATAGTACAAATCCCCTGATTTAGAATTTGTTTTAAGTGAGATTAAATATAGTAAAATTGATTTCGAGATCATGACTGTTGGTTTTCTAAATGCTTAATTTAGCCCTCTTCAAGTTCCCAACCACCATTTCAATTTCCAATCCTGAAGGGAGTGTTGAAACGTGTATACAAATTACCACTTTTAATAAAAATCCCCAGATTTAGAATTTGTTTTCAGTGAGATTAAATTTAGTAAAATTGATTTCGAGATCATGACTGTTGGTTTTCTAGATTCTTAATTTAGCCCTTTTCAAGTTCCCAACCACCATTTCAATTTCCAATCCTGTAGGGAGTCTTGAAACGTGTTTAAAATTTACCAATTATATTACAAATACCCTGACTTAGTATTTGTTTTAAGTGAGATTAAATGTAGTAAAATTGATTTCGAGACCATGACTAATGGTTTTCTTGCTTTGTTTAGCCCTTTTCAAGTTCCCAACCACCATTTCAATTTCCAATTCTGTAGGGAGTCTTGAAACGTGTTTAAAATTTACCAATTATATTACAAATACCCTGATTTAGAATTTGTTTTAAGTGAGATTAAATTTAGTAAAATTGATTTCGAGATCATGACTGTTGGTTTACTGGATGCTTAATTTAGCCCTCTTCAAGTTCCCAACCACCATTTCAATTTGCAATCCTGAAGGGAGTGTTTAAACGTGTTTAAAATTTACCATATTTTAATAAAAATCCCCAGATTGAGAATTTGTTTTAAGTGAGATTAAATATAGTATAATTGTTTTCGAGATCATGACTGTTGGTTTTCTAGATGCTTAATTTAGCCCTCTTCATATTCCAACCCATATTTCGATTTCCAATCCTGAAGGGAGTGTTGAAACGTGTTTAAAATTTACCACTTTTAATAAAAATCCCCAGATTAAGAATTTTTGAAAAAATGACTTGTTTTTAGATGCGTGTTCATTAAGTCACGCTAGAATCAATCAAATTTTAGCATTACATTAAATATATAAAAACAATTTTTAGTTTTCTACTTTATGCTGTCAAAATTTTCTCGGTACAGTGAGTTGCCTATTTATGCATATTAGAAACTCAAAGGGGGCTAGAGATGATGAAAAAAAGTCTTGTTTTTAGATGTCATTTCCTTTAGTCACGCTAGATTAAATTTAATTTTCGCATAACTTGATATGTATAAAAACAAATTTTATTTTTTTACTTTATTCTGTCAAATTTTTCTCGGTACAGTGAGATGCCTATTTTTACATTTTAGAAACTCAAAAGTGGCTAGAGATGATTAAAAAATGACTTGTTTTTAGATGCCATTCCCATTAATCACACTAGAATTATTCCAATTTCAGCATTACGTTAAATATATAAAAACAATTTTTATTTTTTTACTTTATGCAGTCAAATTTTTCTCGGTACAGTGAGATGCCTATTTATGCATATTAGAAACTCAAAAGGGGTTTAGAGTTGATGAAAAAATGACTTGATATTGTAAGATCCTTCTAATATTTCAAACTAGAATGCTATTGATATCAGCAAATATTTTGCAGAAATATTTATTTACACCATTCGACTGAAGAATTATTTATTGACATCATTCGAAAGCAGAAATATTTATTTACATCCTTCAAATGTAGAAGTATTTTTCAACATAAGACGAATGTAGAACTGTATTTCAACATAAGACGAATGTAGAACTATATTTCGACATAAGACAGATGTAGAACTATATTTCAACATAAGACAAATGTAGAACTATATTTCGACATAAGACGAATGTAGAACTATTTTTCAACATAAGCCGAATGCAGAAAAATTTTAAAACTTCAGCCACAAATAGAATGATATAATTAAATCGATTCGGTACAATTGAAATATGATCAAACGCAAATGCACGTGTATTGTGAAGTCAACAATTGAATATCTTATAACTTTTAGCTAAGAACGCTTTTTATGGATAGTTTTTGTACTAGAATGTTTTTAATTAATTTTCAATGAAATACTTCATTCAGTTTCAATATTAGCTCAAAAAGATATTTGCATTTCAATTCTATCGCTTTCTTGACTAGTTTTTCATGATCACACTATGGAAGATTTGAATTTGAGCGCAAAGTCAACACAATGCGCCCAATTGATGTGGAGTTCGGATAATCGCGCCCCGCCCCACCCCTGCCCGTCCCGCCCCATCTCGTCCCGCCCCGCCCCGACAACATTGCCGTGGGGCGGGGCGGGGTGGGGTGGGGCGGGGCGGGGCGGGACAGTGATCGGCGGGGCGGGCGCACGTAGGGTGTTGAAAAAGTAATGCCACCCAATTTCTTTTAAGAAATCAACTAATTAAATATGAAGTGGAAACAATATTACTTATTTACTGAAAAATTCTTCTTTATAAAATTTCTTTTCTCCAAGACAATGCGTTTGAGTGCTATTAGCTATGCTATTATGTATTCCAATATATATTTTTATTTCTAAACTGGAAATAATTTTAAAAGAAATGCAGGTACGGTTGGATCGGAATGTTCAAAATTTATCACATTTGATTTAGCATTATATTTTTATTTTCATTATTATAGTCTCCCTTGAAATATGATTTATAAAATAGAAAAGCAAAATAGTTAAGAAATGGTCGATTTTGTTTACATAGAAAAAAAATCAATTATATCGCGCATGTTTGGTTGACTTCGTTTCGGGCTAATTTCCTTCTCCTTCGACGGGAGTAGAATGAGCAAGGGAAGTACAGCGCATTGAATGTGTAAGTAAAGCGTGAAATTTTTCTCTGGGATGGAGTTTAGAACGCCAATTGCGGGGCGAACGGAGCGTTGCAGGGGGTCGGCAGTAATTTTGTTTGAAAGAACACAAAAATTCGTTCATGAAGTGGCGGTTCTTGGGTCAATTGCTTGGTTTCTGACGGAAGGACAGAGCATTGAATGTGGAAGTTCATCGTGAATTTGCTCTCTGGGAGGGTGTTTCGAACGCTGATTGCGGGCGAACGGCGCGTCGCAGGGGGTTGGCAGTATTTTTGTTGGAATGCACGCAAAAAGTTATTCAAGATGTAGTGGTTTTTGGGTTATTTGCTTGGCTTCTGATGGATGTACAATGCATTGAATACGGAAGTTTAGCGTGAATTTGCTCTCTGGGAGGGTGTTTCGAACGCTGATTGCGGGGCGAACGGCGCGTTGCAGGGGGTTGGCAGTATTTTTGTTGGAATGCACGCAAAAAGTTATTCAAGATGTAGTGGTTTTTGGGTCATTTGCTTGGCTTCTGATGGATGTACAATGCATTG